>NW_028227263.1:106275038-106875038 GCF_978045245.1 Mus caroli | reverse complement strand
ACTAAAATCTCCCAAATGAAGTTGCGGGAGAGTGTAAGGATGACGCTGCTTCCAGATCTGCTGGCCGTGTCTAAAGGACTATGGATATGCAGAAAGCTGCTAGGCAACTTCTTAACACCTTAATTGCCCATCTTGTGCCAGAGTGGGTATCCCAAGGAGATGAAAATGCACACTCACAAGAAGCTCCCTTGAAACAACTTACTTGAAAGATTTAGGAGGTCCATCAATTGACATCAATAGGTATTTGTTATGCTCACTCACTATGTATGTTATGTTAGTCTCACTATGTAGCCCTGGCTGGCCTGGAACTCACTGTATAAAGAAGAATGGCTTCAAACTTACAAAGTCATAAGGATCCAACCTGCCTCTGTCTGATGAGCATTAAAAGTGTGCAACACTCCTACCCCTTGCTGGACAGGATGATAACTGAGGACAGTGTGATTCACCTCAGCAAGCATAAAGGACATTACCACTTAAATATATGGTATGAGTCCCAAGACCATGTTGTGTGAACTACATGCTCTGTTGCTCAATTTTTTTTTTTTTGTTACTTTAAGGGACTATAAAAAATGGAAGAGAGACACACTGAAAAAGTTCATAAGGAACATTTCGATGTCTTCTGCCATAGTGCATGTATGTTGAAATGAATTTGATGGTACTCTTGACTGATTGTGCCCCCCTTTTGATTTTATTTTAATTAATGATGTAAAGGGGTTTGTTTCATTGTGACATTTATATACATGGAAATGATGTCCTTTGATAGAATTCACCCCTTTGTCTCCTGTTTCTGTAGACAGTAAAGGAAGCCCTGAGTGAGTGAAGTTCTGAGTAAATGTGTATTGTTGGCATGGAGAGAGCCATGCCAAGGACTCTGAGGTCTTGGTCCCACTGGGGATTGGCAAAGCTGTCTCCTATATGAGTAAGGTTTGGAAAGGCAATGCTTCCCTCTGAAGCCAAATACAAGTGTTTATGCATGACTGAGCAGGGTGTGCAAAGAATAGAAACTACAGCTTCCTCCTTCCAGATGTTTATAGCCTGATACTGTTGCTTATAAAACCTCCTACCCAGACCGGTGAACCTCTTCTCCTGGGCTGTTCATAATAATCACACTGAGGTTCTAGTTGTGGGTGGGGGAGTAGGTGGCACTACATCAGAATGCACAAACACCACCTGACCTCAGCTTTTTTTTTGTCTGTGTATTTGTCTTTTTTCCAGTCCCTCAACATCCCTAATCAGTGTTTTAGGTCCCAAACCATGTAGGATGTGGTATACCTTTGGACTGGCCAGTTTCCAAACAAATGGGCCACCTTCTACTTTCTCTTTCTCTTTCTCTCTCTCTCTCTCTCTCTCTCTCTCTCTCTCTCTCTCTCTCTCTCTCTCTCTCTCTCTCTCTCTCTCTCTCTCCCTCCCTCCCTCATCCTCTTCTTCTCCCCTTCCCAATATTATTTTAGATCCTCAGTACAACGATATTTATTGTAGATAAATTATAGAATCAGTGTGGGTACCCATCAATGAATGAACAAAGAAATGTATTTAGAGACTAGGGAGTACTATTCAGCCATAAAAATAAGGCAGTAAATCATTTATAAAAGAATGGATGGAAGTAGATCATGCTTAACAAAATAATTCAGATTCAGAAAAGTAAGGATCATGATTTCTTTCCTATGCCTCAATTTCAAAATGATATATTTTCTAGTAGTTATTGCTTCATATCCACACAGATTGCCAGCCAAAGCCATTAGAGCACAAGGAACAAAAAAGGGGGATTTTGGGGGGTTCAATGCTGTCTTAGTCACTTTTTTGCTATGTCAAAATACTTGTCAAGAAGCAGTCTAGAAAGTCTGTCCTGAATTACAGTTCAAAGGTATATGTTCTATAATGGTAGGTAAGGCATGGCAGCAGGAGCCATGTCATAGCACAACCACAGTCAGGAAGAAGAGAATGAACAGGAAATGGAGCAGGGATATAAAACCTCAAGGCCCCTAATGACCACCTCCTCCAGCAAAGGTCTGCCACCTAAAGACCCCACAAATAGAGTCAATATCTAGGTACCACGTGTTCAAACACATGCACCTATTGGGGATATTTCATATTCAAGCCATGACAGATGCTGATTAGAAACAGGCTTAAGGAAACATCAAACTCTCCAGCTCAAAATCCAGGAGCACAGGGATGTTGTCTGTGTTCTGCCTCAGGATCCTCCTGTGGGTACTGCTCACACCGCCCCCATTTCCAAGACACCATCAAAGCTGCATCAAAACCTGCATGCGAAGAGGCCACAGAAATATAACAGAGTGACAAAAATCAGAGTTTCCATAATATTTTGCCACTGCAGACAGTGAAGCATGCATCTCCAGTCTATGCTGAGGCTGAGTTCTTCAAAATGATTGAAAGCTTTGCCTTCGAAATCAATGGGAAAGTGTCAAGTCTTGATGGCACAAGACAATGATATAGAAAGAATATGACATCATCCATCTTTTCATTGTTGGCAGGAGCTGTGCCTGATGCAGTGACAGTCAGTCACTCCCTTCCTCACTCACCCCAATGGTGGGCTACTTGCCAACCAATTGTTGAGTCAACCCAGAGGTTGCAACTGGTGGAATTTCGCTGATGTCATTGGTTCAACTCATTATGTCACCCACACTAATGAACCAACTAAGGGTTCCCTGTAAAATTCTAAATTATCAGCTTTTCTAATAGGATGAGAATAATGGTGAAATCTGTAGTATATTCTAAATATGTCCCACACATTAATAAAATATGAAATGCATCATTGTATTGGTTTTCTCTCTTTTTAAAATCATTTTAACCATATTATCTTGCAGAAATAAGTTACCCGAGGAAGAATTTATTTTGCATTAGGTTTTCAGCGGATTTACTTTACATTGCCTGGCCCCATATGCTTGGGCTGAACATCATGGCTGTTGGAGTATGGAGTAGAAGACAACTGTTCATTATTGGCTAACCAGAAACCAGAGAACATGATAAGAAAATTCAGGGATAATATGCCCTGAAGGATCTGCCTAGCTGATCATAATCTCTCTACATAGGGTTACCAAATGGGCACCAAGTATTCATTTGTATCATATGCTGATAGATCATTCCACACCCAGACTTTAACAATTCTAACTATAGGTTGTATAGAATATTCTATATGGCACCTAAACCCCCTCATGGCAAGACCCACTAGCATCAAGAGGGGCTGGGCTCTCAGACAAGTTCTGCTCTCTCCATTTGCCCATCATTTCCACCCAGCCCATTTTACCCTTTATTAGTTTTTAAACCCAAAGTTCAAGATTTTCTTTCAATTGCAGCCATTTGACCTTTTTAACTTCCAAGAGCATAAGAGAACATTTCCCACTGGCAATAAAACAACATTTCATATAAATTACAAAATTTAAGCTGCAGAACTATTACTACCTGAGCTGCTCAGTGTTCCCTGATACTTCCAGCAACAGGCCATGACCTTGAAGCTTCCCGTTCCTCACTGGGGTTTCAGTTTTTGACTAAAGCTTCCAGCACACACACAGACACACACACACGAGAGAGAGAGAGAGAGAGAGAGAGAGAGAGAGAGAGAGAGAGAGAGAGAGAGAGAGAGAGAGAGAGAGAGAGAGATTCTAAGGTTGATATTTCCCACATTCATCCCATTCCAGTCAACCTGTCCAGTGGTCTGTGCCCTTAGAGAGTGTGGTAGTTTGAACAAGGATTGCCCCTCTCTGTATTTGAACATTTGGTGTCTGGGGAGGCTATAGGACTTGACATGAAGCTAAGAGAATCCACATATGTCTACAATAAGGATATAATAATCATTTAAGCCGAGTCTGTGTGATATATACTTTATAAGTTCACAGTCCAGAATATTGAAACCACCTACCTAAGACCACACTCAATGTAAATACTACAGTGTTCTCTCTCAGCCAGCTGGCATCATGAAGTGCTCTGTGATATTTCCTTACCCTTCCTTCCTCTCACAGATAAGAACCCACCTAATGCAGGGCTCTTCTGGATCCCACTTGAGGTTTAATAATGAAGATATAGAGACATCTACATAGTTTAAGGCTATAGACCTTTTTCTGGGATAGTCTCCCAGCCAGGCTGTAATTTAATTACCATTATGTTCTTACCACATGGCTCTCTGATTTTAGTTCTCTGCTTCATGCCTGTCCATACTTCCATCTCCTGCCTCTGTCTGTTTCTCTCTACTTGCTCATTCTGCTAGTTCTTTCTCTCCCCAGCTCCAGACACAAGATCTTTACTTAACCAAAGCCACATTGCTTTCTCATATAAAAAGACATAAAGCATAGTGGGAGAGGTTCTACAGGTACTCACTGTAAGCCAATCAGCAGAAGGACCACACTCAGTCTATATCAGAAACAGGGCTACAGCCTGTTCATATCTTAGCATTGCTTTTTGGCCAAATTGAGGTCAATGTGACCTTCTGTATCCTATCCAAAGGCAGCTTGCTTTTTTCCTTTTATTTTTTTAGATGGAGAGGTAGGTGAGGAAGTGACAAACATTTACATATAGAAAGCAGGTGAGACTACTGGAGCTCCTGGGGACTGGACCACTGACCAAAGAGTACACATGGAGGAACCCATGACTCTAGCCACTTATGTCCCAGAGGATAGCCTTGTTGGACATCAATGAGAGAAGTGGCTCATAGGCCTGAGGGTGTTTTACTCCCCGGTGTAGGGGAATGCCAGGTGGGAAGACAGGAGTGGGTGGGTGGGTGGGAAAGTACCCTCATAGAGGCAGGGGAAGGAGGGAATGGAGTAGGGGGCTTCTGAAGGAAAGGCCTGGAAAAGGAAAACATTTAAAATGTAAATAAGAAAAATATCTAATGGAAAAAAAAAGAGAAAAAAAAAGAGCAGGTAACAACACTTAAAAATAACAATACAAATGCCCTGGCAATACTTGGTGCTGCCAGCACAGAAATTAATTGAAACTACAGAGGCACACATACATAGCTACTTGATAAAATATTTGTAGATCATCCCAACACCCACATTTCCTTGAGGCATGTTGTATCAACAGGTCACTTTTCTGTCTACATGTAGAGGTCAGAAGCACTCACAAGCTCCCTCTATTTATCTTGAGGCATCCAAACACTTTGTGTCCTTGCTAAGAGTGAGATATGGTTAGAGAAAACACTAAGACACCATGTGTTCAGAGCACTGTATGATCTTCACATAGCTTCAGGCTTGAAGTGTCATAGTCTACAAGTGCATCTTACACACTTAAGGCCTTGCATGTACAGAATTATCTTCCTCTCCAATTTTTTGAGAGCTGTAGATTGAGTGATACCAACAAAAGACAAATATTGAGAACCTCCTATGAATCACATTTAACACTTGACACTTCCCAAGAAAGATTGAGTCTCTAATGAAAAATTTCTGACCAAGGAACCATGGGACCAAGCAAGACCCAGAGGGTTCATTTGGTCTATTCTAACTGACAGGTGGACTCAGATGGGAGAGCTAAACTATCCTCATTGTGGCTCACTAGTGAGGTTGGCCAGGCGTTGACATCCTTAGTGACACACTGCCTAAAAGCCCTTCTGCTCAATGGCTTCTTCTACCTTACTGACTAGTCACAGGACAGCTACTTATCATATTTTACTGAAACCATTCCCCCATAGCTGAGTGTGTTCCCCATGCTAAAGGAAAGATCCTTGTCAATTCATGTACACCTACAATAGAGACATTTTAGGCATTATCAAAGAGTGAGCTGAGGGTTCTCAATGACACATGTGCGCATCACCCTGGAAAATTACTCTTGTTGTTATTTATAGTGTTACCTATCTCTGGCCTAGCATGGCTCCTCATAGACAGATCACATCTCATTCATGGAGAAATAGGGATGAAAGTCAATGATAAAGTTTCCTAGCTAGCTATTACTTCTCTGAGTGGGCTCCCATGCTGACACAAAAATCACAGGGCTGCACACCTACATCATACATGCGACAGCACAGCTTAAGCTGTCTTTGCAGTATGAGTGACCAGGAAACAGTACTCAGTCAAGAGAGGGAGTGTCAGGTCCCCAGTATGTGTACCGTATGTTTCCAAAGCAGTTATGTGTTTGCACATGAAGGAATCTGATTAGCCACAAGATCCAACGTGCTTAACCATGCTTGCAAGAAAGAGGGAGAAGTGGCTTTGGGAACTGAAGACTTGACTTCATGGTCAAAGCAGTTGTCCCTCTTTCAGAAGACCCAGATTCAGCTCTAAGCACCCACATGGTATCTTATAACTATCTGCAACTCCAGTTCCAGAGAATCAGATGGCCACTTCTGACCTCCATGGGGACCAGGCATGCAGGTATACATATACATATACATATACATATACATATACATATACATATACATATACATATACATATACATGTACATGTACACGTACACGTACACGTACACGTACACGTACACGTACACGTACACGCACACGCACACGCACACGCACACGCACATACTCATACACATATTCATATACATATATACATACATATATACATATTCATATTCATATACACATACATGTAGGTAAAATGTAGGAAATATGTTTGTACACATAAAATAGTAAACTAACTGATATCAGAAAAACAGGAGATGAGTTGGCCAAGTTCCCACTCTGTTCTATTTATAGGTTGTGCTCACAAAAGGTCTCTCATAGGTTATCACTGGCCTGCCTGTGTGAAACAGGCTTCATAACATGACTGAATTCTCTCAGTTGACTGCCTCACTATAGAAAGCTGTCAAGGAACTAAAACATTTTACAAATAGAAGCTGTGAATGTGTATGTGAATGGACAAGAAGAGTATGTCAGCTCCAAGTAAAATGTCTCTTGAGATCTGTCTCTGGGACATACATGCCTCTGTAGTGTCAGGGTCTGAGAAACCAGAGCAATCACTAATGTGGGTAGTTAGAAATTTCTTCTCTAAAGCAGCACAGGCCTTCAGCACTCACTAAACCACACATGCCAAATTCTAGGCTTCCAGACTCTATGCCTGCGATAAGTCTAAACTGGCTGCATGGCCCAGGATAGGCTTCTGCAAGGCTCCAGCTACAAGGAGTTTGTAGTGATTTGAATTCAAATGCTCCAATAAGCTTACCGATTTGAATGTTTGGTCACCAGGGAGTGACCTGGAGTTTGGTCTTTTTGGATGAAGTGTGTCACTGGGAGTGGGCTTTATGGTATCAGAGATCAGGATGTAGCTCTCAGCTACTTCTCTACTTCCATTATCGCTGCCTGTGTGCCACCATGCTCCGACCATAGTTGTAAGGGACTAAACCTCTGAAATTGTAAGCAAGCCCCAATTAAGTGTTTTCTCTTATAATAGTTGGCATGGTCGTAGTGTCTCTTCACAGCAATAGAACACCAACTAAGAGAGTGTTTAAAATTAAATTTTATACAGAAGGGAGGTGTCCTGTCATTGCCTATGGCTGACACAGAAAGTTCCTTTGCGTGCCAATAAAACCTTTGGTTGATAAAGGGACACTTGGCTAATGGTAAACTTGATGATGGTTTTATTTCCTTGCTGGTTATTTTCAGCAGTATGAAAAGTCTGTAATTTCATCCAATTGCTCCATGAACCTATCACGATTCTTTGATTTTCTAATAACTCTTTTTTCGCATATGTGTACCACACTTATATCCAGTATCTCTGGAGGTCAGAAGATGGCATCAGATCCCTTGACATTGGAGTTACAGATGTTTGGTAACCTCCATGTGAATGCTAAGACCAAATCCAGGTCCTCTGTAAGAGCAGAAGGTGCTCTTGACCACTGAGGCACCTCTGCAGCATTTTAAGTCATTCTTTTGTCAAGTGCCCATTCTGTTAGGACATGTGTTGATTTTTCTCTGCCCTGTCACCTAGTGAAATTCTGTCAGCTTCTAGTTTATTAGCAGTTTTTACTAATTTGAATTACTATCCGTGCCATGTACCACTCTCATTAGCTTTATGCAAATCTCCCGACAATGTATAATTTTGGCTTTTTGTTTCCTCCCTCCCTCCCTCCCTCCCTCCTTCCCTCTCTCCCTCCCTCCCTCCCTCCCTTTACTCCTTCTCTCCCTCCCTCCCTTTACTCCTTCTCTCCCTCCCTCCCTCCCTTCTTTCTTTCCCTTCCTTTGCCTGCCTTCCTTCCTTCCTTCCTTCCTTCCTTCCTTCCTTCCTTCCTTCCTTCCTTCCTGCTTTCCTTCCATTATTTGCCTTCCTTCCTTCCCTTCTCTTCCCCTTCTCTGACACATGCACCTGCTGGCCTTGAACTTACAATCCATCTACCATTGTCTTCTGAGTTATAGGTAGTTCCCCCAGATAAAACCACTTTCTATGCCAGTCCAAGAACCTCAGTCTGATCCCTTGAGCCTGCATGAAGGTGGAAGGAAAGAATAAGCTCCACAAAGTTTGTCCTCTGACAAGTGCCCCATGGCATTCAAAGTGCCCATCATTCATACATATAATCATAATAAATAAAAATTTAAAGCTTACGTTATGTTTCTAGCCAAAGCTTTACAATAACAAGGAGAAGAACCCGAGTGGGAAAAAAAGCCTTGCTATGACAGGAATGAAGATGAAGACAGAACAGTTCTAAAATAAGGAGGGTTGTTTCATGATTACTAACTGTACAAGGGCCATGGTGCTGCTATGCTATGCTTCTTCAATGATAATCAGCTAGCAATGACACCTGTACCCCTAAACTAAATGTGACCTGCTTTTAAGAGAACATGTGAATTCTCCATACTTCATCATTCCAACTGATTTCTTTGTTCCTGCAATTGATGAGTTTAGTCACACTGAATGAGGACAAGCTTACATGCCAAAGCTGACAGCACACAAAAACATCATTCTGGATGGTTCATTTAGAGAAACAGGGTATCATGATTCTCTTGCACTTTATAGAAAATACCCACTGATAAGTGAGTACAAACCATCTGTGTGTCTTCCTGGCTCTGGGTTCCCTAGGTCAGGATGATGTCCCTAAGTTCCATCCATTTGCCTGCAAAATTCATGATGTCTTTATTTTTAATAGATGAACAGTATTCCATTGTGTAGATGTACCACACTTTCTTTACCCACTTTTTAGTTGACAGACATTTAGCTTATAACAAGTTTCTTGCTATTATGAATAAGCCAGCTATGGACATTGCTAAGCGATCATCCCTGTGGTATAGTGGGAGATCTTCTGGGTATATGCCCAGGAGTGGATAGCTGGGTTTTGAGATAGAACTATTCCTAGTTTTCTGAGAAACCACAAAATGGATTTCCAAAGTAGTTGTATGTTTGCACTCCCACCAGGATGAAGGTGTGCTCCCCTTGCTCCGCATCCTCACCAGCATGTGCTATCACTTGAGGTTTTTTATCTTAGCCATTCTGACAAGTATAAGATGAAATCTCAGGGTTGTTTTGATTAAGGACATTGAACAGTTCTTAAGTACTTTTTGGCCATTCAAGATTCCTCTGTTGAGAATTCTCTGGTTAGTTCTATACTCCCATTTTTAGTTGGGTTATTTGGATTGTTAATATCTAATTTCTTGAGTTCTTTATAAATTTTGGATATTATCCCTCTGTCAGATGGAGAGTTGGTAAAGATCCTTTCCTATCTGTAGGTTGCCATTTTGTCCTACTGACAGTTTCCTTTGCCTTATAGAAGCTTTTCAGTTTCATGAGGCCCCCCTTATCAATTATTGACCTTAGAACCTGAGCCTTTGGTGTTATGTTCAGGAAGTTGTCTCCTGTACAAATTCAAGGCTATTCCCCACTTTATGTTCTATTAGATTTAGTGTATCTGGTTTTATGTTGAGGCCTTTGATCTACTTGGACATGTATTTTATACACAGTGATAGAGGTGGATCTATTTGCATTCCTCCATATGCCAACATCCAGTTAGACCTGCACCATTTGTTGAAGATGCTTCCTTTTTCTACACTGTATTGTTCTGCCTTCTTTGTTAAAAATCAGAAACAGAGTAATAAGGAGGTCCCAGAGAGAGAATGTGTGACTCAGAAGCAGTCATCAGAAGTGGATAGAGAGAAAACTGGGTAGGAGTGGAGGTGAGGAAGGGGATGGGGTTGAGAGAGGCTTGGGAGTGAGGCTAGAAATCTGCAGGATGACTCTGGTGACTAGTTTGAGCCCTGGGATATGGAAGCCATGTAGGTGATCCTAGTTTATATTTCTACCAGAGGGGGATATAGAGACTGAAATCACCATCTCCTGTAGCCAGGCAGGACTTCCAGATAAGAATCCATCAATCCACTCAGAAAACCTTCAACCCCAAATTTGTCTTGCCTGCAAATGTGCAGGGATAAATGTGTAGGAGAGACAGAGGGAACAGTCAACCAATGACTGCCCTAACTTGAGACCCATCCCATGTGAGAAAGCCAATCCCTGGCATTATCAATGATACTCACTATGCTTGCAGACAGGAGCTGTTCCCTGAGAGGCTTCATCTAGCAATGGATGGGACTAGATGCCCCAGGATGGGGTGGTATCCAAGGGGGAATCCCCTTCTCTGGGGAGAAGAGGTGGGAGTTTTAGGGGTAGGGATTTGTAAGGATGGGACTAGGAAGAGAGGAGTGAGAGGACTGTGATTGGGATGTAAAGTGAATTTTTTAAAAGTTACTTAAAATAAATAATCAAAGAAACAAAAAACTTCATGAAACTGTTTCCATGCTGGAACATGGAATTTGGGGTGACCAAAATCTGTGTTCCTGGGCCATAGTTAAACATCAAAATGAGCTACCTCTTATTTCTGTGGGGAATAAAAAGAAGCATGGTATCAGACTGTGGTTGCCCCAAGGACTCACCTCAACCCACCTCTAAATAACCCCTGCTCAACTTCAAAGCCTCCTTATTGTTCCAAGGTGACAGGACCAATACTCTCTCTTGCAAGGTCCCTGGCTAACTGGGGAATTTGCGTTCTAATCTATTTCTCCCACCCAATCTCCTAGGATGCTGTGTCACTTCTGCAGCATCAGGGAAGTGCCAGGCTCCACCTCCTGTCTGCTCCTTTTGGCAGGAATTAAGTATGCATAGCTACAGATGTGTGCGGGAAGATATCATCCACGCTTTGACAAAGAATCAAAATTATTCATATAATTTATCATCTCAGCCATCTTGAATGCTAACAAGAAGACTCGTTGATTAGAATTGTCAAGAAGCATTTGCACCCATGTCCTCGGCAGAAGGCTGCTGCTGCCAGATGCTGCCTTCCACACAGCAGCAGCAGAGACTGCTTTCACAGTCTCCAGGGCCTTAAAGGCACAAATGCAATAAAGCCAGCATCTCCCCCTTTCCCCCTTTGCTTTGAAGATCGGTTTACCAAGAGGCTTTCAAATTTTGTTTTTCAGTAAAGGAATGGAGCGTGTTGTGCCAGCCCTTCCTTTCCAGATTCCCATGAGAGCCCTAATACTGACCTGCCCTGTCTGATTTGTTTAACCCATCTGCCCAGCAGTAGAGGCCAGGCCAGGCCTGGTGATCTTCTGCCCAGGAGGAGATGAACAGGGAGTGTGTACTTTGCTAGCCATGTCACCCCAACTTGAACTTGAATGTGACTTTCCTGGCTTGCTGGAACTTAGCTCAGTTGGAATGTCACATTGTAAAATCTCATTAACAGATGGATTGGCAGCTTCAGAGACTGAAGAATTTCCTCACCCCAGTGGTGTAAAAGGCAAAGCACCAAGGACGTACTAAAAGAAACACACACCTCTCTGGTCCCTTCCTCTAGATAAGACTTCACTTTCTAGTTCTCCTCTTAATCCAAGAGTTTTAGTCCATTTTCTGCTGCTAATGTCTCAGTACAACAGACTGGAAGAATGATAAAGAAAATGTATTTATTTGGGCCAATGGTTCTGGTCCAAAGCTCACAGCATCTTGGGACAGCATAGAACACCTTGTGGTAAGAGACAGGGAGAGCAAGAGGGCACTTCCCAGCCTATTGTTAGAATGGATGACCCATTAGCCCATTAATCCTCAGTGGAATGGATTAATGAATGCATAAGGGCTTCTTAAAGTTTATACCCAGTTCCGTTGCTTAATACATTATAATGGGCATTAAATTTCAACAGGAGTTTTGGAGGAAGTAAACCATATTCAAATCATAGCATACCCCTGGGGACAATATAAGTGCTTCTTTAGAAAAAGGAGAGAGCTCTCTGCTTCACTGTTATGTGGGCTACCCAAGCCTGCTATAAATCTACCCCCAACACTAATTTTTAATCCATAAAGATGAGTAGATTTCTTTGATGTAGCATTTTGTCACCATATTCAATGTTTATAAATTAATCTTTAAGTTGTTGTATTGATTGGAAAATGCATTAAGCAAAAAAAATCCATCTAATTATCCCCAGGCTAAAGGATCAGTTAGATCTTCCACCAAGAGAGTGTGTGTGGTCAGAGTGGACTGATGCTGAATTCTACTCTGGAAATCTCTCTGGGTCCCAGCCATTGGCAATAGATATGAGCTGGACATAGGGTGACTCGGGTAACCCCCCTAAAAAGCTGTTAAATGTTCTGTAATCTTTTGGGGGACTAGGTAGACCTGAAAATTCTTATAGCAAACAGTGTCTCCCTGGAAGTTGACATCTTTTTAACTAGGCAAAGAAAGAATTTCCATGATTCTTTCCACCAGAAAGAAAGCTTATGAGACTGTCTGGCTTGAAAAGCCTTCTTTCAAACACTGCTGATCATGTGCCCTGGGTATAGACCACTGTCCAGTGGGGAGGCTGGGAGTGGGAGTGAGAGTGAGAGCAAGATTTAAAAAAAAAAAAAAAAGGTCAATTTCATTCTTTCTGTTTTTTTTTTTAATATTTATTTGTGTGGATGGGTGTTATATGTGAATATATGCCTGTGTACAAAGCACATGCCTGATACTCACAAAGGCCAGAAGAGGGCATTGGATACCCTGGGATTGAAATTACAGATGGTTGTAAACCACCATGTAGGTAAAGGGAATCAAATCCCAGTCCTTTGGAAGCGCCACCAGTGTTAACTATTGACCTATTTCTGTAGTTCCCAAACTCAATTTCTTATTTGTCTTTCCCATGTGTATACTAAGCAAATGGAATGATAACCTTAAAGCAGCCCTCAGAGCTGATATCAGACTTTCCAGCTAGCCCTGAGACAGACCACTGTTTTCTATGGGGTGTCTTAGGTTGTAGACAGAAATTAGAACAGGACCTGCCATTTTAAGGATGTGATATAAATCTGTCTTCTAGAAGAAAAAATAGTTCAAAATTCATATCTGTACAGGAGATGGATGAAAATGTATTAATGGGTTCATGAAGTCCACTGATGATCCTTGTCCAAGGAAAAACCAGACAGGAAATTTTCTCTTTTTAAATTATTATTAAAAATATTCTTCTCTCATATAATACATCAAAATCACGGTTTCCTCGTCCTCTCCTCTTTTCAGCTCCCTCCATCTCTCCTCTCCCCCAGACCCATCAGATCCCCAGATCATCAGAAAAGAGTAGGCCTCCAAGAGACAACATTCACATGGGACAAGACTAGATACAGGAGGACAAGGCAAAAGCCCTCATATTGACAAGGTAAGCCAATATGAGGAAAAGGGTTCCAAAGAACAGGCAAAAGAGTCAGAGATAGTCCTGCTCTAACTGTTAGGAATCCCACAATCGTAACAAGCTAACTGCCATAACCTGTTTTCAGACTTGGTACAAACTCATACAGGCTCTGTGCCTGCCACTTCAGTCTCTGTGAGCCCGCATGAGCCCTGCTTAGTTGATACAGTGAGCCATGTTCTCCTGTGTGTTCCATCCCCTCTGACTCTCACATTATTTCTTCCCCCCTTTCCAGGGGTTCCCTGATCTCTGATGGAAGGGATCTGATGGAGACCTCAAATTTAGATTCTCTCTCTAGAGAAGACTGTTTCATCAATAGATCCCATAAAATGAGTTGGGGGAAAAAAAAAACCAGAAAGTTGACAACTGAAAAAGAAATAGGTGCATGTATAACTGATAGCAGATCTGTATACAACAAAAATAGAGAACTCTTTAAAAACGAGAAAGCAATGAGACAAAAGTTATAAGCAAGTGACATAAGCAGCCAGGTTCAATAAAACATAATACAATAATTATCTATAAACACAAAAGTTACTTATCAACATGGGAAGTTAAATACAATTAAAGATAAGGTTTCTTTTTTAAAAGATCTCTTATTGTACTGTAACAGGTACTAATGTAAAATTTGACATACCCAAGGACAGATAAGTATGCAAAACAGTAGAATCCCTGAAGATTGATGGTTAGACAGTGTACACATAGAACTATACTGGAAACGTCAATCATTAGTACCTAAGAAGGCAAAAATATGCACTTAGCTTTCTAACACAGCAGTTACATTTGTGATTTTTATTAGTTCTTTGAGAGTTTCAGACAACATATTTTGATCATATTTACACCCCCCCTTGACCATTGCTCAACTTTGTGTCATTTGTCATTAATCCTCTGAGACCAATTTTGCTGCCCAAATATTCTTGGCTATATGGTGATACTCTACTGGACAATGGTTGACTTACCATGAACTATACTCCTAGAGAAAACCCTCTTCCTCTCCCAGTAGTTAGCAATTACAGGTGGCTGTATGGCTTAGGATGCAATTGTGTGCCCAGCTCATCTTTCCTTGCTGAGATATAGTCTAGCTTGTGTTCACAGAGGTTTTGTGCATGTGGATGCAACTTTTGTGAGTTTATGTGTGTAATTGCTCTGCCATGTCCAGAAAACAATGTTTCCCTGTATTGACCAGTTAGCTCACAATGTACCATTTTTGCAACCACCCCCCTTCTTCAACAATCTTTGAATATTGGAAATCAGGTTATATATTCCCTTTATGGCTGAACATTATGTTTTATCTCATTCTGTGCTCCTTGGCCAGTTGTAAGTCACTGTGTTAATCACAGTCTATTGAAATTCTGTTCTTTCATAAATAAGATGGTCACAGTGGCGTTGTCTCCACACTCTAGAACGAGTTCTGGAAGTCTGTGAATTCCACATGTAAAACAGATTGGTGGCATTTAACAGGCAAGGAAAGAAACATTAGCAGTCCCATACCATGGGGACTCAGTAAGCACTCCATATGATCACTTGTTGGGGCCATAGTGTTTATGCAGAACAACAATCCCACGTACTGACCTGATCCTGCAATCCAACACTTTGTTGTACACCTGAATAATAACAAATCTCAGAGTAGTTATTTTTATATCTTTAATAGATTACATTTTTCAGCAACATTGCCTTTTAAATTAAAGACAGAATCTGAATTCTGCTGTTATTGCTATTGCTGTTGTCTGGATCCTTACTGGGAATTCACCAATATTTCAAGAAATCATATTTTGAGAATTTTGTGTGTGTTATTCATATTATTAACCCAAATTCTTCTATTGATCTTGTTACCATAATTGTACACATAAGCTTTATTATACAATCATTTTTATTCTGGTTCCTGATACAATTATTCCCCCAAATTTAATCATTGCTACAAGTGTCCTTTAATATAAATTACTTTTTTATGAAACATGGTCTCTCTAGGCCACCTTGCATGACCTGGAACTCACTATTTAGACTCAGATATTTTTGCTACCCGAGTACTGAAGTTAAAGGTGTGCACCATCACACCATATGATTTTTATCTGTCTTCTATCACATTCAAAGTTGCATTAATTTCTTTAAGTTCTGAGTAAGCACACTACAACACAATATCTAAGTACTTCTTGTCAAGATAGGGAAAATGACTTTTATTCACAGTTCTCTAAAGAAACAGAACTGGTATAGCAGGTATACATTAAAGGGTGTTTCATTAGAATGTCTCACAGGATGTGGTCTGGTTTATCCAACAGTGGCTGGATCCCAAGGAAAGCCAAGAATTATGTTTTTGTTTAGCTCTTGAGATTGGATGTCTCAGCAGTTGCAATCTTGTGCTGGAGTCCCACAGATTCCTAAAAGCTACTAATCTTCAGTGTGTGTTGGAATCCTGAAGATGTAGATTCTAACACCAGGGAAGGAATCCATCAGCCCAAGAATAGATGAACTTGCCAGCAAGAGTGAGGGAAAACAGGCAAAAAGCTTACTCATTTCATTCCATTTTATGTGGCCTGCCACCAGAAGATGTGGAGCAGATTTAAGGGTCATCCCACATCAAATGATCCCATCAAAAAAATTCTTCACACAATCACAGGCTGCTTGGGTTTTAGTTGATTCCAGATGTAGTCAAATTAACAACCAAGTTGGTTATCACAGTGGCATTATAGAATGTTGGTCATAAATACTTTCACAGATGTTATCCACCCATACTCCCACAAATATGCATATGCATATCATAATCAATGCACAAAAGGGTTCATGGTAGCATGAACACAATCAGTTTTTTAAAACCCCAAATCTTCTATTAGTGGCCATATAAACATATGCATCACTGCACAGCATTGGAGTCTGCACACCAGAAAGCAAACTATGTGAACAGTAGCTACATTTTTGTTAGAGATTTTCTAAAAATATTTTTAAAGCATAACTTTACATATTATAAAATACAAAAGTATATATAACAGAAACATTTATATTTCAAATATGAGTATGATTAGTTTAATTAGAAAAATATAATTCAATAGAACTATATGAGAATTAAACAATGGTGAACATTAAATTCCAAAGTCATGATTACCTTGGGGTCTAACTCTTGGGATTAGGGAGGAAGGGGACTTATTATAGTTTCCTTCACTGTTGCTGTGGTATAAAATATGACCAAAAGCAACTAGGGAGGGAAGGTTTATTTGGCTATGGATTACAGTCCATCAGTAACGGAAGCCAAGGCAGGAATTCAAAGCAGGAACCAGGAAGCAGCAACTAAAGCAGAGACCATGGGGGATTGTTGCTTACCAACTTGTTCCCCATGGCTTGTTCCTTGTGGCTTCCACAGCCTGCTTTATTGTACAATCCACAACTAGGTGTGTGCCACCACCTGAGTGGGTTGAGTCTTCCTCCATCAACTAGCAATTAAGAAAATGCCCTTATAGACATGTCCATAGAATGTCTAGTCTATCAGATCTAATGGAGGAAATTCCCTACTTGAAATTCTCTCTTCTCTGGTGTGTTGACAACTAAAGATAACTATGACAGGGCTGAAGCTAGCAGTGTGGAGGAGAATGGAATGATGTTCTATTCCAACTGACCAACCAGTTTATAGACTCTGTTTTTCTTATTTCAAATTGTAAATATAAACATTTTAAGATAGAACTCCCTCTACAGTTCCAAGACTTTTAAAGAATAGGACCTCCCACACAGTAATCCCACAGCTTTATTTCTTTTTTATAAATCCTTTATGAGTTTGGCAGAGAACTAGAAAGCAAGACAAATCAAATGGATGGGACTCTTCTGAGTTTGCTGCTTACTCCCAATAGTCACCAATTCCTGGAGACTGTTAGTATGTTTAGCCAGAACATGCTGATGTTGATATTATAATGAAGCTCTGCCTCCTTACAGCCTCCCCACCCCCAATATGGTCCAAGTCCAAGAGCACACAGCAAGAGGGATTCTTGGAGGACTCAAATCAACCCGATGAGAAGAGAGCATAGCTGCCTTGGACAGAATATATCACTGAACTTCCTGGCTCTCACAGATGGACACTTCTATGGAGAGGAAAGGAGGTAGAGTACACTATAGGAGTTGTCAACTTCCACTGCAGCCTCTGTGAGTAGGGCTAATGGCCCCTACTCAGGTACCACAACTTCCAGAGAAGTAAATGCATTCTAGAAGCTCTATCAACCCATCAGTTGACAGAACTGAGACAAAGTGTACAGGATGGGTTTTATGTCAAGTTGACATAAACAAGAGTCATCCTAGAGAAGGAAACCACAATTGAGAAAATGTCCCCATAAAACCAAGCTGTAGATAATCATGTATGACATTTTCTTAATTAGTGATTGATGTGGGAAGGCCCAAACCACTGTGGGTGGGGAGATCTCTGTGCTAGTGGCACTAGCATCTATAAGAAAGTTGACTGAGTAAGTCATGAGGAGCAAGCCAGTAAAGACACCCAGGGCTTCTGTATCAGCGCCTGCCTCCAGGTTCCTGCCTTGTTTGAGTTTCCGCCTGAATTGCCATGGATGATGGCTAGTGATGTGGGAGTGTAAGTAATATAAACTTTTTTCTCTACAAGTTGGTTTTGGTCATGGTGTTTCATTACAGCATTTGTAACCAAAGCAATGTAACCACAATATTTACAAAACGTGGATCATTTCTTATGAGGGATTTAAATGACATGAGGAGTGGATGCTAGGCTCTCAGGATTAAAAGAGGTAGAAGACTGTCCATGGGCCAGTGTACTATAACCCACACTGATTATAGTACACTATAGGGTGACAAGACAATTCACATACCCTATCTGTGCTCCACTCTCCAGGGTACAACCAGCACTTTAGCAGCGGGGGTAGTATCTCCAAGACATCGATACTCACTGTCATGGCTGGCAAGTGAGAAAAGCTAGGTAAAACAGAGATTTGTTCAAGAAAAGTGGCTGAAGGAGAAACAAGTGACAGCCAGCAAGCAGAACAATGAGCTGATCCTAACAGTGGCTAGAGAAGGATTATGATAGAGGCCTGCAGGCATTTCCTGAGTGAAGAAGGAGGACTAGGGAGGGGCTCATCCGGTGTGAAAAGAAAAGCACTGCTCACTGTGCTCACTGTGGAAGACACTGAGCAAGTAGGGTCAGGCTGCTGTGGCTTCAAAAGGGATGCAGAAGCTGCTAAGAGTATCAAAGGTCTTAGTTAGGGTTACTATTACTGCAGTGAAACACCATGACCAAAGGCAAGCTGATGGAAAAGGAGGCTTATTTGGCTCATGCTTCTTTAGTACCATTCACCATTCAGTCAGGGCAAAAACTCAAAACAGGGCAGGAATTGGAGGCAGGAGCTGATGCAGAGACCATAGATAGGTGGGTTCTGCTTACTAGTTTGCTTCCCATGGCTTTCTCAGATCGCTTTCTTATAGCATCCAGGACAGGCAACACTCACACTGAGCTGGGACCCTTCTCTAGCACTAAATAAGAAAATGTTCTAAGGGCTTCTTTATACCCTGATCTTATGAAGGCAGCTTCTCAGTTGGTGTTTGTCCCTCTCAGATGACTCTAACTTGTGTCAATTTGATATAAAATTAGCCAGCACATCAACAAAAGCCATGTCACAAGAACCTGATTTTTCCTACCACTCTGTGGATTGGACCTTAATTATAGTTTTCAGACAACAAGGGCTTGTAATAGGTGATTCCCCATCCTGTCCCTGGGACCACCTAAGATTTCAGGTATATATGTCAGCACCCCACCTTGAAAACCTGCTGAGTTTGGGGAATTTGATGTACTAGGACTTTTACCAAGTCCACAACACTCCTTAAGCTGTTTCCAGAAAAATGTCCAAATTTGGGAAAATTTCCAATCTGAAAAATCACCTTTGCCCCTCACTTTGGCCACACCTTGACACTACCTTTGACACACCCTGGGGAGGGGACAGACCTAACTGGCTTGTAAGTAATGTGCTAGAGCCACAGCAGTAGGTTTTCAGAGGAACCACCACAGTATTAAGTCCTGATTGCCTGTTCCACAGTCCAGTTCCCAAACACCAGTTTTCTGTTTTCATTGTCAACTTGGCTGATCTTCCTCTCCAAATCCTGGCCTCTTCATCTCACCACATTTTCAGAAAATCTCACAGTGAGACAAAAGTCTTGACCACATCTGAGGAAAGGACGTGAAATGGTCAGTCATTAGACTTGAACCAGTAATGAAAAGGGCAAGGAGGAGAGTGGCAGGCAGTGTTTGTGAATAGATCAGGAAAGTGGTTGGGACAAGACAATACAGATACACAGAGATGTTAGAGAAACAGTGACACAAAGAGAAGATGCTGACCAAGGTAGATGGAGGACATAGAAGGAAAATAGAGAGTGAAACTGTTGACAGACAAGCTAATGGAAAGAAGGAGAGAAACACACAGCACACACATACACAGAGACAGAGATAGACATAGAGAGAGAGAAATACAGAGAGAGAGAGAGGCACAGAGAGAGACACACAAAGACAGAGATAGAGATAGACACATACACACACAGAGACAGAGAGAGACATCATACAGAGAGAGACACAGAGACAGAGACAGAGGTAGAGATAGACACATACACACAGAGTGGGTGATCAAATCAGGAGATGAAACCTCTGGACTTCTTAGAGGACTAGGCAGGAACCTGACCCAGAAGATTATATGGCTTCTCAGGAATGGCAGGACTGTGGCCCACAGGGAAGTCACTACAATGAAGTCTAGTTCTACCTGTCTGGTGTTTTAATCTAGCCCTTAAGGCTCTTAAGGGGACTCCCTTCTTCTGTCTTCTGCCTTCTGCCTTCTGCCTACTGCCCAGAATCTTTCATCGTTGTCCCTCCCTAGCAGCTCCAGTGGTGCAAAGGCATCTTTTTCTCAGCTCAGAGGGTGTCAAAGCTGCTTAGTCATGGGGTACAGCATCACAGGCAAGGTGATGAACAGTTCTCCAGGCCCAAACACCTCTGACAACACCTTACAGCCACATGAACTATTAACATCTTACCCAACACAAGCACATTTATATGAGGCATATATTAATTTGGTCTTATGAATATTAATGTTTTATCTGGAAAGAAACATCAGAGGACAAAACAGCGAATAGGAATGCTGGGCCACAGGGCCTGGCATGAGGCAGGCCTACCATGAACTTCAGTGGCCCAGGAAGTGAACTGCTGAGAAGGTGTTAGTTACTGCACTCTAGTCTTGTCCTTCCTTCTTCTCTGTTCCCATATATTGTCTCCATCCTGGGCAAGTGACTTAGACTCTGCTTCCTCTATAAACTGTAGACAGTCCAGAAAGATATTGTGGACATTTGATGTTGTAATATGTGAGATAGACTCACCCCGGGTCAGACATACAGATGTGTCCCATGGACATTGGCTATTGCAGGAGTCTGTCTGTGTACAAGCTCTACCAGCATGAGTATTTTCCGTAAGTTTAACTGTCCAGCTTTACACAGTTAGTTTAATCTCAGTTCTGGGAAACTCTCCCAGAGTGGCTGGCCTGCAAGGATGCTCAGGGGAGATACTATATGGAAAGAGATAGGAGGAGGAGGGAAAGCTCCCTACAGAGGGAAAACAAAAGCCAGGGCACATGGATATGAAAGCCTAGGCACATGGCAGGCCTCTGGTTTGATGCTGTTTGATGTGATCTTGATGATAAGCCGAACAGTAGGGGCAGGGAGCTTATAACCCTGAGATCAATTTGACAAGTCAAAGTATGACTGTGCAATCTGATAATAAAATCCCAGGGGCTTGTCTATTACATGGCTTTTTACATTTTCCAAAATTCAAGTTTTATTGGATTATACTGAAGTATTGGCCCATGGCTGATGAGGAATACAAAGAAGGGTCGTGTTTGTCAGATTCCATCACTGTGACAAAATACTATTCTATTTAAGGGAGGCAAAGACTTATTTTGGCTCCAGGTTTCAGAGATTTCAGGCCATGTGATTTGGCTTCTGCAGAAGCTTCCAGAATGGGGTTAGAAGCAGAGAGGCCTGAGACAAGATACAGCTCCAAGAACATGACCCCTATGACCTTCTTCCTCCAGCTAAGCCCAATCTCAATAATGCATCAAAATATGAATTCATCCACATATTAATCCACTGATAAAGTCAGGGCTCTAGTGGCCCAGTCACCTCCTGCCAAAGCTGGCAAACCAAACTTCTAATGAGCCTTGTGCACAAGTATTTAATACTCAAATTATGACATTGCTTCCTTCCCCCTGACATTGGGAAACATTAATCTAGGTAAAGCCCCATCAGGACCCATACCTGAGTCCAAAATTTTGCTCAATCTCCAGTTTTGTCTTCTAGGTAAAAATTCCCCCTATGGCCAGGAAGCAAAGCAAAATGTCCCCACCTGCTGCTCACTCCAAGGGTATGTTCCAGAGAGGACATTGTAAGCAATGTCCTTCACTCTGACTGAAAGCCCGGTGCTCTTTAATCCCTGGAATGTCAGTGGCCTGGTTACATGTTCCCAGAGCCAAGTGATGCACTGCAGAGGGACTGAGCCATGGCATCTGGTGGCTCCCAACTTTCACTGTGCACTGCTGGCAGTCAAGCTCCCTGTAGGTCATTAACGTGGATCAGCTGCTAATGGAGTTGCAGAGCTAGCTTTGTCCCCTGGCACTATTTTTAACTCATTTTGGATTCTAAATTCTCCAAGCACATTTTTGATTTGTTTGTGTGGACATAAATAAACCCTTTGGTGCCATTTCTATGATGCTCCCCAGACAACTCAAAAAAAAAAAAAACCAAAAACCAAAACAAAAAAATCAAAAATCAAAAATCAAAAACAAAAACAAAAAAAAACCCAAAAAACAAAAGCAACATTGTGTTACTCTATTCCCTGTGAAGGCTGGGTTGAAGACCACTCACTTTCCCTCATAGTCTGAAGCAACACTTTCACAGATGCTTATTTCAGATGGCATCAATTGAGGCAGTGACTACTCTTCTGTAGAATTTCAGAGTTGGTAGGCACCCTCATCCCATCCCTATCCAAAGAACACATCAAACCAGCAGCCATTTGCCAGATGCCTACTGCTCAGTCACTGCAGAGGATACACTGTGACAACCATCATGGAGAAAGCAACAAAAATAATGGTGCACCTGTTCCAAACCCAGAGACTTAAAGGCAACATAAACATGGGAATCCAAGGTTTACACACTGGTGTCCCACAGAATCATCCACCTTACAGGCATGGTGTTTTGTTTGGATGGCACATGTTTCAAAATGGAAGAGTTGCACATAAGTGGCACACGCCTTTAATCCCAGCATTTAGGAGGCAGAGGCAAGCGGATTTCTGAGTTCAAGGCCAGCCTGGTCTACAAAGTGAGTTCCAGGACAGCCAGGGCTATACAGAGAAACCCTGTCTCAAAAAAGCAAAAAAAAACAAACAAAACAAAACAAAAAAAGAGTTACACATAAAAGTCTAGATGTCAAGACTCTCATTCTAAATATGGGGCAGAGTTAGCCTAGCAATAACATAACTGGATTGATCTGGGCTTGGTATGTGAAGTATCTTATGGTGGGCTTGAGGCATCTGATAGAGAAGGGCAAGCCTAACTGACTCTGATTCTAGACTGGAAAGCAGGGGCTGCGAGCATAGTCAGCACAAATGAAGCCTGAAAGTGTGGTCCAGTGAGTATCCAGAGAGAGCTAGGCTGATAGAACCAGTTTTCCTAGAGGAGATGTGCCTTACAGAGACTACAGCCCAAAGAATAGCCTGGAAGTTTCATGTTTTGTTCCTGTTTTTGAAGTGCTAGGCATGTAGGCATGCAATGGCGATGACTCTGTTTTGACCCCCACCCCGACTCCACACAGTCACCCATCCCAAGTAGATTTAGGACTTGTATTGTCAGAACTCTCATGGTGCGAGCAGGAGAGGCAGGCCTTACTGCCAGAGCTCAAGAACCACTCAGGGCAAGTTATCTGTATGCTATCAGAAACAGAGTACGAGGGCCCGTGGTGGAGTTCCCTCTGCAGGATGCACAGCTGCTTGTTTGGAGCACCTGGGAGCACCTGGGATGCATAAGCAACATCTGCTTATGACAATGACCTCTAAAAGGGTCAACAGTGATCCTCCCAGTCTTCATCCCATTGCATGAGCCTCTACTCTTGGATGTGTGTGAGTCCCTATGACCTACTTCTAACAAACTGAACCCAGTCCAGGTAAAAACCTAATCTCACTTTGGCAATAACCCCTAAAAGTAGACTTCCATTTTGCTGTTACATTGCCCTCCTTCTTCACTTGACTGCTTTAGTGACATAACTGGAGAAGGCCATCTGACAGCAATGAAAATGGCCTCCAGCTATCAACTATCTGGGAAATATCAGCCCATTGTCTCTCAAGAAAATTAACTGTGCCAACATCTTTCTCCAGTGAGACCTTCAGCTGAGACCAGACACTGTGATGGCAGCTTTGTTCATAGTTCTCAGGCAGAAGATCCTGAGAAAGCCTGTCCAGATTTCTGGCCTGATAGCTGCTATGAGGTATCAAATGTGTGTTGCTTTAAAGTTGCCAATTATGTGGCAGCTTGCTTCACAGCAACAGATAATTAAAACACTTGAATGTATGTCTCTTGTTAAAGGATGACCAGCATGTACCTTCACCATGCAAGCTATGGACTGAATGCCCATGCAGAGGCTCTGTCTACTGACATTGCTCTGAAGGTAGTAAAGACTGAAGAAATGGCATGTGACTGCAAAAGCAGCAGCTGCCAGAAGCCAAAACTGTCTCCTTGCCAGCAGCCGAGGCTTCCTTACATGAGCAATCCCCTACATTACTGGAATCTGGAACCCGACTCTCCTCTTGGCCGGGCCCCCAGCACAGTGTGGGCTTACTATCAATATGTTCTCAATTTCCTTGTGTACCTCCTGAGTTCTCAGTTTACAGAGGACCTGATCCAGACCTGGGATACAAAGTGGGGGATCCAGCTAGTGTTGGGGAGGGTTTCCAGCTGGCAGAGGAGAGGCCCATGGACTAAGAAGAACCAGGCTTGAATGCAAGGGAGGCTGTGATTCACTCTGAGGATACCAGGTGGCTCTTTATGTCAAAAATGTCTATGTACCAAATGCCATGATTAGTGTAATAGCTCACCATGTTTTTTTTTTTTTTTTTTTTGGTATAATTATGGACTGAATCTTCCTTTGAAGTGTGACTCCCCCCTGGATGGAGAACCCGTTTTGATTCATTGCATTTGTTTGAATGTGTTTATCTGATTGGCTATATCTAACCAGAGCACTCAGTTTAGGGCCAAGAGATAGCTCACTTGATAAAGAGCTTGCCGTGCAAGCATGAGGATCTGAGTTCAATAGCCAGAGCTAATGTCAAAATGCCAGGCTCTTCTAATCTCAGTAGGAAGGAGATGGAAGTAGGTAGAGCCCTGGGGCTCACTGACCAACCAGTCTAGCCTGAATTCTAGGCCAATAAGTTGTCCTTTCTCAAAAAGACAGGTATATGGCACCGGAGAAATGGAACCTCAGTTTGGTCTCTGACCTCCACATGCAAATTAACAGACAAGCATGTGTAAGCATGCACACAAAAACACATACTAAGACACTAGGGAACAATCCTATAGTTTACTGATCTGTTGGTTATGAAAGCAGAAGGGCTGTGAGGGGAGATGCTGATAAACTTTACCCTGCCCTTGGGCAACTGGCATTTATCCAAGATGCTGAGTTGGCTGGGAGATTTTTAGCTTTGCTTTCAGTGAGTCCATTCAGAAAAGGCTGAGAGACAATGTCCAATGGAGATGGCTGACTAGAGGGACTTGAGGATACAGGTCCAACATTTGGGAATGCTTGGCACAGAGAGGCCTTGTGAAGTCATGGGATTAGGGGTAATAACAGGGACAGGGTGCAGAGCCAGGATCAATAGATGGGTAAGTTCAAGCCCTTCCCCTCCAGTTTCAGCTCTGGAAATGTATCATGAAGAAATGATCAACAAGCAACAGGAGGGAGACGGTGGCACGCTGGAGGGAAACAGTGGTAGAGTTATTTGTGAAAACTATAAGTAACCCATTCTTCCTCCAAGAGAGAAAAGCCTAATTGTGTTGTAAAGCATCGAGCACTCTAAGGTCACAATTACATAAATACATCACAGTGTGGAACTGTTCAATTGCTGAGAGGAGTGAACTGGCTCCAGAGATGTAAAGTAGGCTATCATTTCTGCCTAAGTGTTTGCATACAGTCACATAAAACACTCTAGAAAGCCACATGCTGAAATGTCAGCTAGGACAGTGTTTGAGGGGACCTTAAGGAGAAGATGGGTTTTCCTATTTTGTTTGTGTGCATGTGCATGTGTGATCTGCTCAACGCTTGCCTTTTGTTTCACAGAGACTTCCCTGGCTCAGATCTGAGAACTGCCTTTTTGATGGCTCCCTTCCTGCTGAATTCACCTAGAAAGCCTTCTGCCCTTATCTGTTTATTTTGCTTCCAGCCCACCCTACATAATACCACTCAGCAGCATTAGGTCACAGTCATTGGTAGAGCAGTTCCATGCCTGTTTTCCCCTTCCATTTGTTGTTTCCAGCACTGCTCTCAGAACTCAGCACAATGGGCTATCCACACCTACTCAGAAATTCAAGAAAACCTTGCCATTTAGAGGGCTATAACATGTGCCTGACTGTGTGACAAAATCATGAGCAGCTCTTTAAAGCACACGCTAACTGGTCGACTGCCCTTTCTCCCTTTCCTTCCAGCAGCCCTAAGAGCTATACCTCTTTGAGACACTTGTCAGGAGCAATTGAAGCCAGGCACAAGGACAGCCTGCACAACTATTCTGGCTGTTTTTCTTGTGATGGAAACCAGGGCCTTTTCTGAACTTTAACAGCATCAAATTAGAGTTCAAAAATAGCTGAGGTATTCTATCGCTTAATGGTTCCAGTATCCTTCCACATGCTTCCTAATCTTTCAAGCTAAAGACTTTCTAAGATACAGAGTCAACCCATGGCCACTAGCTACAAGCACTATCTATAAATTATCTCAATATCTCTCCTTCTGTATAGCTGATCTTTAGAATAAGCTCAATGACATTCTTATTGGCTTCCAAAGTACCTTAAAAAAGTTCTTTCACCTTGGACCAAGGATCACATGCTTCTAGTAGATTAGGGGGTTCAAAGAATGGCTGTTGGGTTTGACATGCTGGCCCCGATTTCGTGTTACGTACGGTCTAGATTTTAAATCTAGCCTTCAAGGGTAGCACAGTATATTTTAAAATTAAGATTTTACCAACACTTAAAAAGAGTAAAAAAAATTCACTGAATAAATTAAGACATTTCTCCTAAAAAGTTTCAGAGAAGCTGAACACAGAGTCCTTTGATGTTCATCACTATTATTGTTTTTGTATGTGCACTCTGTGTGAGTTTATGTGTATCATTTGTGTGCAGTATACTCAGAGGCAAGATGAGGGCATCAGATCCCCTAGAGCTGGATCTTACAAGAAGTTGTGAGCTGCCTAATGCGGGTGCTTGGAACTGAAGCCAGGTCCTTTACAAAATCAGCACAAACTCTTAACTGCTGAGCCATTGTTCCAACTTGGCACTTGTCCTTTTAAACAAAGCATTTGCTTTTAATAACCTGTGTGCAAATGTTGGTGTTTCTCCCTATACCTCACAAATATCATATGTTAAGATACTTGTCCCCAGGTAGTGGCTAATCTGATATAACTAGCTGGTGAAGGTGTGAGACTTTTCAGCTAGAATTAGTGCCCTCAGCAGAGCTACCACAGAGTCCTTCTGCAATGTGAGGACACAGGCTCAGCACTCTGCAAGCTTACAGCGGCTCTTCCCCAGAAAATGATCAACCTAATATTGGACTTCTACTTTCCAGTACTATGAGAAAAAGTGTGTTATTTATAAGCTGCCCTTTGTGGTACTGTAATATAGCATCTGTAACTAATGAACTCACTCCATATACCCTGGCCTGTTTCCATCCCAAATGACGCCATCTGGCTTTGGGAAGCATCACAGTGATCACTAGCCCCCTCCCCACATTAGGCTCAAGTGAGGGAATGGAAAGAGAAAGCATGCTCTCCCATTCATTCTTCTCTACTGGAGTTTTGGCAACTCACTAGCAGTCTCCATTGGCAGGCTTCCTGGAGCTCAGTGCTTGTGATCCTGCAGCTGAGCAGACAGGTACAAGAAGCCACACAATGAAATCTGTTTTCATTATGATGGTACCAGTCACCACCCTTGTCTTAGAGCAATGAGCTTGGGGAGGGGAGTGGAAGAAGGTGGCAGCAGCTATGTCAGTGGAGTAACAAGAGCCCAGACTGTGCCTAATAGCTGCTTCTGTCAGAGAGTTGAGAGTTACTGCTACTGTTTGAATATTTTCCCAGAGTCTGTGTTGGGAACCTTAATCCCCAACCATGTCAAAAAGAGAGGCTCTTAAGGAGTCAATAGGTAGTGGCAACTCTACTTTCATAAAAGAATTAGTGCTCTTACTGTGGAAGTAGGTTTCTGACAGAAGAATTATGTATGATCTTGCTGGCTTCTAATTTAAGAAGGTTTAGCCCATCATAGCAGGAACATGAGACAGTGGCTTTACACATAATGGCTGGACCAGGAATCAGAAAATGGAGCAGGAATTCTGATTGGTTCTACCCTCCAAAGCTTCCAGTGATCCACGTACTCTTCAACACCTCCACAATCCCCCACAACAGCATGACTGGCTTAAGGCCAGATATTCAAACACATGAGCCTATGAGGTACTTAACATTTAATGTGGAACACTTAGGTTTAGCCCAACCTTGTGTATATGTACATGCATGACTATACACATGTGTATGTGTATATACAACACACACACAGCATGAAGGTGTATTTAACTTCTTATTTACCCTCATGATGCCCACTAATATCCTCACAGAGGGCTTGCTTCAGTGTTTATTAACTGAAATAGGCTAAGATAATATAGAATATATATTGACATTTTTAAAGAAAGCAATGCTTAGTTATAAGAGAAGAGAAATTCAAGTGTGACAATTCCCTCCTGAAAAGCACGCATCCAGGCCCTGTCCTAAGTATTTCCAAGTTATTTGATGAACAGGCAGGGCCTGGTGGTATACACCAGTAACTCCAACACTCAGGAGACAAGGAGATTTAAATGCCTGAGGCCAGCCTGAGTTACTAAATAAGACCATGTTTTATAATGGAAAGAGAGACAGACAGACAGACAGACAGACAGACAGACAGACAGAGATTGAGAATCAGGTACATAAAACTTTCCCTTTCACGTTTTATCTTGAAGGGTCTCTTGACTCCAAATCAATTCTGTCCACAACTGTCTGAGAACTTGCAATTCCAGCAGTGTGTCTGAGCCTTCCCTTGAGATGTCCAATCATTGTCACTGTAGCACATGCCCCATGCTCCAGCTGTATTATGCCTGACCCATTCATTCTGCACCTGGCTTCTGTAGCCTTTAGGGTTTGCTGTCGAACTGGAACAGTCCTCATATGATTCTGAAACACCTGGAACATTCACATCCACCTACCACCCAGGATCAGCCCTGAAAAAAAGCATTCCAAAGGACTGCAGCTGAACCAGCTCTTGGACTTGTTCCTTTATGCACACATCCCAAGTCCTTGTGTCATCCCACCATGGGCACAGTCTCTGCTCATTCACCAGCCTTTAGTTAATTCTCTGAACCTAGTACTCTGACCACTCCTGAGAATTTGTTTCCCTTTCTTAATCATGTCTTGATTCATAGGAGCTACTCACACTGAAGGAGGAAGAAACTCTTCTCAAAGAACCATTCAAATCATCTGGGCCTTCTTTATAAGCTTCTAGA
Source organism: Mus caroli (assembly GCF_978045245.1). Lineage (NCBI taxonomy): Eukaryota > Metazoa > Chordata > Mammalia > Rodentia > Muridae > Mus > Mus caroli. Next base: position 106,845,659 of record NW_028227263.1, on the reverse strand, counting down.
CCCATCTATTGCCATTAGTGGTGATAACTTGGAAGCTCCTTTGCCTTGAGCTAGAGACCCCCCCAGTAAATCAGGAATCTCCCAGACCAGATGATGAAGAGGTGGAGTCACAGTCGAGGTTGGACTGATTGACTCTGTACATCAACTTACCTAAGAGGTGACCAGATAGCCACTAAAACATCATTTCTGTGTGTAGCTATGAGGGTATTCAATATATCAGCAACCTTTCTTGTCACTGGCAAAATTGCTGGCAGAAGCAACTTGGGAACCTAACAGTGGAAGGAGATATATGCTATTGTTGTAGAGAAGGCATGGGGCTTAGAGCCTATGGCTGAGGCTCCTCACAGCTCAGATTAGGAAGCAGTGAGCTCATGTCAGAAGCAGAAGCAGACAATCACCACAGATTCACTCCTAATTCTGCTAACGAGACCAGAGTTCCAAAGATTCCACAACCTTCAAAAACAATGATGGCAACTGGGGACCAAACATTTAGACCAGAGTCTAGTAGTGGTATATGTGGATACTTAACATTCAAACTTCAACATTCTCTGAAAAGATTGGCATGTAAATGTATGGACTGCAGACAAAATATCTATCCTCACCAATATGGGCTCTGTGTACAATCCCATTGAGAACCTAGGTTCTTTAAAACATGGAGGAAGGGTGAATTCTACCTTTCCCCAGCTTGGGATACCAGCATCCCTGCTTCCTGAGCCTTAGGCTTTAAACCAGGGCCCACTTTGCTTACCGGTCCTCTGATTTTTTCAGACTGGGCATTATATCACTGATTCCCTTGGTTCTCAGGCTTCCAGATTCTAACTAAATCATATCACATTTTTCTCGGCTCTCCAGCTTGAAAATGGGTTATTATGAGATTTCTCAACCTTACATAACCAGAGTAAGCAAATTCTCATAAGAAATCTCCTCTTAAACACACACACACACACACACACACACACACACACACACAATCCATATATGTATCTATTTATACCATCTATCTTGGTCCGATTTCCATAAATACTGGACTAACACCGAAAGCTCCAGTGGAAATACAAACTAGGTTTTAAAAGAATCATTTGGTCTAGGCTGCTTAAGACTCTGAACACCCCATGGTACAAGACAGGGATAATCATATCGACTTCAAATTCTCACTGTGAACACTGAGTGAGGTAACATCTGTAAAACACTTAGCACTCAATGCAACATCTGCATCTTGCTGTTGCCGTTGTTATTTTTATATCAGTCAAGATTCTTTAATTGCAAGCAACAGATCTCAACTCTGGCTAACTCAAGCTAAAGTGGAGTTTAATGGGGAGATATTAGAGAACTCATCAAATCAAAGGAACATCAGATGAATAGGCATGTAAGAAACAAGAGCAAAGGCTACTCCAGGGAGCCATGCTGGCAGAGCTGGCTGGCAACTTATCAACTCTAAGCATTTCACTTGTCTTTGCCTCTGTCCACTAGAGAGCCCAAGTTCTTAGGAAGAAACCCCTGGGGCTAGCTTTTGTTACATTCTGTCTCTTATCTAGTGCAGTGAGGACGGTAAGGTACCCTGGCTAACAATCCCAGCCAGCCTGCACATAGCAGAACAGAGACAAATTGTCAAAGGAAAACAGTGGACTTTTACCAGAAGAGGGCATAGATGTGGTACAAAATCTAATTGTGCCTGCTGCAAGCCCAGCTCCATCTTTGTAGAAGATTGTGGTTCTCAGTTCTTGATTGGCCACATGATGCAAGCAGAGAGTCTGGAGGTGTTATCATGTGCTTCCACTCCTCAAGAAGGGTATCCTTCTTGCCCATTTTATCTGGCCTCAAACACCTGGAGCTTGCCTCAGTGGGCTCCACTCTGTGTTGCAGTCTTGCAGGAATAGACACATTTGGGCCCAAATGACAACACAAATCCTGTAGCCATTTAACACCTGCTTTACTTTTATAATGCTATTAAAAAGTTTTATCCTAAATATTTGAGGTGTGATTCTACTCTCTCATACATACGCTAATGCAAATTTCACACCTGTTGGCAACCTGGCTCCTTCGCTGGTGAGATGTGAAATGACAACTTTATGGAAAATGGTAAAATTCTTATTACAGACTAATGAATGGAGTGAACATGCTCCAGCTGTGGCGGCCTGTCATTCCCCTGCCTTCCCATAGGAACTCACTGCAGGGTAATTGGGGGAATGTGAATGCTGCTTCAAGAACTAATTTTAAGATATTCTGAAAGACAATAAACATGGCAGTAAAATGCTTACACACACCTGAAATGTGTTTTGTTTCTTGTCCTAATTATACTAATAAATTAATAGTATTTGTTTTCATCCACTGTAAATATCTTTCTAAATATATTTCCTCTGATTTTAAATGAAGAAAATATCCCTGTGATGCTGGAGCTGGTCCTGATGAGAACCAGAGGATAGCCAGCATCCCACTCAAGCACTGTGAAGCAAGAAGAGTTGTCTCCTAATGCCTCAGTAGCAGCCTCAGGTGGAATATTCTCACTGCCTGGACCCATTCCTCTCTGTCCAGAAAGATGCACTTAAATTTGTGCTGGTTTGGATCTTGTACATTTTAGTCCTCAAGTGAATTACTGTGGTCTCATCCATACAGGCTCCTTATAGGTCAGCATCAAACAATGTCAAACAACAACAATCATGATTCTAAAAAAATTGTGGCAAGATGGATGTTTCCCAATGTTGTGGCTAGGCCCTAGCAGTTGTCAGATATGTTGCATGAAACTTCAGGAAATCTCTTCCAACAGGAAGCTACTCTTCTCCATAGGTTGGCAGTTAAGAGCATACTTCTGCCCACCACTGCCCACTGCTGTTTTGGTGAAAGCTCCTTCCCCACACACTAACTGGAAACTGTCTCAGAGACAGGCAGTTGTGGGTTGAATTATTTTTGTTAACTTGTCTAAATACCCAGACCTTAGTGTCTTCGCTTACAAGATGAGAATGTAGAGCCAGCAAGATGGCTCTGTAGATAATGGTGCTTGTCATCAAGTCTACTGACATGATCTCCGGAATCTACATTGTGGAAGAAAAGGACCGGTTCCTGTAAGTTTTCCTGTGATTTACACATGTACATCATTACAGGTGTTGTGTGTCACTATTCCTGGAGAGATGTGAACAGACACCGACTCAGTCCAGATACGGAAACAACAGAAGACAAAAGCAAGAACACCACCCAAGTCTAATTTGATGACCCAATTAGATTTATTGGGGTTACTCACAGAAATATGGGTGAGGAGTTACTTGTAGGACAGAAATATTTCAAACTGAGCTCCATCACCAAATGCCCACTCCAGCATAGGTCATGGCTCATGAACCCTGAAAACACACTATACAACCTGGAGGCAGCTCAGCATGTTGTAGAGTGTCCTTTCCAGGTAGTTCAGGTGGTCTGAGCTTCTTGCAGGCAGCTTGTCTGTTCTACCCTTTCTAGACAGTTTGGAGGGTCTGAATGTATCATTGAAGTCCATACTGCTTACATGCTTGGGGAGCAATATGTCTACTGAACTGGTCAGTTTCTGGGACTTACTGGAGCTATTGAACTGTTCGCTTAATGAACTTCCCTGCAAGGTGGAATGCTTCATATTATCTGTAACATCTTGGATAATTAGGGGCTTCCATAAACAATGAATAGTTTTAATCTTGGAAGAAACTGCTGCTACATGATACAATACACAGAGGAGGGGAGGGGAGAGAGAGACAGACAGACAGAGAGAGAGAGAAATAGAGAGAGACAGAGAGAGAGAGAGAGACAGAGAGAGAGAGATGTAAAGTATGTAAAGTGTCAAACAAAATTATCTTGAGAGCCCATCCAGTCTTTCACATTGTGACACTACAAGTTTTAGTGTATAAGTCATATATAAGTGAGAAAATGTTCATTGTAGTGATTGTCAAAAAGTTTTCCCCCGACAGGCCTCATCCGGCCGGATCAGCGCCCGGGTAGCGGGAGCACAGGGTTGCCTGACACCCGCCAGCTACCCACGACCCCCGCCGCAGGATTTTGGGACTGCTGGTGAGTGGAACACAGCTTCTGCTCCAATCCAATTGCGCGGGACCTGAGACTGCATTAGTTAGGGAAGCAGAAACCGGCCTGAGTAGGGCCACAGGCCTCATCAGGCCGGATCAGCGCCGGGGTAGCGGGAGCACAGGGTTGCCTGACACCCGCCAGCTACCCACGACCCCCGCCGCAGGATTTTGGGACTGCTGGTGAGTGGAACACAGCTTCTGCTCCAGTCCAATCACGCGGGACCTGAGACTGCTCTGGTTGGGGAGAGAGAAATCCGGCCTACATAGGGCCACAACCCTCTTCCGGTCAGAAAAGCACCGGGGCAGCTGGCACGCAGGGTCTGCTGACACTCGCCAGCTACCCACAACACCCGCCACAGGATCTTAAGACTTCTGGAGAGTGGAGCACAGCTTCTGCTCCAATCCAATTGCGCGGGACCCGAGACTGCACTAGTTAGGGAAGCAGAAACCGGCCTGAGTAGGAACACAGGCCTCATCCAGCTGGATCAGCGCCGGGGTAGCGGGAGCGCAGGGTTGCCCGACACCCACCAGCTACCCACGACCCCCTCCGCAGGATTTTGGGACTGCTGGTGAGTGGAACACAGCTTCAGCTCCAATCCAATTGCGCGGGACCTGAGACTGCATTAGTTAGGGAAGCAGAAACCGGCCTGAGTAGGGCCACAGGCCTCATCCGGCCGGATCAGCACCAGGGTAGCGGGAGCACAGGGTTGCCTGACACCCGCCAGCTACCCATGACCCCCGCCGCAGGATTTTGGGACTGCTGGTGAGTGGAACACAGCTTCTGCTCCAGTCCAATCACGCGGGACCTGAGACTGCTCTGGTTGGGGAGAGAGAAATCCGGCCTACATAGGGCCACAACCCTCTTCCGGTCAGAAAAGCACCGGGGCAGCTGGCACGCAGGGTCTACTGACACTCGCCAGCTACCCACAACACCCGCCACAGGATCTTAAGACTTCTGGAGAGTGGAGCACAGCTTCTGCTCCAATCCAATTGCGCGGGACCCGAGACTGCACTAGTTAGGGAAGCAGAAACCGGCCTGAGTAGGAACACAGGCCTCATCCAGCTGGATCAGCGCCGGGGTAGCGGGAGCGCAGGGTTGCCCGACACCCACCAGCTACCCACGACCCCCTCCGCAGGATTTTGGGACTGCTGGTGAGTGGAACACAGCTTCAGCTCCAATCCAATTGCGCGGGACCTGAGACTGCATTAGTTAGGGAAGCAGAAACCGGCCTGAGTAGGGCCACAGGCCTCATCCTGCCGGATCAGCACCAGGGTAGCGGGAGCGCAGGGTTGCCTGACACCCGCCAGCTACCCACGACCCCCGCCACAGGATTTTGGGACTGCTGGTGAGTGGAACACAGCTTCCGTTCCAGTCCAATCACGCGGGACCTGAGACTGCTCTGGTTGGGGAGAGAGAAATCCGGCCTACATAGGGCCACAACCCTCTTCCGGTCAGAAAAGCACCAGGGCAGCTGGGGCGCAGGGTCGGCTGACACTCACCAGCTACCCACAACACCCACCACAGGATCTTAAGACTTCTGGAGAGAGGAACACAGCTTCTGCTCCAATCCAATTGCACGCGGGACCAGAGACTGCATTAGTTAGGGAAGCAGAAAAACGGCCTGTGTAGGACCACAGGCCTCTTCCAGCTGGACCAGCACCGGGGTACCGTCAGCTACCCACGACCCCCGCCGCAGGATTTAGAGACTGCTGGTGAGTGGAACACAGCTTCTGCTCCAATCTTTAAACAGTGACAACAATAACAACTAACCCCAGAGATTACCAGATGGCGAAAGGTAAACGTAATAAATCTTACTAACAGAAACCAAGACCACTCACCATCATCAGAACCCAGCACCCCCACTTCGCCCAGTCCAGGGCACCCCAACACACCGGAAAAGCTAGACACGGATTTAAAAGCATATCTCCTGATGATGATAGAGAACTTCAAGAAGGACTTTAATAACACACTTAAAGAAATGCAGGAGAACACTGCTAAACAGGCAGAAGACAATAAAGAGAAAGCACAAAAATCCCTTAAAGAATTGCAGGAGAACACTGCTAAAGAGTTACAAATCCTTAAAGAAAAACACGATAACATAATCAAACAGGTAGAAGTCCTTACAGAAAAACAGGAAAACACATCCAAACAGATGATGGAAATGAACAAAACCATACTAGACCTAAAAAGGGAAGTAGACACAATAAAGAAAACCCAAAATGAGGCAACACTGGAGATAGAAACCCTAGGAAAGAAATCTGGAACCATAGATACGAGCATCAGCAACAGAATACAAGAGATGGAAGAGAGAATCTCAGGTGCAGAAGATTCCATAGAGAACATCGGCACAACAATCAAGGAAAATGTAAAATGCAGAAAGATCCTAACTCAAAACATCCAAGAAATACAGGACACAATGAGAAGACCAAACCTACGGATAATAGGAGTGGATGAGAATGAAGATTTTCAACTCAAAGGACCAGCAAACATCTTCAACAAAATTATAGAAGAAAACTTCCCAAATCTAAAGAAAGAGATGCCCATGAACATACAAGAAGCCTACAGAACTCCAAATAGACTGGACCAGAAAAGAAATACCTCCCGACACATAATAATCAGAGCAACAAATGCTCTAAATAAAGATAGAATACTAAAAGCAGTAAGAGAAAAAGGCCAAGTAACATATAAAGGCAAGCCTATCAGAATTACACCAGATTTTTCACCAGAGACTATGAAAGCCAGAAGATCCTGGACGGATGTTATACAGACACTAAAAGAACACAAATTCCAGCCCAGGCTACTATACCCAGCCAAACTCTCAATTAACATAGATGGAGAAACCAAAGTATTCCACGACAAAACCAAATTCACACATTATCTCTCCACGAATCCAGCCCTTCAAAGGATAATAACAGAAAAAAACCAATACAAGGACAGGAACCACGCCCTACAAACTACAAGAAGGTAATCCCTCAACAAACCTAAAAGAAGACAGCCACAAGAACAAAATGCCAACTTTAACAACAATAATAACAGGAAACAACAATTACTTTTCCTTAATATCTCTTAATATCAATGGACTCAACTCCCCGATAAAAAGACATAGACTAACAAACTGGCTACACAAACAAGACCCAACATTTTGCTGCTTACAGGAAACTCATCTCAGAGAAAAGGATAGACACTACCTCAGAATGAAAGGCTGGAAAACAATTTTCCAAGCAAATGGCATGAAGAAACAAGCTGGAGTAGCCATTCTAATATCTGATAAGATTGACTTCCAACCCAAAGTCATTAAAAAAGACAGGGAGGGACACTTCATACTCATCAAAGGTAAAATCCTCCAAGAGGAACTATCAATCCTGAATATCTATGCTCCAAATACAAAGGCAGCCACATTCATTAAAGAAACTTTAGTAAATCTCAAAGCACACATTGCACCTCATACAATAATAGTGGGAGACTTCAACACACCACTTTCACCAATGGACAGATCATGGAAACAGAAACTAAACAGGGACACAGTGAAACTAAGAGAAATTATGAATCAAATGGATCTGGCAGATATCTACAGAACATTCTATCCTAAAACGAAAGGATATACCTTCTTCTCAGCACCTCATGGTACCTTCTCCAAAATTGACCACATAATTGGTCACAAAGCAGGCCTCAACAGATATAAAAATATTGAAATTGTCCCATGCATCCTATCAGATCACCATGGACTAAGGCTGATCTTCAATAACAAAATAAATAATAGAAAGCCAACCTTCACGTGGAAACTGAACAACACTCTTCTCAATGATACCTTGGTCAAGGAAGGAATAAAGAAAGAAATTAAGGACTTTTTAGAGTTCAATGAAAATGAAACCACAACATACCCAAACTTATGGGACGCAATGAAAGCATTTCTAAGAGGAAAACTCATAGCTATGAGTGCCTCCAAAAGGAAACTAGAGAGAGCACACATTAGCAGCTTGACAACACACCTAAAAGCACTAGAACAAAAGGAAGCAAATTCACCCAAGAGGAGTAGACAGCAGGAAATAATCAAACTCAGGGGTGAAATCAACCAAATGGAAACAAGAAAAACTATTCAAAGAATCAACCAATCAAGGAGCTGGTTCTTTGAGAAAATCAACAAGATAGATAAACCCTTAGCCAGACTCACTAGAGGGCACAGGGAAAGCATCCTAATTAACAAAATCAGAAATGAAAAAGGAGACATAACAACAGATCCTGAAGACATCCAAAACACCATCAGATCCTTCTACCAAAGGGTATACTCAACAAAACTGGAGAACCTGGATGAAATGGAGAAGTTCCTAGACAGATACCAGGTACCAAAGTTGAATCAAGATCAGGTTAATGATCTAAACAGCCCTATATCCCCCAAAGAAATAGAAGCAGTCATTAATAGTCTCCCAACTAAAAAAAGCCCAGGACCAGATGGGTTTAGTGCAGAGTTCTATCAGACCTTCAAAGAAGATCTAATCCCAGTTCTTCACAAACTATTCCACAAAATAGAAACAGAAGGTACTCTACCCAACTCATTCTATGAAGCCACAATTACTCTGATACCTAAACCACAAAAAGACCCAACAAAGATAGAAAACTTCAGACCAATATCCCTTATGAATATTGATGCAAAAATCCTCAATAAAGTTCTTGCTAACCGAATCCAAGAACACATCAAAACAATCATCCATCCTGACCAAGTAGGTTTCATCCCAGGGATGCAGGGATGGTTCAATATACGGAAATCCATCAACGTAATCCAGTATATAAACAAACTCAAAGACAAAAACCACATGGTCATCTCGTTAGATGCGGAAAAAGCATTTGACAAGATCCAACACCCATTCATGATAAAAGTCTTGGAAAGATCAGGAATTCAAGGCCCATACCTAAACATGATAAAAGCAATCTACAGCAAACCAGTAGCCAACATCAAAGTAAATGGTGAGAAGCTTGAAGCAATCCCTCTAAAATCAGGGACTAGACAAGGCTGTCCACTTTCTCCATACCTATTCAACATTGTACTTGAAGTCCTAGCCAGAGCAATTCGACAACAAAAGGAGATCAAAGGGATACAAATTGGAAAAGATGAAGTCAAAATATCACTTTTTGCAGATGATATGATAGTATATATAAGTGACCCTAAAAATTCCACCAGAGAACTCCTAAGCCTGATAAACAGCTTCGGTGAAGTAGCTGGATATAAAATTAACTCAAACAAATCAATGGCCTTTCTCTACACAAAGAATAAACAGGCTGAGAAAGAAATTAGGGAAACAACACCCTTCTCAATAGTCACAAATAATATAAAATATCTTGGCGTGACTCTAACTAAGGAAGTGAAAGATCTGTATAATAAAAACTTCAAGTCTCTGAAGAAAGAAATTATAGAAGATCTCAGAAGATGGAAAGATCTCCCATGCTCATGGATTGGCAGGATCAACATTGTAAAAATGGCTATCTTGCCAAAAGCAATCTACAGATTCAATGCAATCCCCATCAAAATTCCAAATCAATTCTTCAACGAATTAGAAAGTGCAATCTGCAAATTCATTTGGAATAACAAAAAACCTAGGATAGCAAAAACTCTTCTCAAGGATAAAAGAACCTCTGGTGGAATCACCATGCCGGACCTAAAGCTCTACTACAGAGCAATTGTGATAAAAACTGCATGGTACTGGTATAGTGACAGACAAATAGACCAATGGAATAGAATTGAAGACCCAGAAATGAACCCACACACCTATGGTCACTTGATCTTCGACAAGGGAGCTAAAAACATCCAGTGGAAGAAAGACAGCATTTTCAACAAATGGTGCTGGCACAACTGGTTGTTAACATGTAGAAGAATGCGAATCGATCCATTCCTATCTCCCTGTACTAAGGTCAAGTCTAAGTGGATCAAGGAACTTCACATAAAACCAGAGACACTGAAACTTATAGAGGAGAAAGTGGGGAAAAGCCTTGAAGATATGGGCACAGGGGAAAAATTCCTGAATAGAACAGTAATGGCTTGTGCTGTAAGATCGAGAATTGACAAGTGGGACCTCATGAAACTACAAAGCTTCTGCAAGGCTAAAGACACCATCAATAAGACAAAAAAACCACCAACAGATTGGGAAAGGATCTTCACGTATCCTAAATCAGATAAGGGACTAATATCCAATATATATAAAGAACTCAAGAAGGTGGACTCCAGAAAGTCAAATAACCCCATTAAAAAATGGGGCTCAGAACTGAACAAAGAATTCTCACCTGAGGAATACCGAATGGCAGAGAAGCACCTGAAAAAATGTTCAACATCCTTAATCATCAGGGAAATGCAAATCAAAACAACCCTGAGATTCCACCTCACACCAGTCAGAATGGCTAAGATCAAAAATTCAGGTGACAGCAGATGCTGGCGAGGATGTGGAGAAAGAGGAACACTCCTCCATTGTTGGTGGGATTGCAAGCTTGTACAACCACTCTGGAAATCAGTCTGGCGGTTCCTCAGAAAATTGGACATAGTACTACCGGAGGATCCAGCAATACCCCTCCTGGGCATATATCCAGAAGATGTCCCAACCGGTAAAAAGGACACATGCTCCACTATGTTCATAGCAGCCCTATTTATAATAGCCAGAAGCTGGAAAGAACCCAGATGTCCCTCAACAGAGGAATGGATACAGAAATTATGGTACATTTACACAAGGGAGTACTACTCAGCTATTAAAAAGAATGAATTTATGAAATTCCTAGCCAAATGGATGGACCTGGAGGGCATCATCTTGAGTGAAGTAACACAATCACAAAAGAACTCACACAATATGTATTCATTGATAAGTGGATATTAGCCCAAAACTTAGGATACCCAAGATATAAGATACAATTTGCTAAACGCATGAAACTCAAGAAGAATGAAGACCAAAGTGTGGACACTGTGCACCTTCTTAGAATTGGGAACAAAACACCCAGGGAAGGAGTTACAGAGACAAAGTTCGTAGCTGTGATGAAAGGATGGACCATTTAGAGACTGCTGTATCCAGGGATCCGTCCCATAATCAGCTTCTAAACGCTGACACCATTGCATACACTAGCAAGATTTTGCTGAAAGGACCCAAATATAGCTGTCTCTTGTGAGACGATGCCGGGGCCTAGCAAACACAGGAGTGGATGTTCACAGTCAGCTATTGGATGTATCACAGGGCTCCCAATGGAGAAGCTAGAGAAAGTACCCAAGGAGCTAAAGGGATCTGCAACCCTATTGTTGGAACAACATGTTGTACTAACCAGAACCCTGGAGCTCTTGTCTCTAGCTGCATATGTATCGAAAGATGGTCTAGTCGGCCATCAATGGAAAGAGAGGCCCATTGGACTTGCAAACTTTATATGCCCCAATATAGGGGAATGCCAGGGCCAAAAGAATGGGAATGGGTGGGTAGGGAAGTGGGGGGCGCTATGGGGGACTTTTGGGATAGCATTGGAAATGTAACTGAGGAAAATATGTAATAAAAATATATAAAAAAATAAAATAAAATAAAAAAAAATAATAAATATTGAGGAAAATCATCATGAGAAGTCTATGCCCTATGCATTCGTGTGTGTGTGTGTGTGTGTGTGTGTGTGTGAGTGTATATGTGAATCAATGTCAGATGTCTTCCAAAGTCACTCTCTACCTTATCATACAAGGGCTCTCACTGAACCTGAAGTTCTTAAATTCTGTTAGGTAACCTGGCCAGCAAGCTCTGGGACTCCTCCCATCTCTACTTCCCCTTTCTAGGATTACAGGGACACAGCAGTGTGTCCACCACTTTTAAATGGGTGTTAGAGGTGGACTTTAGGCCGTCGTGTTGTGCAAGACTTTACTGACTGTGCCACACTGTCCTTGCTCCCCAGATATGCTAAGCTGTGAAGTATAGTTGTGCTATATTTGATTCACTTAAATGCACAGACATTAAGTCAGCACCTTCTGTTTACTCAGCATTACATTTTATTCAGGAAATAATACATGAAATTATCTCCTATCATATTATAAAAGACCAATAAAAATATCATGTATAAAATAAAATAAAAAAAAAAAAGTTTTCCCCCACTTCCATCAAAGCTTCTTCCTATCGGTGGAGCTTTCCCTGTATCCAGCTGGCAACCTACACCATGTCCTATGCCCCTGACAGCCCTGACATAACACTCCTTTCTGGATTTGTGGTCACATCACAACTGATAGAAAACCCAGCTCCAACATAAGAGATTCTGGCTGAGAACATTTGGCACTAAGACCAGTCAATTAAGGGTGTTGATCCATCTCCCACTCCTGGGTGCTGAAGAAGCAGCAATGTGGAAAAATTGCTGTGTTCAAAAGCACCCTTCCTTGTATCCACCTCAGAGCCCATTTGGTGTACTGTGTGGGAATGCTGTACTGTCTACCCCAGAAAGAAGGATGTAAGTCCTCATCAAGCTTGAAGCTGAGGATGACTACAAGTGCCTCTGCCTTTCCAGTACTCCACTTTCCTCTAATTTCTAAGCCAGGGGCAATGGTCCTTCATAATTTTTATCTAATGCAAAGAAGAACATATTCAGTCCCCATGATCAGAGCCAAGTGAAAGTAAAGTTGTGGCAAGCTTAATAAATGTTTCCTGTAGATACAACTGACTACAGAGGTTGTGATCTGGAATTTAGGGTGAGCATCTTCCAGAGTTCCACTGTCTCTCAGCAGGCTCAGCCCAAACCCTAAAGACTTTTCTGAAAAGTGTCTTGTAGCAGATCATAGACAACTCAGAATTTCATGTCAAGAAGCAAACATACTGCCCAGTCTTATGCTGGCTAAGCTCATGTTATATGTGGCTCAGATATTGTTGACTTCGGACCCCTGCATGACAACAGTCAAAACCATCATCTCCAGTCTAAGTGTTGATGAATGACTTTGTCTCTTTGTTCTCTCTCTCTCTCTCTCTCTCTCTCTCTCTCTCTCTCTCTCTCTCTCTCTCTCTCTCTCTCTCTCTGTGTGTGTGTGTGTGTCTCTGTCTCTCTGTCTCTCTGTCTCTCTCTCTCTGTCTCTCTCTCTCTCTCTCTCTCTCTCTCTCTCTCTCTCTCTCTCTCCTCTACACTCTTCTCTTCCTACTCTCCCTGCCTCCCTCTTTTAATGGAGGAATGGTGCTCTTCCTGCTAGGGATTCACCATCCTACTGTCTATATGGAAGATATGCAGAGGGCATATATTGGGCTATAGAGAGATCTCTCTCCTCTTGAAACTAGCTCTTATTCTCTTAAATCTCTTGAAGATAATTCAATTAACTTAATATGTTTCCCATGATAAATTCAAGAACACTTATGCTAAAACCTGATTGCCATTCCCTAATCATTGCACCTCCTTTTACCACAGCCCACTCCAAAGCCACCTTCTCTAAACCAGACCAGTAGATTCCCAGTCCCTCTGCCCACTTAGTTGCTCTACCCACATTCAGAACTGAGTCTCCTCTTCTCTGGTGTCTTCATGGCCTCAGGTAGGATCTAATTCTACAACTGGTTGGGGCTAAAGTCTGCTTTATTTTATTTTTCCTTTGGTTGTTCCTAAGTGTCTAACACAAATGGATTATATCGTATCCAAAAAGACAACCTTATGATGCTTTCCCTGGGCTGAATCAAAACCAGGTCCTCAGAAAGAGTGTTAAAATGAACAGTTGACCCAGAATTCTCACACATAATCAAGTGTCAGCTCACTAAAAAACTTTAGAAGGTGAAAGGAAAGGTTTCTTCCTGGGAAATGGGGGGGGGGCAGGAGCAGTTTTCAAAATCCTCCCTTTGTGATGACCAAGACCCTTCTTTGTCCTCACCATCATCCTTACATCCTAGCCCAATTACTACTGGTGTAGAGAGATTCTACTCTCCCATGATCTGCAGATCTACTAAGCATTACTACGGAAAGCAAGTCAGAGACAAAAACTAACAGACACCCAAAAAATCTTTGACCATACTCCTGGAGGATTTCTCAGTGACTCTCCTTGTACAGGCTTCTCTGAAGATGGGCTTTCCACAGCTATTCTGGTCACATCTTCTGTCTCAGTAAAGAGACTATGGGATATATAAGAGAAATGTCACCTACCCTAGCATAGTTGACTCAGAACAAACCATTTTCTTACACCTGATTTACCACAGACAGACAGTGCCCTTCTAAAATGGTGTCAACTAATTATTGGGGCTGAGCACTGATAGCTGCCTGGTAGCTATACATTTACCCCAGATTTGAGATCCAGTAAACAGAAAAACCACCCAAAACAGGTGCATGCAATTGAAGTTTTGGAGTGCTACAATATTGGGCCTCTTTGCCAAAAGTCATCTCCCCAACAAGGAAGCAGAAAATGGGAATAACCAGGGCATCCAACCTATAGAATGTTATTCAAGGCCCCAGTCCAGTCATTCTAGAAGTGCAAGGGGCAGGGGTTTCCCCAGCATTCCTTCATGGTCCAGTTCCTTCTAGACTGGGGGGGGGTCCTCAAATAGCATAATTAATCACTGGAGTAAGGAGAGGATGCATAGAAGAACACTCTTGGGTTAGGAGCAGAGGACACGAGCAGGAGAGGCAGTGGTCGGAAAGGTCAGTATGCGCCTGCTGCAGCCCTTTGGAGACCAGGCTCTGAGCCTTATCTAATGTGAGATGATGTGGATGTCCTTCTCCTTCTCACCTCACCACCTGCAGTAACCAGCAGAGCTGGCCCTGGGGTCATGAGAGCTGGAGAGCTAACCCCATCCCCTCACTACGTGAAGCACTTGAGAAAGCAGGCCCTGCACCTTGTCTGGGGAACAAAATAGAGATGGCCCTGATGGCAAAGGCACTTGTGAGCCAGGTCTGAAGGTGTGAGAGTTGGGGAGCTGTCCAGCTTCTCACAGGCTACAACACTTGGAAGAGTGGGCCCCATATCTTAACTGGACAGCACAGTGGGGCTGGCTCTAAAGTTATGGGTGTGGGTAAGCCAGCCCCAAGGGCATGAGATCAGGATCGCTGAACCTTCTTCCTGCTGATTGTGGCACTGGATTCATCTAGCCAGAGCAGTTCTGGAGAGCTTGCCTTGGTAGTTTGAGATAATGGACAGCTTGAGCACTGACTAGCTCAGTTACCACCTAGACCCAGATAGGCCTCTAAATAGGCCTACCCCAAAATCTGTATCATTGGGGAACAGTTGGAACTAGTGAAAGGGTCAGTCCAGCAGGCTGCAGGATCTCTATGACACAGGGCAACAGTACAATAAGCAGGAGTCTGGATGAGGATCCAATATTGATGGTGTCACAAAAGCCAGAGATCTCAAACAAGACCATTGACTCACTGCAATGAACATTTGCAAGTAAAGATGGGTGGACAGAGATATGTATGCACTGTGGGACACATTGTGAAATACTATTTCTTCTATAATGAGTTTTTTTTATGCTTTGGGGTTTGGTGGTGGTGGTGGTGGTGGTGGTAGTGGTGGTGGTGGTGGTGTGTGTGCATGTATGTGTTTTATTTGGGAGGTTGCAAGGACAAAGGGTGTATATGAGGGGACAGGAAGATGAACAAGACTAGGGTGCATGATGTGAAGTTCATAAAGAATTGATGGAAAGAAAAACCAGACAGAAATGCCAGCATGCTTTTGACAGGTCCCAAGAACATCTAGATACTATGGGACAGACAGAGAACTCCCATGTGTAGAGAATGAAGGGGCAAGCCCCAGAGTCATGGAACCAGAGAATTATAGAACCTGGGGGAAGGGTGGTCCAAGGTGTTGCCAGAGAGTCAGCCCAGCAAGTCCAAGCAAAGCATCTAGACACCATGACACAGGAAGGATGGATTTGTGTTCTGATTTTCCCCTGTTCTGTCACTCAGCATCCACCTCCCATTCTTTCCCGGGCTCCTTTTGCCTGGGTTCTCTAGGGAACAGATCCAATAGAATGAATATATATTAAAATGGAATTTATTAGATTGGCTTACATGTAATACATTCTGGGAACTCCAGCTTTCTCACACTGGAGGAGCTGCTCTGTCCACAAAGCTGGAGGATTCTGTAGCTCCAATCTGATTCCCAGGTCCCAAAGAACCCCTAGAGAGGAATTGGTTTTCAGCTCCTGTTGGAAAGCCTTGGAGCTGGATTCTGATGTTAGTGAACAGTGACTGATGGCAACAGCAGAGGGGATAAACTCACAAACAAATGGGATGGGCAAAAGCTCTTCCACCAGACCTCTTTATGTCGAGGCAGCTTCCTGAAGGCACCATCCACGTGGAGAGTGGGTTTTCCTATTTCAGATAACCTAATCAAGACAATCCCTCACTCCTGTACTCAAAGCTTTATCTCTTAGTTGAGGCCAGGTCCCGTCATGTTCCAGATTAACCATCATAAGGGCTGACTTTGGGCACTCCCTGAGCCAATTAGGGGAAAGTCAATTAGAAATGGCCAGGGAGAGATTTAGTGAGGCCCATGACCTTAGTGGCTAACTCAGGCTTCATTTAATTTACTTCAACTGCAATCTCTATCTACCTTTCAATGTAAGAACAGATTTCTAGCTTTTGTTTGAAACAGGAAACCCAGCCACCCAAGCCCTCATTTCCTCACGGTGACAGGGAGTGCATTACACAAGGTGCCCCAGCTCACACAGTCAGTGTCTCCACTCAGTATGGTGCGTCCTATGGTCACTTATTCACCTGCTGGAAGAATCTCAGTGTCAAGGAGCCTAAGGACAGAGCTCGGGACTGCTCTACATCTGAGAAAGGGAACCAGTAATGGTGGTGTCACTTCTAAACAGCTAGGGATGGCCTGAGTTCTGGGTTCCTGCAGCTGGACTGAGGAGCTGGAGGCAATCCAGGCAAAGGGAGCAACAGAGGCTGTCCCATTTAGTTTTATGTCAACTTACCACAAGGTAGGGGAATCAGAGAGGAGGAAGCCTCAACTGAGAAAATGCCTCCATAAGAAAGGGATGCAGACAAGCCTGTGGAGCATTTTCTTAATTGGTGATTGATGGTGAGGGCTCAGGCTATTGTGGGTGGGGCCACCTTTGGGCTGGTAGTTCTGGCTCTATAGGAAAGCAGACTAAGCAAGACATGATGAACAAGCCAGTAAGCAGCACTCCTCGTGGCTTCCTGCACCAGCTCCTGCCTCCAAGTTTGTACCCTGTTTGAGTTTTTGTTCTGGCTTCCTTCAATATTGAACAGGGTTGTGGAAGTGTAAACCAAATAAACCCTTTCCCCCACAACTTGCTTTTGTCATGGTGTTTCATCTCAGCAACAATAAAACTAATTAAGACAGAGCCTAAAGAATAAAGGGAGCAAAAAGTTTGACAAGTGTTAACAAAGTGGGCATCTAATCTAGTAACTGAGAGATCCCCAGATACTGGGCCACATTTCAGCATGTCATAGATAACCTCCTGAAATGCTCAGGTATCTTCTGCCCTGAAAAGAAGTTTGGAACAAAAGCAGTACCTGTCATTCAAAGATGTTCCCTCCTTTTAGGACAGCCTTGGGTCATGCCCTGGTTCGGCTTGAAGGAAGAAGACTAACCATTTACCCTTGATAATGGCAGGCCATGTTCAGAGATGTGGGCATGGTCAGCAATTTAGAAGGATTCACACTTATCCTCTACATGTGGGTGGCCATGATAGACAGATACAGACAAGGATCTCAGTGTCCTACAGCAAAGACAACTGAAGAGCCATTGTGATCTTCACACCCTCATACTCCCTCCTTCCTCTTATCCACAGTTAGAACATTCTGTCTCTGCCAGAGAGTCTCAGCCGATTGCTGGCCAGCAGGACCACCACAGTGACAGATACATTCATATCCCTGCAATCCCTGAAAGCCTTGTGTTTTACTCAGTTTTAGTCCCTGCAGCTAAGGCCAGACCCGGGTGATCTCCAGGGGTTTGTCCAAAGCAACACATTCTGGAGCTGAATTACAAGATCAGAAGCGCTTGGGAAATTGGTGCTTTAAAACAACGCCACTGAAATAAAATTTAATGGTGGAAGAAATACGGTATTTTGAAAACCCGAGAATAAACATGCTGCAGAGCCTGGCTATGAAGTCATGCAGGGCTGCTAGTGAAAGCCATCCATCCTATCATAGAAGAAGTCTAATAATTTTTAATAGTCTTGTAAATTTTCCTTATGAAATGAGGCCACTGTAAACAATTCTCCATAGTTTTTTGAGTATTTATGGAGTGCTGTTGAAGTTATTAAATGTGGATGCTTTTCATTGATAACTCTTGTTCTGCAGGCACTGCCAGCTGGCTCAGTGGACATGGTGACAGGGTATGTCCTTTCAGAGGTCAAGTGTATAATATTGCTGAAGACATTTTATCCCTCAATTGAGGACCATAGGGGCCAGTGTGCACTCATCTACGTGTTTAGTCTGCTTTTCATTACTGCAATGAAACATCCGACACAGACTACTTAGGAAGTAAAGAGGTTTATTTACCTCACACTTTGGAAGTTCAGAGTGTAAATGGTGTGGTTCTCGCTCAAGACCCATGGTAGAAGCCAGATGATGGAATGTGTGAAGAGAAAGAAAACAAGTATATCTTGTTTGTTTGTTTGTTTTTGGTATTTCTTCATTTGTGGGGGTTGTTTTTTCAGGTTTTTTGTTTGTTTTTGTTTTCCATTTTGTTCTGTCTTGCATTGTTTTGAGACAAGGTCTCACTGTATATCCCGGCTGGGCTAGAAATCAAGACATAAACCAGGCTCTGCTTGAAATCACAGAGATTCATGTGCTCTCTGACTCCTGAAAGCTTCAGTTTTCGTCATGTGGCACCACACCAACTCCACCAACCACACCTTGAGTGAAGCAGAAAGAGAGAATATTTGGGCATATTCTTATTACTTTTATGACATTTCTCAGAATTTCTAAGGGTCATGTGATAGCTATCAAAAAGTCCCACACAAACTAACTTTCAACTAACCTCCCATGAGGCCCCACCTCCTAAAAATGCCACCACTGCCCATAAGCACCACTCTGAAGATGAAGCCCAGAATGTATGTTTCTTATCATACATTCGATGTCCAAATCAAAGCACATAGAGGAGGAAAGAAAAAGAATGGCAGACAGTTTCCAGTTTCACTTTCTGAATAGAGAACAAGAAACAATAGTTCTTGCATTCTGTTCATATATTAGCATGTGTATCACCTTTGCCGAGGAGCAGGAAAGGCACAAGGCCTTGGGATCTCTGACAGCTAATGTTGATTGTCAACTTGAGTCCATCTGGAATCAACTAAAAACCAAGCTGCTGGACACTCCTGGGAAGAACTTTCTTGGTCAGATTATTTGAAGCAAGAAGACCAACCCTAAATTTGAGCTACACTTTCTAGTGGCAGCCCATATAAAAGGACATGGAAGAATGAAACTGTGTTTTGCCTTCTTGCCCTCATTTCCATCTTCAAGATCATCTATACCTTTGCCATGGCATTACTTTGCTCATATTAGAAACAACTTCTCTGGAATTCCAATGTAGACTGAAGACCAGCAGCTCTCTAAGAATCCTCTGGGACTCTTGCATCAGATTGAAACTCCTGAGACATCCAGTCTTGTGGGATGAGCAATCACCATACTCTCAGCCTTTCTGTCATGTCCATCACAAGACAGCCATTGTCAGACTACCAAGAACACAGCCTGTGCATAGTCTAAAAAATTACAGACATGCAACACACACACACATACACACACACACACACACACACACATATATATGTGTGTGTGTGTGTGTGTGTGTGTATGTATAATACATAATGTATATTGTGTATTATCTATTATCTACTATATTATGTATTATATACTATGTACTGTATATTGCATTTTTCATGTTACACTCTTCACATTGCATGCTGTATGTTGCATGTTGTACATTACATGTTTTATGTTGTATGTTATATGTTATATATTCAGTCAGTTCTGTTCCTTTAGAGAACCCTGACTAATACAGAAATATAACAAGAAACAAAGAGAAAAGATATAAAAAGAGATTGACTCTTGTGGCTTTGTATAACTTATAACCTAAAGAAAGTCAGTGATATTAATTAGAAGATCACATGACACTGGGAGCTCTTAGGAGGGAGATCTAGCTTGGTCCTGTCTTGAAGGTCAAGAAATTTTCTAGCGGGAAATTCTTGAGCTGACAGCTCTAAGAAGAACAAGACTAGAAGTCAACTAGAGCATGGGTGGTAAGAAAAGGATTATGGAAGCAGGAACAAACCTCCATAAGATCCATGCTGGGAAGGAAGAGCATGATGGATGAGGAACTGAGAAAGCAAACACTAAGGAGGTCAAGAGGGGAGAGCAAGAGAGCCAGGCCAAATAAAACCCTATAGTATGACAGGGGTCTTTACCCCAAGGTTAAGGGAAGCCACAGGAGGCTCTGAACAGTATAACATCAACAGGTCACCTGGAGAGGAGGCTGTTATGTGGCTGTGGTGGTGAGGAGTGGAGGAGGAGATGCATCATTGGAGTAGGACTCGCTGAGATGGAAATAATGGAAAAATATCAAGTTGGCAGGGTGTAGGTAATTTTTGGACTATGGACTTTATGATGTCAATCAGAGAGTGGGCTGAAATGCAGATGTGGAGCACCCAGGCAAGGTCTGAGGTTTAATGGAAGTACATAAAGCCATTAGAGTGTGGATGGTAATTAAAACTGTAGGCATATCTGCAACTTTATTCAGAGATGGTGTAATGGCAAGACATGGATGCAATTCTGCAAAGTCCATTGCTTAATTAACAGCTCTCTGTCCAAATTGTGGATAACAGTCATGCAGAGCTTTGCAGAGACTGATGCTTGGGCTCTACCTCATGCAATTTTGCTTTTCTAATGAACATGTCTGGGATGTGACCTGAGAGTCTACATTTTCCAGTGCATCCCAGGTGATTCTAATGCATGACACTGAAAACCATCAGAGATAAGGAGAGGAGATCACACTGCAAAGGAGACAAATTTGTCAGCTAGAGACACCAGCCACAGGAAGGAACTGTGAGCATTGCTGAGCAAGGTCAAAGTTGAAGGTGTCACTGAGTTCTAGTTTTGTTTCTGTTGCTGTGATAAAAATACTCTGATTAATAACAACTTGGGGAAGAAAGATCTAATTTCATCTTAGAGCTTATAGTCTATCACTGGGGGAAGCCAGAGCAGAAATGAAAAGCTGTAAAGCAAGAACAAAGGTAGATAACACAAAGGAATATTATTTATGATTTTCTCCCTTTGGTTCACTCTTTTAGAACTCAGGCCTAACTGCTTTAGATGGCACTGCCTGAAGAGGGATGGACCCTTTTACTTAAATTAGCAGCTAAACAGATGCTTGTAGGATATGGCCATAGACCAAACTGATGAAGACAAACCTTCAGTTGAGGTTGCCTCTCTCCAGAAGACTCTAGGTTTGTGTCAAGTTGCCTGCTGAAGCTAACTACAACACACTATATCTAGAAACATGGAAGTCACTACTTCCTTCAGTAGTTTTACAAAGATCCATTCACAGTAGTTTTCCTTGCTGTGTCCTGAGCAAGGATATGTTCCACTACACTGCTCAGGTTTTCTGAAAATGACACAGCAGGACTCCTGGTGAACTAAGCAGAAATGAAAATCTTACTTCTACTCTTGGTGTGTTTTGGGGCAACCCCTATCAATTGCAGTTTGTTCATATCTGTCAAGATTAGAGATGCTTGGACCATGCATCCCACGCATCTACTTCTAAGGATAATGACACATGAAAGAAGCTATTCATTAAAATACTTTTGACAGTAATTGATTAGAAAGGGTAAATGCCCATCAGAACTTTTCACAACCACAGTAAAACCAGACTTCTGTCACACACTCTCAGGTGCCCAGGAAGTAACTGTGAGCACAAAGAACAACAGTATTATTATTCCAGGCTTAATTGAATCTGCTTATAGACAGCCATTTGCATGGAAATCTATGTTCTCTGCAAGGACCCCCAAAACAAGAAACATGGATTACTACCTGCAACAGAAGCTGGCCTCTGGTGATTGGAGGTTGGATGTCAAGTAAGAGCAAACTGTCACTGAATGAATTGTCTATTACTTGTTTGAATGTCACACCACTGGAAACTATGGAAACTAAAACTGATGGGAAAATAAACCAGAATAGGGAGAGAAAAGCTGGGTTACAGGATGAAAGAAGACCCTCCAGAAACCACACCTACCATGTTATAGTCTTTAAGATTCACACAAATGTGTAGACTTGCTTCGTTCATTGTTTCAAGTCAATAAATTCTCAAGAACCAGGTATGCTATTTAGAATTGGGAAGGTATCCATCAATGTCACAGATACACTGAGAGATTATGTCTCACTCATGAAGACTGTAGAATTTTCAGGAACTGCACTCAAGTTCTGACACTGCTTTAAAAATAGTCTATTGGGTGAAGAACCAGCCATAGGTTTGAATCTCATCTTAATCCATGATCTACTGCCAGCCATAAATGGTGTGTTTCACCTTTCTTTACCTTGGTTTCCTGTCTGTGCCGAGGCTGGTAATGCCCAGCTTTCACTGTGTCCTGTAACCTAAGGAACAAATGAGCTCTTGCATATGCTTCTCCATCCAGAGTGATATCTAGGGTGTCCAGTTCTTTGTCCAGTTCTAGAGGTATGAAGAAGCCTTAGAATGAGTACGTGAACACATGGGTACATCTATATGTGCACAGATAAATACAGTAGTTAACTACACAGCTCCATGACTACTCCTGACATGAACAACCCAAAGGAGGGGGAGTTTTCTATCCTATGAGTTCTTAAGGTTCAGTCCAAAGTGTCAGGGAAGGCAGAGTGAAGCTAGTCATTTTACAGGAGGGAGGACCCACAGTGGAGGCTGTGCTCATCATAACTGGCAAGAGGGTAGAACACATGATGGGAACAGAGATTGGAAATAACCTTCAAATCTTCAAATGTGCCCTTTAAAGAAAATTGTATTTGTTTGTTTGTCTTTTTAAAGATCTAGGCATAGTATCACACTCCTCTAATTCCAGATTTGGGAGTCAAAGACAAGTAGATCTCTATGAATTTAAAGTCATCCTGGTCTATGAGTTCCAGGCAGGCCAGACCAGGGCATTTTCACTATGTAATGTGACTCTGTCTCAAAGGACATACACACACACACACACACACACACACACACACACACGAGAGAGAGAGAGAGAGAGAGAGAGAGAGAGAGAGAGAGAGAGAGAGAGAGAAAGAGAGATATGGAAACAGATATCCACACCTAGTGACCTACTTCTGACAGGCAATCCTCTCCTTCAAAAGATGTGAAAGCCTCCTGAAATAGCATCATCAGCCAGGGAACAGATGTTCAAACCATGAGCCTGGGGTGGGGACATCTCAGAGCCAAATTGTAACAACACCTGCCCAAGAGAACTGACAATATCCACATACTACGGGTCAAGAACCAAGTGACTTTCCAAGCCTCCATCCTTGCCACATGCCAAGAGAAAACAGATGACTCTCACAGCAAGGCCAGAGCTCACACACATGGAAGGGCTTGGCTTATTTCCTGGTAAGACTGTTGAGAAAGAGATTTGGAGGAGAAAGTGATGGGTATGAAATTGGAAAAGACCCTGTAGGGATGTCTAGGGCCAGTCAGGAAAGGATAGAACTGTGATGTGTTATAGGCATGCATGAATTTGGGGAACTGGAGAGACGTCTCAGCAGTGAAAAACATTTACTACTCTTGCCGAAGACCTAGGTCCTATTTTCAGCACTGATACGGTGCTCCTCAAATATCTGTAACTCCAGCTCCAGGGCATTTGATACACTCTCCTGGACTCTTTGGGCACCAAACACGTGCAAGGTGCATTCACATAAACTCATGTAGGCGTGTGCATGCGCATGCGCGTGTACACACACACACACACACACACACAAATGAATAAGTAAACCTTTCAAAGAGAAAATATTGTATATATGTTTCATATTTTCAAACAATAAATAAGATTCAAAGGAAGGAAGAAAAAAGAGAGAAGGAAGGAAAGAAAGAAAGAAAGAAAGAAAGAAAGGAAGGAAGGAAGGAAGGAAGGAAGGAAGGAAGGAAGGAAGGAAGGAAGGAAGGGAGAGAGAGAGAGAGAAAGAAAGGGAGGAGGAAGAAAGAGAAGAAGGCAAGAGGGAAGAAGGAAAGGAGGGAGAAGGAAGGAAAGGAAGGAAGAAAAGAAGGAAGAAAGCAAGCAAGCAAGCAAGGGAAAGACAGAGAGACAGACTTGAGGTGCTGCAGCTGGAGCAACCTAGAGGGCCAATCCTCGGGCTCCCTGAGCAGGTTTGCAAGAACACAGTAGCTCACCATTCTCCCTCAGGTCTGCAGTGCTGTTAGCGAGTGATCACGGCTGTAAAGCATGACCTTTATAGCATCATGAAAGCAGCTTTGTTCATTTAATCTTCTCTGAAGGTACCATTAATGATTTATTGATTTTTCTTTTTAGATAAAATCATAAAATTTCTTTGTACAACAGAGATTTGAGCCCATGCCTCTCCCCTCCCACGCTCCCACATTCTTGCTGACATACAAGAAGTAGGAGAAAAATCTTGGTGTCAGTGGCCAAGAGCCCAGAAAGTGAAAGGGTCCCAGGACGGAAACACCAAAGATTTCTGCTGATCTATGTATAAGAGAAGCCAGCTACTGTGAGGCCCTGCCTGCTATAAGAGTCTGTGTCTTCTTCAGTGATATGAGGCATGTTCTGGCAAGTTCTGACAACTTCTGCAGAGCATCTGTAGGACCAAGAGGAATGCAGATGCTGAGGGAAAGAATTGACCAGAACCACTCTGATATCCTACAAATATTCATTTATGCAAAGCAGTTGCATATTGCACAAACTCTGGGTCCAGTGGCTGTTTGCAGTTTGATCATTGTCAAGCTACCCAAAGGCGTTGCATAGACAGTGGGGAAGAGGCCTTGCATATTTTCCTTTTCTTGTTCTCAACAGTGGATCCTAAGGGCTTGGAAGTCCACTCAATGTTCTGTTTTTGCCCCGTCTTGATGGGAAGAGTCCTTAGGCAGGGAAACAAAAGCACCAGTGATAAAGACTTACTTCAACATAATAAAGGCAATATGTGAAAAGCCCACAGCCAACCCTATGATCAGGGGTGGAAAGTGAAAAGTCCACCCCCCACAGTATCCCCTCGAAGATGAGGGCCTCCTCTCTGGCCACATCTGTTCAGTATGGTACTAGAAGCCTCAGCCAAAGCAAGTAGCAAGAAAAGGAAAGAAAATTCATGCAAATTAACAGACTATCAGTATAGCACATTTTGCTAATGACATGATTGTATGCATAAAAAAAAGGATGTACACTGTCCCTGCACACCCACAGAGACACACATGTGCAAAGTATGCACCACAGTTAGAAATAGTCAAGGCATGCATTAACGTTTCAGGGTGCAGAGTCTGAAGGGAAAACTGTTTACTGCTCTTACAGGAGTCCCAGAAGCCATGTCAGGTGGTTCATAAGTGCCTGTGGCTCCAGTATCTGAAGCCCTTTGGACTCGGGTGACATGCACACTCATGGTGCACATAAACTCAGACAGGTATACATATAATCATTTTTTTTAAACTCGAGTTTTAAAATCTAAAATTTTACAAAGATAAGTAGCATATTTATGCATAAATACAATCCAATAATGAATAAAGGCATCCTATTTATAACAATAAAAGGAACATCAATCATTCAGTATAGACTTAGCCAATAAATAGCCCAGTACACTGAAAATTGTATGATGCTGCTAAATAAAAAAATTTTAAGACCACATGTTTATGAGACCTATTTTTAAAATATTTCTATTGTGCTGGTTACTCTTTCTCATCTTGATACAAACTAGAATCTCCTGAGAAAAGCCAACCTCAATGAGGAACTGCCTCCATTAGACTGTCCTGTAGGTAAATCCATGAGCGCATTTTTTTTATTAATAATTGTTGTGTGAAGGCTTAGCCCATTGTAGGTGGTGCTGTTCCTGGGCTGGCGGTCCTGAGCTGTATAAAAGTGTAGGCTGAGTAAGCCCTGGGAATCAGCCAGTAAGCATCACTGTCTATGGCTTCTGCTTTGGCTCCTATCACCTGGATCCGGCCTTGAGTTCCTGCACTGACTTCCCTCAGTGATGGACTATGACATAGAAGTGTAAGCTGAAACAATCCTTTCTTTTTCCATGTTGGCTTATCCAGGGTTTTATCACAGCAACAGAAAGCAAAATAGAATACCTATTATACCAAATAATCTACAGAGTCAATGAAATCCTATCAGCATCCCAATGGTATCCTGTACTGAACAGAAAATACAATTCTGTACCACAGAGGGCCAAATCTTGGGCAAAAGGAATAAAGTGAAACACCACACTTCCTCATTCGGGGACACATCAGCACAACAGTGTGGGAGAGACAAGAGAATGACATGCAGACCTTAGAGAGCCCAGACAGCATCCTGACAACTCATCTCTGACAGAGCTGCCAAGAACAGCTCTGAGTGGGGAGGAGAGCCCCTTCCACATCCTGTTGACAAAACCAGGTATTCACATAGAAGAGTGAAATAAATCTATGTACCAAACTTAACTAAAAGTAGATCCAAGAGCTAAAACATATTACCTGTAACTACAAAGCTTCTGAAAGAAAATCCAAAGAAAAATCTGGATATGAGTCGAAACAAAAGTGCAGGCACCTACAGTAGAGCTCGGCATACTGGTGACTAGATACTCAAGTTTCTGCAGAGCAGAGCAAGTGCTCAGCAACAAGGATACAATCTACGGCAAGTCAGGAGATGCTGAAGAGTAGCCATCTGCATCTGGTAAATGGTCAGTACCCAAAAATTACAATCAACTTAGACAAGTCAATATGCCAAGAGTAATGATAACTCTATATAAAACAGGCAAAAGGCAAGAATAGAAACTGCCTATACAATTAAATAACCAGCAGACATATGGAAATTTTCTGAGTACCGCCAGTTAGGGAGTCACCCTCTGGGGACATGTACAAGCATCAGAGAGGTGACAGCAGCGTAGCTTTGAAAGGGCCCAGGTCTTCTCCTGTAGACCAAAGTATCACTGCAGGAACAGCATGAGCAATGTGAGCCAGGGCAGAGGAAAGCTTTGGAGAAGAATGAGCCATCTGTCCCAAGAGGTTTGCAAATTGCTCAGGTATAAAATCTCTCTGTAACATAAAATGTATGGCTTTGTCATTTACATCTGAAAGCCAAAGACTTTCCTCACTAGGTTTCCTTAGTAACAATTAAATGAATGTTAATTTTGCTCATCACACCAGCATCTACCTGCAATAACTAGAATTAGGATGCTGACCCAATCTAAAGAGGATGCTGAGGTAAAGCTTGGATCAAGGCACAGTCTTAGGAGCAACACACACACACACACACACACACACACACACACACACACACACACCAGCTAGGGCTAAAAGCACAATGAAGGGGTGTTGGGTTTTGTCTGGAAACATCAAGAGCCAGGAAAGAATCTCCAGAAAAAGATTGCTGCAGAGGAGAATGACTCAGAAGGATGGACAGGCACAGGGCAGGGAGGGATCTGTTTGGGAAGCTACTGCATTATTCCAAGCAAAGATGAGAAGGGCAGGGTCACAGGACAAGAGGACACACAGTAGCAGGGCCAGGACATGTGTGACATTCATGTCTACCCAAAGGTGTCCTGCAGGCAAACCTGTCATCATTCCATAGAGCCACACAGAATTACACATATTCTTTTTTTCTATATAAGTAAACAAAATCACAGGAGGGGATCATAAAAGCCAGACAAAGGATGCCCAGCTCACTGAGACTGCCTGGAGTATGAAGCCAGTGCTGGTAATCCATGAATACTTGGCCCGCTGTGACAGTTACACGGATAGGACATAGGACCAACTGCTGGGAGGAATGTGGACAGTGGTGGTA
The DNA here is from genome assembly GCF_978045245.1 of Mus caroli. NCBI lineage: Eukaryota > Metazoa > Chordata > Mammalia > Rodentia > Muridae > Mus > Mus caroli. Next base: position 106,817,745 of record NW_028227263.1, on the reverse strand, counting down.
CTCCAAGGTTGAGGAGCAAAGGGTAGTAGAAGTGCAGGGGTCAAGTAGAGGTACAAAGAGGGGTGGAAGATCAGGAAGAAGCTGCAGGTGTGGGGGAGAGGCTCCTTTCCTGCTCCCTCCCAAGCTGTAGCTCTGACCTTCCCCAGCAGAAGTATAAGCAGTAGAGAGATGTGTATGTTTTAAATAAAATTCCTGATGTATAGGGGTACAATGCAGAGATGCACAACAGCATGGACCTAAGGTAGATGCAGGCATGAAAGCATCTGATATACACACCTCGACCTACCACCTCAACCTCACCCCAGGCCTCACCTGGTACCCTGAGACTGGAACTGGTACGTGCTATTAGCCGCAGACCCTGGCCAGGACACATTACAGAAAAGAGGTGGATCAGAGGAGCAAAGCTCCTGCCAAGTCTTTCCATAGCAGTTGGGCTTAGCAGTGCAGATTTAGAAGATAAGTCTTCTTTATCTAGCAAGAGAATATGTATATCTTGAAATTGAGAAGACTGCGTATTCCAGCAGCCATGATCCAGGTTCTTATTCTAGTACGTTCCCTAGGAAAGTTTTTCTGACATTTTGCAGATATGGGACAAGTGTTTCACTTTCCAGTGTGCACCAGTATCCTCCCTTAAGCACTAACAGGGAGAAGTCTTTGCTCCTGATTATCTCTGGAACCCTGCATGGGAAATGTGGAACTGTGGGGACAGTACAGATTGGAGAAGAGGCCTGTCATCTGTGCCTCTGTGGTTAGCAGGAAACAAAGAACTTACATGTAGAGAAACTGTTAGTCATAGAGCGGGCACCTTTAGGGACAATCTCTCACATTAACATACCTTCAAAGTGCACTTTCCTTCATTTATAGCTAAACCTTTAGCACACAAGCTAAGCAATTGAAATGGTGTTGCTGCCTGTCATATTGGCCTTCTAGAGGGGTGGATACATTGTCTTAGATTATGATCTTAAATTGAGCAAGCTAAGATTCCAGGAATGCTCCTGGCACCTCAATTTAGGGAGGTGTATTCTCCCATGACTATGTATAGAGAGATTCCCTTAGTAAAATCCCCAGGATTCTTGTGGTTCAGAAGTAACATCACTGCTGCAGGTCACAGACCTGACTGCATGCTCAGTCTTTGTTGTTGTTTGCTTGTTTGTTTTGTTTCGTTTTTATTTTTGCTTTTCCAAGACAGGGTTTCTCTGTGTAGCCCTGGCTGTCCTGGAACTCACTTTGTAGACCAGGCTGGCCTCGAGCTCAGAAATCTGCCTGCCTCTGCCTCCCAAGTGCTGGGATTAAAGGTGTGCGCCACCACCACCCGGCTGCATGCTCATTCTTGCATGGTTACTCTGGTTTTGTCCTTAACAACTGCAAACCCACTACGCAGTTGCCCAGCCTGCAGGGATGCTTGGCTTAGGCTTTGAGAATGCTTCCCAACAAACTGAAAAGTATGACCCTGGGCCACTCCTTCTCTGGGCTTCTCCTTGCTTGCCTCTAGCCATTGCTCATGCTTGGTCAGTTCTGTGTTGAGAGGGAACTGGACTCACCAAAAGTCCACTAGACATCACTGCCTACGGGCTTTATTGCTAGAGACCAGCCAGATACTTTGGGATGGCATACTTTACCCTATACTGAATACTGAAACTCTTTCTGGGTCTCTGGGCTCTAATGGGTCAGCATGGCTACCCAAGCCTGTTCTGGTAAAAAAAGGATCTGCTCTTTTCTCCGCTATACATCATGGCTCTATCTCTTCCAATTTTCAATGTTTGTCCTAGTGTGACATTTCTTCTGCAGCCCTTCTATTTCAGGTCCATACACCAAATCTGGATATCTGTCCTAATGGCTTTACTAGAGTTACAGGTACTACCATTGTGCTACAAGGTCTTCTCCTTTCTCTGAACCTTGGCCATCTCTGGAGTCTACTTGATTCTTCTTCTTTCTCCCCCCACCCATGTCTCTGTTAGCTATACAGTTCCATTATTCAATTATGAAAGATCTTAGGAATCCTCCTGGGCTTCGGTGAAGATGCTACAAGGACCATACCTAGGCCAGTATAAAGACAACTTGAGAATAGTTTGCTGATTATGTGCTCTGCTCCCCTCTGGAAAGGGAAACAAACACTTCTGCAAAGACAAAATCATAGGGAAGGTACATAGCCTGGCAGGTCTGTATCCAGTGCTCCCAGGAGTGGAGGTGGAGAGCAGGGTGAAGGCCAGCACTGCAGTATTAATAATGGATGCCGTGCTGCCAGGAGGCTGGCTGTCATCAGTGCGTGTGCTCCACAGAAGTCCAATTAGGGCTGAATTATAGTAATCAATAGAGCAGCAGGCCTCGCATCTAAACAAAGAAAGCAGCCCCTTCCACAGAAGGGATTTATGAGGGAGATGTGTGCCATAATTAGGCGATGAGCCTGCAGGCTGCAGGCTCTCCCAGGTCTTCTACAACATCTTTGAGAGAGAAACTTCCATGCTGACAAACACTCGACTAGCTCTGTGTAAACCAGAGTGCTCATGCCTTTTGTAAAGAGAAGAAGCAGAGGGGATACGTGTCTAAACCAGAGCAGACCCCTGTAGCAGGAGGAGTGTGGCTCTCAACATCTGGCTGGTGATAGGCAACAGGCTTATCACTCTGTGTTACAAGGTTCTGGTATGCAAAATACCTGTTCCTAAGGTGGTTTGTGGCGGCTCAGTAAATGCAGACAACGTCTGGTCTGGGAGCTCCAGATGTTGTGCTTTTCTGCATCATTGCAGATGTATCACACTGGTCTTTCTATCTACCTTTCATGCATGCACACCCTTCTCTTGTTGGCCTGTAAAAAAACAAGGACAAGCCCTACCACCACCACTACCATGCAGCCTCCAGGCTTATCCTGGCTATGGAAGTTTCTACTTTTTCAGAACTCCTGTGTAATTTTCTTACTGATCAGCTTGAAAGCAAGCCTACTCCTTAAAGTGGAATCCAATGTAGCCCTTGGAGTATTTCCTTTAGGGAAAAGTCCAAACAGGTCTCTAAAAATCAGAGGATAAGTCAGGATTTCTCTGAGATCGTCATTGAGTTCCTTGGGCCAGTTATCAAAGGGCTGAGCTGATGGTCCTTACTTCTAGTCTGGAACCCAGATACCTGCAGGCCATTTCAGACCCTCTAACCTGTTAATCAGCCAGCACATACAGGGCATGCCAGTCACTAATCTTTCCCATTACTGGAAATTACATGTCACCTTTTCATGCACAGGGCTTGAATGGTCATAGTCTGAGTCATGCTGCTTATATGTGTACATAGAATTCTCACTCCCAGTGCAAGGAGTAGGCTTGCTTTCAAATTGATCAGTAAGAATAGTACATGAGAGTTCTGGAAAAGTAGACACTTCCATAACCAGGATAAGCCTGGAGGCTGCATGGTGATAGAGGTGGTGGTTGGGTTTATCCTTGTTTTTTTATAGGCTAACAAGAGAGGGGAGTACACTCAAGGAAGGGGATAGAAAGACCAGTGTAATACAACTGATTTAAGCCAGATCTGTACCAGGCAGGCATTCAGCAACTCATTCACATCTGATAACAATTCCATGAATGAGAGTATGTCTTATCTCTCCATATTATCAGGATAAGAATGAAAATCTAGAGAAAAGATCTATCTCAGGCCTGCTTCCTAGTAACAGCAATACCTGAGGCCTCAGTGACAGGGAAAACCATATTCATTACCTCAGCTGCTGCCCTGAGAGGCTGCTGTTATTTACACACTGGCTCATTGTGTAGCTCAAACTGGCCTGGAATTATATATACCAGGATGAATACAAAATTGCAGCAATTTTTCTGCCTCCAAAGTGGTAGTATTGAAGCCTGCCTCATGTAACCATCACTTTCAGGCCTAAATCCTAAAACCCTCCCAAGTACTGCATGATCAAGGTATGAATGGGGAGACATGGTTCCCACTAATGGAACAGAGAAACAGGGCATGGCCTCCACGAGTGTTGGTGGTTGCTGGGTGTGAGCCTTGTTTGTGTGTTTGTGTGTGTGTGTGTGTGTGTGTGTGTGTGTGTGTGTGTGTGTGTGTGTGTGTAAAACTTCATGTTCCTCCTTTGGGAAATGTCTTCTCTGCCAAGGTTAATGACTCCATGATAATCAGAGACAGAGTGAATCAGAGAGGCAAGAGTGTGTCTGTGTTATTAGCAAAAAAATGATAGATGCTGTGACCTTCAGGACAACCCTTAAGACTATGGAAAAGAACTCTGAAAACATGAGTTCAAAAATATATAATATATATAATTTCTCTACTATGCAAAATATAAGGATGCAATCTGAATTCTATAAGGGACCCAAAAGAACAAAAGCAACTGCACTATGAGCCAGCTAGTCAGAAAGATATTAAGGAAGGAGATAAAGATATTTGGGGAATGGTGATCACAGGGCAAGATCCCTCCCAGCTAAGTTTATTGTTTCTGTTACAAAGGCAAGCAGATTCCTAAGTTCAAGGTCAGCCAGGGATGGAGATAGTTTAGGCCCTTATGTGGTGGGAATGGAAATCTCAGAGCTGGATGCCACCCAGCTAGCTTACTGTCTGTGCTTACAAAAGCAGGCAGATAAGATCTCTGAATTCATTTGGAATGTTAAAAAAAAAAAAAAAGAGAGAGCTTGTTATCTTCTTCTAAGAATCAAGGGGTTGTAGTCACAGAATGCTGATTCGTGGGGTAATCAAAAGGTAACCTGGGGTAAATGACTGAATTGACATGTAAATAGCAGACTGGGCTTTGGTCTGGAAGAGCTGAACCATCTGGAAGAGCTGTCTGGCAGTATTCAGAAAGCTGTCTAGAGCAGAACACAGGCTGTAAGCTTGTATCTCATGATTGACTTCAATTTGTTCTTTTCACCACTCCCAAACACCTCTTCCTTAGGACCTCCAGACAACTCGAGGCTGGTCCTTGGGAAAACTCCCTTTTGATTCAAGTCAGCAACTGTATGTTTAGTGTGTATAATATGCCTTGAAGCCATTTAGATTTAACTGGCCACTGTCCCCAGTCTATCCCTGCAGAAGCTGCAGACAAGCATCATCCTTCTGTCTCCTTGCAACTGTGAGGGTCCACAGCATTTGATGTAAATGAAGAAAATATCCAATAAAAAATAAGAAAAAACAAAAAAATCAATAATAATAATAACAATAAATTTAAGTCTTTAATTTCTCAAAATTATTGAGTATACCTGACTATAATGAAAGCTTTCCTGATTCTTGACTTCTAGAAGCAGTAGCAGGAGAACTGAAAATTCCAATCCATTCTGGGCTACATAGTTAGATCAGCCAAACGCACACTCAAACACACATACATGCACGCACACACACTATCTGGAGTTTGCCTCTTTTTTTTTTTTCTTTTCTTTTCTTTTCTTTTTTTTTTTTTTTTTCTGGTTTGCTTCAGGTCTTCTGGTAGGCTTGAGGCCCTGACTGTAGCAGACCTCCTGTGGGGCCTTCCAACTGTGGGGTCTTCAGAGGGGCAGAGAAGCTGCTAATCTGTTGCCTTGGGTGCAGGGAACCTCCTGGGAGGCCTTCAGACTGTTGGGTCTTCAGAAGCAGTCAAGCTGTTCTCCTGTATGAAGCTGTTTTCCAGAGAGCCCTAGGAACTGTGGTTTCTGTTTCCCTGTGTGCCCCAGAACTCCAGGGAGGCTTTCAGTCTGTTGGGTTAGTTGCCTTGCATTCTGCTGAGCCCCCTGGGAGGTCTTCAAACTCTGGTGTCAGTTGACCTGTGTACAGAGGAACTTCTGAGATGCCTTCAAGCTGTGGTGTCTCAGGGGAGTAGACAAGCTGACATCAGTTGCTCAATTGCCCTGTGTGCAGTGGATCTTCTGGGATACCTCACGATATGGTGTCAGATGTTCTGAGTACAGTGGATCTCCTCAGGATGTGATGTCTTCAAGGGAGCAGACTAGCTAGCAGTATGCCCTGACAGAAAAGACTGACCAGAAGGGGAGTGGAATTTGGCAGGCGGAGGTTTGGGGGTGGTGGGTCCTGAGTTCACTGGGCTGCCAGCAGCAGCTGTGGGACTTCAGGAGGGTTCTTACCAGATTCTCTGAGTGCAGCAGATCTCCTGAAATGCTTCAGGATATAGTGTCTTCAAGGGAGCAGACCAGGTAGCAGTCTGTCCTGGCAGAAAGGACCTACAGGAAGGGCTTAGTTAGTGTTTTTATTACTATGATAAATAGCGTGGCTGCAGACATCTTGGAGAAAGAAGGGTTTATTTCAGTTTACAGCTTGGTCCATCATGTAGAGAAGTCAGGGCTGTTAGAACTGCAGGAAGGAACCTAGGGGCAGAAACTGAAACAGAGACTGTGGAGGGAAGAATGCTGCCTACTGGCATGCTCCCTGTAACTAACTCTCTCAGCCTGTTTCTCTTTTTATACATACAAGGACCACATGTCACCAGCATTCAAAATGGACTGAACTCTTCCTTATTAATCACAAATCAAGAAAATGCCACCACAGACTTGCCTATAGGCACATCTGATGGAAACATTTTGTCAGTTATAGTTCCTTCTTAACAACAAACGCCAGCTTGCATCAAGCTGACATAAAACTAGTCAATACAGGGGAAAAGGGAGTAAAATTAAGTATTTTAGAAGAGGAAAGGGAGGGAAGGAAGAAGAAATGAAAGAAGGAAAGGGAATTGGGAGCTTATGGAAGATACACAGACTGCAGGCCAGACAAATCAGAGGAAATACACAGAGGTGGGAAGATTCTGGAAGGCCTTGGCCATTTGTGCCTCAGCGCTATCGTACTTCTCTGCAGGGCCTAGAATGCTGATAGCTTAAAAGTGTTTTCCAATAAATAGATTAAAAAGGCTTAAACCTCTGTTTCTTCTTCCTCTGTAGTCATAAAGCGATAAACACTCCTGGGATGACCGGGGTTTGTATAGGCACATTTTTGCGATGTGTCTTATATATCTGAACTATGGCTCATAAATCAAATTCGGTTCTCTTTGCTAGGAAGTAAATTATTTATCCAAGCAGAGCACGGGGCAATAGAAGAAACATGGAGAAGAGTCTATTTGGGGATGTCATTTGTATTTCCTAAGATGAGGCTGCATCCAGAGTGGGAGTTCCTGCCTTGCCAAATGCTGGAATTCTTTTTAATTTAGTGTGCTCTCTGTGGGTAGCCATAGACTTCTGAAATTGGCTTTATATTGAAGATTCACTCGTGGAATTCAAAGCAGGTTCTCTTGCTTGGATCTGGCAGGATCCTTGATGGCTGCTGACTGCCTAGCTGCAGCAGTGAGCATCCTCAGTAAGGCATTCTAAGGATCTTCTTTGGAGCCCAGGAGGCCAGTGATGAGCTCATCTCAGGTCCTTTCTTCAAGTGATGTCCCACCTCTTCTCCCACTACACACACTCTGCTCCTAGCAGACTTCAGCTTGCACCTAATCAGATGGGATGGTCCCATCTTTTCCACAGGGTATTTACGAGATTGAAAGTGATTAGAAGCAGGGGGAGGGAGGATGGGATAGGATGTTTCCAGGAAGAATGGAAACTGGTAAAGGGGATAACATTTGAAATGTAAATAAAGAAAATATCCAATTTTTAAAAAATGACTATGTGTAGCCCATAACAAGTCATAGTAACAAAGAAAGTCAACTAACTATGTCCAAGTCAAGAGAACCCACAGTGAAGATAACATAAACTTGTTCCCTCTTGCAAGGCCCCATGGAAGACCTGTAAAAGATGACCAATGGCTTCAATGTTAGCCAAGTATCTTGAGAAGAAAGACACAAGGTTGACCCATTGTTTTGCCCTGCCTTGGGCTCCAGGGTTCACACACCTACATGTGGGACCCAATGTATTGCAGGCTGAATCAAGTTGAAATCTCTTCTTGCTCTCTTGTCCACAATCACTAAAAGGCAGCAGAGGATTCCTATTTCCCAAGTGAGTAATCAAAACTCTAGCTGGCGAGAGTTGCTTTAAAAATCCAGAAAATAAAATATATGGATGACTCCAGAATCAGAACTATATATTCTCCATATACACTATGAGATGGTCCCTGGGGCTACCATGGTCCTAGATCCCATGACCTTCCCACCAGAATTGCTTTTCTCTGATTTTGATGCATAGGAGATAATAAACTATAGCAAACAATGCTGGTAACCTGAAGATGTCGCAAGAAAGGACTCTGGCTAGAACCATCAAAGAGAGAGCCAACATCTTAACTTTAAACTTCTGGCCCCCAGAACTGGAAGAAAGCAAATCCCTTTTATTTTAAGCCACCATTTGGCCTTTTGTACGGCAACCCTAGGAGATTTACATGGTAGAGGAGGTCATTTGGATTCTGAAGAAGCTAACATCAGTCAGGGGTCTGTTTCATCTCTAGATACCTGCTAGTCATCTGCCCCACCTACCCCATGAGAGCTTCATGCAGTTATAACCCACAGCACTGATCACATTAAGGCCCCCCCAATTGTATTATTTATTAATCTATATTCCTCCAACGGAAAGGGATAGTCATGCCTTCAAAGAGGAGCAGATAGATTGTTTTTATGCTGATAGAATAAAAATATTTGACTGAGCCCAAGTTTACTCCAAACCTAAGCTAAAATCATCCATTCTCTGATAATTGAGTTTTCAGGAGCTGAGGCAACAAGTCTAAGTATGTTTGTTTCTGCCATCAGAGTGGGCCCAGGTACTAGCTGAAACCCCAGTCCTCAAAACTCAGCCACACACAAATGTTGACGCTAGCACCAAGCAAGCAAAGATAATGAATTCATTTGGGTTTCTATTCTTTTTTTTTAAAGATTTATTTATTTGCTATATGTAAGTACACTGTAACTGTCTTCAGACACACCAGAAGAGGGCATCAGATCTCATTATGGGTGGTTGTGAGCCACCATGTGGTTGTTGGGATTTGAACTCAGGACCTCCGAAAGAGCAGTCGGTTCTCTTAACCACTGAGCCATCTCTCCAGCCCCAGAGTTTCTATTCTTGTTATAAAACTCCATTACCAAAAGCCACTTGGGGAGGAACAGGATTATTTCAGTTTACAACTAAGTTGAATCCAGGTCACCGTCAGGGCAAGAACTGATATAGAGACCATGGAAGTATGCTGTTTCCAGGCTTGCTACTCATAGCTTCCTCTGTGTCCTATCCTATAAAACCCAGGACTACCTACCTAGGGGTGGCACACCCACAGTGACCTCAGCCTTTCCACATCATTTATTAATCAAGTCAATATACCCACAGACTTGCATACAGATCAACCCAATCAGAATTTTTTTCAATTAAGATTTTCTCCTCCCAGGTATCTCTAGGCTCATGTCAAGTCAGGAAAGATGGAGGCATACTATGTCTACTACTAAAGAAATATTGATAGCCTAATTCACAGACCTGATCTCATTTAGAAATGAGGTAATCAAGTTAAAATATTAGGCCATTAAGATGTCCCTCCTAATCCAAGCTGGTGGTTGTGTCCTCGTGAAAGGGGTTGGGGGTGGGTGGGTAAAGGCACAAGATGTACATTAGAAAGAGGGGAGTGTGAAGACACAGCCAAATGTTCAGAGGGTTGGAAAACAAAATTTTCTAGTAACCACCAGAAGCTAGAGGAGTTGAGAAAAGACTCACCCAGAGCTACCAGAGCAATGCCCAACCAGACCTCTAGAAACGTGAGACAACGAGGTTCCTTCATTTTAAGCTACGTGATCATTTACTCTAATGACCCTGGAGAGCTGGCACAGGGCATTATAGCTTTGGTTTTCTGAGGTGGAGTCAGAGACTAGGACCCAATCACAGGTAAAGCAGTGGGGTGAGGTTCCAGGAAACACTGATGATGGAGAGGTAGAAAGTGGGGCAGAGATGGAAGGTAGCCAGCAAGGGTGTATCCCTGAGAGAGAGGTCACTTCGAAAAACGGAGCAAAATTCATCTGGGTAAACTCTATTTAGGCCTTAAAACAAAGAGGCCTGGACTGTGAAGAGGTTCAGATGTCTCTATACCAACTCCCAGCTTCCCAGGGTGTGAGCTACAGGGAGAGTTCTAGAAATGCTGAAGGAAGACCCAGGTTGAAACCTTCTAGACAGGAGCCAAGTGAAAGAGCCCTTGTGTCCTTCCCTTTGGTATTAGACCTTAGAAACAATGTATCCTAAGGAAATGAAATACATCTCCCACCCGAACCCCAATCCTCCCTACCCCTACCACTCTCCATTTCCATATCCCCCCACCAACTGCTCATCCTCACAATTCAGAGAAGGAAACAGAAAGTCTGAAGCCTGATGCCAGCCAGAGGAGAAACCTGTCTCCCAAAAAGAGATTTCACACAATTCTGACAACTTGTCAGACCACCTTGTAGGCAGCCTCTCCCTGCCTCCAGGATTTAAGAGAGTCATCTGCCTCTTAGAAGCAATGATGTGATGGGACAGTGATAGTCAGGACCACATCTCGTCAGGACTGCTTGGCTCTGCACACCTTTTTCTTTCTATTTAAACATCTCATGTCAGGACCCCAAGATAAGGTTAGGAAGAGAGTCTCCTTATTTTTTCCTCTTTCCCATATGGCCAAAGTGAGTAAACTTCCTTTCCTTGTTTTGAAGCATGGTCTGTTTCATCTGTTCTTTGAGAAACTGTGACCGAGTCCAGTTTGTCAGAGCTGTTGAGGTCCAAGTCTCATATTAGCAAATCTGGTTACAGGCTCACTGGCCTAAGTTCACCATTTCTGCTTCTCTCTGGTTCTAGTCCTAACTCTGTTTTCCTTCTGAGTAACTCTCCTAAAGTCATCTTGCATTCTAGGAATGGTGCTAGCTGATGAATAAATTTTGTTATAACAGGGGATCTCACATGATAGATCATCCCTAAATGAGGGCAACTGTCTGTGATCATAAGACTTCACCTCAGAGCAGAAGAAAGAGTCTCATGGAAGTGGGATGCTCCCCAAAACTGATATCAGCAATGACAATGAGACAAGGACCACCCAGACTGCAGTGGACCTGCTTCCCTGGCAAACCTTTCACTTGGTTTTGTTTCTTTAAACCTAAAGCTTATGTCAGTATTCAGAAGGCAGATCTGGGGGGTCATTGAACCCATTTATCTGTTCTCCCCAATGTGGCCAGGTTGATTAAATCTCCATTCCTTGTATAGCACCCTTCTGTTTAGTAGCGGTAGATGCCTGGCTTAGCCACATCTGTAGAAACCTGCAGGCAGGAGCTGATGGAGAAATGGGGCTTACTGGCTTGTTCCCCATGGTTTGCTCAGTCTTCTTTCTTATAGAACCCAGGACAAGCAGCCCAGGGGCATTTTCACCAAAATTGGCTGCATCCCCTCACTTCAATCACTAATAAAGAAAATGCCCCCACGGACTAACCTGCAGCCCAGTTTTATAGAGCATTTTCTCAGTTGAGGCCCCCATCTCTCTGATGACTCTAGCTTGTGTCTAGTTGCCGTGCAACTCTCCATCACAGTGTGGTAGATGGTAAATGGGAGAAGGGAACGCAGGGAGGAGATAACGGGTGTGATCTAGTAATAGAGTGGTGAGAGTTTTAAACAATGTGATGAGGAAAAAAGGGGGAAAGAGCAGTGGGATTTGGGGGCTTCTGGGATCCTAGACAGGGGAAGATGACCTCTGTGATCCCAGGAAAGGGCCAGCAGCCTGTGAGATGCCCTGGCAGATGAAGGCTGGCCTAAAAGGATTTCTAGGTTGAATAGATTCAGAGCAAAAACTGCCCACCATGCAGCTCATTCTCTCAAGTCCAAATTCCAGGCCCGATGAAAACTACAAGCCACTACGTGTTAGGCAGATGGCTTTCCCAGTTCTCATTCCATCTGAAGCAAATGCAGATTGGAAGCCACAGGGTTTACACAGTCCACTATGACGTGAAGCTGGGAGACTGTTTGCCAGTCCACAGCCTGCACTCCAGGCTGCTTCAAAAGAGAGAGTCATCAGCACATATTCATAAATAAGTAAAGGGTCTAAATAATGCATTCCAGACTAATGTGGCTCTAATTTCCTCAGATATGGTACAAAAACCACTAAAATAAATTGCTCGATAGAAAATCTTCAAAAGAAAAGAGGAGAGAATGTGTGCCACATTAATGGCAGCTATAGCAGAGAAACATGGTGGGGGCTATGCAGGGCCATAGCCATCTCCTGCTTTCCAGCTTCCTGATTTCCATGTACAGCTACGTGGAGCCTCAATGCCTTTACTCCTTTCTCTATAGGGTTGTGAACATTCAGACCCCATTGACTGAGTCTGTTCAGTTCCTGTGTTAGCCATGAGGCTGGAGTTCTGGGGACAACAATGATTTTTAGAAGAAATCCAGACCTGGACTTAACAGGCTCAGAGTAAGTAAGAGATGATCATCATGCGAAAGTCTTGCTTGTCACTTTGACCTGATCAAGGAGAACCTAACTAGTGAAGAAAGTACACTTCTCAGTGCAGCTGTGAGGGCATTTCTAGGTAAAATTACATCCTCCCACCCCCAACAAAATAACAACCTAAATAGGAAGCCATTACAGAGAACTCTTAAAAAGGATGCTAAGGATGCTAAAGTGTTGCTCTCTACAACTGAAGTCTGGCAGGGGTTGGGAGTATCGGCGAAGAAGGAAAAGAGTTCTGTTTAAGGAGCAGGCCGCTGAAAGTTTGACCATGCTTCAGAGAGTATATAGATGAAACAATTTGGACTGTGTTTTTTGTTTGTTTTTGTTGATGGTTTTCTAGGAGGGGAGGTCACAAGGGTTGGGGGAGCAGACAAGGAAGAAGTGGGAAGTGAGTGTAATTGAGGCCTATGATGTGAAGTTCCCAAAGAATCAATAAAAATTTATGTTGAAAAAAAAAGATTAACAAGTGGGAAAGACCTTTCTTAAATATGGATGGCATCTGCCAATGAGCTTCCAGAACAAAAGGGGAGAAAATGGGCTACTAGCATGGTCCCTGTCTGTCTATGTATGTATGTATGTATGTATGTATGTATGTATGTATGTATGTATGTATCTATCTATCTATCTATCTATCTATCTATCTATCTATCTATCTATCTATCTATCTATCTATCATCTTATCTATTTAACCTCTGCCTCTCTTTCCCTGTCTCTGTCTTTCTATGTCTCTATATCTCTCCTTTGTCTGTCTCTGACTCTCTGTCTGTCTGTCTGTCTGTCTGTCTGTCTGTCTGTCTGTCTCTCTCTCTCTCTCTCTCTCTCTCCCTTTCTGCCTCTGTCTGTCTCTCTGTCTCCTCTCTTGCTCTGTTTCTTACCCTATCTATCTCTGTGTCTGTTTCCTCTCTCTCCTTCTTTCTGCTATCTGTCTTCCTCTATGAGAGTTCTTTGCTCTACCATACCCTACCCTCCTTAATGGACTAAACCTTCTGTAACGGTAAGCCAAAATTAAACCAACTGAAGTGTTACTTCTGTAAGATGTTTGGTCACAACAATGAGGATGTCTGAGTAACACATCCACCTTGGTGGAAGCTATGAAAAACAACCCCCAGGAAGCAATGCCTCAATGCTACTGGATGCAGATGAACTAAAGAGCAGCTCCCACACTGGCTAGCAGTCTATGCCTGCTGCTGTTGTACAGGAAAGAACCCCAGGCACTCAAGCCTCCTCTTTGGCTCCTGCCCTTTCCTTGTAGCTTCTCCTTGGGAGAAGATGAATCAGCACTCGTGCACTCATTCATCATTATAGTACGTGCCATTCTGTATCCTGTCAATGAATCTTGACTGAGAAAGCACACTGAACGGAGAGCACAGGACTCACAGGGGCTATGGAGAGAGCAGTGGGCAGTTGCAAAAAATACTGCCAGGTGATCAAGTAAATGCTAAAATAACACTTACCTTGGCAGAGGAAGTCGGACACAGCTGGTGAAGTGATGGCACTGGGCTCAGTGGTGCAGGACTCAAACAGCAAAAGAAAAAAATCCTCCTGGGGAAAGAGGCACCAAGGATGCCACCACCCAGATACTCAGCACCTCTCTTGATTGATCTACACAGATTCTCCCTCAACAATATCTTCCAAACACTTGGAATAGGCTCTGGTCTGACTTCCAGCCACATCCTTGGACCACATATAGTGCATGTCTGCACCACTGGACTCACCCTCTCAGAGAAAATCTATCTTAACTTCATCCTGGGTTGTTTTATTTTTAAAGATGGATATAGGGAGACCCAATAGTATATTCTGATATTTTTTTCAGAGAAGCTCTTCTAATAATGTTATAGAATTATCACTTTTAGTTGGGATAACAACCCTCTAAAGTAAGTTCTAACATTATTTCTGTTTCCTAAATGCCATATCGGTCCAGAGACATCAGGCCACCGAGACACAGGGCATGGCTCTCAGATCAGCAGCAAGTGCATACCTGGAAATATGATAGGATACAAATCTCATGTCACTTGTGGCTGCTTTCCTATGACAGTCACAACTGAGCAGTGTTGATTATGACTACATGGCTCATAAGCCCTGAAGTATTTTCTCTCTGGTCCTTTATAGTAATGTCTGAACCATGGCTTAGATCACAAAGATCGGTCTGGGTCCTAGCACAGACCTGGGGAAGCTGCAGTTCCTCACCAGGGCTTACTCTGGCTTACTCTGCAGGAGCACTACACATTGGGAGATTTGCCAATATTGTGCTAGCAAAGGGACAGGAGACACAACAAGCCATGTGCCCCTGCTTTCAGCTGCTATTTACTTCTGGCCACACACACTCAGTCAGTTCCTTTCTCATGGTTCATCCCACTGCCTGCCCTTTACCCATGGGGTGGCCTAGATATGCACCACATTGGGCTCCAAGACCAGCATCTAGCACTGGTCTTTCTTTCTTCATTAACTGCAGGACTCATTTGCTTCATAAGCCAATGTGCCACTGTGGACCAGTAACAAGACAACCCCTGGAACACTCCCCCTGGAGCCCAGGAGAGTTGATGAAGCCAATCTCACATAGTTTGCCCTTATAGCTCTTTCTCTTTGTGGCCACCAATAATGAAGGTCACATAGTATGTCTACCCAAGGACAGTTCTGTTCCTGTAAGATTCTTCCTGTCTAGACAAGGCTGAATGTTTGTTCCAATTGAAGTGGGAAGTGTGCTCCCTCGGCCCCCACTTCCAAGCTGAACTGTAATGGTTGCTGAAGCAGAAATAAGAGATGAAAATTTCAAGAGCTGTGAGATTACATAAGCGTGCCATTCTCATGAGCACATTAATGCTATCATCATAGTTATGGAATAGTGACAAATTCTCATTTCCACCCTGTCTCCAGCTTATGATCTCTGGCCTTCCACCCTGTCCTGATGCAATCCAAGGCTCTCCCCTGACCCAGCACCTAGTTTCTGAATTTTACCACCTCTAGGCCATGAGAGAAGTGAGCCTCTATTCTTATGCAATCCTCAGACTCAGGTAATCTGTGACAGTAGCAGAAAATGGATCAAGACAGGATTGAGCCCTGCTTCTTATCTCTAGCCACCTTGGTGTATCTTTCTCAGTCGCAGATACTTCTGAGAGGAGAACTCTCTTGAAAAATTGCTCTTTGATTCCAGGCACATTCGGGTAGCTTTAGGCAAACCCACAATCCCCTTCTCTATAGTTATTTGTGTATACTCTTGTCACATCAGGCTTTGATGGAAGAGTCATCCCTAGCCCATTGTCTGTGAGTCATATTGGGGAAATGGGCTCAGAAAAAAGATGAAAGTTTCAGCCAGTCTGACTAACTTGATTTGAATCTAGTTCTTTGCCTCTGCTCATCACTCAATGTCTCCAGCATTCTAGATTAAATAATTCCAGAGCCTAATAAGTAATTTTCATAGGTTCAAATAAAGTGAATGGCATGTCTCCAGGAACTGCACAGTTCTGAGCATATAATACCTTATACCCCTGAATTAAAAGCCTTGAGTAAATCCTAGTGTGGGTTCTAAGGAGACAAGCTGTGGCACTATTTTGAGTATCCCATTTTACTTTTGTCTTTCTTTACCTAGTATACATTGAGTACAAAGGGCTTCACCATGACATGTCTGTAGGCACACACAGTATATGATTGTATCATCATGCTTTTAGTCTTCCTTCTCACTCTTCCATTCCCCTTTACCTCTATGCTCAGGGTTTCCATTTTGGTTCATGTCCTCTCTTTTTGTCTTCCTTACACTGATGAGAGAAAGAAATAACAGTTGTGTTTCTCAGTGATTTCTAGAAGCTTTGAAGATGGCTTGGAGGAAAAGGGTCTGAATTCAGGTCCCAGCACCAACATGGGGCAGCTCACAACTGCTTGTACATCCAGTTTCAAGGGACCTGGTCCCCTCTGATGGCCTCTATGGGAACTGATGCACATACCCTCCCCCTCCACAGATGCAGGAATAAATTATAAAATAAGTTACTTTAAAAAACAACAACAACAACAACAACAAAAAACAAAAAACAAAAAACAAAAAACAAAACTAGGGACTGGAGAGATGGGTCAGCTAATAAGAACATTTACTGTTTTTGCAAAAACACTGAGTTCAATTCCCAGAAAACACACACACAAACACACACACACACACACACATTTTTAAAAATTTCTCCAATTTTGCACATTTTTCTGTAAATGGCAGATTCTCCTTTTCTTATGGCCAAGTAAAAATGAACTATATGCATAAAGGAATGGATATTTTCTTTATCTCTTTATCCATCAATGGACAGGTAGGCTGATTTTGTATCTTCACCTATTGTAAATTGTGGAGATGCCTCTTCAGTATGCTAAGTTTGATTCCTTCAGCTAATATGACTAAGAGGATACTTGAGAAAGCTCCTTAGTAATTTCTATGGTAACTGCACTGTTCCCATTCCTAACAGAAGTGAATGGGGTTCCCCTTACCCCCCCTCCTCACTAGCATTTTTGCTGTTTGATTCATTTTATGGTTTATTTATTCGTTTTAATGGTTTATTTACTTCATTTTATGAATATGAATATTCTTGCAAGAATGTGTCTATGGCATGTGAACACCTGGTACCTACATAGAGCACAAGAAGGCATCAGGTCCATAGAACTGGAGTTACTGATGGCTTTGAACTACCATGCATGTGTGAGAATGAAACATAGGTCCTCTGCAGGAACAACAACTTCTCTGAAACACTGAGCCATCTCTCCAGACCCTGTTCTTGACAGTCAGTATGACTGGGGTAAGATGGAATCTCAATGTGTTTTTTGTTTGCATTGCCTTGATGGCTAGGAATGATGAACAGTTTTTTCATGGATTTATTGGTCATTTGTATTTCTTTTAAAGAAATTCTGTTCAATGTTCCCAGGAAAGCTAACCTTTTGTTCCTGCAACTCCCAGGACCAGCAGGAATGGACTCTATCTCCTTCCTCTTTCCCCTCTGGGGGCCTGTGGCATTTGTCTTCAATCCCTCACTTCCACCTATGTTTCTTCATAGCATCTCTGTCACATTCCTCTAAAAACACAGGTGTCCCTCTCAAATTCCGTGGATCATTAGCATCCCTGTGAAGTGTGGCTGTGTTTCTTAAATACACATGGCCCAAATCTCCATGGGCCCAGGAGTTAATTAGTAGTGAGGAGGACCCTGGGGATGCATGTTCTAACAGGGGCACCAACCCACAGCCTCATTGATTGTAATGCAGACTGCCTCCTTACCACTCTTCCAGAAGCATCATTCTGGTTCATTCTCTAATTTCCACCTGGTAGGGGATGAATAACATTCTGTGAGAAAGTAACAAGTTCTCCAGAAGGTGCTTGAGAGCATGTGAGAAGTACTTCATTAATTTTCACCCTGGTCCTTGGAGGTGGTATCGTGATGGCTATAATTATCCCTCGATTACTTGGAGGGAGTGAAGTGTTCTTAGAGAACAAACTTAAGCAACAGCAGCAAAGTGACTGCCAAGCAGCCCATGGAAGGTCTGCAGAGGCACTGAGGTCACAGAGGAAAGAAACTATGGAAAGCTAGCTCCACACAAGGGCCAGTTTCAGCCTGAGGCACAGCCCTACCCACATAGAGGATGGAAAGGGAACAAAGAAGAAAAATCAATGGAAAAATAGAGCCAACCAAAGTTGCCATGGACCTAGAGACATTGAAGTGCATAAGCAAGCATTAGAAAACATTGAATTATTTGCCAATATTTTCTAATCAGGTGGCTGCATATAAAATTCCTAACCAGTGGTTCCTCCTGGAGCACCGAAAGCAATGAGCTTGCAGAGCTGGGTGATACAAATCCCTGACTACTTTGTCCTGGCTATGCTGGCAGATAGACATCAGATAGTCCAGCCCAGTCCATTAGCCATGCTTCTGTCTCGGGTGAGCATGAGAACAGAACAGACATTTTTTTACTTACTACAAGATTACACATCAGACTCATGGGCTCATGGGCTTGCGCAGTGGATAGCTCTCTGACATGGTCATGAAAGTACTTTGGAAGTTTTTAGACCCATGATCTCCTGCCATCCCATCCACATATCCTACAAAGGAGGCAATGCTTTGAGTGTTTTATCACAACTTGAGGAAAGACATCATGTTAAGTTTCCCTAAAGCCTGAACAACCCCACTGTGCTGCCAAGTCAAATAAAAAGGAACCACATTTGGAAGCTGAGCAGTTCCTGCCCAGGAGAAAAGCTGCAATGCATTAAAACAAAGCAGACTTCTAAGAGACAATGAGCAGCTTTAGAGTGAGTTTATCACTAACAAAGCTGCCATATGCTTGGAGCTTCTGCATAGTGTTTTAAGATTAAGTTAACATTAATTTAACATTAAAGCTGGAATTTAATAAAGTCTGACAAATAAATCAAGCCCTACAATAATACATCTAAAGTTCCATGTTAATTCACAAAGCAAGGGAAAATAATTACATCCAAGCATAGAACAAAACATTTTATCGTAAGTTCACAAATGCATAAAAGAAAGGTCTAGCAACATATAGGTCTTTCAGTAAGCAGAAATATGAAGAAACTGAAAGTACCATTCCTTAACTCAGAGCCAACTGATAGGCACAGACAGTTCTCAGACAACTACAGAATCACATCTGCAGCAATGCATTAATGAGCTTTTCCTCGCCATGACCACCTCTCTGAGACAGAGTTTAAAGGAACAGAGATGTATTTTGGCTCCAAACTTCAGAGCCCGAGTCCATGACCAACTGGTTTTATCACTTTGTTCTTGAAGTGAGGCAGAGGACAATAGTAGTGGGTTTGAGCAGGAAAAGTCTGCCTACCCAAGGGAGGCCAGGAAACAAAGAGTAGCAACATAAGGCAGGTAAAGATATATCTATCTAAGTCATTCCTCCACTGGTCTATTTTCTTTGACAAGGCCCTACTTCCCAAAAGTCATTCGAAGTTTGAATATGGCTAGGTTAGGGTTCATAGGAACTAATCATATCCAGGAACATAGGCACACCCAGAGTTATGCTTTATTAATACCCTTGATCAGACTCTCAGTCTAATCTAGTCAGCAGTCAAATTAATACTTACAGACAGCTATACCTTGATGGTGTCTGGGAATCAGGAGAAGCCCAGCTACCTCTTCCAGGAGCCAAGGGGACAGCCACTCCCTGGACTGGTTGTAAGTAACTGTCCACACACAGTGTTTCATTTCTCTGAATGCACAGCTTTGGCTGCCTCAAAACTGGCAACACAGAACTTCCCGAAAAGAGTACCTGTGGAAGTTTGAATGAGAATGGTCCCCCTCATAAGATCTTAAGTTTGAAGGCTTGACCCCTGCCCAGTAAGTAGAACTATTTGGGAAAGATTTGGAGATATGGCCTTGTTGGAGGTGTGTCACTGGGGGCTGGGCTTTGAGATTTTAATCCCACAGCATTCCCAGGCCTCTCTCTGCCTAGTGCTTGTTAATCAGATGTAGTTCTCAACTACTGCTCCACCACCATGCCTGCCTACCTGCTGTCATGCTCCTTGCCATGATGGCAATGAACTCAGCATTTTGAAGCATGAGCCTCCTGTCCTTTGTAGGTTCCATTGGTCATAATGACTCTTCCCAGCAATAGAAAGAAAAGTAACTAACAGTGGGGCTAGTTAAGAACCCGAAGATGAAGCTCTGAGTTCCAGAATGGTCCAGCTCAAAACACTGATTATGGAACTTAGAGATGGCTGTAGCTTATCTGTGCCAAGGAGAGTTGGAGGCATTCTCTCTTGTTACATTTGTAGGAGGGGAGTTAGGATACAAAGTTTATATGAGGACTTAATGTATGTTGACTCAGGTCCAGGACAAGCTACTTTGGGTGTTTTTGTGCCTAAACATCCTTGTCATTGTCCAGGGATGTCTAAGGTACCAGCTTGGACTACAAGAGAAACGCGAAAGTAGGCTGCATCATAGAGAAGTTCAGAAAGTATGATTTGAGTGAAGACACAGAGAATACTAGAGGCTCTTACTGGACCTATCAACCTTATATCCCTCATGTGCCACTATGTTCCCTAGAATGACACATAAGTTCTTTCTTACAAACCTTGGAAAACATGCAAATAAACATTGCCAGTGAATGCAAATGTGCTTTTCGTGTTTTCTAGAAAGCTGTAGTGGTTTGAGTAAGAACGGCCTCCATGTTGGTGGAACTGTTTGGGAGGGACTGAGACCTATGACTTTGTTGGAGAAGGTGTTTCACTAGGGACAGGCTTAGAGGTTTCAAAAGCCAGTGCCATTTCCAGTTAGCTCTCTGTCTGCCTTCAACTCAAGGATTGGGTTATAAGATGTTAGCTACTGGCAAGTGCCATGACTTCCTGCCTTCTGCCACATTCCCCAGCATGATGAGCATGGACTCTACTATTCAAGTTGTTTACTTAATGAGTCTTTTTTTTATTTTTTTAAGATTTATTTATTATTTATGTGAGTACACTGTAGCTGCCTTTTAGACACACCATGAGAGGGCATCAGATCTCATTACAAATGGTTATGAGCCACCATGTGGTTGCTGGGATTTGAACTCAGGACCTTGAGAAGAGCAGTCAGTGCTCTTAACCACTGAGCCATCTCTCCAGCCCTACTTCATGAGTCTTATTTACCTCTCTTTAGAGTACCCTGAGCATTTCCATCTTCTTAAATATTTGTTCTATTTTTAAGTAAGTATGTGTGCATATGTACACACTTAAATGCAGATGCCATTCGTGAGCCCCAAATTAAATACTTTCTTTTATATGTTGCTTCGGCCATGGTTTGCCTTCAAAGCAAGAGAAAAATAACTAAGACAAAGGCCTACCAACATAGGTAGCATCCAAAGATCTGATCCTGCAAACAATGATTTTATTGTTACCATCAAGTGATCTATAACAGGCCTTTCTCGGACCTACCAGAAGCTTTTTAATATTTTAAAGCTTAGGCCTTTTAGCTAGGGCAGTCTCCTATCCAGTCTATCATGCTTAAGCTGACTAATCCTAGTGTTATGCCTTGGACGTGGCTAGCTCTACCTCTCTTCTCCACTCTGGTCTGTCCATTCTCCTCCCTGTCCACTGGCAAATCTCCCATGTCTCATTTCTTCTCCCAGCTATTGGTGATCTTCTCTTTATTACAGACAATTAGATACAATTCTAGATTGCCTCTAGGTTAGTAAGCAAGGGTGAATATTTACAAAATATGAGGCTGATAATGGGCCATAGAAATAACCATATCAAGATGTTGCCAGCATTTAGCTCTTTGCTGATACAGAATTAACAATTGAACTTACAGAGACACACCTTCATACAGCAGCAATCAACTTGCTATTGTAAATGAAAATGAGAAAGATTGATTAATTTCAGCTTCCTCTTTATTTCTATTGTTCTGGTTTTGGTTTATAATATTCCCATACTACTTAGTTTGTAGAAATGTCTACATATTCCCCTGAGAAACTGTTAGCATGCCTAAAGCCCTTGGCTGTGTAGGACCACACTCTTGACAATAGTTGTTCCAATGGCCAAACCATGTCTGAAGCTGTGCAGATAACATTTGAAGACTCTACCTTCAAAGTAATGTCAATGAAGATAACAGGAGGCACAGACATAACCAATAAGTAATCCTGTCAAGGAAAAAAGACCTTCTCTCAAACCCTTGCAGGCAGATTTGTCAGGGATGGAGGCATGGATGCTAGAGTGTACCTATAGGAAGCCTTGGGTGCACTATCCAAGCCACCCTGAGTTAACTTGGGTATCATTTTAGATGGTTCAATATATTCTCAGTCTATAAAACCAGTCAGAGGTCAGTCAGCTGTGTTGGTTTTATCATTAGTGAGGGAAAGAACTTGTTAGAAACAACTCAAGAGTGATTTATTTGGACTGCTGGTTTCAGGAGCTTCAATATATAGTCAATATATATTAATTTTGGACACACAATAAGGCAGAATATCATGGTGGTGGAGTATATGGGACAAGCTTGTATAGCAGACAGTAAGCAAAGAGAAAAGGAAAGAACTGGAGACCAGGTACAGCCAACCCTCCAGTAACATACTATTTCCAGCTGGCCTCTTTGGGTTTCTAATAACTCCAGTTGGGGACAATCCCATCAACTCATGACTCTGTTTGGGAGAATTAGCTGACAAATTATACCAGAGAAATACTGGACTTGTTGATTAGCTCCCCGGTTCCATAGAAAATTCTTCCTCCTACAGGGAAACTCTTGTGACTCAGAAAGACTCATGATATAGTTAGAGAGAATACTGTTCTTAAGGATGACACAAAATCATTCATGCACCTATGTCTGATGGGTCACAACTGTAACTTTAGCTTCAAGAAATCTAACAACCTATTTTAGCTTCCAATGACACTACATTCAACTACGCACACATTCTCATTCTCTCTCTCTCTCTCTCTCTCTCTCTCTCTCTCTCTCTCTCTCTCTCTCTCTCAATTAAAAATAAAATAAATGTTTAATAAAGAGAAAATCACCAGGATAGTCTAAAGAGAGTGTAATTAAGACTCAAGAAGCAAACAACTCAAAACCTGCAGAAAGTCCCTGAAAAATGAGCAATCTCACTAGTTTCCTACCTCCCCAAACCTAAATAAGCAATAGTGAATGCTAAAATGCTCTCAGGCTAAATGAGCTATCCAGAAGAGGATCAGACAAACCAAGCTGCATGGTGTCTGTGCTTCATGAAA
Organism: Mus caroli; assembly: GCF_978045245.1. Classification (NCBI taxonomy): domain Eukaryota; kingdom Metazoa; phylum Chordata; class Mammalia; order Rodentia; family Muridae; genus Mus; species Mus caroli. Next base: position 106,794,752 of record NW_028227263.1, on the reverse strand, counting down.
GTCATGCAGTGAGCCCTACAAGTACCAGCCATCCTGAGCCATCACCCATGCTGGGGATAGGATATTGGTGACACCCTATCTTTCAGTCATTTCTGTTCCTGTACCTAACCCATCATCCATATTCTAGTAATTCTAATAAAATTCCTTAGTGGTATCTTTATGTTGGTCTATCCTTGACTCCCCATTTGGGGTGAATAGACATTTGTTCATTCTTCACAAGAATAGTGGGGCATGTTTTGAGAAAAACCTGCTGTATCCATTGTTGTTGTTGTCATATGTCAGTTACATGTCCATGTTTGATGTGTTTGTGCACCGTTGTTTACACAGAGATCTATTTGACACCAAGAAGTGGCTTAGTCCATCATTCAATCCTTCTCTCATCATTCAAAAACATGAGGTCACACACCTAATATTAAATCAATTTTTCATGTGGACTTTGAAACATGGTCTTCAAGGATATCCATGTGGAAGCAAAGAGACATAGCCATGAAGGAGAAGGCAGCTCAGGTTAACAGTGAGAAGACAGAAATTTATTGAAGATACTAAGAGTAAGCTTCTACTTGTATCTACATAACACAACTGAGAATGGATGCCCTTGCTCTATACTGTCGGGAGCAGGAAGGATGTGCCAGGTTTCTATCCTAGTGTGGAGGGATCTACAGGTTCCACAGTGATTGACCTAGGTGACATCTATTCTGCTCATACCATGCAGTGCCCATAAATCTTTCTGAGTACCTCATCAGTTAGGAAAATATTATGTTTAGAGAAATGGTGACCTCCTGCCTCAGGATATGGGTACAAACCCATACTTCTGGCACCTTTTCTCCAGGTCCCATTGCACAATTCCTTACCCAATTATTATAGGATGGCTAAGTGGAAAATGAGGATATTATATGTAAAAGTGATTCCCAGGTTCAAGGGAAATCTAATTTCATCTACTACCAAGTATGTACTGGGCTTTCTACATGTACCAGATATCAATAAACCAGCTTACCACTCAAGGTCAGGCACTCATTTAAGAACATAGTTTCCATTAAAGCTACTCTCAGTGAGGGAAGTTCCATCGATGGCTGCATTTGTTCCTTTAAAAGTACATTTTCCTGTCTTTGAGTCTTATTCCCTGTGAGTGGAAAGGTAGATGAAGAAGCCACATGATAGCCTCCTTTATGCCCATCTTGAATCAGGGAGCCTGGAAAATGTCTTCCTTGATCACTGGTAATGATTCCTTGGGTTCTATGCTATGGTTGCAAGTTTAGAAGACACTGCATAATTTAAACCTGACTTGGCTTCCATCAGAAAAAAGCAAGATGGATTTTTTCCACATGTGACTGTATCTCTCATCCCTTACTCTTAGGGATTGGCTATATAAAAATCTGTTTCTATATATTGATTGCTCTCTCCTCTCTGTTTCTGGTGACTCCTGGTACTGATCGAAGATGAGTTTAGCAACAGACTATTTCACTTTCCTTTCTCCAGGCATGGCTGTTTCTTCAGATGTCACCACTAGTGTCTGGCCTGACTCTGGGTCTTTACCTCTTCATTTCAAAAGAAATGATGGTTGTGAGCTTCTCATGGGATGCTTGTGATTTCTGTTTCTTTTGTAGTCATTTTCATACGCCTGCCCATAGTTCCTCTCCTATAATGGCCTTCCATTTATCAACCATTAGCTCTTTCCCAAGGAGATATTCTTTCTGACTTCCCAAGAATCACTACTAAGAGATGGCGGATGAATAGAATTCATAGCAACCCACCAGAAGCCTCACAGATCTTTGTTGCAGTCTAGACTCACCTCTCACCTGGATAGGACACTGGATGATAGAACACAGCTGTCAATGTGGGTAGCTGATATGCACTGGAACCCTGTGTATACTGCACTTAGTTGGATAGTCCCAATCTCTTTCCTTTATTTGATGGGATTTCTCTAAGGGAAATGTAGCTAAGTTTAAATCTATTGTTTGTTGTACAGGTACCCAAAAGGACTGTAACTTTACAAAATTAGCATCAGGTCCAAGCTGTTCTTTCTGTTGAAATATTCATGCCACTTAATCATAATATTGTTTGTGCTTTGACTAACAAGCTATCAGACTGTACCTCCTGTTTTTATTTCACTGGCATGTCTCCCATAGAAGCTGTGCTTATGACAAGAGACCATTTATCTAACAGAGTACAGCATTACTTGACCCCTCTGAATTCCAGGTCCTCAAAACTGTACAGCAAGCAGTGAACTGCTGAGCCATATCCCAAACCTCTCACTTCTGGGTACATTTGTGAAGGCATTTCTAGTTAGATCCTGAGGGCTCTGAACTAAGCAGTTAATTATGGACTTGAATAGAGAAAAAAAGCATTGATGGTAGGGATAGAGATAGCTGGAGGAGGAAAGTAGCCAATTGAGTACTTAGGCTATAGCTTGCTCTGTGTGCTATTTTCTGTTTCCTGGCTGCCATGACATATGCTGACTACCATGTCCTCACTACCAAGGTGAACTGCCATTGGGAAAGCATTGGCCCATATAAATAATTCTTTCCTTTAACTTCTCAGGTATTTTTGGTGATAGTAACACAAAAGTAGCTGGGATAACATCTAATAGAAAGAAAGGGTGAGTTGGCATATAGTTCTAGAGAGGAGACCTGAGATAGAGATGCCAATTTGGAAATGTAGTCAACAGAAGAGAGATACTCCAATATTAGTGATGAAGGAAACAAGAAGAAAACAGGAAAGAACACCAAGACACATGTGCCAACAATACACAATAAGATTATAAGAATACTACTTGGCTTCCTGGAAGCCAGATGAAAGAATGGAGGGTAGGAGAAGACTTCTAGCATTGAAAATATTTTTAAATTGTTCTAAGCTCAAAATAAATATGCAAATAAAAGCCAAGAGAAAAAGGTGATAGACAATCTGATGGTCAGTGTGGAAGTCATTATCAGTTTCCATGTGGCTATGGGAACAAAAGAAATGGAGACACTATTTTGTAGTAGGTTGCAATTTGCTGCCTGTGCCATTGTCCACCCACTGCCTGATCCTACTTGCTCTTGGGATTCAGAGATGTGGTGGTAAAAAAAAAAAAAAAAAACCCAAGGGAACAAACGAGGAGCAGGTGAGAACTCTGCAGCAAGCTCCTACAAAAGCTGCTGCTGCTGCAGCTGTTGTTGCTGCTGCTACTGCTGCAAGCTCCTTTAGTAATCCATGGGGGTGCCTGTTATACCCTCCACCCATGCCCCATTGGTCGCAAGCAGACAACCTGGATCTGATTCCAAGCCTCCATAGGGAAGTTCATAACCATCTTTCTGAAACTTCGATTCCAGGCAAATGCAATGCCCTCTTCTGGCTTCTACAGGCACTGAATGCACATGCTGCTTCTGTGAGAGTGCTCCCCCCACCAGCTGACCCACCCCCACCTCAGTACCCTAGCATTCCCCTATGCTAGGTCATTGAGCCTCCACAGGACCAAGGAGCTCCCCTCCCATTGATGCCATATAAAGCAACCCTCTGCTTCATATCCAGCTGGAGCCATGGGTCCCCTCATGTATACTCTTTGGTTGGTGGATTAATCCCTGGGAGCTTTCAGGGGTCTGGTTGGTTGATAGGGTTGTTCTTCCTATGAGGTTGCAAACCCCTTCATTTCCTTCGAACCTTGCCCTAACTACTCCACTGGGGTTCCTGCACTGAGTCCAATGTTTGGCTGCATACATGCATATCTGTATTGGTCAGACTCTGGCAGAGCCTCTCAGGGAACAGCTATACCAGACTCCTGCCAGCAAGCAATTCTTGGCAGCAGCAACAATGTCTGGGTTTGGTGTTTGCAGGTGGGGCAGTCTCTGGATGGCCTTTCCTTCAGACTCTTCTCTACTCTTTCACCTTTTGACAGGAAGTAATCTGGGTTATTATTTTTGAGGTAGGTGGGTGGCCCCATCCCTCCACCTAGGACCATGCCTATCTACTAGATATGGTCTCTACAGGTTCTATCTCAGACTTTGTTGGGTAATATAGCTACTGTCCTCCCTGTTAGGTCCTGGGAACCTATTGGGTCTCTGGCATTTAGAACTTTCTAGTGGCTACCCCCAGGTCCCCATTCCCCACTACTACACACCTCCTTTCAAATCCTTGCCCTCTGTATTTCTCCCCCCATCTCCTCCTGTATCTGAACCAGCCCCAGTTTTCCCTCCCCTACTCCTCTTCTTCCCAGATTCCTCTCTTCCACTATCACCTGAGATTATTTTCTTCCCCCTTCTGAGTAGGACTGTTGCATCCACTCTTTGCTGTTATCTTCCTTCTTGGGATTCATGTGGTCTGTTAGTTGTATCCTGAGTATACTGAGACTCTCTCTCTCTCTCTCTCTCTCTCTCTCTCTCTCTCTCTCAGCTAATATCCACTTATCAGTGAGTGCCTACCATGTGTGCATGTGTGTGGTCGTTTACAACTGGGTTACCTTACTCAGGATGATAATTTCTAGTGCCAGCCATTAGCCTAAGAATTTCATGAAGTCATTGTTTTTAATAGCTCAGTAGTACTTCATTGTATATCCATTTTCTATACCCTATCCTCTGTTGTGGGACATCTGGGTTCTTTCCAGCTTCTGGCTATTATAAATATGGCTTCTATGAACATAGTAGAGCATGTGTACTTATTACATGTTGGAGCATCTTTGGGGTATATGCCCAGGAATGGTATAGCTGGGTCCTCAGGTAATACTATGTCCAATATTCTGAGGAACCACTAGACTGATTTCCAGAGTGGTTGTACAAAATTGCAATCCCACCAGCAATGGAGGAGTGTTCCTCTTTCTCCACATCCTTACTAGCATCTGCTGTCATCTGAATTTTAGATCTTAGCCATTCTAATTGGTGTGGGGTGGAATCTCAGGATTATTTTAATTTGTATTCCCTGATGACTAAGGATGTTGAACATTTCTTTAGGTGCTTCTCAGTCAATCAGTGTTTTTCAGTTGAGAATTCTCTGTTTAGCTCTGTACCCCATTTTATTAGGGTTATTTGGTTCTCTGGAGTCTAACTTCTTGAGTTCTTGGTATATATTGGATATTAGCCCTCTATCAGATGTGGGGTTGGTAACAATCTTTTCCCAATCTGTTGGTTGCCGTTTTTGTCTTATTGACAGTTTCCTTTGCCTTACAGGAATCTTGCAATTTTATGAGACCCCATCTGTCAATTCTTGATCTTAGAGCATAAGCCATTGGTGTTCTGTCCAAGATATTTCCTCTGTGCTAAAGTGTTTGAGTTTCTTTTCAATGTTCTCTTCCATTAGATTCAGCATATCTGGTTTTATGAGGGGGTCCTTGATCCACTTGGACTTGAGCTTTGTACAAGAAGATAAAAATGGTGTGTGGGTTCATTTCTGTGTTTTGAAGTCTATTCTTTTGTTCTACCTTCCTGTCTCTGGACGAATAAATACCATGTGTTTTTTATCATTATTGCTCTGTAGTATAACTTGAGGCCATGATGTGATTCTCCCAGAAGTTCTTTTATTTTTGAGAATAGTTTTTGCTATACTGGGTTTTTGTTATTCCAGATAAATTTGGGAATTTTCGTTCTATTTCTGTGAAAAATTTAGTTGGAATTAAAGCTTGCTTTTGATAAGATGGCCAGTTTTACTATGTTAATCCTGCCAATCCATGATCATAGGATAGCTTTCCATCTTCTGAGGTCTTCTTCAATTTCTTTCTTCAGAGACATGAAGGTTTTGTCATACAGATCTTCACTTGCTTGGTTAGAGTCATACCAAGTTATTTTATATTGTCTGTGACTATTTTGAAGGGTGACAGTTCCTAATTTCATTCTTAGCCTCTTTATCCTTTGAGTAAAAGAAGGTTATACATTTGTTTGAGTTAATTTTATACCCAGCCACTTTGCTGAAGTTGTTTATCAAGTTTAGGAGTTCTCTGGTGGAATTTTTAAGGTCACTTAAGTATACTGTCATATCATGCACAAATAGTGATATCTTTACTTCCTCCTTTCCTATTTTTTATCCCTTTGATCTCCTTTTGTTGCCTAATTGCTCTTGCTAGAACTTTGAATACTATATTGGATAGGGGGAGAATGGGCAGTCTTGTCTTGTCCCTGATTTTAATGGGATTGCTTCACGTTTCTCTCCATTTAGATTGATGTTGGCTATTGGTTTGTTGTATATTGTTTTTATTATGTTTATGTATGGTTGATGAATTCATTATTTCTCCAATATTTTTAACATGAAGGGACATTGTATTTTGTCAAAGGTTTTTTCAACATCTAATGAGATGATCATATGGGGTTTTTTTTCTTTCAATTTGTTTATATAGTGGATTGCGTTGATGGATTTCTATATATTAAACCATCCCTGCATCCCTTTGATGAAGCCTACTTGATCATGGTGAATGATCATTTTGATGTGTTCTTTGATTTGGTTTGCTAGAATTTTATTGAGTTTTTTTGCATCAATATTCATGAGGGGAAATGGTCTGAAGTTTCCTTTCTTTGTTTGGTCTTTGTGTGGTTTATGGATCAGTGTAACTGTGGCTTCATAGAATATATGGGGTAGTGTTCCTTCTGTGTCTATTTTATAGAATAGTTTGAGAAGTATTGGTATTAGGATTTTTTTTGAAGGTCTGATAGAATTCTGCACCAAAACCATCTGGTCCTGGGCATTTTTTTGGTTGGGAGACTTTTAATGACTGCCTCTATTTCCTTAGGGAGTATGGGACTGTTTAGATAGTTAATCTGACCCTGATTTAACTTTGGCACCTGGTATCTGTCTAGAAAATCATCCACTTCATCCAGATTTTCCAGTTTTTTTTTTTTTTTGAGTATAGGCTTATGTAGTAGGCTCTGATAATTTTTTGAATTTCTTCAGTTTCTGTGGTTATGTCTCCATTTTCATTTCTGATTTTCTTAATTTGGATACTGTCTTTGTGCCCTCTGGTTAGCCTGTCTAAGGGTTTATATATCTTGATGATTTTTCTTGAAGAACCAGCTCTTGCTTTTGTTGATTTTTTGTATGGTTCTCTTTGTTTCTATTAGGTTAATTTCAGCCCTGAGTTTCATTATTCCCTGCCATCTACTTCTCTTGGGTATATTTACTTCTTTTTGTTCTAGAGCTTTCAAATGTGCTGTCAAACTAGTAGTGTATGCTCTTTTAAATTTCTTTATGAAGGTACTCAGAACTTTGAGTTTTCTTCTTAGCACTGCTTTCATTGTGCCCCATAAGTTTGGGTATGTTGTATCTTCATTTTGTTAAATTCTAAAAAGTCTTTAATTTCTTTATTTCTCCCCTGACTAAGTTATCTTTGAGTAGAGAGTTGTTCAGCTTCTATGTGTATGTGGGCTTTCTGTTTGTTTTGTTGTTATTGAATACCAACCTTAGTCCATGGTGATCTAATAGGATGCATGGGATTATTTCAATCTTCTTGTATTGGTTGAGACTTGTTTTGTGTCCAATTATATGGTCAATTCTGGAGAAGGTTCTATGAGGTTCTGAAAAGAAGGAATATTCTTTTGTTTTAAGATGAAATATTCTATAGATACCTGTTTCATTCATTTGGTTCATAACTTTTGTTCTCTGTGTCTCTGTTTAGTTTCTGTTTCCATGATCTGTGAGAGTGGAATGTTAAAGTCTCCTACTATTATTGTGTAAGGTTCAGTGTGTGCTTTGAGCTTCAGTAATGTTTCTTTTACTAATGTGGGTGCCCTTGCATTTGGGGCATAGATGTTCAGAATTGAGAGTTTCTCTTGGTGGATTTTTCCTTTGATGAATATGTAGTGTCATTCCCCATAATTTTTGATAACTTTTGGTTGAAAGTCTATTTTATTTGATACTAGAGTTGCTAGTCAAACTTGTTTCTTGGGACCATTTGCTTGGAATTTTTTTCTAGCCTTTTTCTTTGAGGCAGTGTCTGTCTTTGTCACTGAAATATGTTTTCTGTATGCAGCAAAATACTGTGTCCTTTTCACATATCCAGCCTATTAGTCTATGTCTTTTTATTGGGGAATTAAGTTCACTGATATTAAAAGATATTAAGGACCAACGATTGTTGCTTCCTGTTATTTTTGTTGTCAGAGGTGGAATTATGCTTATGTGGTTCTCTTCTTTTGGGTTTGTTGTGAGAAGATTAATTTCTTGCTTTTTCTTATGTGTAATTTCCCTACTTGTGTTTGAGTTTTCCTTCTATTATCCTCTGTAGGGCTGGATTGGTGGAAAGATATTGTTTAACTTTGGTTTTGTCATGGAATATCTTGGTTTCTCTTTCTATGGTAAGTGAGAGTTTTGCTGGGTATAGTGATGTGAGCTAGTATTTTTGTTCTCTTAAAGTCTGTGAGACATCTGCTCAAGATCTGACTTTTAGAGTCTCTGTAGAGAAGTCTGGTATATTTCTGATAGGACTCTCTTTATATGTTATTTGACATTTTTCCCTTACAGCTTTTAATATTCTTTCCTTGTCCTGTATATTTGGTGTTTTGATTATTATGTGACAGAAGGAATTTCTTTTCTGGTCCAATCTGTTTGGTATTCTGTAAATTTCTTGTATGTTTATGGGCATCTCTTTCTTTAGGTTAGGGAAGTTTTCTTCTATAACTTTGTTGAAGATGTTTACTGGTCCTTTGAGTTAGGAGTCTTCATTATTTTCTATGCCTATTATTCTTAGGTTTAATCTTTACATTGTGTCCTGGATTTCTTGGATGTTTTGAGTTAGGAGCTCTTTGCTTTTTTATTTTCTTTGACTGTTGTGTCAGTGTCTTCTGTGATATCTTCTATGCCTGAGATCTTCTCCTCTATCTCTTGTATTCTGTTGATGATGCTTGCATCTGTGACACCTGATCTCTTTCCTAGGTTTTCCATCTCCTGGGTTGTCTTCCTTTGTGTTTTCTTTAATTTTTCTATTTTCATTTTTAGATCTTAGATGGTTTTGTTCAATTCCTTCACCTGTTTGATTGTGTTTTCCTGTATTTCTGTAAGAGATTTATTTGTTTCCTCTTTAAGAACATCTCCTTATTAACCTGTGTTCTCTTGTATTTTTTAAGGGAATTATTTATGTTCTTCTTAAAGTCCTCTATCGTATTCATGAGATGGAATTTTAGATCTGAATCTTGCTTTTCAGGTGTGTTGAGGTATCCAGGGCTTGATGTGGTGGGAAGATTGAGTTCTGATGTTGTCAAGTATCATTGGTTTCTGTTGCTTATGGTCTTGTGCTTGCTTCTTGTCATCTGGTTATCTCTAGTACTAACTGCCCTTGCTATCTCTGACTAGAGCCTGTCCCTTCTGTGAGCCTGGTTGCATCAGAACTCCTGCTGTCCTTGGATCCTGTGATTCCGGGATCCTGTAATTCTGGGATCTTGTGATCCTGAGATCCTGCTATATCAGAACTCCTGAAAATCAAGCTTTCTCTGGGTATTGCAGGAGTAGTGGGGAACCAGAGCCCTGAGTCTGCTCTGGGCACAGGTTCAAACCAGGAGGAACCTGTGCCTCTGGCTGGGTCAGTGTTCCTGCTTTCCTGGTTGCCCGGGGTGTCCCAGTTATGCAGAGAGTTGGGACATATGTGGTGGCCTCAACTGTGATCTTGGGTGTGCCAGATCTCCTGTGATCCTGAGTGTGTCAGAGTTCCTGGGAGTTGAGCTTCCTCTGAGTGTTGTAGGAGTGTGGGGAGCCAGAGTCCTGGGTAGGATCCAGGCACAGATGCAAACCAGAAGGAACCCATGCCTCTACCTGGTCGGAGGTCCCTGAGACCCTGGATCCTGGGAATCCTGGTTATTCTGGGGGTTGTGGTGGATGTTGTAGCCTCACCTGTAATCCTGGGTATCCTGCAAAATTCTTTAGACTAGATATAATGAGTAAAAATAACTGACCTTTGCTTACTAATGGGATGGATGTGCTTTGTTTATTTTTACATGAAGGTTTAAGTCTTGCTGAATATTTGATATTACAGAATATAAGGCATCATCACTGTTTTTCAGAATTGTTTTAAAGTTTGATTTTTCTAGCCATTAATGCTAAGAATACTGTTTAGTGTAAATATACAGTATAAACTGGCAAACTTATATTTAGTATTGCTCTAGAAATTGTTGGAAGTATTTTCCTAATCTTAAGCCAAAACTTATATCATGAGTTTTGAAGACACTCAAGTCAGTAACTCAACTAGTAGATTTTAAAAATCAAATGTGAGAACAAAATTCAATTCAATGATATACTAATTTGATATTTACATGCTAAGGAATACCAGGAGAAAAATACTAAAAGTCCCTCTTTCCATAATTAAAATATTATGTTTCTATGAGAGCAGAAAGGTTTGTGTATACAGTAAAATACACTGCAATTTTTCACACACAATAACCTTGGATCTGAGCTAAGGCATCTCAGGGAGCGCTGATTGGCACTGTGTACAATGACAGATGGTAAAATGCATGTTAAGTGTTTGGAACCACGATAGCATGGGCTGGGTGCAGTGGGCAGGACTAGCCAAACACTGCAGATTCATTATGTATTTGATTTTGAATTAAACTTCAGTTAATGCTCATTCAGTAGAAATCTACTGTTGCTAAATAAGGGCAGTTAGTTACCCAACTCTATATAGGGATTACAACCCATAGTAAAGAATTTGGGTGTCACTCAGGGGAGAAAGGGAGGAGAGGATTTGGGAAGAACTGTGAAAGGGGGTGACCAGGAGGGGCAGTGAGTGGGATGTAAAGGGAAGAAGTGAAAAAATTAAATTAAATTAGTAAAAGAAGAAGCTGGGTGTTCTGACTGACCTTTCTCATCAACATGACACAAGATAGAGTCATCTGGAAAAAGGGAATTTCAACTGAGAAAATGCCTCCATCAGATAGGCCTATAGGCAAGCCTGATTTTCACATTACATCTACATCTAGGAAGCAGAGAATGAACAGAAAGTGGGATGGGGCTAGAAAGCTTCAAAGACCTCTAGTGAGTCACTTTCTCCAGTAAGGCCCCTCTCCCCCTTATAAATGTCCTACAGCCTTGTAGAATATAATTATATTCTGGATAATTTTCTCAGATCAAGCTATTCTGTTTTATGCCAATACTTGTTTTTTTGCATGCTAAAATACTCTTGTTAATAAAACACATCTCGTTCTGTAGTCTTCCATCTATTATGTGTATTGTAATCTTTTCTATTTCTTGAAGTGTATTAAAGACATTTCTTTCCTGTTGAGTGTTGAAGAATTCCATTGTCTGGTACATTTTCAGGATAAATACTTCTTCTGACTCCTATACCTCACCTCTTTACATGTGAGGATATGTGTTAATTTTATCTTTCTTTTTTTTTAATTTTTAATATTTTTATTACATATTTTCCTCAATTACATTTCCAATGCTATCCCAAAAGTCCCCCATAGCGCCCCCCACTTCCCTACCCACCCATTCCCATTCTTTTGGCCCTGGCATTCCCCTATATTGGGGCATATAAAGTTTGCAAGTCCAATGGGCCTCTCTTTCCATTGATGGCCGACTAGGTCATCTTTTGACACATATGCAGCTAGAGACAAGAGCTCCGAGGTTCTGGTTAGTACATCATGTTGTTCCAACAATAGGGTTGCAGATACCTTTAGCTCCTTGGGTACTTTCTCTAGCTTCTCCATTGGGAGACCTGTGATACATCCAATAGCTGACTGTGAACATCCAATCCTGTGTTTGCTAGGCCCCGGCATTGTCTCACAAGAGACAGCTATCTTTGGGTCCTTTCAGCATAATCTTGCTAGTGTATGCAATGCTGTCAGCGTTTAGAAGCTGATTATGGGATGGATCCCTGGATACGGCAGTCTCTAAATGGTCCATCCTTTCATCACAGCTACGAACTTTGTCTCTGTAACTCCTTCCCTGGGTGTTTTGTTCCCAATTCTAAGAAGGTGCACGGTGTCCACACTTTGGTCTTCATTCTTCTTGAGTTTCATGCGTTTATCAAATTGTATCTTATATCTTGGGTATCCTAAGTTTTGGGCTAATATCCACTTATCAGTGAATACATATTGTGTGAGTTCTTTTGTGATTGTGTTACTTCACTCAAGATGATGCCCTCCAGGTCCATCCATTTAGCTAGGAATTTCATAAATTCATTCTTTTTAATAGCTGAGTAGTACTCCATTGTGTAAATGTACCATAATTTCTGTATCCATTCCTTTGTTGAGGGACATCTGGGTTCTTTCGAGCTTCTGGCTATTATAAATAAGGCTGTTATGAACATAGTGGAGCATGTGTCCTTCTTACCGGTTGGGACATCTTCTGGATATATGCCCAGGAGAGGTATTGCTGGATCCTACGGTGGTACTATGTCCAATTTTCTGAGGAACCGCCAGACTGATTTCCAGAGTGGTTGTACAAGCTTGCAATCCCACCAACAATGGAGGAGTGTTCCTCTTTCTCCACATCCCCGCCAGCATCTGCTGTCACCTGAATTTTTGATCTTAGCCATTCTGACTGGTGTGAGGTGGAATCTCAGGGTTGTTTTGATTTGCATTTCCCTGATGATTAAGGATGTTGAACATTTTTTCAGGTGCTTCTCTGCCATTCGGTATTCCTCAGGTGAGAATTCTTTGTTCAGTTCTGAGCCCCATTTTTTAATGGGGTTATTTGACTTTCTGGAGTCCACCTTCTTGAGTTCTTTATATATATTGGATATTAGTCCCTTATCTGATTTAGGATAGGTGAAGATCCTTTCCCAATCTGTTGGTGGTTTTTTTGTCTTATTGATGGTGTCTTTAGCCTTGCAGAAGCTTTGTAGTTTCATGAGGTCCCACTTGTCAATTCTCGATCTTACAGCACAAGCCATTACTGTTCTATTCAGGAATTTTTCCCCTGTGCCCATATCTTCAAGGCTTTTCCCCACTTTCTCCTCTATAAGTTTCAGTGTCTCTGGTTTTATGTGAAGTTCCTTGATCCACTTAGACTTGACCTTAGTACAAGGAGATAGGAATGGATCGATTTGCATTCTTCTACATGTTAACAACCAGTTGTGCCAGCACCATTTGTTGAAAATGCTGTCTTTCTTCCACTGGATGTTTTTAGCTCCCTTGTCGAAGATCAAGTGACCGTAGGTGTGTGGGTTCATTTCTGGGTCTTCAATTCTATTCCATTGGTCTATTTGTCTGTCACTATACCAGTACCATGCAGTTTTTATCACAATTGCTCTGTAGTAGAGCTTTAGGTCCGGCATGGTGATTCCACCAGAGGTTCTTTTATCCTTGAGAAGAGTTTTTGCTATCCTAGGTTTTTTGTTATTCCAGATGAATTTGCAGATTGTAGTTTCTAATTCGTTGAAGAATTGATTTGGAATGTTGATGGGGATTGCATTGAATCTGTAGATTGCTTTTGGCAAGATAGCCATTTTTACAATGTTGATCCTGCCAATCCATGAGCATGGGAGATCTTTCCATCTTCTGAGATCTTCTTTAATTTCTTTCTTCAGAGACTTGAAGTTTTTATTATACAGATCTTTCACTTCCTTAGTTAGAGTCACGCCAAAATATTTTATATTATTTTTGACTATTGAGAAGGGTGTTGTTTCCCTAATTTCTTTCTCAGCCTGTTTATTCTTTGTGTAGAGAAAGGCCATTGATTTGTTTGAGTTAATTTTATATCCAGCTACTTCACCGAAGCTGTTTATCAGGCTTAGGAGTTCTCTGGTGGAATTATTAGGGTCACTTATATATACTATCATATCATTTGCAAAGAGTGATATTTTGACTTCATCTTTTCCAATTTGTATCCCTTTGATCTCCTTTTGTTGTAAATTGCTCTGGCTAGGACTTCAAGTACAATGTTGAATAGGTATGGAGAAAGTGGACAGCCTTGTCTAGTCCCTGATTTTAGAGGGATTGCTTCAAGCTTCTCACCATTTACTTTGATGTTGGCTACTGGTTTGCTGTAGATTGCTTTTATCATGTTTAGGTATGGGCCTTGAATTCCTGATCTTTCCAAGACTTTTATCATGAATGGGTGTTGGATCTTGTCAAATGCTTTTTCCACATCTAACGAGATGACCATGTGGTTTTTGTCTTTGAGTTTGTTTATATACTGGATTACGTTGATGGATTTCCGTATATTGAACCATCCCTGCATCCCTGGGATGAAACCTACTTGGTCAGGATGGATGATTGTTTTGATGTGTTCTTGGATTCGGTTAGCAAGAACTTTATTGAGGATTTTTGCATCAATATTCATAAGGGATATTGGTCTGAAGTTTTCTATCTTTGTTGGGTCTTTTTGTGGTTTAGGTATCAGAGTAATTGTGGCTTCATAGAATGAGTTGGGTAGAGTACCTTCTGTTTCTATTTCGTGGAATAGTTTGTGAAGAACTGGGATTAGATCTTCTTTGAAGGTCTGATAGAACTCTGCACTAAACCCATCTGGTCCTGGGCTTTTTTTATTTGGGAGACTATTAATGACTGCTTCTATTTCTTTGGGGGATATAGGGCTGTTCAGATCATTAACCTGATCTTGTTTCAACTTTGGTACCTGGTATCTGTCTAGGAACTTCTCCATTTCATCCAGGTTCTCCAGTTTTGTTGAGTATAGCCTTTGGTAGAAGGATCTGATGGTGTTTTGGATGTCTTCAGGATCTGTTGTTATGTCTCCTTTTTCATTTCTGATTTTGTTAATTAGGATACTTTCCCTGTGCCCTCTAGTGAGTCTGGCTAAGGGTTTATCTATCTTGTTGATTTTCTCAAAGAACCATCTCCTTGATTGGTTGATTCTTTGAATAGTTTTTCTTGTTTCCACTTGGTTGATTTCGCCCCTGAGTTTGATTATTTCCTGCTGTCTACTCCTCTTGGGTGAATTTGCTTCCTTTTGTTCTAGTGCTTTTAGGTATGTTGTCAAGCTGCTAATGTGTGCTCTCTCTAGTTCCTTTTGGAGGCACTCAGAGCTATGAGTTTTCCTCTTAGAAATGCTTTCACTGCGTCCCATAAGTTTGGGTATGTTGTGGCTTCATTTTCATTGAACTCTAAAAAGTCCTTAATTTCTTTCTTTATTCCTTCCTTGACCAAGGTATCATTGAGAAGAGTGTTGTTCAGTTTCCACGTGAATGTTGGCTATCTATTATTTATTTTGTTATTGAAGATCAGCCTTAGTCCATGGTGATCTGATAGGATGCATGGGACAATTTCAATATTTTTGTATCTGTTGAGGCCTGTTTTGTGACCAATTATGTGGTCAATTTTGGAGAAGGTACCATGAGGTGCTGAGAAGAAGGTATATCCTTTTGTTTTAGGATAGAATGTTCTGTAGATATCTGCCAGATCCATTTTATTCATAATTTCTCTTAGTTTCTCTGTGTCCCTGTTTAGTTTCTGTTTCCATGATCTGTCCATTGGTGAAAGTGGTGTGTTGAAGTCTCCCACTATTATTGTATGAGGTGCAATGTGTGCTTTGAGATTTACTAAAGTTTCTTTAATGAATGTGGCTGCCTTTGTATTTGGAGCATAGATATTCAGGATTGATAGTTCCTCTTGGAGGATTTTACCTTTGATGAGTATGAAGTGTCCCTCCCTGTCTTTTTTAATGACTTTGGGTTGGAAGTCAATCTTATCAGATATTAGAATGGCTACTCCAGCTTGTTTCTTCATACCATTTGCTTGGAAAATTGGTTTCCAGCCTTTCATTCTGAGGTAGTGTCTATCTTTTTCTCTGAGATGAGTTTCCTGTAAGCAGCAAAATGTTGGGTCTTGTTTGTGTAGCCAGTTTGTTAGTCTATGTCTTTTTATCGGGGAGTTGAGTCCATTGATATTAAGAGATATTAAGGAAAAGTAATTGTTGTTTCCTGTTATTTTTGTTGTTAAAGTTGGCATTCTGTTCTTGTGGCTGTCTTCTTTTGGTTTGTTGAGGGATTACCTTCTTGTTGTTTCTAGGGCGTGGTTCCTGTCCTTGTACTGTTTTTTTTCTGTTATTATCCTTTGAAGGGCTGGATTCGTGGAGAGATAATGTGTGAATTTGGTTTTGTCGTGGAATAGTGGAATACTTTGGTTTCTCCATCTATGTTAATTGAGAATTTGGCTGGGTATAGTAGCCTGGGCTGGAATTTGTGTTCTTTTAGTGTCTGTATAACATCCGTCCAGGATCTTCTGGCTTTCATAGTCTCTGGTGAAAAATCTGGTGTAATTCTGATAGGCTTGCCTTTATATGTTACTTGGCCTTTTTCTCTTACTGCTTTTAGTATTCTATCTTTATTTAGAGCATTTGTTGTTCTGATTATTATGTGTCTGGATGTATTTCTTTTCTGGTCCAGTCTATTTGGAGTTCTGTAGGCTTCTTGTATGTTCATGGGCATCTCTTTCTTTAGATTTGGGAAGTTTTCTTCTATAATTTTGTTGAAGATGTTTGCTGGTCCTTTGAGTTGAAAATCTTCATTCTCATCCACTCCTATTATCCGTAGGTTTGGTCTTCTCATTGTGTCCTGTATTTCTTGGATGTTTTGAGTTAGGATCTTTTTGCATTTTACATTTTCCTTGATTGTTGTGCCGATGTTCTCTATGGAGTCTTCTGCACCTGAGATTCTCTCTTCCATCTCTTGTATTCTGTTGCTGATGCTCGTATCTATGGTTCCAGATTTCTTTCCTAGGGTTTCTATCTCCAGTGTTGCCTCATTTTGGGTTTTCTTTATTGTGTCTACTTCCCTTTTTAGGTCTAGTATGGTTTTGTTCATTTCCATCATCTGTTTGGATGTGTTATCCTGTTTTTCTTTAATGATTTGTAACTCTTTAGCAGTGTTCTCCTGCAATTCTTTAAGGGATTTTTGTGCTTCCTCTTTACTGTCTTCTACCTGTTTACCAGTGTTCCTTTGTATTTCTTTAAGTGTGTTATTAAAGTCCTTCTTGAAGTCCTCTACCATCATCAGGAGATATGCTTTTAGATCCGTGTCTAGCTTTTCCGGTGTGTTGGGGTGCCCTGGACTGGGCGAAGTGGGAGTGCTGGGTTCTGATGATGGTGAGTGGTCTTGGTTTCTGTTAGTAAGATTATTACGTTTACCTTTCGCCATCTGGTAATCTCTGGGGTTAGTTGTTGTCGTTGTCACTGTTTAAAGATTGGAGCAGACTCTGTGTTCCACTCACCAGCAGTCTGAAAATCCTGTGGCGGGCGTCGTGGGTAGCTGGCGGGTGTCAGCCGACCCTGTGCTCTAGCTACCCCGGTGCTGATCCGGCCGGATGAGGCCTGTGGCCCTACTCAGGCTGGTTTCTGCTTCCCTAACTAATGCAGTCTCAGGTCCTGTGCGCAATTGGATTGGAGCAGAAGCTGTGTTCCACTCACCAGAAGTCTTAAGATCCTGTGGCGGGTGTTGTGGGTAGCTGGCGATTGTCAGCCGACCCTGCGCCCTAGCTACCCCGGTGCTTTTCTGACCGGAAGAGGTTTGTGGCCCTATGTCAATTTTATCTTTCTCCATTCCTTGAACTTTTGGAAATTATTTCATACCTAGTTTGAAACCAAGGTCCTCAAGGAGGAATTGAATTGGTTTAAGCCATGTGCCTAGAGGTGCTACTGGCAGAATCAATTTAGATTAAATTTTTGAAGAAGTATTTTTAATCTGTGCTTTGATTTTGAGCTACAAACCTATATGAAGAGTTGTTAATGGCTAAAATATAAATTTTAAGGGTTTTATATTTTTATTTAATGTGTGTGTGTGTGTGTGTGTGTGTGTGTGTGTGTGTGTGTGTGTGTGTGTGTACAGTGTCTATGGTATCCAGAAGAGAGTATCAGATCCCTTAGAACTAGAATTACACAGTTTCAAGCAATTCTGTGTGGGTGTGTGGGTACTGGAAACACAGTACATACTTCCTAAGATCAGTAAGCACTGAGCCATCTCTCCCTCACTCACTCTTAAGGTTGAAATGGACATTCTTCCTCACATATTCCTGGTGGGATGGTTTATGATGTAAGCTAGTGGGTTTGCTTTTCATTTATGCTTAGTATGGTTATTAGAGCTATCATCTGTAAGTGGAAGCAAGAAGAAACCAAGGGAAGGCATTGCTAGATGCCTTTTAAAGTAGGCTATATATACCACATGCCCTACAGAGCCACAAACCATAACATTCAAGGTCACTCGATTTGGCAAGCAGGAGAACGATAGTGGTAAATACTGTTTGCTCCTGAGTTCCCAGAAGATGAAAGCAAATTCTCTCATTGCTTCTGAGTTTCCTGGTTTCCTTTAGAGTTGAACCTCTGACTATTCCCCACTGATGTGCCCTCAGTGATGTATTTCCCAATATGTTATACAGCCAGTTGTTTCAACAGACTTATTTGACAGAATCCTGAGGTTTGTTCAGATGAAATTGGAACTGTTGACACTTTTCTTTATACAACAATAGTATTATATCAAGCCTCTCTACCACGGACTGCCTGTTTCAAACTCTTCATTGGCCCATGGAAAACCCCACAGTGTTAATCAGACTTGTAAGCTTGGCATCTACAAACCTCTCTAGCTGCCTTCCTATCCATCATCTCCTATGCACCTTCTTTTTGCCAGACCTGGATTAAATGACTCTCAATCATCAAAAAGGAAACCCCATGGCCTCATCCCCATTAGGTTTTCAAACACAATTTCCCATTCCTTCCTTTTAACTCTCTATTACTGTGATGGAATACTTGACAAAGCTACTAAAATGAAAGATCTGCTTTGGCAGCATGGTGCTCACATCCTGGCAGACAGGAAGCAAACTTTCCCTTTTCCCCCTCAAGGCCCTGGCCTAAAGGGTGGTGCTACCCATAGTCAGAGTTGGTCTGCTTTCTTTAGTTCATGATCTGGAGTGCCCAGAGATGTGATTGAGAGGTTCAGGTGCCTCTCAGTCATACCAAGTGGACAATGACATCATCGTTTCTTTCCTTCTTTCATAATCTATCGCCTCTTCCTTAACTCTTATGTCCAGGATTAGGCTCCAATATCATCCTTTTCCATCTCTCCCTGAGGCAAGAATCTCTGTTGTAAGTGTTAAAACACATGAAGTTCATCATAGATGGTGGAACAGAGTGTGGGTTCTACAAGAAGACAAAGCCACTTGCAAAGACACACAGCTCTGTTTACTTTATTTTACTTTATTACTTAATATAAATATATTTATTTTAACAGGGTTCTATTAATTCTTTCAGAATTTCACACAATTTGATCACGTTCATCCCTCACTGCTCTTACAGCCACACTTTCCACCCTCCAATCCCTTCCCAAACAACTTTGAGACTTTCAGTTTTTCCCCCTAACAAGTCTACTTTGTGTTGCTCTGCTAGTCTTAGGAATGGAGCCTACTCTGGCATGTGGTCTCCCAAGGATCTTATCCTTAAATAAAACTGACTATAGCTCTTTGGTGAAACTTCCTTAATGCTCTTGCAGAGGACCTGGTTTCAGATCTCAGAATACACGTGGCAACTCATAACTATTTGTAACTCCCACTTATAGAAATCTCAATGAGATCCTCGCCCCAGAGAGAGATGGGGAAGAATGAGTTAACCAGAGGGTGAAGTTGGGGATAAGATGGGATCCCTCTGAGCCCTGATCTCCTGTCCACCATGAGAACATAAACCTTACTATAAGCTTGCAGACGCACAGAAACAGACCAATAAATTCCAACTCTTTCTATTGGCTCCATGTGCTGCTGCATGCATGTCACACACACACACACTCACACACACACACACACACACACACACACACACACACTCATCACACACATACACACATAAAATATATAGATATTTCTATTTTAATTTAAAAAATTTCAATAGAGCCATGTTTCTCAGTTTCCCATATAAGAAAGTGAAAGTCCAAAGCATGAGTCTGAGAAAGCAGAGAATGGAAATCACAAAACCACACCAGAAGACCCTGGGGTTCTGCCAGGAGTCCCAGTTCTTTCTGAAGACAGGACACAATCATTTCATACTTGAGCTCCCTGAAGTTTTCTAAACTGTGTTCTGCAACTTGATGGTCCATGATGGAAAAACTGTATATAATACAGAATACTGAACAGAAATGACTGTGAAACAGGCAGATAAACAATAAGACCTGAGGGCAAATATCTCAGAGATAGAGCATGCTACCTCTGCCTCCCCACGCCCCGACAGGCACACAGATGAACTCGCAGCCTTATAACAGGGATGGCTTTTGTCCTACTTAATGGGGATTATACTTTTCAGCTCTAGCTTCCTGCTTTGTAGGTTTATCAGTCTGGTTATCAGTCAGGTCAGATTCTTAGCTTTCCCAGAAAGGTCAAAATGTCTAGTTTTTTAAACACTGGCTCAAAATACTTTCAAAATTTTTTTTGTTGTTTGATAGTTTCATAATTTATCTGAGGAAATTTAGTCATGTTCATTTTCATCCTAGTCAGCTTCATCAGCATATCTGAGAGGACAGCCTCAACTGAGTAATTGCCTAGATCACATTGGCTTGTGTGTATATTGGTAAGGTATTATCTTCTTCATTCTCTTCCCAGGAATAGTTGCACAACTAATCAAGTTTTGATATACAATGCCAGCTCATCCAGGATCCAACTCCAGCATCCTCACAGCGAAATCCTTTTATTGTGAACAACCTTTTCCTCTTATCCACAAGTTAGTCTGGAAAACCAGTTGTATAGAGTTCCTCTAAAAGGACCCTGTGCATCATCATCTAAACCATGCTATAAGTGGGAAAAGGCTTGCAAAGGCACAGAGAAGGGAGACAGAAGAATAAAAGCAAGAATACAGGAAGCTACTTTTTCCAAAAACAGAGCTACCACACCTTAATGGGCTTGCAAACTCCAGGGAGAGGACAGTGTAAAAATGAGACAAAACTATCTGTGATCACAGTCTACCTTCACCAATCCATTGCATGCCCTTGAACTGGAGGCTGTGTGTCTGATGTCTGTTTACAAATTAGGCAAGTGGAGGTGCCCCAAAGCATTTGTCTCCTTTACTACTTCCTTCAGTATGTATAATATTAGCAAAATGTCCCAATGCCTGGTAAATCATCTTTAATTCCTTTGGAACTCATTGTAATAATGTGAACCATGATGGATTCCTGTGGTATTTAAAGAACTAGATTGTCAATTAGCTTTTATGAGATACATCATAGTCATCAGCCTAGCATCAGACCTCCTTTTCCGAAGAAGCAAGTTATTAAATGTACAATAATTTGCTTTTATTATAATCTATCTAAAAGCCAAAGCTAGTCTCCAAAATAATTTAAAGTTTTAAGTTGCAATCTAAGAGACCTTTTCTTCAAAATGACTGGATAATGTAGCATCACCATTCTTGGTTAATTATTTTTGCAGAGTGTGAATTTCAGTTAATCGTTTCTTGCAAGGACCAAATAACATAGGTGCTTCCTAATAGCCTCTTCGGGAATAACTACTGTCCTTTCAGAAGCTAATTAATCAAGCTATGCTCATAAAAACTTAAGTAACTACCCACCAGGGTGAAAGTCCCCTGAGGCCTCCTTGCTCCTGGAAATCACTTGCCCACGGTGTTGACCTTGGCAGACAGAAGGGCAATGAGTCAGCCTGACTTGGTGCAGTACCCACTAGGGACCATCCTTATCATCTAGTGTGGTCATCATCACAGGACAACCTGGAACTTTTAAACCTTGTCTTTATTGCTGGTGCCCTTCAGAATTTAACAATGTAACCTGTGGCTCAAGGAAGCCACGATAGATGGGTTTCCATGAGAACATGTCAAGATCAGGGGAAGCCCAATTCTCTTTTTGAATTCCTTAAGCCACTGCAAGTCTAACTTAATCATCATTTGTCAAAACCTTGATGAAATCAAAGCATAGAAGTGGGGTTTCTTATGCTTTTGCCATGTATGGCCCCATCATAACAACATACAAATCCAAGTTCATACCTAAACAAACTTGTCTGTAGCTCTGCCCTGTACCACTCTCAAAGTTACCTTGTTCAATCACAACTCACAGAATCCTGTCTGTCTTCATAGTAACCTGAAATCCCTTTAGAGAAAAAACAACAGCAACAAACAAAACAAAACAAAGGAAAAATTATTTATGTGCCTGTACCACCTTGCTTGATGATAGACACATATTTACTGAATAAACACATGAAGACAAGATAATAATGATAAGACAATGAAATTTAATGCACATATTCTAAAAGTGGATCACATGTTGGATGCTCTCCAAGTATCTACTAACCCTCTAACAATCAACTTTACAAAGGAAGCATGAAGTCATATACTTTCCATTTCAGTGATGAGGGAAGGGAGACTTGGGGGTTGAGGAGATAGGTCAACCAATGATTTGCTTGCTACACAAGCATGAGAACTAGACTTTAGATGCCCAACATCCATATAAAAAGCCTGGCATAGTGGAGCATGCCCGTAATCCCAGAATTTGGGAGGCAGGAACAGAAGACTTCTAGAGCCTGTTGCCAGCTAGTCTGTGAACACTAGATTCAATGAAAGATTCTGTCTCAAAAACCAAGGTGGAGAACAATAGAGGAAAACATCCAACATTAATCAGAGAGAGAGAGAGAGAGAGACAGAGAGAGAGAGAGACAGAGACAGAGAGAGACAGAGACAGAGAGACAGAGAGAGAGACAGAGAGAGAGAGACAGAGACAGAGACAGAGACTGTTTCATTCCCAAACTAATTCAAGAGAAAGTGACACAGTGTATCCTAAAATTCTGGAAGCCTTCCTGGAGGTTATGGTCCATGAACTGGTTCTAGATGCACATGGATATTTGAACCAGAATATCAAAGGACAACCTTGCAGAAGGCAGAAGCTGTTCATCACTGCTGCCAAAACTCAGAAAAAAAAAATCAACTTTGATTTTGGCTCAGGGTTTCAGAGGTTCTAGCCCATAGATTTTCTTTATTCTCTTCATGGATTCTGAACCTGTGATGAGGCAGAGTATCAGGGCAGACAACACAAGGTGGATAGAGCTTCTCACCACAGTGGCCAAAAAGAAGAGAGAGAATGAGGCAAAAGGCAAGATGCACACTTCAAGGATATGCCCACAGTGACCTATTTGATGGGCCCCAATATCCCATGGTTTCTCACCTCCTAAGGGTGCCATTGTAGGAATAGCCAAGCCTTGAACATACTAACTTCTGGGGGAAAAATCCACTGAAAATGCAAACCATCAGAGCCAGAAATGAATAGTGGGTGGCTTGGCAAAGATCTCTTCTTGGATCTCTGTGATTGGCCTGCCAGGAATCAAACAACAGCTCTGCTACTGTCATCATTACCACCTGCTAAACCATTAACTAAAAGCATAGTCAGTGCAGATAATAACTTTCATCTCCACACATGCACATGTGCACACATACTCATTCATGACAGGGAAGAGAAATAGCTAAGAGGCGACAACTCTGGCCAGAGGCAATCTCCCTCTGTTGGGGCTGATTTAAGGAACCATGTGCAATTCCTATGGATTGACACTCCACAGTGATTGTACTGGGCTTGGCTTTATCAATTTTCTTCCAGCTATGTTTGGAATTATTGATCAGTGTTAGAGAGAGGAGGAATAGGCGAGCGAGGAACTGCTAAGAAAATGTGTAAATGAAACAGGTACAGTGGTCAGGGCATGTCAGTCTGTTTGTTTTCATAACCACAATCTATTTTCCTGATGCACACGAAAGCGCTTTGTAGAGGGTTAAACCCATTGTGTATTCCATGAACTAAACATAAACAGGTAACTCTGATATTGGGGAAACCCTCTGAACCATGGTGTGCCCCACTCCCTTTCCTAAGATTGGATTGAGGAGCCGGCAGTGGGATTATTTATAGAAAATGCCTTTCTCTAGGAATCAGCTAAGGACCAGTTACCTGAAATATATGCAAGTTTTTAAAGTCTACATTCAAGGTTTAAAACCTTTTTGCTTATGAAAAATGTCCTACCTGGCCTCTCTTTGTCTCATTTGGGAGATTAAATGGTAGCTATATAGTTGGGCTACAATTCACTTGGCTCCAAAGAAGCCATTATCATTGAAATTCAAGACCCTTGATCTAAGGTGTCTTGGAGGACTATAGTATGCTATATACTATCTGTTAGAGAGCAGAATACAATGTGAAATTAGGTCTTGTAGAGTTACAGGAGGAAAGCTTGTATTAAACAAAATATAGTTGTCATAACAACTGATTTGCATGGACTATATGTCATCCTAGACACCTGTGGTGTGGGACAGTCAGGACTGCAGCAGGCAGGGTATTTTCATCTGCTACAGAAATGGATTTTGTTTCTAGATGAGTGAACAATGCAGAGATGTGGCTGAAACCGAGGCAGCAACCTCAGTCTGAGAGGAGCTTGGCCAGTAAAAACCAAAGAGATATCCCAAAAGCAAAGAGGCTCCAGATGGAAAGCATTTCACTGTTTTTCATGAATAAGGAGAAGAATTTGTAAAGTCATACTGAATCAAATGCTGACCAGAAGGGTCCTGAAGAGGATGGGAAACCAGAATAAAATTGTCATAGCTTCAGCTGTCAAATAGACACAATCCAAAATTACCTGGGAAGAAGGACTATGAATTGAGGAATTTCCTCCATCAGATTGCCCTGTAGGCACGTCTGTAAGGCATATTAATGATTGCTAATCAGTGTGGGAGAACCCAATGCACCATGGGTAGTACCATCCCTAGTCAGGTGGGCCGGAGCTATATAAGAAAAATAACTGAATGAAAGCAAGGGAGCAAGTCGGGAAGCAGAGTTCTTTTGTGGTCTCTGTTCTAGTTCTTGCCTCCAACTTTGTGCCTTGAGTTCCTACCATGGCTTCACTAAACAATGGACACTGACCTAAAAGATGGACTAAACTCTTTCCTCCCTATGTTGGTTTTGGGCATATTTACCACAGCAACAGATATCAAACTAGGACAAAA
The DNA here is from genome assembly GCF_978045245.1 of Mus caroli. Classification (NCBI taxonomy): domain Eukaryota; kingdom Metazoa; phylum Chordata; class Mammalia; order Rodentia; family Muridae; genus Mus; species Mus caroli. The sequence goes on along the minus strand of NW_028227263.1, from coordinate 106,769,972 downwards.
AGAAAGACAAAATAATGGGCCTTGGCCTTATTTGACAACTGTTACCACATAATTATTGACAAAGTATTTAGTAATACTTTGTCAGAGGCTTATCATATAAAAATTAAAGCATCCTGAATAATTATTTTTAAACAACCACAAGGATCTCACTCAGGTTCTGGTCTTTGTGCATTGAATCACTTAACAACCTACTATGTTCTCGATGCCAATTATGGACCTAACATTAGGCCAGTTTGCACAGGGCACTATATAACAATCCTTCTGAGGCAGTTTTTTATAGGAATCTGTATACTGGAGCCCTCCTACATTTTTTTTTTTTTACTTGTTTCAAAATTCCCAGAGTACAAGCTCTTTTCAGAGAGCATCCCAAGGGATTCTTAGATACATGAAAGTCTTAAAATTGCTGCCATATTAGACTTCAAAGCAATTCAGAGCCCCTGCAATCATGAAGCATGCAGTATAAATGCTAACTACAGCCAATGATTCACAAACAAGAATACCCTGACAATTACAGTTTGGAAAGTCCTCCAGGAAAACTTCCCTCACATAAATTCTTCCTGCTGCTAACTATGCTCTGAGAATTGCCAGTAGCTTGAGAGTGACAGTGTCTATTTCATAGTCTTTACTGTCTGTGTACCTACTCTCCCAAAACTGAAGTTTCCTGAAAACAGGACATACATGGTATTCATTTCCCTAGTTCATAAATGTGTGAATGAGTAGTTTATGAATGAAGAAAAGGAGCTACAAAGGCACAGCTATTGGGAAAATTCTACCAGGGCGAAAAAGCACTGTTATAGGAAATGAGATTTTACCAGACACTGATAAAGAAGAAAGGGCATAAATAAGTATGTGATAATTGCATATACAAAGTTACAGGGGCAAAGTGGATTGATGTACAGGCTTACATTCAAATGTACGAAATCCTTAGAGTGAAACATCACAGTTAAAAATGCCAATTAAAGCTGAGTGAATATGTAAAATCGGGATACTTTTAAGAAATACATATAGAAGTTCTACTGAAAGAAAGCACTGCTAAGAAAAAAATAATGATGCCATATGATTCTGCATTATTAACATGACAATTTCCTTTAAATTTCTCTATATCATCAATGCATTCTCAAATAAGCTTTAAGTAGGACTATTTGTAAATTAAACAAAAGCAGAGCTGATTTTACATTTATTTGAAATTAAAAGGGCCAAGAATAACCAATCATGGGAAGAAAAAAAGGTGAGAGGATATTCCAAACATGACCTTAAAACTTATGTAATGATAACTATTTATCATTATTTATTATTTGTAATTATTTATATTAATATATAATTTTTACATTTTACACTATATATTTACATATTTAATGTGATTTTATCTGATATTTCTATGTTATTATAACTATTCCAATATTAAAATTATTATAATGAAGTAATAATTAAGAAAACATACATTTGATAAAATAATGATCACATACATTCTACAGAAAAATAAAGACCCAGAATAGATCAATGCATGTATTAATCAATGCAAAAGCAATTAAATGGGGAAAAAGAAAATGTCTTCAACAAGTTTTATCATATAAGTAACATATAAATGATTCGTATGTGTATACTTTTCACACTATCAGTACGAATTGATTAAAAATAAATATTAGTCTTCAGACAAATGCAGTAATACTTATAAGTGAAAGTGTAGAGGAAAGCTTCTATGACCGCAGTATGGAAAAGATTCATAGAAAGGACACAAATATTTACATTTAATAACTCAATGATAAAAAAGACATGATGTTTTAAAAGATGAAAACTACAAAGAGTTTTGTCTTAAATGACCTACAAATGTCCACTAGACACAAACAAATTTTTACATTGTTAGTTATTATGAAAATAAAAATAAAAACAGCAGTGACCTACCACTACACACCAATTAGAATATCTAAAATGAAAAACAAAAGATGGCTGCCAAATGCTGGTGAGAACACAGAGTCAGCAGAACTCACATATGTGGCTAGTAGAAGTATACATGATAGAATTGTTTTAGATACCATTTATGGAGTTTCTTAACCTTTGAAGAATTTATGCATATGCCCATGATTCAGAAACACCATAATGAAGCATTAATTCAAGGAAAATGAAGAAATATGTCCATAAATTCCTTGCAACTAAGCTCCTAAGAATGCCATTCATAACCATGGGAATCAAAAACACCTAAGCGTTCTTCAGAAGAGAGTTTGGAGTAAGCATGAACTGATCCCCAAGAAATGCTAGCCATGTTGCTAAATCTCTGAAGTATTTGATTGTGTGAGAAAAGCCAGATATACCTACAAAGTATGTTTACATTATGGTCCTATTTGTGTGAGATTCTAGTACTGGTTGAGTTACAAATTGTAAAGGAAACTGAATGAGTGATTGTTTTCTGGAGAGAAGGCATGATCAAAACCAAAAAAAAACACAAAACAGGGGCACTAGAACTTCTTCCTAGGGTGACAGTGATGGCCCACTTCTTAAAATGCATGTGTCTATATGAATAGAGGCATTCCTCAACACAATTCAAACTATATTTTTGAGATCTGATTACTTGGCTGTTTGAGAATTCTAGAGCAATTTTAAGTCTAAACATCTCCATTATTTATGACTGCAGAGATTCAGATGTGGTAATAAATAGCTGCAAAATTCTACTATAATGAGACCTTAGTTCTTATTCAGTGTATACTATAAAACCAGGCCTTGTATCACACACTTATAATCCCAACACTCCAGAAGGTGAGTTAGGAAGATCATCATAAGCTCAAAAACAGTCTGGGATATATAGTGCAATTCTTATTAGAACAAAGAACAGGGTAGAAATGTGGCTCACACCTTTACTACCAGCACCTAGGAGCAGAAACAGGCAGAACCCCCTGAATTAGAGGCCAGTCTAGTCTACGTAGCAAGTTCCAGGCTAGCAAGAGCGACGTCATGAGATCCTGTCTCTAAAATAAATTTAAAATTTTTAATGATAAAAAGTGTCTTTTACATTACTGATTCGTTCCCTTATGCTGGGATTTGAGTGATGGCAGTCTTCCCACATCTGTATCTTTTCACAGAGCTTCCTCTGGTCCACTTGCCATACAAGAGGCCAGTGAATAGTGTAGGGATTTCAAACTACCACTGCCTATAATATCATAATACCCTGTTGTAGAGGATCAGTCATGGCCCTGACTAAATACAAAGGCCTAGGGAGAATAGACAAATTGAATAACAGAAGATGGCTTGACACTGGGGAGCATAAAGTAACTGCCATGACTCTGTCCATAGGGTCCTTCTATTTTTGAAAAAAAAAAAAGACCCAACTTTCCCTTATCCCTGTGATCAGATCTAGCTGTAATAAACAGAATGCCCTTTTTCTACCAAGGGAGGGAAATGGATTCACTCATTTCCCTGCTATGAATATCAATGAGCTAATATTTCCTGATAGACACAAGGAAAGAATTCTGCAAATGTATCTGAAGAAAGACAAAAGCAGAAAACCATAATGTAGCTTACGAAGTTAGATCAGATACACATCCAAGGTCATCATAAAGGCAACAGTAATTGGAGAAGGTAACCCTGAGGGACAAAAAAGTGGCAAATGACTGACAGACCAATCTGGCCAAAAATAAATTATGATTGGGTGTAATGGCCACTCCGGCCTCATGCTGCCATAGAAAACCTAGGCATTGTGAAAGACAACAGGGCTGTGTATCTGGTCTAGAATGACAGTATCTTCTTTGCTGAAAATAGTTATCCTTAGTTATGACTCTGACTGTACCATAGAGAAAGCCCCATTGTAGCTACATAGAAAAGAAAAGGCAAAAAGGAGATGGGAAGTAAAACCCATTTTGAAATTACCATTTATGTCTGAAATTTTCACAAAAGGATGCAACTATCACAAAAATTAGAAGAGGAGAAATATATTTGGCAGATCAACTAGCTCTCAGGGCTCTACTTTTAAAATGCCTGGAAGATACTCCTGAGTAGGGGCTGAAATTTGAAAAGAAAAGCAGACGATCTGTCTAAATCAACACATGGATTTCTGACCCTGTTTAGCAACTTTAAAGTACACTCCTACCAGGAGCAGTCAGAAATCAGATTATACAACTGTCCCCACAAATTGCTCAAAAGCTTACCTCTTGTCCAGTCTAGGGGCTTAAGGTGCATAAGCCCACCTCAGAAAGGGAACACAGAAAACAGTAATATCCCTGAAGAATTTCCATCCACTTGGGAATGGAGGTGGAGCTTGATTGCAGACCGGGTTAAGAATGTGAAGTCTACCCTCATCAGTGCCTACCCTCCAGAAAATTACAGGAGCATGATTGCAGTGTACCAAGGAAAGATTGGCAGCTGTGGACTTGAGGACTCATGTGGTTCATTTAAATGTGTTCTATCTTTTTAGGTTTGGGTGATGCAATAGGAACATCTCATTTAGGCCCCACTTTTGTGCCAATGAGAACTATTCCTGTTCTGGGTGAAATAAAACCAATTCCAGTTGGCTTAGGAGAGGTAGGCATGATGATCGTGACTGTAATCCTGGCACTTGAGAAACATAAACTGGAAAATTATAGCAAATTTCAAACCAGACAGGGTTACAAAGTAAGACACATTCTCAAAATAAAATAATAAAATTTAAAATACATTAAAGTTGACGTAGGGAGCTGGAGAGATGGCTCAGCAGTTAAGAACATTTACTCTTCTTTCAGAAGACCCAAGTTTTACTTCCAACAGCCACTGGGACAGTTCACCAACTGCCTATAACTCCAGTTCCAGGGGTCTGATACTATCACCTGCAGAGTCTCTCTCTCTCTCTCTCTCTCTCTCTCTCTCTCTCTCTCTCTCTCTCTCTCTCTCTCACACACACACACACACACACACACACCTTTAATCCCAGTACTCAGGAGGCAAAGGCAGATAGGTCTCAAAGAATCTGAAGCCAGCCTGATCTGTGATCTACCTAAGAGTTCAAGGCCAAGGATACATAATAAAGAAGAAAAAAAAAGAGTATCAAGTTCTCTTAACCATTGAATCATCTCTCTAGCTCCTTTAAAAAATAAGTCTCAACATCTGAGTTCAATGGGAACTGGGAGTAATTGCCCAGCATGCAAGCAGGAAGAACTTAATCCCCAGGAGAAGGAAAAACAGCAAGAAAAAAGGAAAGATGGATATAAAGTGGAAGCAAAAGCACCAGAAAACAGCCAAAAGCAATGATCATCTACAGGAGATATGGCCTCAAAAGGAAGGAGCAAAAACAGGCAAAATTAACATGATTTGTTTTTCTCAAGGGTCCTAAAGTGTGTAGACATACAGGCAAAGTCAGCAGCACCCTGCTTTAGATGGAAGGGTGAAAATTTGTAGGGTACAGCTGTTAAAACACAGTTAAACATTACCTGGGTGGTTGAGTCTCAGAATGTGCAAGCATCTACAGCCAAGATCCTCCTATCTGTATTCAGTCAACTTAGAAACCTTGAACTAAATTCCATGTGTCTGTGAGAGTGTGCTCACCAACCAGATAATAGTAACAGGAGGCTGAAACAGCTAAGTAGAGTGGTTTTCAGGGACAAAGTCTGACTTTCAAGTCTTATTAAGTCAAAAGAGTTTAAATAATACCTTGAGCTATCCAATTCAAACTTTATAAGGACCAAGGCTTAGGAACAAAAATTATAAACCAGGACTAAGGAACATGCTCTAGGGGAACCCTTAAAGAAGAAGAATAAACTAACAAAAGCTAAACCCTTACATGCAGTCTTGGAAATTGTAGGAGGGGTATGGAGACAGGCAGAGACAGAAAGAGGAAGGGAGGAAGAGAGGAAGAGAAGTGAAGAAAAGAAAAGGAAAAAGAAAAGAAATAAGGATGGCGATACAGTTCATTTGCAGACTACTAACCTAACATGCATAAGGTCTTCGATTTGATCCCCAGCACTATGGGGCAAGGAGGGGCTAACACTAAGCCTCCATAAAACAAAGGTCATTTTTCATTGTATTAGTTACTTTTCTAGTTGCTATGACAAAATACCCTACAAAAACAAGTTTGAAAAGGAAAGAGTTTGTTTCAATTCATGGTTTAAGAGTACAGACTATGAAATCAAGTGGTAGTAGTGGCAATACCTGCTGTTAATCTCAGCACTCAGAGGAATATGAATCTCTTGAGTTTGAGGCCAGCCTGGTCTACAGAGCAAGTTCCAATATAGCCAGAGCTACACAAAGAAACCCTGTCTCGAAAACAACAGCAACAACAAGTGCAGACTACCATTGTTAAGAGTGTGAGGTAGTTACATCGCATCTATACTAAGGGATTTGAGAGATGAATATTGATATCAACTGGGTAAGCAAAAGAAATGTATTCATCACAGTTCTGGAATCTGGAATGCTGTCTATCAGAGTGTTAGCAGTTTCTGCATCTAGTGAGGTTCCACTCCATTTTGTAGATGTTCTATCAATATCTTCTTATAAGAAATGGGTAGGCAAATCCTCTGAGATCTATTGCTTTTATAAGAATGCTAATCCTTTCATGAGATTCTACCTTCATGATCTAACAATTTCCCATCTCCAAATTTAACAATTTAACAAATCCCCATCCTCAAATTTCATCAAACAGAGTTTAAGTTTTAACATATCAGTTTTGGAAAGCATATTCAACCTACAACACCATGGAGTTAAATTTTCTGTCATGATTCTTCACATCTATCTCCCCTCTTTCTAATAGAGTTGCAGTATCCTCAAGAGGCCTTGAACTCACTATAGAGTTGAGTGTGGCCTTCAACTAAAAGAACTAAGTCAAATATGCTTAATATCCTACCGAAGAAAAGAAAGTCAGTAAACTTACAGACAAAACAACAAAAATTATTTAAGACTATTGAAGCTTAATAAAGAAGGAAAGGAATGAATTTTATAGAATCTCACCAAGCCAAGAGACAATTGTTAAATGGTTTAAGATATGCTGCCTTAGTCACAATTACTATGCTGTAACAAAGCATTGAAGGAAGTCAGGGCAGAAACTCAAGCAGGGAAGGAACCTGAAAGCAGGAGCTGATGCAAGAGGCCCTCAAGGAATGCTGCTTACTTGCTTGCTCCCCATGGCTTGCCCACCCTATTTTCTTAAAGATCCCAGAACCACCAGCACAGGGATGGTACCACCCACAATGGACTAGGTCCTCTCCCACCAATCACTAATTAAAAAAAAAAATGTCCTACAGGCTTGCTTACAGCCTGATCTTAAAGAGGTATTTCAAAGTTGAGACTCCCCTCTCTCAGACCCTAGTTTATGTCAAGTTGGCATAAGAGGAGTCAGCACACTAGTGATTTAGGGTCTAGGAAAGGCTAGATTATAAGAATAAAATCTGTTTGTCTAAATTTGCTGGAAAAACAACAACAGCAATTTCTAAAACCCATAAACTCAGGAACTCTTCAGAACAGTAATGACAAAGAGAACCACATTTGGACACATCATGCTCAAACTCTTGAAAACCGAAGAGAAAAATCTTTAAACCAAACTTCTCATCTGAGATAATAGAGAGCACAGGATGAGTGAATCAATACTCTAAAGATAATGAAAGGAAACGTCTACGCTGAGGTCTATACCTGGTAAAAATATCCATCAAAAACAATCATGAAATAAAGATATTTCTAAATTGGTGAAGGGACAAAATGTCACTACTAGAAAATAAATGCTGAAGAGAAATGAAACCAGATGGAAATTGAGATCTGCAAAGCAGGAATATAAGCATGTAGGTAAACATAAAAGAGTATTTTACTTTATTTTATTTTATTGTTTAAAAAAGCAACCATGAGAACAGATTGCTCTGATAATATCATGTAAGATATTCACTCACCCATGAATGGGGCTTTCTACTGCTGCTATATTTTATAAATAAGTCTGTCTACTTAGTTAGTTTTGCTTGGACAAAAGCCTTATGGACACAAACTCTTTGGAAATGTGTTTGAAAACCTTACTTCCCAAAAGTGGGGGTGGGGGGAGGCTGTTTAGGGATAGAATAACAAAATGCACTGTTCTTCCAGAGGATCTGGGTTTAGTCACCAGCACCCTCATCTGACAGCTCATAACCATCCGTGACTCCAGTTCCAGAATATCCCTTGCCTTCTGCCCTCCCCTGGCAGTGGGCACCATACACAAACACACACGCACACAAACACACACACGCACAGAAATGAATACATCTTTCTCTTCAAAGAGGTTACTTGGGAGTTGGGTGTAGTAACCACCATCCCTCTAGGACAATATAATGAGAAGAGAACAAAAGACATGTACATTGGTAGCCTCACTCAGTAGAAGCCATCTATCTGACACTGTAGTTTATGTCACACTCAGTGGTCACTCCATAGGCAAGGACCTGAGATGGAATAAATCATAAAGATTGAGCCAAGATACTTTCCTTGGAGGGTTTTCAGTATGGATTACGAGGGGTTACTCAACACACAGACTGATAGCAACTATGTGCTAAGTGCACTTTGGAGGTGAAGACATAAAGTCACCATAAGCCGATTCTCAGAGAATTGTAGGGGCGATAGAAGCATAAATGACTCTATTAGTCTGACATAATGTTAGTGTTAGTAAAAAGAAAAATTGCAATAAAGAATGAGAAGTGGAGGCTTACTATGAGTCAGGTATATGCTGGGTGTTTTCACATGTCAAGTCATTTACCACCCATGACAGGTTCCTGAGAAAAACGGCTGGCATCCATATCATTATCAAGGAAGAAACAGAGGTCTCAGTCTCAGCAGGGAGCAAGTGATGCTGCTGGAGTAGAAACAGTGCTTGATTCTGAGGTCCAGCTGTCAATCTTTGCAACCAGGACTTTGAGTGTACAGAGTAATGGGCTCTGAAGATGTTGCCTGCTGCTTCCCAGGGAGTCAAGCACACCTCCATGGAGAAGGTGCATGGGTATGAGAATCAAACTTCTGGTATGCACTCATACAAACTGGTATTCTATGAAGAAAGAATAAGACTGCAGGAGCACCAGAGCATCCAAAACGCATGTGTTCTGTTTGATAAAAACTGGTAGACTGGTGAGCAGGGGAAGGGGGGAGAAGTAACAGGAGGGGGCTTTGGTGGGAGACCAGGAAAGGGGATAACATTTGATATGTAAACAAAGAAAATATCTAATAAAAAAAGAACTGGTAGCTAGGGATAGCTGGGTTCATTGCTGGACAGCACTAAGTCTCAGGATCCCTACTGGTTCCCCTTTGGGGATCCATATTAGATGAGACCCCTAAAGAATGCCTTTACCTGGAGCCAGGTAGGTCCTGAGGAAACCTGCAATAATAGATAATAATGAAAATAAGATTGGTCATTTCGATTGAATGGAGCCACTGTGTATAAAAACACAAAGACACTTTCCTTTCCTGCTGTGAAAACAGGTTTGTGGAATTCAAATAAACTTCCTCAATGCAGGCCTGCATTGACAAGGCTTTCCCCCACCTCCAGCAGAAACAGCTTTAAATAAAACAGCATGAAGAAGGGACATCAGCAAAGCAAATTGGCAGAATCGAAACCACCTGGTTGCCTGCTCTGAGCACAGTTAGTGACCCAATGAAGCCATCACGCTAATTTCCGATTACAAGGCTTTCATATGGAAAGTTCCAGTCACCTGGCAGCCACCTGAGACTCCACGCTCTATATCAAGTAAACATCAAGTCTTATTTGTATTGGTCCACTTAAAGCAAACAAAAAGATTCCCACGTCTTCCCATGAGTGTGCACACCACTCCCTCTACTGCCCCTCAGCTCTCAGCTCTGTGCCACAGCTTCCAAAGTGATTTACTGACTTCTAATTCATTGACCATTTGCTCAGAGCTGTTTGCTTCCCTATCAGATTTATAAAGTGATTTCAATCTTTTGTTTCAAATACTTCAGCACTTTCTCATTGTACACAGGCTAGAGTCTCTGACATGACCTGCAAGGCTATTGGTCATCTCCCTCCTCCTGACCCCCTCCTCCATGTTCCTCTCTGCCCCTCGCCAAGCACTCCTGCCTCCTGTAAGTTCCCTGTGCATCTGCTTTAGTTTGCTTTCCACTGCTGTGATAAACATCTGTGACAAAAAGCAACATGGGGAATAAAGGGTTTATTTCATCTTGCAGTCCATAATGAAGATAATTCAGGGGAGGAACTGTCTGGAGTCTGGAGGCAGGAATGGAAATAGGAATGCCTCCCCAGAGCTTGGCTTCAGCTACTCTTTTTAATAGTCCAGACTCACCTGCTTAGGGATGGTGCTGCCTGCAGTGGACTGGGCCCTCCCACATCAACCAGCAAGGGATAGTAGTCAAGAAAATGCCTTACAGACGTGATCACAGGCCAATCTATTCTAGGAAATTACTCAATTGATGTTCCTTTGTCCCATCTGTACAAAGTTAATAATAAAAAACTAACCAGTATATCTCCTCTCCAGCCTAGCAGGAATTTTTCAAAAAATTCACATCTTCCAACAACAGTTTAGTATAGAGGGCCACCATTGAAGCCCATGGAGATATAAAAGTAAGTATCACCAGGAGCCATGAGCTCCTGAGATCAGTTAGGGAGAGTTCTGCTGTGAGCTGGGAATTCCTGTTTCAAGATTTACTGGAGTCAGGCACTGGGCGTGGTGGCGTATGCCTTTAATCCCAGCACTTGGGAGGCAGAGGCAGGCAGATTTCTGTGTTCGAAGCCAGCCTGGTCTACAGCATGAGTTCCAGGACAGCCAGGAGTACACAGAGAAACCCTGTCTCGGAAAAAAAAAACACACAAAAAAAGACTTACTGGAGTGGAAGACAGCTTTTCACGAATGCTTGAACCAAGTAAGGAATGTGGCTAAGCTATGGTGGATATCAGGAGTGAGACTCTGAGCCACAGCCTTTTCAGAACTCCCACCCTTTGCTGGTTTGAATAGGAATGATTTCCATAGGCTCATAGATTTGAATATTAGCTCACCAGGGAGTGGCACTATTTGAAAGGATGAGGTGTGGCCTGGTTGGAGGAAGTGTGTCACTGGAGGTGGGCTGTGAGTTTTTTTTTTTTTAATTTTTTATTAGATATTTTCTTCATTTACATTTCAAATGCTATCCCCAAATCCCCCTATACCCACCCCGGTCCTGTTCCCCTACCTACCCACTCCCACTTCTTGGCCCTGGTACCCGGGGATCCATCCCATAATCAGCCACCAAACGCAGACACTATAGCATATGCCAGCAAGAGTTTGCTGACAGGACCCTGATATAGCTGTCTCGTGTGAGGCTATGCCAGAGCCTGGCAAATACAGAAGTGGATGCTCAAAGTCATCTATTGGATGGTCTGTGAGGTTTTAAAAGGCCCATTCCAAACCCAGAGCGCTCTCGCTCACTCTCTCTCTCTCTCTCTCTCTCTCTCTCTCTCTCTCTCTCTCTCTCTCCCCCTCTCCCTCCCTCTGCCTCCCCCTCCCCCTCCCCCCACCTGCTACTGCTTGCAGATCAGGATGTAGAACTCTCAGCTCCTTCTCCAGCACCATGTCTGCCTCCATACTACCATGCATCCTGTCATACTGATAATGGACTAAACCTCTAACACTGGAAAACAGCCTCAAAGTAAATGCTTACTTTTATAAGAGTTGCCATGGTCATGGTGTCTCTTCACACCAATAGAACACTGACTAAAACATACCCTGAGAAGACAACGATGTGTCAATGAATTGATCTTAACAGGGAAACATCAAAGAAAAGCAATGCATGGGATACCAAAGGTACATTATTGAAAAGGAGGTACTTGTTGAAGTGAGCAAGTGGATATTTTTCTTTATTCGTTGACATCTTAGACCCTTTAAAATGCCAATGTTTAGTGTTACTGTCTAAGAGAGCTCATACTTGCACCATTCTGCTCATTTATTGACACAATCCTTTCCAGGTGTAGGAGGATGTCTGTTTGGATGGCATTTCACAAAATACACCCTGAAAAATGTGCTTATAGATCGTGAATGTACCAGATCCCAGCAGACCAATTATAGAAGAAGTCCAAGGGGGCAAAAGCTGGTGATTTCAAGACAGCTTGTTATGGAGAGTGCTATCTAAGCAACATCCTACCTGCTTCACATAACAAGAGCTCAGACTGTAATGATTTGTAAGTGCTGTGCTATGGACCTGAAATGCTGGGGAAGGGGTTCATATAGGGAGAGCTAACAGGCACATCCGCATGGGACAGAGAAGAATGGATCTTTTGCCTAACAAAACAAGTAGCTTAATTTTGTCTCACTGATTCCTTTAACAATGCCTGATAATCATGCATCCATTCCTATAGCCAGTTACATGGAATGACTATGAGGTGTCCACCCTATCTGAAAAGAGGGGGATGGGAGTTTAGAGTGAATTAAGAGCATACCAGACTCTGATCACTGAAAATATGTAAGCTCTACAAACCCCACACCCTCTAAGTCCGGGCTACTCCACCATAGCCACCACCACCATCTTGCTTTTCAAGTGCTGAGTGGGAAGGAAAGAGCTTTAAATCTTCAAGCATCCTGGGGCCTGGGATGGGCAGATGAGGCTACCATAGACTGTCAAATCAGCTAGAGCAAAATTAATAGCAGGGATCATTGTCACTGAGGGGCTGACCTGTTGAAATAATTGAAAGGAGACTTGCCTAGGAGAGACAAATCCTGGGAAGGCAGAAGTGAAAACAAAGCTTGAAGATAAATAGTACTGGCAGCAACAGCCTTTAATGACCTCAGCTCAGGGATGTGAAGATGACAGAAGCTCACAGCAGAAAAGGCTGGTGATTTACAGAACACATGCCAGGAGGGCCCAGGATGATGGTAGAGCTGTGATCATAAACCAGGGTGGATTATCTATCAGGGCAGGATACTGTCTTTTCAAAATGAATGTGAGAGTAGAAGGAGCAGTCATGGGTGGTAGACCATTTCCAAACGACCACCAACAGATCTACCTGATGGCCACTACTGAATCAGCCTCAGGTCAGACAAGCCGAGGATGGCAAGGGAAGTCAGAGAGTGGCCCTGTGATGGTTTGCATGACAAAGGACACCAATAGGTTCATGTGTTTGAATGCTTAGTCCCCAGATTGTGAAGGCTATGGAAACTTTGGAGGTGGGAGGTACGCCACCAGGAGCACCTCTGGTTCCAGTATAAGCTTTTGATCCATCAAGATGTGAGAAGTCTCTGTCACACACCCCTGCCACCATGGACTGACCTGCTTCCACCACCATGATGGACTGACATCTCCTGAAAACAAAAGCCAGAATATAAGCATTTCTTCTTTTGATTTGTTTCTGTCAGGTATTTTGTGACAGCAAGCAGAAAAGTAAATAGCACAGGCCTGCACTTTGTCACCTGAAGCCAAAATGGCTGCTAGTCAACCGCAAATGCCACCATTTGCATTTGACAAGCTCAGTGGGGATAACGGCAGAGAAAACTTCTTCCCTCCATGATTGTGCCCATGAACCTAGGACTTCTACTTGTGTTTAGACTCACCAAGAGCATGTGGAATCCTGTCTACATGGCCCAAGGAGGACTGAGTGTCAAAGCACGTGAGCCTGTGGAAGCATCTCACATGCAAACTATAGTGGTTGGCCAAAGAAGCACTGCTCATGTCTCTCTATAAGAAGGTCCCAGCAGAGGAAAGGCTGGGACCCTGGAGAATATCCATACTCAAGGTCTCTGGAAGAGTGGCTGTCAAAGAGACTTGTGGCAGTTTGAATGAAATATGTTCCCAACAGTTTCATGTATTTGAACTTGGTCCCCTGTTGTTCACAGTTTGAGGTGGTTATAGAACATTTAGGTCAAGCTTCACTGGCAGAAGTATGTCTCTGGGGATGGGTGTGGAGGTTTTACAGCCTCACCTGACTTCCTGCTCTGTTTCCTGAGTGTGAATGAAAACTCGATCAGTCTGCTTCTTGTTCCTGCCACTGGTACACGTTTTCCTTGTCTTGATGGGCTCCGCCCTCTGAAGCCACAGGTCAATATATTATCTTTCTTCCTTAAGCTTCTTTTGGTCATGGTATTTTATCATAGTACAGAGGAGTAGCTAAGACACGAGCCTCCTCTCCTCAAACTTGCCTTTACTACTCCCTTACCAGCAGAAGGCATCTCCTGTTGCTGAAAAATCAGACCAGATTGTGCAGGTCCCAAGCCTTTCTAGGAGTCCATGGCAGGGGCTTCTGCTCCTATACTGAGGACCAGAATAACGTGTATAGTCCAAAGAGTGATGGACTTCCTCTGTTATAGGTTCTATTCAAATAACATCACAGAACACAGTTAGTGAACTAGAAAGTCCCTTTAATCCATCTACCCTTGATCAAGGACTTTACACAGTCATAAAAGGACAAAGGCTAGGTCCAGAACAGAAACCACTCCACTGACCTTCTCTGAAAGATGTTGCTGGAGCCATATGGGAAGTTTCTTTTTGAACGTGGCGTCCATAAGTTTTCAGTGACATTTAAAAATTTAAATTGAGAGATTTTTGTTGTTGTTTATATCTGTGTGTACATGCACATTTGCTGAAGGTCAAAAGGCAACTTTCAGGAGTTTGGCTTTTCCTACCACATGGGTGAATCCTGGAAACTGAATTTATGGGGTCTAGCTTGGTGACCAGCACCTGTACCCAATGATCCATCTCACCCATCCTCAAAAGCACTTTAGAATCTTACTCATCTATAAGAGGAGGAGGGTCTGTGGCTTTATTTTTATCTTATTTCAAAATGTGATGGCTTTGTATTCTTTTAAAATCATAGTTTTATTAATTTGATGGGAATTTTATAGGGTGCATTTTATTCATAGTGATTCCCTCCCCCATTTTATTCCAGATCCACCCACCTTTCTACCACCCAATTATCTCCCTGCCTCCTGTCTCTGTTTCTCTGTTTCTCTCTGTGTGTGTCTCTGTGTAGTCTCTCTCTCTCTCTCTCTCTCTCTCTGTCTCTCTCTCTCTGTCTCTCTCTCTGTCATTAATAAAGCTGATGTTACCTCTCCTATAAGCTGTTAAACACCAATAGCTCACCAGCTAAGGGTAAGGTTAGGTGCCTACCTACCTACTCCAGATTTTAGATTTCATTTTACTAGCATGAGCTTACACTGGTCTTATACATGTTGTCTAAATCACTATGAATTCATGTGTGCATCTTGAACTCATCCACCACTACTGGCTCTTGATAACTTCCTTGAAAACTGTAGTTTGTTTCTTTTTGGTGCTAGCTAGACCTCAAACACAGGGCCTTTACCATGTTAGGCAAAGTACAACTGCTAAGCTATCACTTCAACCCTGAAGTTATAGTTTAGAGGGTTAGATAATGTAGCTACATTGACCTGAGCTTAATCTCCTGCTTGGGGGATAGGAGGAAAAGCACATAGTCACATTAGCCATCACTAGTGTTGAGTGCTGTGACAACCAACCCTCCAAGCTTTGTCCTGTGATCTTTACAGTAGGAGTAAAGCTAGAGTTACAAACTCCTGGTCCAGTGTTCTGTGCTCAAAACAACTCAGTTTCACTTTCTTTCATTCTGTTTCTTAGTTTCATATTTTTGAAGGGCCATTCAGTACTTTCCCATCCTGTATGGATTTCACAGAGAACATTTGGAAGCTGACACATAAGACACTGAGCTTTGGGTGCCACAAAAAGAGTTGGACCCAGCCCCAGTACTTGTGTGTGGTGATTGGCCAAACATTTCCATCTATTCTGGATGGTTTTCCTTGCTCCTTTGCAGCTCTGCTGGGTGGACTGCAGATGCCGAAGTTCAACATATGGAGTGTCCCGAACACTTGCTTTCCAAGGAAGCCAGAACACCCAGAATGTTTTTTCTCAGCTCAGAGTTGGCTCTCAGCCCAGACCTCGCATTCTTTTGCTGTAGGGTTCCTGCAAGCAGAGATGTTATTCTAAAGAAACCACTGTTGCTCATTCCTCCCCACTCCTGTCCTGTGGCTATAAAAAGTCTTGATGATTGGCATCTTGGGGACATGCTAGCTCTCCATACCCAAATGATGTCCCCTGCTGCGCTTGACCAGAGGAATACTACCCCCCCAAGGGGCTTCACAGCATCCATACATCTATTTCCTGTGAGATAAATACCTCTGAAAAAATCTCTCCCCTATAATCTAGACCTAAGAAACTAGGGGGCCCTCTAGTGTCATGAAAATATGTCCACGCGTGAGCATAGCACCTACCCATCCAGTACACTGGGATGGATGGCCTTGTAAAAGTGAATACAGTGGACTATTCTCTACAATAGGGCCATAGCTGTCCCTCCTGCCCCTCAGGTGTCTTCTTCAGAGGATGATTGGCAGGCCTCCTAGCTGGAATCAAGTAAACCCATTCCCTGGATGAGTATACAGTGCAAGGCTAGGGACCTTCTTATACTGGTAACATATGCTTTGTCTCCTCAACTGACTCCACCATCTCTCAACAGGGCTCCAGATACATCACAAGGTACATCCATAAGGCTGCTTAGATATAACCACATCCCCTTCCTGCTAGTATCAGATGGGGTAGAAATGTTTTATTGCCAGGACTTTGACCTTCCCCCAAGACACTCTTTGCTTGAATGCAAAGGTTCAAAGATGCACATTCCCTCTTGTTTACAGAAAGCTTAAGAGTTGCCTGCCAGCTTGCCTTGCTCGGAAAAAACAAGGTCAGTGTCAAAAATAGAAGACCAATGGCCCAGGAACAAAAAAAGCAGAATGGTGACCACTTCACCCAAGTTCCTGGGTGTATAGTTCATACCTAGTGGTTTCTTCTTTGTCATTTTGTAAGCCAAATACCCCCTTACTCTTAAAAACCAGTTGCAGTATTTTATAGATGATTCTAACTTGTTGCATTGGTGACTTTTCTTGTTGTTGTGACAAGATACCTGAAAGAAACATGTTAAAGAGAGGAAAGGTTTATTTCTGGCTTCAGAGAGGATAACCACCCCTGGCAGAGAGGGAGATGGGCAGATCTGCTCCTTAGCAGAGGCCACTCCAGGGAGAGCTCCTTCAGTGGTAGCCAGACTAGGGAGAGGCTAATTGCAGATTCCAGTCAGACTGCTATAACCCTGAAGGGCCAATGCCAGTAACCCTCATCCACCAGTCAGGTGTTTGATCCTAAAGTATCCACAACCCACCAAAACACTTCCTCCTGCTGGCAACCAAGTGTTCAGACATATGTGCCCCTGGGTGTTATTTCACACTCAAATCAGAATGTTGGTGTTATTTCTAATAATAAGCATTTAAAGTGTTTTTCAAACTCCACTTTCAAATCTCCATCATAGAGCCTGCCCTACAACGCTATCCCCATTTGGGAGACTGCTTATTTAATATTCACTGGGCAGTTATGTAGATAATGGGTGCTCATACCCACTGTGGGGATCTCTCTGCCTTTATGCAGCCTGCTCAAGAGAGCACATGGCATTATCCCCTGCCAACAATCCCTTTCTCATGTCTTTCTTACTCCTCTACATCAGGTTAGCTAACACACTCAGAGAACAATTTTGCACCTCTTTCCCTCCAGGGGCCTCTAAATCAAAGTCTGATCTTGTGTCCCACTAAATCAATATTCTCTTCTCTAGGCTAAATTTCTAATTATTTATGCACCTGGTACACAATCATTTCTTATTTAAAACCAAATCAATAAATGGGTAGTGGGTCCCTTAAGGAAGACTAATGAATAGAAATCCTAATCCTGGCTTTATTTATCACAGTGCTGATAGTCTCAGAAACTTCCATGTGCATCTGACTCATGTCCTGGGTTCTCAGCAGATGACTTCCAAAGCATCAGGCATGATGTTAGTGTAAAAGATAATGGCAGAAAGCAGGTTGTAGTGGCACAGGCTTATAATCCCAACACACAGGAGACAGAGGCAGGAGGACAGAAAGATAGGCTGTGTGATATTTTATATAAAATTCAAGTCCAGTCTGGGTTTAATAAAGAAACCTGACTCAGAGACATAATCTTAGAGATTAGGGTTAGGGATGCAATTGAGTGGTAGAGCATGTGTCTAGAATTCTCATGGCCATGGGTCCAATCCCTAACAGACTGGAGAAGGATGGGGAAAGGATAGAGGGAACATTAGATGGAATATCTGGCCATGCACTTAGGTTCTGCCACAGGCTCTGGCCTGTAGTGAAGGCAGCCATTAGCTTAGTATCTTGTTACTCTCTTCTTTACTGGGCCCAAAGGTTTTCTTACTAGACTTTGTCTCAGTGAGGCCCCTAAGCAAATAAGAACCTTTAGGAATTGGCATCAATGATAACATCTTTCAGAAGACTCTTCTTTATTTTCTCCTTTAAAATATATAGATTTATTTGTGTGTGTGTGTGTGTGTGTGTGTGTGTGTGTGTGTGTCTGTGTGTCTGTGTGAGTAAGGGGGCAGGTATAAACATACCTGTCATGGAGCCTTGTACTACAACCTGTGAAAATCAGTTCTTGCCTTCCACCATGTGGATTCTGGGGATCTGACTTGGGTGGGTCGCCTGACTTGCCAGTAAGTGCCTTTATCTGAACAGCTATCTTGCCAGCTTCTTTCTTTTTAAGTAAATCTTTATGATACTAGCTGACCAAGCTCAAAGCACTCTTGTCTGCAATTTCAATCTTGTAAATGACTTCGAGCTAAGCATGGGCAAACAGGTTTGCATTTTTTCTTTTTAAATTGTGACCTTAAAGTGAGAATACTTGGGAACTGGTCCACCTCTACAGCACTTTTCTATATGAATATAGATAAGGTGCTCAAGTAAAAACCCCACACCTATGTTTGAGGGGGTCACTGCTTTAGTCGTGACTCCAGTGCTTCCTTAGCTGATTCAGGTTTCGTCTTTCTCCACTCTTATATTTTCCAGTTTCATTTGTTTGGCTTTGAACTTGCCAATATCCTAAGTCTCTGTTAGTTACAGGTACCTGTGTACGTGTCCCCAGTGCTCAGTCTACCTAGAAAGGTACCAACTTCTGTAGATTGCCTAGAGTCTGAAGTGTTGGGTCTTCCTACCTAGTTTCCCACAACCACTAAGCTAATTATAGATGGTAGATTGAGGACAAGGATGCTAAAGTCAAGCCTTACCTAATTTGAGCAATCCAAAAGAGGCCAAGGATAATTAGAATTCGAGTCAGATGCATAGAGCCTCATGGAGTCAGGAAGCAGAAAGGACTAATGGAAACTGTGCCATGCTGTCAACCTATACCCTAGGAAGGACACAGGCTTCTCAAAATCTCTATCTGAGCCGGGCAGTATGGTGCACGCCTTTTATCCCAGCAGAGGCAGAGGCAGAGGCAGAGGCAGAGGCAGAGGCAGAGGCAGAGGCAGAGGCAGAGGCAGAGGCAGAGGCAGAGGCAGAGGCAGAGGCAGAGGCAGAGGCAGAGGCAGAGGCAGAGGCAGAGGCAGAGGCAGAGGCAGAGGCAGAGGCAGAGGCAGAGGCAGAGGCAGAGGCAGAGGCAGAGGCAGAGGCAGAGGCAGAGGCAGAGGCAGAGGCAGAGGCAGAGGCAGAGGCAGAGGCAGAGGCAGAGGCAGAGGCAGAGGCAGAGGCAGAGGCAGAGGCAGAGGCAGAGGCAGAGGCAGAGGCAGAGGCAGAGGCAGAGGCAGAGGCAGAGGCAGAGGCAGAGGCAGAGGCAGAGGCAGAGGCAGAGGCAGAGGCAGAGGCAGAGGCAGAGGCAGAGGCAGAGGCAGGCGGATTTCTGAGTTCAAGGCCAGCCTGGTCTACAAAGTGAGTTCCAAGTCAGCCAGGGCTATACAGAGAAACCCTGTCTCAGAAAACAAAAACAAAAACAAAAAAAAAAAAACAAAAAAAAACAAAAAAAAACTCTATCTGCGATTGCTTAAAGAAAGAGGAACAGTGGTAGTAGCATAAGGTCTTGGTCTCGCCACTAATTAACCATGATTCCCAGATAAGCCATCACAGTACCTGAGCCCTGAGCTCTCAGGTCTTAAACAAGAACGCTGGGTGTGGTTGTTAATTAAAATGGATCATCTTCATTCAACCCAACTTAATTGTGTTACTTAACAGCTAGGATAGATCCCAACAAGTCTCTGAGAATTTGTGTGCCTATGTGTGTGAGGGGGGTGGGGAGAAGGAAGCATTTCCCAAAACAATAACACCATGGATATGAAGGCATGACCAGTGGATTGATAGGTAGAGTAATCCTAATGGGTAGGTAGGAAGATGGCATTATTTGGAAATGGTGAAAGGAAGTAAGTGGGACCTAATCAGAAGGAGTGGCTAACTGGGTGTGTCTTTCTAGGCAGCATCTTGCAAGAGCCTTTTGGAATGGAAATATGCAGCAACCGGCCAAGCAATCACAGATAGGGCCCCTGAAACTCTCAGCCAGAGTAAGCATTTCCTGCCTTATGTTGTAACAGACTTTTTTTTTTTTTTTTTTTTTTTTTGTAATACAAAGTGTCACAGTGGCATAGGCCAAAAGTAGCAGGGCATATTGACACACACACGAAATCCCAGCACTGGAAAGCAGAAATGCTCCTCGTGCCTTGCTTAGCCAGACATTTGCTGAGTTACAGGTTAAATAAGAAAGAAATCTTGTCTCATAAAACTAAATGAGAGCAATAGAGAAAGACACAGACTTGTAATCTTCATGTTAACTTATGGGCTAACACAGACACGTACAACACACACACACAGAGGCATGTATACATGCACACACACATACACCCCAAAATATGCCATATACTCATATAGGACCACACACACTGTCACATGCATATAAAACATACTATATATATATATATATATACACATATATACACACTACACATACATACATATACACACACATCATATCTTTTTCTCTCTCTGTCACACACACACCACCAATACCACGACACATAGATAGAGAAAGAGAGAGACAGAAATGAAA
Organism: Mus caroli; assembly: GCF_978045245.1. Lineage (NCBI taxonomy): Eukaryota > Metazoa > Chordata > Mammalia > Rodentia > Muridae > Mus > Mus caroli. The sequence continues at coordinate 106,749,170 of NW_028227263.1, read as the reverse complement.
AGAGAGACAAACACATAGAAGAACTAGAATCAGGATCTTCTCAGAACAAACAATAATAGCTGTAGTTCTGTCTTCACATTGTCACCTAATTTCAGACTTCCCAGATGGAAAAGATCTTTACTGATGGTCACTCCAGAATTAATGTGGTTCTAATGGTCGCTAAAACAGCATGATTGTGCTAAGTAGTCTGAAAATAGAGCAAATTTAACACAGCTCTGGCCTGAGCAGGTGGGCGACTGCACTTACATCTTTAAGCCCACACTCCCTGCTAGTCTACCTCAGCTTAAAATACTGTCTGCTGAGGGACTTTGCCTATCAGCTAACTTAATAGCTGATTTAAAATAGCAACAGTAATAGACAGTACTGGACTGTTAAAAGTCAAGTAAGGAGTTAGGTGGGCAAGGGCCAAAATGCAAAGGACTAGGTTTTAAGAGATTCTAGTTAAAGACATACTTGCAACTTCCATTTTTAGCTTATTTACTGTTGGTGTGCATGTGTGAACATGAAAGTATCGTGGTGCAAATGTAGCTAACATCAGAGAATAACTTCAGGAAGGAAGTTCTCTCATTCGACCACAGGATTCAAGAATGAAATTTGGGTTGTCTATCAGGCTTAGAGGGCAAGTGTATTCATGTGCTGAGACATCTCATAGCCAATGTTTGAAGATTTTGAAAGCCAGAATATCCCTTGTGATTTGTATTCTTCTGGCTTCCTCAGAAAACAGGCATACATGTGGTGCAAAACATTGATGCAGGCAAAACATCAATACATATACAATAAATACATAAAAATTAAAATTTATTCTTTACAAAGAAAGAAAAGTGCACATATACATGAAAGCGTTATAACATAAATCTAAATATTAGAAATGTTTATCTTTGTGTAAGATTTTGATGTTTTTTAACTTTATTTTAATCACGGTTACAGATATGAACATGGCTATAAATTTTAAGAGAATTTTTATCAGTGGTTATATTTATGGTTTCCTTTTCTGAGCTATAATTTTCTTTGTCACCATGAAATGAAGCCATTATACATTTTCAATGATAAAATAAAATGAAATTTTTAATAATTACAATACTTTAGAACACTGATTATTGTGTTCTTACAGAAAAAAAATTTATACAATATTATTTGGCAGCTTTTGCTTTTTATGTCTTTTTATGTTTTTCTTTCTTGTATGTTTTCTGGGCTTTCAAGTTTGTCCTTTCAATTATTTTTGTATTGAGGAAATACCTCAGAGTTGAGTGTGGTGCAGGCCTATAATCCCTGTCTCTTGGAGGCAGAAGAAGGGTTTTAAGTTTGAGACCAGCATGCCTCTACAATGAAATCCTGCCTTATAACAAAACACAGCAGAGAAGAAGCATTTAAATAAAATAATATTTTCTCTAACTTAACCACACTTTTATCTCTTCAATAACTACCATTTCCCGCAACTGTGAACAGTTTCACTATCAAGCAAAGAAAAATATTTGATCTCAAATGATCTTCCTTCCACTCTCAAGTCAATCGAAGATGAATTCCTCAGCCCTGGATTCTTGAGTTCAAAAAATGAAAGACAACTGCTCAGAGGCCCTGTAAACTACAACCTGCATCTTTCAGCTTTCCCGTTGGGATGTCTTGTTACTCTGTCTTTTCATGGTTTCCCTTATCTTCCTATGAGAAGAACCCACCAGTCAGCAGCATCCAGCAGGCTTTTTGTTTGTTTGTTTGTTTTGATTTTTGTTTTCTCTCAGCTCCCCTGGATTCTCCTCTCACTCTGGAGGTCTACCATCTGCTTCTCACAGGTACTATGTTCTACCTGCTCTCTCAGCTCAGCAGGGAATGACTTTTTTTCCCTTAGAAGCAACCATTTCATGCAGGTAAGAGAAGTGGTCATAGCAAATGACAAATGCACCATTTTTTTCCTTAAATAGTAAGATGGCCACAGGCTTGCACTAAGTATTACCTGCTCCTAGGGCAGAAGGGATCATGTTGGCTACAGAAATGTGTCGCCATCTCCTACTCTAATGTCAGCATCTGCATTTTCCCACTCTCCTTTCACATAGTAAAATCCCTCCAACCCCTTCCTTCTCACATTGTAGTCTAACCATCAAAGAACCTGTAATCATTCTCTTTCTTTCAACATCAATATGACTTCTGACCTTTAGGAGACGAGATGCCTCAAAGGAAGTGTGTGCTTCCTCTGCCTGTTTCCTTATGCTAGCATTGGCTAGAGTCAAAAACAAACAAAAGCAAAACAACAGCAGCAACAAAAACCTACAGCTTATTCTGTTTTACTTCTATGACGCCAACTTATCAGCTATGTGGCCACTCTATACATTCCACATGCATAAGCAGAACACAGCCACGCAGGAACACATATGTACAAACATACATGATTATATATAAATGTTATTTGGATCTAAAATCTGAAATCACAACCTTCTTTTAGGAAAATGGATAGACCTGGAGTGTATAATATTAAGTGAGATCACACAATCTTGGAAAAAACAAACCACATGTTCTCCCTCATCTGTAAATCCTGGTTTGCATATATATTTTTATATTTATGCATATATATTATGTATATATATATATATACACACACACACACACATATATATATATATACATATATTTGTGTGTGAGAGTATGTCTGTGTGTGTCTGTGTGTTCACACACACATTAATGTATGTGTAGGTACAGTATAACATGTAGAAAGGCAAACTAGACAGGATAAGTGTTAGGTGATGAAGAAATGAATGCAGGTTAAAAGACACTTGAATCATGAAAGAAAATATAAAGTAAATCATTTTTCCAGTTTTAACTCTGCCATGATTTTTGTTTTGTTTTGTTGCTGTTTTGGGGTTTAGTTTTGTTGTTTGTTGTTTGTTTGTTTGTTTGTTTTGCTTTGTTTTTCAGACAGGGTTTCTCTGTGTTACTACACAGTGTTCTAATTGTCCTAAAAATAGACTGGGCTGGCCTCAAACTCACAAAGAGCTATCTACCTCTGCCTCCCAAGTTCGGGGATTAAAGGCATGCACCACCATGCCTTAGATGTTTTTTCTTCCTTGTTGTGGATAAATGCATAAAAATGTAATTGGCAGACAAAGTGTAAAACCCTAAGTGAAGCACCGCGTCTTCTGATTGGTCATTCTAACTACACAGATGTTTGCTGAGATATATAGAGTTTGGAATAGAGCAAGTCTTTGCTTGAGTGGCTGAGTTCATGTAGCCATATAATGATTTTATTTGTGAGTTCATTACAGTAAAGTAATGAACTTTTTATACTTAAAAACAATTCTCACCACCAACAAAAGAAAAATGAAAATGGAAGACCAGCAGTCTCAATTAACCTGGACCCCCGAGGTCTCTCAGACACTGGATCACCAACCAGGCAGCATACAACAGCTGACATGAGGCCCAACACATATACAGCAGAAAACTGCTGGATCTGGATTCAGTGAGAGAAGATGCACCTAACCCTCAAGACACTGGGAACCCCAGGGAGTTTAAAGGTCTGGGGGAGGGGATGGGTGGGGGGGAGAATATCCTTGTGCAGACAGGTGGAAAGGGAGGAGGTATGGGATGTGGAACAATCAGAGGGTATATCAGGAGAGGAATAAGAGCATTATTTGACCACACAATGTGATTAAGTTATATATACATTGTGATGGTTTATACATGCTTGGTCCAGGGAGTGGCACTATTCAGAGGTGTGGCCTTGTTGGAGTAGGTGTGGCCTTGTTGGAGTAGGTGTGGCCTTGTTGCAGAAGGTGTGGCTTTGTTGAAGTAGGTGTGTCACTGTGGGTGTGGGCTTTAATACCCTCACCCTAGCTGCCTGGAAGCCAGTCTTCTACTAGCAGCTTTCAGATGAAGATGTAATACTCTCAGCTCTGCCTGGATGATACCATGTTCCCACCTTGACAGTAATGGACTTAACTTCTAAACCTGTAAGCCAGCCTCAATTTTTTGTTTTGTTTTGGTTTTTTGTTTTTTGGGGTTTTTTTTTGTTTTGTTTTGTTTTTTTGTTTTTTTGACACAGGGTTTCTCTGTATAGCCCTGGCTGTCCTGGAACTCACTTTGTAGACCAGGCTGGCCTCGAACTCAGAAATTCGCCTGCCTCTGCCTCCCAAGTGCTGGGATTAAAAGGTGTGCTCCAGCCTCAATTAAATGTTGTCCTTAAACACACACACACCTGAGTCCTGTGGAAGAGCATCTCTCCAGCCCCATTAAATATTTTTTAAATAATAATTTTCAATTTCTGTGAATAATTGTTTCAATTTGATGGAGACTGCATTAAATTTGTGGATAGTTTTTAATAGTGTGGTCATTTTCACAATACTAATCCTAGCAATCTTCATGTGTTGGGCGTATTTCCATCTTCTGGTATATTCTTAAACTTTTTTTCTCCATATTTTTAAGTTTGTATTATGTATCTTTCACATGCTTTGTTAAATTTATCCCACGTTATATATATATTTTAGGCAATTATGAATGATGTTATTTCCCTGTTTTCTTTCTTAGTATGTTTCTCTTTGGTATATAGGAAGGCTACTAATTTGAGTATTTTAATTTTGTAACCTGGTTTTTTTTCTGAAATATTTATTCTGCAACAGATTTTAAATGTTCTGTCAGGATCAAAGTATTCTCCATTTTTCTTAAATTTTAAGTTATTATATTTAAGTGTGTGGGGTTTATGCCTGCATGTTTTATGTGCATGGCATACATTCCTGGTGCCCAGAGAAGCCATACAAGGGCATCAGACCCTCCTGGAACTGAAGTTAAGGATGACTGGGAGCTGTGGCTCCAAGTCCTGTCTCACCTTTAGGGTGTGTGAACTCCACTTAGGCACATGAAACACATAGCCTTAGGTTGCATTTTACCCTACTCAGCCATCAGGTGAAGGGCTTGCAGAAAGCACTGATGCACCTCTCAGGGATGGAAGAACAAGGGGTGGGAGAACAATGAAGCCTAAGATGGGATCCCAGCCCGAGTGAGAAATGGCATCAGCGGAGGCAGAAGAGTCAGGGGTTCCCAAACTCCCAGAAATCGGGACACCCCTGGAGACCACTAGGAGTCAGAATGGAGAGGGAAATCTCCAGTTTAGCTCAGGGGTTGAATGTCCATAAACACAGATGGGCCTTCTGTGGGAGACTTAGGCAGAGGCTCTATACCACGAGGGCCTTTGCCCACAGTGGTTCTAGATAAAGGAGAGCCCTTTGTTCCAAACTATTTATTGATTGTTCATCATGGAGAATGATGAACACTTCCTCAGGGTGGAACAGAGATTAAATACCTTTTGCAGGAAGGAATGTCTAGGAAGGGAAGCCTATTGGCTAAACCCTCAGGGCCCAAACTAGATACCTCATTAGCATGGAGAAGTCTATGTTCTGTGCTATGTGACCAGTGGTGACATTCTTTATGTGGGGAGTTGTAGTCACGTGTTCCAGGCCAGGAATCTGGTTGGGACTGCGTGAAACCCCTCTCATCCTCAGGTATGAGGTGCCAGGATTTCTAGACCCACTCAGCCTTACCATGTTACCTGGTACCGTCCACTGCCCCACAGTGAACCACCACGTGAGTGCTGGAAATCAAACCTGGGTCCTCTGGGTCCAGCTGATTCTCTTAATTGCTGGCTTTCTCGTCAACCCCAACACCTTCTCGTCTCTTAAGCCACATACACAATCCCAAGACATGGCCCTTGTTCCTTTAGAATTCATCTTAAACATGATGAAAGCTAGAGTCTAGTACTTGTTATTTTCTACTTGGATCCTACAAGCTGTCAAGCCCATTTATTAAAGAAATTTATTTCCATTGATTTGAATCTACTTGCATTGTGTTTAGTTCTCATATAGCCTGAGATCTAATTCTTTACTAATTTTGTTCCACTGCCATATTAATTTGACTGCAGTGACTATGTGGCTTCTCCTATCTGAAGCAAATCTTGACTGCTCTTGGCTACTATGTAAACTGCAAGTGTTTTATTCTAAATAAAACAAATCAACTTTAAAATGAAGTATTGATTCTAATTGGAAGTTTATTTAAAATAAACATTCATTTGGAAGAAAGCTTTTCAAGGACAGCAACCATGCACTTGTTCCATTTGTTTAGACCTTGGTTTGCTTTTTTCAGATAATTTCGTATGCCATTTGTTATTTTTTCATGGTTTGCACTTTTGGTGATCATATTCATTCACTAGATGAGTGTTTATTTTTAAGTATCTACTGTGTTCCAGAACAAAGAATACTGACATAAATCACAATCTCCACTCAGGAGTAGGTGACATATTGGCTTAAATCCATTCATTGCTATCACAACAGAATATCAAACTGAGTAATTATAAGCAATCTTTAGCTCAAACAAATCAAGACTCTGAAGTGTGCAAAAGCATGCGTGATGCTGGCATCTGGCAACTGACCTGTTAACATGGAGGAAGGCCACGTGAGCCTGAGGGAAACAGACAGAAAGAAAGGAAACTACTAAGGCCCCACCAGGGGCCCACTTGCTGGTCCCTGCCCCATTTATAGTAGGGGGATGTTAATTCATTCTAGGATATTTGACTTTTAAAAACAATTATTCATATATACATATTTGTGTGTGTGTGCATATGCACGCACGTGTGTATTAAGTGTATATATTGCACCATGTATGTGCAAGAGTCCTCAGAGGTCAGAATAGAGCATCAAATTCCCTAGAACTGGAATTACAGATAGTTATGAGCCACTATATAGATGCTGGTTAGCAAATACAGGTCCTCTGCAAGAATAACTATGTTCCTAACCCCTAAGCCATCTGTCCAGGCTGCTAATCACCTTTTATTGGTCCTGCCTCTTAATAACAGTTCAGTGGCAATTAAATCCAACAAGAGTGTGTAGACAGTCAAACCATAATGAACATTTTTTTCCTTTTTCTTTTCTTTATTTTAAATAAATTTTATTTTTGTAATGTGTGTGTGTGTGTGTGTGTGTATGTGTGTGTGTGTGTGTGTGTGTGTGTGTGTGTGTGTGTGTGTACGTGCATGTGTGTTAAGAGGACAACTTGTATGAATTGATTCTTGCTTTTCATCTTATGGGTCCTATGATCCAACTCAAGTCATCAAGACTCATAGTAAGGCAAAAGCCTTTATCTGCTGAACCATTTCACCAGGCCACTTAGGTCAACTCTAAGTTTATTTTTAATGTAATAGAAATTCTTGCTTTTGAATGTCAACACATTGCCAAATTCTTTAGATTTAATTGTGCATCTATGTCTATGTCTGTGTCTGAGTCTGTGTATGTGTGTCTGTGTCTGTGCGTGTGCGTGTGTGTGTGTGTCTGTGTCTGTGTGTGTGCGTGTGCGTGTGCATGTGTGTGTGTGAAGGCGTGCACTGAGATTAGATCCTCTGGAGTTGGGGCTATAGACTGACTGATATGGATGCTGGAAACTAAAACTGTCACCCTCTGATAGAATAGCAAATGCTCTCAACTGCTAAGCAATCTCTTCAGCCACTCAAATTAATTCTGGTGTTTAGTTAGATCATTTAGGCTGGAAAATTTATTTTCATATCTATATGGTTTTATTTTTCTACTTACTAGAACGCCCAAAATAGTGTTAACCATTAGAAGCAGTAAAGAGCAAAACTAGGTAGTCCTGACCCTGAAGTTGTTATTGGCTTTAGGTAAACAGGCTTTCCATACTTAAGGATGTCCTTTCCCTATTTTATTTAGATTTATATCAGCATTGACATGTTCACAATTATGGAATCTTTATATAACTTTTCTTCTTTATTGATTTGATAAACAGTGCTGATATCATAACCCTTGCAGTCCTAAAATCAACTTAACTTTTTTATTATTATTAATTTGTTTGGCAGCCTACCCCTAAAACTACCTGGAGAACCAGAAATCAGAAGCCATAGAACACAGAGACCTAGGATAGAACCAATCATAACTGGCAGAAAGGGATGGATAGGTGGGGTAATGAAATGATGCCTAATGATATTCTGCTATACTCAACTTATTTGGGGGATTTTTATTTACGTAATTTTATATTATATTTATATTTTATATTAATTGATTAATTTACTTTAATCCAAATTGTACTTTTCCCTCCCTCCTGTTCACTTTCTTATTTTTCATCTACATATTTAATATTTCTTTTTAACAGACCAGGTAACCTGTTCACAGACCTTTGCTCTCTGTTTCCCCTAGACGAAATCCCTAAGGCTCATCCCTAGTGCTGCAACAGAACACCAGCTATAACCTCCCTTACCCTCTGTTCAAATCCTTGTAAATCCCAGAAACCATTCCCTCCTATTACTCCTCCCCCTACTTGTCACTGTGTCTGAGCCCCCAAACCAACCACAGGTCACACCTGCCAGAAGAGCAAGTGGGATACCTGCAGACCTTCTTTGTTCCCTCTGTTTCCCTTCACCCAATAGCTCAGTCTCTTCAATAGCACAGCAACAGATCAACAGCTATAGCCTCCTTTCCCCTCCAGCTCTTAACTTCTATGGATCCCAGAGACCATCTCCTGACCTCCTTACCTGCATTTGTCACTGCATCCCAATCTCTGATACCAGCAGTCATTCCCTGTGACCACATCAGCCAAGCACACTAGTAAAGCAAGCAACACAGCCATTCACACTCTGAAAATCCAGAGAAGGAAAGAAACCAAGGAACAAAACTTCCACCTAAAAAAGATAAACCCAGTAATCAGTATCTAGACCTACGGTCACCCTAAACCTAAATGTCTAAATGCCAGCTTAAGAAAACAATCAATAGCATCCAGGACAGAATGTCTTCACTAGAGCCCAAAGATCTTACCACAGCAGGCTCTGAATATTCCAACATAGTTGAAGCACAAGAAAAAGACTTTTAGAACACTCTATGACAATGATAGAGGTCCTGAAAGGGGAAATTAATAAATCTTTTAAAGAAATCCAGGCCAATATAAACAATTGGAGGAAATAAATAAATCCCTTAACACCCCCCACACACACACACACAAACACTAAAAGCAGAATACCATGTAGAACTGAATACCAAATAGATTCAACCAGAAAAAAAGTCCTCTTATCACACACTAATCAAAACACGAAACACACATAACAAAGACAATTCAAAGCTGAATGGGAAAAAGACCAAATAACATATAAAGGCATTTTAAAACACACACACACACAGTTGAAGTAAATAAATAAAACTGTTAAGACCTGAAAATGGAAATAGAATCAATAAAGAAAACAAACTGAGAGAACTCAGGAAATTAAAATTTTAAAAATTTGGAAAGGAGCTACAGAGTCAAAATTCAACAACAGAATGCAAGAGATGGAAGAATTTTAGGCACTATTCATACAATAGAAGAAATGAATGCATTGGTCAAAGAAAATGTTAAATCTAAAAAATTCCTGACATACAACACCCAGTAAATGCAGGACACTATGAAAAGACCAAACCTAAGAATAATAGGAATAGAAGAAGGAGAAGAATCCCAGCTCAAAGGCCCAGAAAATATTTTCAACTAAATCATAGAAGAAAATTTTTCTTACCTAAATGAGATGATGTCTATCAAAGTACAAGAAGAATACTGAACACCAAATAGATTCAATCAGGAAAACAAAAGTCCCCATCACATACTAATCAAATTACCAAACATGCATGACAAAGAAAGACTATTAAGAGCAGAAAGGGAAAAAGGCCAAATAACATATAAAGGCAGACCTATCAGAATTACAGTTGACTTCTCAGTGGAGACTGTAAAAGTCAGAAGGGTATGGAGACAGATGAGCTATGGACTCAAAGAGATCACAGATGCCAGTCCAAACTACTATACCCAACAAAATTCAGTCACTATAGATGGAGAAAATAAGATATTCCATGATAAGATCTAATTTTTTTAATTTGTATGTATAAATCCAGCCCTAAAAGAGGTGCTAGAAGGAAAACTCCAACCTAGGGATATTAACTACACATATGAAAATACAGGAAATAAATAAAAGGACAACAGCAAAATAACAGGAATGAACAATCTTTGGTCATTGATATCTCTCAATATAAATGATTTCAATATCCCAATAAAAAGACAGACTAAGAAAATGGATGTGAAAATAGGATCCAAATTTCTGCTGCATGGAAGAGACACACCTCAGCATCAAAAATAGATGTTTTACCTCAGGGTAAAATGTTGGAAACAATTATTGCAACCGAAGTGTGCTAAGAAACAAGCTGATGTAGCCATGTCAATATCGAACAAAATATTCTCAAATCAAAACTTTATCAAGACTCTTCATTTCTGTAAGCGAAACACTACTACAGCTTAAATCACATATTGACCATCACACACTGATAGGAAACTACAAGACCCCACTCTCACCAATGGACAAGTAATCCAGACGAAAACTAAACAGAAATACTGAATCTAACAGATGTAATGGCCATGTCTTAGTCAGGGTTTCTATTCCTGCACAAACATCATGACCAAGAAGCAAATTGGGGAGGAAAGGGTTTATTCGGCTTACACTCCCATGCTGCTGTTCATCACCAAAGGAAGTCAGGACTGGAACTCAAGCAGGTCAGAAAGTAGGAGCTGATGCAGAGGTCATGGAGGGATGTTCTTTACTGGCTTGCTCAGCCTGCTCTCTTATAAAACCCAACACTACCAGCCCAAAGATGGTTCCACCCACAAGGGGCCTTTCCCCCTTGACCAATAATTGAGAAGATGCCTTACAGCTGGATCTCATGGAGGCATTTCCTCAACTGAAGCTCCTTTCTCTGTGATAACTCCAGCTATGTCAAGTTGACACAAAACTAGCCAGTACAGGCCCTAACAGATATTTACAGAACATTTCTTCCAAACACAAAAGAATATACCTACTTCTCTGAAACTCATGAAACTTTCTCCAAAATTTGTCACATACACAAAGCAGATACAAGATACAAGAAAACTGAAATAACACCTTGCCTTCTATGAGGCCACCAAAATGTAAAGCTGGATATTAAAAAACAGCAGAAACAACAGAAAGCTTACGAACTCATGGAAAGGAAACAACTCTCTACTCAATGAAAAAATGGATCAAGACAGACAGAAAGAAAGAAAGAAAGAAAGAAAGAAAGAAAGAAAGAAAGAAAGAATTAAAGAATTCAATGAAAATTAATACAGAGCACACCCAAACTTACAGACACAAAGAAAATGGTGCTATGAGGAAAGTTCATAGTACTAAGTGCCCACGGGGTAAGGGTTGGGGGGAGATTTCTGGCTACCAACTTAACAGTATACCTGAAAACTCTAGAACAAAAGTAATAAGTGCACCCAAGAGGAGTAGATGTTAAGCAATAATCAAACTGGGGGCTGAAATCAATGAAATAGAAACCAAGAGAAAATATACAGAATCAATGAAGCGAAGAGTTGGTTCTTTGAGAAAATCAACAATGTAGACAAACCCTTATGCAAACTAACTAAAAGGCAGAGGGAGAATATCCAAATTAACGCAATCTGAAACGAGAAGGGGAACATAACAAGAAACACTGAGGAAATTCAGAGAATCATAAGGACATGCTTTAAAAACATATACTCCACAAATTGAAAAATCTAAAACAAATAAATTATTTTCTCCATGGTACCACTGAACAAACTTAAATCAATACTGAGTAAACTATTTAAATAGACTTAAAACTCCAAATGAAATAGAAACAGTCATTAAAAGCATCCCAACCAAAATAAACCCAGGGTCAAATGGTGTTAAGTGAAGAATTCTATCAAATTTTCATAGTAACACGAATATTCCACTAATTATTCGACAAAATAAAAACAGAAAAGAAATTGCCCAATTTTTTTTATGACACCACAGTTAACCTAATATTGAAACCATATAAAGACCCAATAAAGAAAGAGAATTACAGACCAGATTCCTTTATGAACATAAATGCAAACATACTCAATAAAATATTTGCAAACCGAACCTAAGAATATATCAAAAGATAACCCACCTTGATCAAGTAGCTTCATCCCAAAGCTGCAGGGCTGGTTCAACATACACAAATCATTAAATTAAACCCACCATATAAACAAACTGAAAGAAAAAAAAAACCAGATTATCATTTCATTGGATATAGACAAGGTATTTAACAAAATCCAATACCCCTTCATGATAAAAGTCCTGGAGAGATTAGGGATACAAGGAATGTACTTCAACATAATAAAGACAATTTTACAGAAAGCCTATAGTCAACATTAAACTAAATGGAGAGAAAGCAATTCCACCAAAGTCAGGAAAAGACAGGGTTGTCTATTCTCTCTGTATCTATTCTTGAAGGTTTAGCTAGAGTAATAGACAACTGAAGAAGATCAAGTGGATACAAAGTAGAAAAGAAAAAGTCAAAGTTTCTTTGCAGATAATATACTACATATAAATGACCCTAAAACTTCCACTACAGAACACTTAAACAGCTGACAAACACTCTCAATGAAGTGGCTGGACACAAGAATAATTTTTAAAAATCAATGGCCCTTTATAGACAAACAGCAAATGGACTGAGAAAGAAATCAGGGAGCAACACCTTTCACAATAGCCTCAAATAATATATAATATCTTGGGTTAATTATGACCAACCAAATGAAAGCCTTGTATGATAAAATCTTAAAGTCTTTGAGGAAAGAAATTGAAGAAGGCATCAAGATGGAAAGATTCTCATAGCTTAGTAGGATTAACATAATAAAAATGGACATCCTATGTGTCTTAGTTAGGGTTTTACTGCTGTGAGCAGACATCATGACCAATGCAAGTCTTATAAAGGACAAAATTCAATTGTGACTGGCTTACAGGTTCAGAGGTTCAGTTCATTATCATCAAGGTGGGAACATGGTAGCATCCAGACAGGCATGGTTCAGGAGGAGATGAGAGTTCTACATCTTCATATGAAGGCAGCTAGCAGAATACTGGCTTCCTGGCAGCTAGGATGAGGGTCTTAAAGCCCACACCTACAGTGTCACACCTACTCCAACAAGGCCACATCTACTCCAACAGGACCACACCCTCTAATAGTGCCACTCCCTGAGGCAAGCATATACAAACCATCACACTACCAAAAGCAATCAATAGATTCAATGCAATCCCCAACAAAATTCCAAAATAATTCTTTACAGACCTTGAAAGGACAACTCAACTTCATATGGAAAGGACTTCTCAACTTCATATGAAAACACAAACAACAACAACAACAACAAAACACAAGATAGCTAGAACAATAAAATAATTCCTGGAGGTATTATCATCTCTGATTTCAAGTTGTACTACAAGGCTATAGTAACTAAAAAGGACACTGTATCAGCAAAAAAGACACATTGATCAATGGAATCAAATTGATGACCCATAAGTCCGCACACATACACCTGATATTTGATAAAGAAGCCAGAAATATGTACACAGGAAAAAAAGACTTCATCTTTACAAGTGGTGATTTTCAACCTGGATGCCTACATGTAGAAGAGTCCAAACAGATAAATAGATCCATAGTTATCACCCTGCACAAATCTCAGGTTCAAGTGGATCAAAGACCTGAACATAAAACTGGATACATTTAACCTGATAGAAAAGAAGATGGGGGAAGAGCCTTGAACGCATTCGCATAGGAGACAACTTTCTGAACAGAACACCAGTAGCACAGTCACTAAGATCAACAATTAATAAATGGGACTTCATGAAACTGAAAAGCTTCTATAAGGCAACGGATACTGTCAATTGGACAAAGAGGCAACCTACAGAATGGAAAAAGATGTTTACCAATTCCACATCTGATAGAGGACTAGTATTCAAACTAAGTAAAGAACTAAGGAAACTAGATATTGAAATCAAATAACCCAATTAAAAAAATGGAATACAAATCTAAACAGGTAACTCTCAATAGGGGAATCTCAAATGGCTGAGAAATAATTAATGTTCAACATCCATAGTCATCAGGAAAGTGCAAATCAAAACTAATATGAGATTCCAATGTATACCTGTCTGAAAGGCTAAGATCATTAACACATGTGACATTTGATGGTAGTGATGATAGGGAGCAAGGAGGAGATTCCTCTATTGCTTGTGGGAGTCCCAACTTGTACAGCCACCGTGGAAATCTATATAGTGGCTCCTCAGAGAATTGAGAACGGATCTACCTCAAGATCCAGCTATACCACTCTTTCATATATACCCAAACAACACACTGTCCTACCATAATAATACTCAACTATTTTATTATTCATAACAGATGTAAACTGGAAAGAACCCAAATGTCCCTCAATAGAAAAATGAATAAACAAAATGTACATTTATACAATGGAATCTTACTCAGCTGGAATTTAACTCAGCTGTTAAAAGAAATGACACCATGAAATTTGCAGCCAAATGGATGTAACTAGAAAAATCAGCCTGAGTGAGTTAATCCAGACCCAGAAAGACAAAATGGTATATATTCCCCTATAAGTGGATATTAGACATTAAGGAAATAATAACCAAGGTATACTCCGTAAAACCAGAGAGGTTAGGTAAAAGGGACTGTTAGGGGAGAAGCATCTATTTCTGTGGGAAGGGGAAATAGAACATATTTTTGTGGGTGGACTGTGGGCAAGTGGGAATGGCAATAAGAGGGATCAGAAGATGGAGGGAGAGGAGATGGAAGTTGAGAGTGCAGAGACAGATGGTTATAATTGGAGGACATTTTGGGGGATGATGTGGAAAATTAGCACAGTAGAAACTTCCTCGAATTTATGAGGGTGACCCGAGGGAAGACTCTAATTAAGGGGGAGTGGGAGAGGTAGGTAAGGAGTCGTAACTGTCTATCTCTTATAGTAAATCAAGGTTTCCATTGTCAGGAGTGGATTGACATTGGGTTGTGTGGTTGGCTGAGGGGGTTGATCCTGTGGAGATCTCCAAACAACCCAAGCCAATGTTAGGGCAGAAGGTTACTCTCCACAAACTGAAATTGGGCCCCCATTGCTCGAGGAAAACATCCCCAGAGCTCATTGAGCATCGAGAGGTCAAGTTGGAGCCTTTTCCCTACAATGGAGTCTCTTTGGTGTAGGAAGGTACACTGCAGGCTCCCAAAAGAGAAAATTGGTCAGAAAACCTTTGACCAACAGTCTGTACTGCCTGCCAATGTGTTGGGGCACTGGCGGTGCAGACCTTGTGGGAATGGCCAAACAATGTTTGGTTAACTTGAGGTCCACTCCCTGAGAGAAAGCACATGCCTGACACTGCCTGGAAGGCCAGGAACCAGACTGAATAGCCCAGAGCCCTAGGGCAGAACCAAGCACATCTGATCTTTAAAAACATATTTTTCTTTTACCTCTTGTTTTTGATTTTTTGGTCTTTTGGTTTTGTTTTTTTTTTTTTTTTTTTTTTAGAAGTATTCATTTACTCAGTAAGAGATGGGTACGGTATTCCCATATGATTTTGAATGTCAAGTTTTCATGTTACATTTACACTGAATTCATTAAGTGGATCATATAGCTTGCATTCTAACCTCCCCCTAATTACCTCCCCAAAGATGTAGTGTTTTGATGATTCAAAATGTGGTCCATTGGTGAGTAGCTTTAGTATTAAGTAGGGATTTATGCAAAAGGCATAATTCTAGCTGAGAACTGGTCTGAATCAAATCAAAACAAAACAAAAACAGAAAACACACCATCAACATGCCCAGGCGCCCTGTGTTTGCAGGAAGGATGGAGTCACTTCTTTTAAAGGTTATATCAAACTTGAAATGGAGCCATCCAGTCATACAGTTTGTATTTAATTCTCCCCTAATCGTCCACAATCAAGGGTTCTACCACTCGGACGAGTTTTGGCATTTACATTATCTAACAAGTTACCTGCATCTTTATAACTTCATTCCCACAGAGTGGCACTGTCTAGGTCCTGCTATTCTCTTCCATCATGGTGATGATGGGCTCGTTCCTCATCTAACATTTTTTCCCACAATTTTTTATTAGATATTTTCTTCATTTACATTTCAAATGCTATCCCAAAAGTCCCCTATACCCTCCCCCAGCCCTGCTCCCCTATCCACTCACTCCCACTTCTTGGCCCTGGTGTTCCCCTGTACTGGGGCATATAAAGTTTGCTAGACCAAGGGGCCTCTCTTCCCAATGATGGCTGACTAGGCCATCTTCTGCTACATATGCAGCTAGAGACATGAGCTCTGGGGGTACTGGTTAGTTCATATTGTTGTTCCTCCTATAGGGTTGCAGATCCCTTCAGCAACTTGGGTACTTTCTCTAGCTCCTCCATTGGGGGCCCTGTGTTCCATCCAATAGATGACTGTGAGCATCCACTTCTGTATTTGCCAGGCACTGGCAAAGTCCCACAGGAGAAAGCTATATCAGGGTCCCTTCAGCAAAATCTTGCTGGTATATGCAATAGTGTCTGTGTTTGGAGGCTGATGATGGGATGGACCCCCAGGTGGGGCAGTCTCTGGATGGTCCATCCTTTCGTCTTAGCTCCAAACTTTGTCTCTGCAACTCCTTCCATGGATATTTTATTCCCTATTCTAGGGAGGAATGAAGTATCCATGAGTTGGTCTTCCTTCTTGATTTTCTTGCATTTTGGAAGTTGTATCTTGGTTATTCTAGGTTTCTGGGTTAATATCCACTTATCAGTGAGTGCATATCAAGTGACTTCTTTTGTAATTGGGTTACCTCACTCTGGATGATATCCTCCAGATACATCCATTTGCCCAAGAATTTCATAAATTCGTTGTTTTTAATAGCTGAGTAGTACTCCATTGTGTAAGTGTACCACAGTTTCTGTATCCATTCCTCTGTTGAGGGACATCTGGGTTCTTTCCAGCTTCATGGAGTCATAAATGGTTCATCTTCCTGAATTCTTCAAACAACCCACAATTGAAGTCAACCTTGTAGGAGCCATCCAAAACTTACACAGCAGGGACAGGAAGCTTACACCAACAGCATCAAAACATATGCAAACTCAAGACCCAGTAACCATGGCTTTGGGACTAATGACTAATGAATTGGTTTGCAAGCTTCCACCTTAGCTGCCCCTTTGAGTGGTTAAGCACTTTCTCAAGGCATTGTATTGCCTCTGTAAATGAATATGTGTGTTGCTTCACAGTGGCATGCTAATACGCAGGATCTCACTAGAGGTTTAAATTTTAACTGACTAACAGATACTCTTTAATCAAAGGAAAATTGGTTCCTGGCCTTGTTTTTACATACTGAAGTCATATAGAGTTCTCAGGGAACCCCCTCAAAATAGCCAAGGGTCGTGGAAGGACATAATTGTAGCTTAGGTGAACACCCTTTTTATAGCAAGAGTGACAAAAATTAAAACTTTACCCATATCCATATACCGAATGTGAAATTTTCAGATACTCATCCTAAGCACACTTTGTTCCTTCTCCAAGGATTTTATTTGCCCTTTTAAAAAATATATGAAAAACATATCCATTATATGTCAATATGTCTTCCCCTTTGCAAATATTCTAATCAGAAAGGATTTCAAAAGCCACATGCCTATAAGCTTTGCACTCAAATTGGCCCAGGATTAGGATAATTGCATATATATTATATATAGTAAAATTTGTGTTTGGGAGTTTTCAGCTCACTGATGGACTAGTTTCATGCTCATCATTTTTGTGGGGTTATTACAAAGATGCCCTTCACAAAGTTAATTTGAATCTTGTGTTGCAGACCAGAGATTTTCGATCTATAACAATCTATTTTATAAGCATTCGCAGAACGAAGCAAGTGCTTGCATTGCGGTCTTTCTTTTGTGGTATATTTAGGTCTCTTTTAAGTATCTGGACTCAAAACCAGCTTAGCCTCATATTCCTGGCAGCCCTTTACTGCGCACATTCTTAGCTTCCAATAAGTAGTGCTGAGCACTGAAAAGAGGATGTGATCCTGCATCCTACCTATGAGGATTTGCCAGTTATCGGTGGACAATGTTTCCCCCTCTAATCAAAATGTTCCTTTCTTAAACCCCATGGTGGGACATGAATAAGAAAGATGAGACACCAGAAGTAGTGAGAGGATGTTCATTGCATTTGAAAGTTTCAGAAATAAAACACGGAAGAATAGAGCTTTTGACATTGAAATCTTCCACGGGCAGAAGATGTTTGGTATAAAGCAAACAAGAAGTAAAAAGCAGCCTTTTAAAGATCTTGGATTCATTACTTCTGGTTTTTGTTTTTTTTTTTTTTCCTCCCTTCTGGGAATGAAATCTAACTCTAAATCCTAAATATCCTGTAATATATGTTCTTTGACTTAAAGTTCTAGAAAAATAAGACAATGGTTTAACAATGGTTCTATTTTTTTTGTCTGAATATTAAGTTTGCCATGTACAACCCTCCCCCCCCCACACACACACACACTTCCTCAGAATGTTCCTTTTAAGTACTGACACTCAGAATTCACTTTTATCCCCAGTGTGGCAACAACTATGTGTCTGCCATAGTTTAGCACTCACAACTGAACCACCTCAGAAGCAGGTACAGGGTGTCTGCAGCAAATGGTTTGTGTGCTGGGCCATGGATAGTCAGGAGAGTAGGAATTTCCTTTAGGTTAATAAGAAAAATGCAATGAAATTCAAATGGCCTGAAAATCTGGAAAATGAGATTTAGTACTGGGAGGGGTGAAGAACAATGTCTGGCATTCAGATAAGTAGTGTGTTCCCAGTGTTTAGGGAAATGAGTTTACCAACAGCACACTGTGACCCCCCAGCCAGAAACACCAAAGATCAATGTCCTTCTAACAGTTCCAAGATTTCACAAAGGTATGTTCAGCTAGAGTCAAAGTCAATTTGATGTTTTCTCTAAAATCAACATCCAAGTGTTTTATAAAAGAAAATGCATGAGCTTATGTCAAGACTGTCCCAAGGTTTGCAGTAAAAGCAGATCAGATGTCAAAGAGCTAACTGGTCAGACATCTTATGACAGTCTCCTCTTAGTAGCTAGAGTCTCTGCAAAACAAAAAGCTGACCCGAGAAACTGTCAAGATGGCTCAGTGATTAAGAGCACTGGCTGATTTTTTAAACGACCTGGGTTCAATTTCCAGGAACCACATGGTGGCTAACAACCATCTTTAACTCCAGTTCCAGGGGGATCAAATGCAGTCTTCTCACCTCTATGGACACTAGGAGTGCACACAGTACACAGATGTATAGGAGGACAAAACATTCGTATACAAAATATAAATACTTTTTAAAAAATCTGACCTAGGCCCTCTTTATCCACTTAGCAAAGTGATACTGACACAGCCCTCTCCTAGACACTTCCTGTGGCTGGGATTCAACAGCATCTCCTGAAACTCAAGAAACAACCAAAGACAATTGCTTCACCCGACACATCAGTTCCACTTCATAGGGGATGTCATGGCAACTTCCTATCTGTGCACTCCATGACCATGTAGACTCAACTGCGGTTGGAAAGAAATTAGCGTTCACTTCAGGGTGCACCATGGTTTATAGTATAAGCTTTTTTGTTACATAGGTGGTTTTAGGGCTAAGATCCACGTCTTTCAGTGAACACTTCATTCTTGCTCAGCCTCTAACTCCAACACCAAATACACTCTCCATCACTGGGAGACTTAGAATATCAAACATTTTTTTTTATGTCCCTAGTTATCACACTTGTTAATTTTACTCGGAGTAATAGAACTTATGTGCTTTCTTTTATCACACAAATTTCCAGATAACTGCATTAAAAAATAGAATTATGATACTTATCTTCCTCTGAATAGACCTCTTTTTAACCTAGTTTTCTGTTTCACAAGTGTACAAGATCATAAGAAAGGATCCAGCACATATAGTATAGCCCAGTTCCAGACACCCAAGCCAAATCTACCAGAAAGTAGCTATGATGCCCAAGAAAGAGGCCCATTCTGGTAGAATCTGTAAGACGGTAAGGGCAGTAGCAGCCCTTGGATACATAATCAAGCTGAGTGAGACTATCGGAATGACTTGTTCAGATTTCTTTACTTGGGCTAAGTCATGCTGTAGGCCCTTCAACTACTGGTCAGTCTTCTTCTTGGTTTTATGATGGACACAAGTTTTGGCACTGCATGTGAAAGCTCTATCTTGCCTTCTGAAATTCTGGACAACTTGATTTTTACTTTTATCAAGGCCAACACATCAGCAAAAGCACTTTCACAGGAAAAATGAGGGATGCCTTTCTTGGAAGCATACCTGGTGCCTGCACAGATAGTACTTTCCTTTACTAAGCAGAAACTGTCTCTAGTCTGCCTGCTCTCTTTAGAAGTTTATGCTATCTCAAACACCATGATAGTCAGAGAAGCTAGGTACTGGACAACTGTGTGGAAATAACAACCAGGACCAGGGACTGTAAGACAAGCAGAAGGCAAGTGATCTGAAGGGGGTATCTATCAGGAAAGACCCTACAAGTTCATACACACACACACACACACACACACACACACACACACACACACTTTAGTGGTCTCAGAGGCATCCAGATTGACAGGCCAGCATGTACAATACCAAAATGAAATCAATTAAACACATAATGTAATAGTATGAAATCACAGGTGACATTAGTAAATCAAGTGCCTTCTGGTTACTTGAACATGGAATATTCAGAATATGTATCATTTTATTGAGTAAACAAGGCAAATGACCTAGAAAACAGCAATACTTCCAAGTTTCTGGAAACAACAACAAAAACCAACTAAGACACATCATCTAACCATGCTTAGTACTTCTTACAGTCCTTGGATTAGCAGGGGTCTTAAAACTCTGCTTGTGATTATTGTATTAAGGCCTGCCTATGTGCTGTTTGAAAGAACTGATTAAGATGAATAAAATATTAATTATAAATAACTAACATTCATTTTTCAAAGGATTTTTATTTATGTGTGTGTGCACATGTGCACACAAGCACATGTACCATGTGTATTCATGCAAGTGCCTATAGAGGCTGGAAGCCAGAAAAGGGCATCATTTCCTCTGGAGATACAGTTACAGACAGGTGGGAGCTAGCCAATGTGGGTGCTGGTAACTCAACTCAGGTTCCCTCTTCTGACCCTTTGTGGGCGTTGCACACATGTGATGCACATGCATAAATGTACGTATGCATACACATGGAGTAAAAGTAAATTTTAAAAGGAAGCAATATGTCCTCTCTCTAGTATCTTCTGTAAATGTCTAACCAAAGGATAACTATTTTTACTGTTATAATGTTTATCTGTGTTTGTGTGTGTATGTGTGTGTTTACATTATGTTAGGAAAGGTTTCCCTTTTATAAAAATTATGCTGAAAGTTCTTCAGTTTTAGAAAACATTTTGTTTCAAAAAGGAAGATTCCATAAAGTATATTTCATTCTAATAAGGGACAATTCTGCTCAGATCTTCAAGGTTGCCTGGTTCTCATCTTCTTTGGCAATCAGTATTAAATAGAAAATATCTCTGCTTTCCACATGACTTTCCAAGGTCAATAAGTTCATGGAAACTACTAATATTCATGGGCAAAGACAAAACCTATAGAAATGACCATGCATTTTCCTGAATAATCCTATCATTTCAGGAGGGGACCGGGACATAGTTACAACCTGAGAATCACAGCTACACCTTTGGAGAATCAAACTGCCATTGCAATGTTGATTATCCTACCTACTTAATGCCAACCTGACAGCAGAGATAGACTTCTGAATTCAAACATGAATCACTTTCCTATGGCACCTTCTGGATTACCCTAAAGAGATATGTCCCTACAATATGGTTCACAGTTGACATTCAGAACTCTTATACTTTATCAGAACACAAGGTCATCAAGAGCACTGAACAGTATGCCATTCTCATTCAAAGATTTGGTGACAAACAAAAGCTAGTCCTCTACATTTCTCTGTGTAGTAGGTCACTCTATTGGCTATACCTCCAAGAAAGCTTCAGGAAAGTACCATAGTACAAAAATCATCCTGAGTAATTTGCAGACGCTATATCAGGCCAAGACACTACATTTAGTTATAAACCTTTAAAGTGGCTACAGAATATAACATAGGCATGGAGAAAGCTCAAGCCATTTCTAGCCATGTTTAGGGTGAGCTGATAAACCTTGGGAATCTCTGTGCAAGAATGCTTACTCTCTGAGGGCAGTCTTCTGCTCAACGCCAGGGACACTGTCACTTCCTGAGTTTCCCCTAGAGGGATTTTTAAGTTACAAGCTCAGCAAATGATTACACAGAAGGATTTTGACTTGTGGTTCTAAACTATTTGCTTGGTTTGGAAAATATTTTTTACAAGGGCATTAAGTCATTAATTTTTCTAAGGAAACTTTCAGCTATTTGACAAATGTCAGAGACTATTTTCATTTTTTTTCCTGCACTTTCTGCTTCCTCTTGTTTTACCCTTATGATCTCAAGAACAAATATGGGATGGGTTAGGGTGCTCTACTCATGTCCTGAACAGCTTCTCTCTAAAACCTACTGATGCGTTTTAACAAGCATTCATTCTGGACTCCAGAAAATCAAATAACCCCATTAAAAAATGGGGCTCAGAACTGAACAAAGAATTCTCACCTGAGGAATACCGAATGGCAGAGAAGCACCTGAAAAAATGTTCAACATCCTTAATCATCAGGGAAATGCAAATCAAAACAACCCTGAGATTCCACCTCACACCAGTCAGAATGGCTAAGATCAAAAATTCAGGTGACAGCAGATGCTGGCGAGGATGTGGAGAAAGAGGAACACTCCTCCATTGTTGGTGGGATTGCAAGCTTGTACAACCACTCTGGAAATCAGTTTGGCAGTTCCTCAGAAAATTGGACATAGTACTACCAGAGGATCCAGCAATACCTCTCCTGGGCATATATCCAGAAGATGTCCCAACCGGTAAGAAGGACACATGCTCCACTATGTTCATAGCAGCCCTATTTATAATAGCCAGAAGCTGGAAAGAACCCAGATGCCCCTCAACAGAGGAATGGATACAGAAATTATGGTACGTTTACACAATGGAGTACTACTCAGCTATTAAAAAGAATGAATTTATGAAATTCCTAGCCAAATGGATGGACCTGGAGGGCATCATCTTGAGTGAGGTAACACAATCACAAAGGAACTCACACAATATGTATTCACTGATAAGTGAATATTAGCCCAAAACTTAGGATACCCAAGATATAAGATACAATTTGCTAAACGCATGAAACTCAAGAAGAATGAAGACCAAAGAGTGGACACTGTGCCCCTTCTTAGAATTGGGAACAAAACATCTATGGAAGGAGTTACAGAGACAAAGTTTGGAGCTGTGATGAAAGGATGGACCATCTAGAGACTGCCATATCCAGGGATCCATCCCATAATCAGCTTCCAAACGCTGACACCATTGCATACACTAACAAGATTTTGCTGAAAGGACCCAAATATAGCTCTCTTGTGAGACTATGCCGGGGCCTAGCAAACACAGAAGTGGATGCTCACAGTCAGCTATTGGATGTATCACAGGGCTCCCAATGGAGAAGCTAGAGAAAGTACCCAAGGAGCTAAAGGGATCTGCAACCCTATAGTTGGAACAACATGATGAACTAACCAGTACCCGGGAGCTCTTGTCTCTAGCTGCATATGTATCGAAAGATGGCCTAGTCGGCCATCACTGGAAAGAGAGGCCCATTGGACTTGCAAACTTTATATGCCCCAATACAGGGGAATGCCAGGGCCAAAAGAATGGGAATGGGTGGGTAGGGAAGTGGGGGGGTGTATGGGGGACTTTTGGGATAGCATTGGAAATGTAATTGAGGAAAATACGTAATAATAAAAAAAAAAAAAACAAGTATTCATTCACAGAAATATCTAACACCAGCTGAGACTATGAGATCCAGAGAAACAAAGGCTATGCTCCTTCCCCTTAAGTTGAAGGTCAAAGAAATAATCAATTTAAAAAAATAGTAGAAAATATTCCACACCACAAAGACATTAAGGAATCAACAAAAATGTCATCTCGTTGACTTGATCCTAAATTAATGTTGAGTGGCTTGATAAGACCTAGGTATGAAAACTGAGTGGGAGGATATCAAAACTTTAGAGGACGTCCATGAGTTGTGGCTCTTGCTTGTAGTCCCACCACTGAAGAGGCCACTCCAGTGAGAAGATCATGATTTTTGGTTCAGCTAGGGCTACATGAGAAACCCTGCCTCAGAGCGGGAGAACGGGAAGAGGTGGGGAGGGAAAGAGGAGAGGAAGACAGAAGTACAGTTGAATGAATGCAGAGTAAAATATTGCTTATGGAAGCAATTTTGAGTAACATGTAAAATAGTCACAAATTCAGTAGTGAGTGGAGCCAAGCAGGTGAGGTCACTATACTGTGACCTCAACAGTATAGTGAGGTCAATGGCATGGCAGAGTGTCAGTAACTACCTGTGTAGAAAACAGAGCCCAAGGATGCTTTCCCTACTGCAGGAGGCACCAGAAATTTGACTTCAGCATGCATATGCACGCACATACACACACAAAGAGATAAGCATTATACCAGTAAAATTATCTTTTCATTAGACATTTACAGAAGATACTGGAGAGAGGACATATTGCTTCCTTTTAAAATTTACTTTTACT
Source organism: Mus caroli (assembly GCF_978045245.1). Taxonomy (NCBI): domain Eukaryota; kingdom Metazoa; phylum Chordata; class Mammalia; order Rodentia; family Muridae; genus Mus; species Mus caroli. Next base: position 106,724,649 of record NW_028227263.1, on the reverse strand, counting down.
CCATGTGTATGCATACCTACATATATGTATGTGCATCACATGTGTGCAGTGCCCACAAAGGGTCAGAACAGGGAACCTGAGTTGGGTTACCAGCACCCACATTGGCTAGCTCCCACCTGTCTGTAACTGCATCTCCAGAGGAAATGATGCTCTTTTCTGGCTTCTGGCTTCTATAGGTACTTGCATGCATATACATGGCACATGTGCTTGTGTACTAGTGCAGGTGCACATGCACACACACACACACACACATCCTTTTAGAGAGAATTTTAATTATTTATCCATGCAGAACTACACTGACTCTCGGGACTATATGAGGTGCTCAAAGCCTTGGGCCAGGGTCCTGAAAACACTGTTCACCTCCACCCTGGAACTGCCCCTGGAGTGTCACTTTTGTTTTGTTTGGGGAAAGGGGAATAGAGTGATGAGAATAACTTCCCAAGTGTGAGTTACACTTCCTCTTCTGAACATGTAACTATCCATACTGTGCCAATGACTATATGCATTGTTTTCCTGTAAGCTTCATGATGTCCTTAAAACATTTACTTCCCAGGTGAGGAAAAATGTTTAGAAACTTCCCAAAAGTATGCAACAGCATCTCTGCCAAACTGTGGAATTAGGAGGCCAGTCTGACCATGAGTGCATTTAACAAAGAAAAGGCTTTTAAATTCAGATATTAATATTGGTGTCTGGTGCCAGGGACTGCAACCTGAAATCTAGGATATTCATGATGCAGCTAGCCACATTAGCCTGGGGTTTATAAATGCAAAACCCACAAGATTACGTGTATTCTGCCTACTTGAAGCCAGGGACTTATTTTAAGATTTATCACTTGCACCTGTCCTAGTGATCATTTTGAGCAAAATAAAGGAGCTAGATTCCAAAAGCAGAAATAACGGTTAGCCTTGCAAGTACAGCAGTTAAATTTTATAAGATCAGTCAATTTTAAGAATGGCCTTCAACATCGTGGGGATCTTGAGGGAAGGGGAAGTGGGCTACCAGAGTACAACTTGTACAAGCTAGGCTTTTACATGCTAGAGACATTTTTGCTTGTTTCTCAAGCATAGTAAGTTTAAACTTTAAACACACAGTGTTAGCTATCAGTGTAATGTACAGCTTGCAGGAGGTAACTGAGATCATGGTCCACCAAGAGGATCCCGAGGCCTGAGATCCTACTGCTAGCGTTTCCCTGCGTGTCTGACACCAAAGCCCATAACATGCCCTACTCTTTGACTCTTCACCTGCTCACCAGAGAACTATGGAAACACCTCAGACCAGGCTAATGGACCTCTACATGGCTCTGAGCCCAGTGAGGGTCATTTCACATGCAGGGACTGCAGCGCATCCATCACCCCAAAAGACAAATGTGATCTGATGAGCACAAACAGGTCCATGTAGCAGACCTACTACAGGGCAACACATATGCCCAGCCAGAAACCTCAGATGCAAAGAGTCACAGGACCTGTGACATCACTGAAATGTAATTTGGGATGGGTTGAAGCTGGAGAGTCTTTGCATTCAAGGCAGGGCTATGAATTCATAATAGAGGGAGGATCAAGGTGGGGGGAGGGGCTGAAATGGACAGGGTCACGGCCAAGACAGGATCAGAGGGGCTGGGCCTGGGAGAAGGGGTGGGCAAGAAGAAAGTAGGGTCAGGAGGGGAGGTGGGTCAAGGATGGGAAGGGCTTATCTGAGTGCAGGCGTGATGATTACCAGCCTTGGAAAAAATAGAATTATGGCCAAACATTCATCAATGGAGATATAGGTATAAATATAAATATATAAGTATACATAATCAATTTATTTTTATCTTTTCGTTCTTTTAAAATATTTTTTTATTCTTTGTGTATATGTGTGTGTCCAAGGGTATGTGTGTACAGGACATAAGTACAGGAGCCCACAAAGGTCAGACGAGGAATCGGATCTTCTGCAAATTGAGTTATAGGTGGTTGTGGACAACCATATAGGTGCTAGAAACTAAATTCAGGTTCTCTGAAAGGGCATTCAAGTGCTAATAGCCTCTGAGCCTTCTCTTCATCCTACATTATAGCAATTTTAGTAGGGATAATGATATTCCCAAAGATCTGTATATCACTAGGTAGTAGCCATGACCGGCTTACCATGACTTTTGACCATCATATTACAACAGCATAAGAACAAAAACCTAAAAAAAAAAAAAAAAAAAAAAAAAAAAAAAAAAAGAACAAAAACCTGTAAGCAAAGCGTGCTGATAAAGATGACTTATGATTGAGGATATATCATGCATTGGGTTGTATGGTTTCCTGCATGGCTCATTTGTAATCTAAGGTCCTTATGGAGTAATAGCTTTTGTGATAAACCATTGACTAGTAGGGTTAATCTTCAATCTTGTGCTGATGTGGATGGCCAGCAAATGTGAAGTAATCACCAGTGTGTGGTCTGAACCACTGGGTTTCCTCAAGTGGTATTCTATGGGGTCCAAGAGATAACTTCTAAATAACTTTTTGTCACATGCTACAAACGTTAACTTTTAATGTCTATTTTGGTGCTGATTATGCCAAAAAGACAGTGCCAGTTTGGAGCTAATATAGGCATAATCTCTCTTACACTTGCTAAATCTCTCCAAGGGGGGAGTGTGTCTTGAAATCAAAGTTATCAGCAGACGTGTGGATGCAGATATTATTTAATAATATGTATTTTTAAAAATATGCATTTAACATGCATAATGATATTCTACTCTCCACCACACTGAGATAGACTGTTGTTCTTCATAAGTGAGCTTAAAAGTGAGTCAATGTAGGTGTGCTGAAGAGCCCAGTAAATGGATAGGACTGCAAAATAGTATATTGAGTAAGGTAACCCAGACCCAGAAGGATAAGCATCGCATGTTCTCTCACTTGTGACTTCTACCTCCAAATCTTCACATCTCAGTATATAACCATGAGTAACAGAAACCCAGAAAGTAAGAAGAAGCAATGATGCGGGCAGGGCAATGAGCTCAAGAGAGGGAGACAGCAGGATTTGGATTTCACATGGAGAGGAAATGGGAAAACAGCAGCCAACCCTCTTTAACTGGAGAGGTGAGAAGGGGGACAATACAGAAGGAGAGGAAAGAGGGATAAGTAACATTGAGGGTGTTTAAAACCCATATAAGATCATTAGTTCATATTTACCTAAAATTATATAAAATACATATATGTACATGTGCATATATATAAAACTTCAAATGAAATTATGCCACTTGGAGTGATAATGCTCCCCCAAAAAACCATAAGTCATCTAACAAAGAAGCCAGTACCAGATAAGAAGCCTCCTTTCAAATTGTTAGTCAGCAGAATCCAAGAAGCTGCCTATATATATATATATATATATATATATATACATATATATATATATATATATATATATATATATATATATATAGGCTATTACTGCTGCTCTTGATTGATTCACAGAAGTTGAAAGCAAGTCCCTATTGCTAAAATCACCATGGCTGCCTAAACAAGATCTGAACCAATAACACCACCAACTTACATGCCAACACAGATAGGAGAAATCACATGACCCACCTCCCCCCCACCCCCGAGATGAAGAGCTATAGGCAATAAAAGACTATAAAGAGGGAGAATTAGTCTTCCACAGGGATAAGTTCCATAATTGGTTACTCAATACTTAGTGGTCAGCAACCAAACATAAACATAACATAAAGCAGCACTCAATAGAATCAGCAGGTTGTATTGATATATTTATTGATTTACATATAAATATGAAACAACAAAAAAATTTTAAAAGAGACTATGAGTTGGAGAGGGAATAGGAGAGGATAGAGGGAGGAGAGGGAGAGAAGAAATAATGTAATTATATTTTAATTTAAAATACAATTAAAAAGCATAATAAAACTATTCTTTGGATAAGTTATTTTTGTACTTGGTATAATTATCTTCATGTTATAATGCACTTTAATATATTTCGATTAAGAAGAAAGGGTTTATTTAACTGCCTAATAAAATTAATGGAAATGCTAGCAGTGTATCCGCAAACCAAAAAGGAAAAGTCTGTCCATGAAACTAAAAAAAACAAAACAAAACAAACAAACAAAAAAAACCCCAGGAAGTTCAAACACAATTCTTTCTGTTTAAGAAATCTTTCTGTTTAGAAATCTTTGCTAAAATGATGAAATGTTGACTATAATTTTAATCTAGTTTCATTAATGAATCATGTTTTGCTTCTGATTTGTTTCAGATTTTCAGATGGCTACAGGGGTAGGCAAATGGGTGGGGATATAGATAGCTTGGCTGTGCTCATCAGGGTTCATCACACTAGTGTGCCTTCTTTTTGTTTTCTTACATTAGCTGTCATTGAATTCATTATCTACATATAATAAAAGGTAGTTATAGTAAATACTATGCTATTTTCTACTCTGGAACCCTCTTTTCTTCTTCCCCTTTTTGTCTCTACTACTGTGTGTGTGTGTGTGTGTGTGTGTGTGTGTGTGTGTATGTTTGAATGTACAACATTATATTTCTAATGACATAAAATAGTGTATAAATAAAAAAAGATATTTTCATGTTGATTTCACAATAATGAGCTAATTTTAATGTAAAATAAATATGAATGCAAATATGCATACGTGCAGTGTGACACTGATATGATCACTGTGGAAGCCACTGCTTGGTACTCTGTTTGAACCTGTGACCTGTACAGCTTTCTGAAACTTTGTGCCTCTATTTCCTCATCTATAAGGCTAAGGCAGTAATAATGGTGCACACCTTACAAAATTCCTGGGAGAAGAAAATACCCTGATGTGTGCAGAGACTCTTTGAGGAGGTCTAACAGAGTTGCAGCAGGTAAGGGGAGGCTAACAACTCTTCCTTCTCTGACGCCCCTGCTCACACATTTCAGTTACTCTCTAGGTATGTTTACACACAGTACACTTTCCCATGTGACTCTCTTCAGCGCTCAGGTCTATCATCCTGGAAGCTTTGTTATGCTGCCACACTGGGTGTTGCTCCCTCAGGTGCCACTTGACAGCTCTTACCACACAGCTAGAACTGATCCTATCTCAGCAGCAACAGAATAAACAGACTACCAGAGCATGGATCACCACAATGCATGGTTTGAAGTAAGTAACTCAATTTACAAACTCATGCTGAGAGTGACCGAGGAATACCAGCGCCAGGAAGCTGGAGTGGGTGGGTTGGAGAGCAGGGTTGGGGGAGAATATAAGGCACTTTTGGGATAGCATTTGAATTGTAAATGAAGAAAATATCTAATTTTTAAAAAGGAAAAAAATAAAAGGAAGGGAAGGAAGAAATGAATGCTCCTTCCCAAGGTCCTTATGACCTCCCAGTGGGCTGAGCAGAGAAGGAGAGATCCTTTCCACACTCACTGAGTTCAATTCCAGTTTCTTCCAGTTTCGTTGCTTCCTAGCCATGCCCTGAGGCTAGTTCTATAATCTCTGTGTATTCCAATCTTTCTTCTATAATATGGGGATACTATCTACCCCAAAATTGTTTTAGTGATTAAATGGATTAATAAAAAACAGATGTGTTGGGGAATATCTGTAATCACAGCACTTCCATAGAAACATAGAGCTAGGAAGCTTGGGAGTCCGGGGAGTCTGTGTGTCCAGTATGGACACACAGTATGAAAACATAGAGAAGACATATCTCAGAAAATAAACAAGACAAATTCTGAACTTCCTACAACAACCACCATGCCTGCCTGCAGTCATGTCTCTGGGCTCTGATGGATTTTTATTCTTCTGGAAACATAAGCCAAAATAATCTCCTCCATAGATAGATAGATGGATGGATGGTCTAATGGCTATTCCTGGTTGTCAACTTGATTATATCTGGAATGAAGTCCAATCCAGATTTGCAAGATTCACCTGTGATCCAGATCTTGAGGTTGGGAAATACAACTTTTGACATGGATCTTGGCATGTAGATCTTGAGGCATAGTGGTTATGAATTCCAGGAGATTAAGGCAATGAGATCTCTGAATTCAGGGTCAGCCTGGGACAAAACAAGTCCCAGATCCAGATATGGTGGTACACACCTTTATTCCGGGCCATACCTTCTGCTGGAGACCTACGTAAGGACATTGGAAGAAGGAAGATTCGCTCTTCTTCACCTGCTTGTATTTACTTGCCAGCACATCTGTTGTAATCTACTAGCCTTGTGGGACTGAGCAACTACTAGATCTTTGGACTTCTCATTCACAAATGACCATTGCTAGGGATTTGGACTACAAACTGTAAGTCATCATAACAAATTCCCTTACTATATAGAGACTATTCATAAGTTCTATGACTCTAGAGAACCCTGACTAGTACAGATGGATGGATAGGTAGGTAGGTAGATAGATAGATAGATAGATAGATAGATAGATAGATAGATAGATAGATAGATAGATAGATATTAATCAATATATACTGTTTGCCACAAAGCAAGTGGAACATGTTTTTGTACATGTTCACATTTCATAAAGAGACATACAGATAAATTGCCTATACCGAGACACATTTCTGGTAGGTGAAAGCATATATTTGACTAAGTTCTAATCTAGTGTCATAGGAGGAAGGATTAGTGCTGAATACCTGCCTACTAGGGGGAAGGAGCTAGTGTCTAGGAGCAGTAGGTATCCTACACTGGTGACCTTACCTCCCTCAGCAGTTATTTGCTGCTTCATCTTCTTCTTTTTTCCCCCTTTTAAATAGATTCTTCTCTCATCCCAACCAAAGTTTCCCTCCCTCAACTCTTCCTTTCTCTAACCAACCTCCCCTTTCACTTAAATCTATTCTCTCACGCACGTACCTTCCCAGGAGCAATCTGGATTCATGAGTGAAAGACACACACAAACACCAGTTAATTTTTTGACATGCCATGACCAGCTCAAAGGCTGGGCACTCCTAGACCTTCTCCTGATAACAAATGCTCCCCTCAAGTACTCCTGAGACTCCTAAACCTTCCCCTGCTACCCCAAGCCCAATCAGGGAAGTGACTAGTGGCCACTTACCTGAATTCTTACATGGCTGGCTGGCTTTCTCTCCTGCACCTCTTATGTCCCATCCTTCCCCCTGGAGTCATGGTGATTCCCTGTCTTCCTTTCTCCCAGTATCTAGCTCTGGCAAATCTAAAGTTCCTGCCTCAGTCTGTCTGCCCACCCATTGGCTGCTGACTCTTTATTGATCAATCAAAACCCAACTGGGGAAAAGGACCTTCAGTGATTTGGACACACAGATTCCCAGTTTGGGGGATTGGATTAATCCGAAGCAGTGGAACCGATCCCCAACAGAAAAGAACAGGAGGAAAGAAGATACTACAAGACAAGGCAAAAGCTCTTATACAGAGGCTGGAAAAGGCTACCCAATAAGAGGAAAAGAGTCCCAAGAGCTTGCAAAAGAGTAGGAGATACATCAGTTTCCACAGTTAGGACTTTCACAAGAATACCAAGCTACCAGCCATAATGTGTGGGCCAGTTCTGCTTCTGCCTTCATGATATTCAGGCACTGCCATGCATCACTGGAATGAAAAGAATGGAGCTTTTCTGGGTGGATGGGCTCACAAGAACTCAGTTTTCTTAAGTGTCAGAGAGGGATGTTGCTGGGTAGAACGGGAAAAGCCTTCTACAAGACAGTTTTTTTATTCTGGGTAATAAAGGACTGTATAAAACTGGGGGGGGGGAGAAATGTATATTATGGGTTGCTACCAAGGTACTGGGAATGCTTCATTTTCATGAAGAGGAATCCCAGGTGCTTGCTGGACATGTTCTTATAGGAAGAAAGGAAGTTAAACCTGCAATTTGGCCACCAGGCTATGTGACTACAATGATGGTGGAGGCCAAGGTTGAAGATTCTATGCTCTGGAGCATGCAGGCCCAGAACAAGGAGTGAGCAACCTTACTCCTGAGAGTCTCAAGATGAGATTTTTATGGTTTGAACATATCTTGATCTCACCTTTACTCTCAGCCCATTACTCTTGGATGCACTTGCTCCATAATAACATCTATGCAGAAAACCTGGTGCAGAGCCATGCAGGCCCCGCACTTACTACTTCAGTTCCTGTGAGCACTGCTTAGTGGAGTCACTGGGCCATGTTCTCCTGGTATCCTCCATCCCACTTGACTCCTACAATCTTTCTTCCCCTTCTTCCTCAGGGTTCCAAAATCTCTGAGGGGAAGTACTTGATGGAAGAGACCTCATGGAGACCCCCAATTTAGACTCTCACCCTGCATAATGTCTCGCTGTGAATCTCTGCACCAGCTCCCATCTGCTGACTGATGAAGTATTCGGTTAGTAAAACTTCGTTCTGAATTTCCTGTTTTAATTTCTAAGTTTAAATTTCCATAATTCCTCAGTTTGTGTTTTCTTTATTGTTCATATTTCTATTTTTAGGTCTTAAACAGTTTTGTCTACTTCAGTTGTTTGTGTTTTCCTGGAATTTTTAAATGGGACTTATTTATTTTCTCTTTAAGGACCTCTATCATCGTCACATAGTTAGTTTTAAGGTCTTTTTCTTGTGCTTCAGCTATGGTGGAATATTCAGGATGTGCTTGGGTTAGATAGCTGAGCTCTAGTGGTGACATATTGCCCTGGCTGTTATTGTGTTCTTAGGTTGGTACCTAAGTATTTCGGTTTGGGGAAATTATATGTCTAAGTACTGATTACATGTACATGCTGGTCAAGAGTTTGTTTGTTTGTTTGTTTGTTTTGTTGGTTGGTTGGTTTCTGTTTCCTTACTGGATTTTCAGAGAATGTATTAGCTGTCTTACTGGTCTGTTTGGCTGGTGTATTCATGAGAATCCTTGCTGCTGTTGAAGGCTATGGGAAAGGAAGGTCAGGGTGAGAAGATCTGAGGAATCAACAGGAGCCATGGACAACATGGAAGGGAAGCCACTCCTGGTGCTCTGTTGCAGTGCTAGGGGTAACCTGCATTGGTGTCTCCAGTAATACAGAGAGTAGAAAAGGAATGCAGGCAGCCTACGCAATCCTTTGCTAGGTGTGGTCCGTAGTTGGACATTGTTGTCTGCCTCAGTTGGGGACTGGGACAGAGCAATGGAGTCTGAAGGGAAAAGCAGCAGGGGCTATTAGCTTTTAACAGAGGTGTCTTTTAGTATTTATATCTTAGTTTTCTTTTCCCTTGAAAGCTAAGGATTCAGACAAACATTGCCAATTTTGTTTTTGTAACTTGGCTTTGCTTCTTTGTTTGTTTGTTTTTGTTTTTTGTTTTTTGTTTTTTGTTTTTTTTGGTTTTTTGTTTTTGAGACAAGGTTTCTCTGTATAGCCCTGGCTGTCCTGGAACTCACTTTGTAGACCAGGCTGGCCTTGAACTCAGAAATCCACCTGCATCTGCCTCCCAAGTGCTGGGATTAAAGGTTTGGGCCACCACGCCGGGCTTGGCTTTGCTTCTTGCAAGCTGCACAGCTGAGCAACTTCTGGGTTTCAGATACCTCATATTGATGGGAGGATTAAAAGTAACAATGCTTGTAAAATACCTACCTCTGCATTTGTTGTACTACAAAAACTTTATAAGTATTTATTGTAAGTTTTGTACAGTAAGATGGAAAAAGAGACATAGACCTGGTGATTAAGCATTTGGCAAACCACTCAGTAGTCCAGAAGCCTCTGAGGCAAAGTGTATTTATGAACAAAGGCAAAGAGGAGGCAGGAGCAGGAGAATTCCTATAAATCAATGATGATTTATTTAAGTCGGAAGGCAGAGTTCACAGACTGGAAGCCCAATCTTTCTCCTCTCATGGTCCTTATAGACATGTGTACAATTGTCCTACATAATGTTTTAACCTCAGAATTAGTCGCCAGCCTTTACTAAGTATGATGTCAACACATAGATTCAGCATGTGAATGTGGCAGATGTGGCAGATAAATAGGCCCTGTGCTGTTAGTGTTTTGTCAACTTGACCCAGGCTTCTGGGAAAACAGAAGCTCGATTAAGAAAGTACTTTCATCAGACTGGCTGGAAAAGGTCAAGGTCTGCTTTTTCTTTGTACCTGCTGTGTGCATGCTTTCTCATCTCAACAAACACCTTCCTTCAACTGTGGATCTTGTCTGAGACAGACATAGGCATTATGTGGTGAGCAACATTTTCTATATTAATGACTATTATGAGAAGACCCAGTCCATTCTGGGTGGAGCTACCTCTGGACAGGTGGTGTTAGGTTATATAAAAGAACAGGGCTGTCAAACAATGGAGAGGAAGCCAGTAGAAAATGGTCTTCCAGGAGCTCTTATTTTGTCCCTGCCTCCAAGTTCCTACTTTGATTTCCTTTCTTGACTTCCCTTTCATAGAGGGCAGGAGTCTTGCTGGAGTTCATTTTTTCTGCCAGTTAAAGAACTCAAAGGCTATCCTGACTCTTCTGACTGCTCTTGGGACTCATTTTCATCCTATTGGGTTCCCTCATCCAGCTTCAACATGAGGACATTTGTCTTGTATTAGTGTATCTTGTTTTGTCCTGTTTGGAGGCCTGCTTTTCTTCTGAAGAGAGAAAGAGGAGGGGAGTGTGTCTGGAGGAGAGGGAAGGTTCAGGGAGGAGGGGTGGAAGATTTAGGAGGACTGGAAGGAAGAGACTCTGTGGTTGGGATGTATTGTATAAGAAAAAATTCTATTTTCAATTTAAAAAAATCAAAAGGCAGGAAAACTCTGAGGTGCAATAAGTAGCAGCAGAGAGATCTGAAGCACCTCAGACAGGATCCACAGTTGAAGGAAGGTGTTTGTTGGGATAAGAAAACATGCACAGAGCAGGCACAGAGAAAAAAAAGCAGACCTTCACCTTTTTGAGCCAGTCCACCCATAGGAGGCCTACTGATGGGAGACAAAAGCCTACAAGGCCTTTGTTTTAAGATGTCAGGCGTTTTTGTCTCAAAATAGAGGGTGAGGAAGAATCTGGCCATACTGGAAACTCACACCTTTATTACCTAACAATGGTCCCTCTCCCTATCTGTGTGACTAGTAGAAAGTCTAACTCCTGGTCTCTCGACTTCATGAGGGACTGCAAGCTGTAAATTGAAATGGACCCTTCCCTCTCTGAGTTACTTTTAATCATAGTGTTTATCACAGTAGTTGACAGCAAACTAAGACAATTCTCTCCTCCAGTACCTCATCCTAGACCCTGGAAACTGAGACCTTGTCTGTTGTTACTTCTGTGGCAAAGAAGCTCTGTAGTCATGATTCGGAGCTTGAGACAGAAGATCACCCTGAACTGTCCTATAAAACAATATATCATAGGATTATCACAAAAAATCAAGAAGTCAGAGAGGAGAAAGATGCTAAGCTCTAGGCTTTAAACATGGTTGGAGGGGACAATGAGATGTCTCAGTGGTAAAAGACTCTTGACACACCAAGCCTGAAGACCTGAATTCAATCCCCAGGGCCCCCACACACATGACAGATAGAACAAATTCCTGACAATTGTCTTCTGATCTGGATGAGAATGCATGAGTGTATGCCTACATACACATCCAAATAAGTCAACATAACTTGAAAGAAATGTACATTTGCAGAGTGAGGTTCTAGATTATGGGATGTAAATGCTAGGGCTAGAAAGATTAGAAACAATGGCTCCACTCCAGCTGCCAGCAGAAACCCAGCCTTGCAGACACATCTCAGGTTTTGACCACCACAACTGCAAAATAATAAGCTTGTGCTGTTCTAACCATAGTCTGACCAATAGCAGTGGTGTGAAACTAACACACATTTGGTTTTTCTTCAAAACTTGGAGATCTGGTCCCACTAAGCCTGGGTCTTTATCCCCCACCCCCACCCCCCAAAAGACAAGGGATGTCATCAGTTAACGAAGATGCTTGCTTGCAGGTCTGAGTCCTTTCCTTTCCCACTGTGGCCATTTCACTCAGTCATCCCTGTCTACCCACTGAGGCTTCTGAATGTGGGCCCTCAGGCTGGCATTGTTCTTGGAGAAAGTTTGAAATACTTCCCAAAATAGAAAAATGCCAACTGGCAAATGGACTGTCTTGGCTCCAATATTCTAAGGTATATTTGGAGAAGCTTCACCGAGCCGATGGGTGTGGGTAGAGCAGGGAGTTCTATAGACACAGTTAAGATTCTCCACTGCTTGTCCCCTTATTGGTAACTTGGCATTTCATGTCTGTGGGCTGGGATAATGTTCAAAGCCTGTGAGGCCCACCCTGGGAGACATTCATCCTTAGCCATTTTCATGTCACCTTGAGCTACACAGAATGGCAACTGCCTCCCTGCGATGGGGCCCCATGCCTGTCTCCTTTTTCCACACCATTACACAGGGAAATGCCTGGCTTCCCATCTCCAGTCCCCAGCTATGTGACAGCTTCAGCTTCCCCCACTCAGCCCACGTCCCTCGCTTGAGCAGTGAGACGTGAAGACTGACAGCCGCTTGAGAACGGCACAGACTGTTCCCAATTTAAGCCATTTAAAATGCATTTCTGTTCCATAAGCTCCATTTCTGTGATTCCACACCCCTACCTCTTTGAAATATGGTAACCCTAGGGAGGAGACGAAATTATCCAAGGAGGAGGAGTTCAGACATGCTAATATTTTAATCGCCCCTTCCTTTAACGCATTAGTCACATTCATTAAGTATGATTAATTTGTGGGCTTTGTTGAAAATCATATCAGTTTCCCCTATCAGCCACACATCCATCTCTTGCCAAGCAAGCTATAGCAGTAGCACCACAAACTCCCCCATTTTTAACACCTAAATTGCATTATGTGTCCCCTGAAAAACTCGTCCAATTAATTGAGCTCATCTGTGCAGAACACTTGCTAAAAGCCTGGGCTCCTGAGTCAGGCTGAGTCTGTTTAAGGCAAACTCCATCTCTTGCTGCACAAATCCCTTGGATATGTCACTGAAGCCTCAGTTTCTTCCTTTGGAAATATGGAGTTCTTTTTTCACTCAATAGGCTCCTGTATAGTGATGTTTTGGGGGCATATGCATGCCTATTCCTAGAGATAAATCAATATATACAATGACAAGTGGGTATAGCATTGGTCTTGCATTCTAGCTGAGAAAGGTGAATGGGGAACATATATAACATACCCAAGGGTGATATATCCTATAGAGAACCTCCCCCTGGCCCCCAAAAGACCGGGTAGAGGCAAGGAATTCCTAGTTTGCCGTGAAGTGATGTCACCTAAAAGGAATTCAAAAAATCACCCAACTTTCAAACCTTGGATTTCATATAAGAAGTCTGTGGCCCAGGAGCTACTCACAACATGTGTTTGTTCATCAAATGAACGTTAAGTACCTTTGAGTGACAGATCATAGCTACAGGCTGGGGACTTGGGCATTGTCTGGAAGAACTCCAGATCCATATGCTGATTTCCTATCACTAAGAAAGGGGTACTCAATAAATATCACACTGTAACAGACTGTAAGGCAAGGCAGCCCATAGTGATGAGCAGAGTAGGTGTTATGATAAGAAAATTGTTGATCTGTCTCAAAGCCTTAATTAGCCTTCAGGTCAGTTCTGTTACTGTGAGAATTAAGTTTCGATGTGTTTCAAACCATAGTTCCTGCAGCACTGGAGCATGAGAGAGAAAAAGCAATATATCACCTAGGGCCTGCGCAGCATCTACACAGGTAGCCACAAGCCATCACATCCCTATCTTTATGATGCCCAGGTAACACAAGTGGAACTTAAATTTAACCATGACTCACCAGGGCTGACTGCTGGGACCAGCAGTCTCTAGGTTATTAGTACTGATTTCAAAGGTGATAGACTTGGGAGAAGCAGATTGCAAAGTGTTTAGTGTGTAATTCTCTGCTCTAATGACGCCAGTGTCCATGCATGTAGGCCAAAACCCTTTCATCCTTGAATCCTATGAACCATTTGCTAAGCATCCTAGGAATAAGTTAACTTGTAAACCTTGTGTGGTGAATATGAAAGTTAAGATGCAATTTTAAAGAACCCCTTGAGTTCATCCACCTACTGACTCTGTAATTCCAGTCACCTATTTTCCTGAGAACCTTCTTTCATAAAAAAGGACCTCAGTATGACATGTGGCACCTCAAGACAGAGTGCAATGTCCAGCTTATAACATCCTGAAACAAGCCCAAACTGGATGCAACTTGCCTTCTTACTTGAGGCCACGTTCATTAAACCAGGTATCCTATAACAAGGCGTGCTGGTTAATCAATTATCTGGTTACCAAGAAAAGTATAGCCACAATCGATACAATTGCCTCAAAGCTCTGAAGTTGAAACTTGAACACTAAAATATAACTGAACGGTATTAAGGATTGGTTGTTTTAATTACGCGGAATGATTAATTGATCATTCAGAAAGTATTGATCTACAACTTATTTAATTCTTTGCAATTAAATTTGTTCAATTTCAGTCTGAATAACTGATGGTTCGCCTTGATGATGTTAGAGCTAGAGGGATGGGGACTGTGAGAGGCAAGTTGCTAGAGGGGGTCTGGGGACTCTGCACACAGGCAGGAGCTTCCAATCACATCACCCTAAGCCTCTGATAGTCCTCCAACGTTTGTCTATGGGCCAAGGTCCTACACAAGCTCTGTGTCCTCCATCCACACTTCCTTATTTTCTGTCTCCTATATCAGTTTTCTCGTGTTCAGAAGGTACTTACAAGGTGTTTAGAGCAAAGAAGAAGGACATTCCACACAGTCTCTGGCGAAGCTGGTGTGTGCCAATTAGTATTTCTCTCTATCATTTGTTATTCCCTATGCCCCTCCTCTGCACTCCTGGAGGATGAACCATTGATGCTCTCATTCAGGCTCTGGCACTCTTGCAGTCTCCTCTATTTTCTCCACTAAATCAGCTCCTTAGGGTGCGGATAGACTCTTGTATCCTTTTGTTTCCTCCACACCAGTATTACTGTACCCTCAGCTCTGTAAGAATGGCTGAGAGCCTTCTAGTTAATCCACAGTGGATACTTTACACATACTGACAAGCCCAGGGAGTGTATACTGGCTGAAAGAAATGAGCAAATGCTATGCCACCTCTTGGGTTCCTAAGGTAAAAATGTACTGGAGCTGGAGAATATTCTGATGGGTGGGGGAACCTGACACCTAGGGAAGGCAAAAGTACCAAGGCTGTGTGATGGTGTGGGACAGACAGCAAGAGAGGCATCACAGGGCTTGAAAGAGGGCAGGGGTAACACAGTCACAGATACAGGTGTAGGAAACATTTGGGAATCACAGCACTGGACAGATGCATCTAGGAGAGACATTTAGTCCTTTGTGAGCTCCTGTATGGAGAAGTGTTGTCCTGAATGACCTGGGAATTGGGGTCACTTTTGGGAAATCTCTCTCAGGAAACCAAGAAGGAACATCTAAAGTTGTAAGGGCCAGGTTTCACTGTCCCTCTCTGATGATCCCCAAGTCAATTTTTCCTGGAGCTTTCTTTGTTTGATGATGAGGCTAAATACCCAACCATACCTGAGCTTACACATTGTAGAAGGACAACTCAGATCCAAGAAGACATGGCTGACTTACTGATGACACCGGCCACAAAGAGGTCTGGACTTTGGCCAAGGTAGATGGAGCCTAGAGATAGAAGAGTTGTTCTTAGAGCCCTGTCTTAGAGCGGAGAGCCACTCTCCAGCTGTCTTAGGAGGCCCCACAGATTCTTTAGATGATCAAAGATGAAGATTTACAATTCACATTCATAGTTTAAAGTCTTTGACCTAGCCACTCCTGTTGTAAGGATGTGTTTGACACAAATCACTAGACAAGTATATGGAAATGAATGTTCAAAAATGTTCATCACAGTAATGTTTAGCATAGGGGAAAATGTCTACTATGTAGAGATTGTTAAATTTTAGTGTGTTTATAAGATGCCTTTGTCATTAACAATTATAACATAGAGTGGCATGATAGATGTTTTTAATGTTTTCTTACATTTTATTTATTTATATGCACTTGTACAAATGTATAAGCAAACCTGTGCATGCCACAATACATGTGTGGAAGTCAGGGGACAACTTGTGAGAGTTGGCTCCCTCTGTCCACCATGCAAGTCCCAGGGTGTCAAGGGTCTTAGTGTCAAGTGCCTTTCCCTGCTTGCTACACTCTCTGGTCGAGTCAACTGGACAAGCTGAGAGGCTTAAAAGTCACTCATGAGGCAAAAGAGTTTCAAGGAAGCTCTCCTCCTGGAGTCTAGCGTTCCCTACCCATACAGTAATTTTTCATTCCCGCGTTCCATTCCCGCGTTAGTCTAGTGTATGGATCCACGTGCTCTCTTTCAGTATTTTCCTATTATAAGTGCTTTTTAAAATTGAATTCTGACATGGCTTAAGCCTTCCACCAGTGTTCCAACAGTCCTAGACATGTCCTTGAGCAAGATCTTGGGCTTGGAATTCAGTAAGATTGTAAAAGCTAAGTCACTCCCTTACACAGGAATTTACCATCACTAAGGAAGAAGGAAGTTTCAGACCAAAGGAGAAACCAGAATAGATACTATAGCAGAGTTACACCCATACACACGTATTTACAATGGCCTAAGGGGAAGGTGGACTATACAAGAGACTAAAATAGGAACTATGGTAAGGACTCGAAGCCCTTGACCCTGGCTTCTAAGATTAGTGAATCTTAGGTGGAGCCCTTGTTGATCCCAGCTGTTATCAATGAATTCTATCCCAGGTGGTTCCCGTTAGACCTTTTGTGTTTGCATTCCTCTGTTTTATGTAAGATTCCGGTTACCTCAGTTGTACCTTGCGAATATGTCACCCAACTTCCTTATTGTCCTCTGCATAAAAACTCTGATGCTCAAGTTGCAAAATTACACTCAGATTCCACACAAACTCTCCTGTGTGCGTGTCTGTTTGTCGTTCATCCACGCTTTGCCCACCCGCGTCGAGAGACCCCGTTCCACGCAGACACAGGGACCCAGAGGGTCTGCAGCACCTGCTGAGCCATCTCACTTGCTCTGTTTTGTTATGTAGTTTAGAGTGGACCAAAATGTGAGTGCTCTCTGCTTCCACCTATCACATGCTGTCATTATTGGAACGCACCTCCACACCAGTTTGTCAAGTAGATCTTTGTGTGTGTGTGTGTGTGTGTGTGTGTGTGACTGCTTCACAAAAGAAATGCTCTATTGAGGTGCACATAGAATGTTCACAATGATTATCTTTGCACAGTAACACATTAACTTTCTTCAATATACTTTATATTTTAAAATATATTTTTAAAAATAGGAAGAAATGGGTCTCTGTACAAGGACCTGTAATTCAGAGAAAAAAGTGGCTTAGGATTCTAGCTGAGCTATGCTGCCCTGCTAAACATTTGGTCCTTTCCCACTGTGTTCTCTTGTCCTGGGCATATTTTGTCCTCCTGGTATGGCAACCTCAGCCCAGCCTCAGAGCTCTTGCATCAGTTGTCTCTCCTCTAATCTGAACATCACACAATTGGGCTCCTTTTGTAACAGGGTTCTCAGGTTAAATCCTAGGCCTCCTCAGAGCTTCCTGTGGACAACTTAAACTGCTTTTCTCACTCTCCATAGCCCTTGTCACTCTCCATTGCCCCCTCCTTTTCTTCACTTACTGAGTTCATCACCATTGGAGTCAATGATGCTTTCGTTTTAAAATCTTCAGTCTTTTGGACAACAACCATGAGGCTTGGATAGTCTGCTGCAGCCAGATTAGCACTGTAATGATCCTAAGCGTGACTCCTGCCCACCCCGCAAACTCAAAAACAAAGACAATGCTCAACTGTTGGATTGTGAGAAACTCCATCAGAGCTCTGTTCACCATATCGCTTTTGTTCACATTGTGTCCCCACAGTGGCATGCAGCTGAATAAATAGCAAGTGAATAAATGATTAAATGGGCTTCTGAGCCTGGCATGTGGGAGGGCAGGAGAGGGTTATTCCAGAAAACAATGGTCCTAGGCCACCCAGCTGAGAGAGGAATCCCTCACCCCCTCTCTGGGCCAGGAATCACATTACCCCAACATAGATGCTGTTAACAGCCAGATTTGAAGAGCAAGGTTTCCTTGCAATGCCCTACCCAGATGGGGAATGAGACTGTTAATTTAGTCCATAAAGTTACTTTTAAACCCAGGATGGGTTCAAATAGTCCATACCCACTCACCTACTGCACAGTGGATTTTTAGTTTTTATGACCAAGTTATCAATGGTAGGAGTTTTCACTGAAAGCATCCACACCACAACATCCTCGGAAGCATCCGTAACCCTTGTTACTTTGTCTTCTTTGAAAGGCTGCTTTTCTAAACGTTCAGCCTGCTCACTGTTTGTCTTTTAGCATGAGTTATGAGGCAATTTGCATGAACACGAATGACGTGGTATCAATTCAGTAGCATTATGAATTAATTAGCTCCAATCCACAATAACGAATTGGGAAAAAGCACTCAGGCTTTCCATCTCTTTTATTTACAACCGCTCTTGCTATGTACCACCTTCTTGGAGAGTAAGCATGGAACACGCTTGGTTCCCAAAAAGGTTAATTATCCAAGACAGGTTTATGGCACTTTCTTTCGCATCTTAGATGTCTGCATCTACAAATGGGGGAAAATTAATCAGCCAGATTCCCTCCTAGCTCTCCTTGTCCTAAAAGTGTGTGATCGCTGAGAAACCAGGTGAATAAGACAGATTGGACTTTACCAGAATCCTACAGCACCCCAACAGAGTTCACCAGCAGAGGGCTGCAGGGCAAATCTGACTCACAACCATGACATTTTCAATTCCCTGAAGTGTTAAAAAAAAAAGAAAGAAAGAATTTGTCTGATATACATATACATAGATCAGCTTTCAGCTTTACCTCTTGTTTTGGTTTCAATTATATGTATCTCACAAAGGCCCACACACTGATGCTTGATGATCCTGTGATGGTTTGAGAAAAGTGGATCTTTAAGGAAGTAAGGATGAGTGTAAGTTAACCTAGCCCCTTCCACACTCCTGGAGGCTAACAACTTCCTTTGCTGTCCTTTCCTGCCATGATCGTTTGAACCATCACAAGCCCAAGACTAATGGGCCCCAAGATCAAGTACAGAACTAAAATAAAACTTTCTTCCTTTTAAGACGATCACTTCAAGCATTTTGTCCTAGTGATAGGACACTGGCTATGGTGGTTTGAATGAGAAATGCCCCTCACACATTCCAGGATTTGAACACTTGCTTCCTAGTTGGTGGTACTGTTTGGGAAGGTTTAGGTGGTGCATTCTTGCGGGGGTCATGGGAGGTGGACTGTTGAGATTAATAACCTTATGCAGTTCCCAGTTGCCCCACCCCCCATGCCTCTGCTTCTTGCTTGCCTTTGATTCGGTGAGCTTGCAACTTTCTGCTCATATCCCCAAGCCTCCCACCATAATGAACTCTTATCTCTCTGGTAACGCTAGCTAAAATAAACTCTCTCTTCCTCAAGTTACCTTTGACCACGGGGTTTTAGCACAGCAATAGAAAAATAACTACTGTATTAAATACCACTCTTGAGAAACAAGAGACTAAGGGCAGCACCAGCCACAGCAGGAGTTAATGACAAGTTGCTATGTGGAGGCTTTTCATCAGCTAACCCCTCAGCTTTATACCTTCCTCATGGTCACTGCCTGTTCCCTGTCTCAGTGGATGTTAAGGCAAGGCAGGGGGTACCTGCATCAATGAGGGACCTAGTAGTTGACAAAACTCTGGAACAGTCAGGGGAAGCAGAATTCTAGTACCTTCTCCATCCCCCACAAAGGACACTGTTAGTAAGTAGTGCCGAAGATGAGCACTCTGAGGAAGTAAATGGACAATGGTGCCTAGAGTTGGCAGTGAAGATATTCACACTGGCTAATTAGCAAGAGCTTGTTGAGGCTTAAATATAAAATGTCTCCACAGGTTAACTATTAAATGCTTGGTACCCAATGAGTAGTACTATTTTAGAAGGTTCTGGAAATTCTAAAATGTGGAAGCTAGCTATATGAAGTAAGTCACTAGGCACAGATCCTTGGGAGCTATCTCATGCCACAGTCTTTCCTTGTATTCTCTCTGCTTCCTGTCTGCCATGCACTGAGCAACCTCTTTCTCCTCTAGACACTCCTGCCATTGTCATGTTCTTCACCATGAGCCCAGAATTAACAGGGACCAAACTATGGCCTGAAACCATTTTGTTACAACATGACAGAAGACTGACTAACAAGGGGCTTCTAGTACATTACCAGGGGCCAGAATAATATGTTTCTTTAGACTTTTCATGAAGAGACATGAACAATCATCTATTCAAGCCAAGTATAGCAGTGTTGACAGACCAACAACAGACTATTTCACCCAAGCCTAACTTAGTAAAGCAGTAAATTTATTGAGTATGGGTCACTCAAAGACAGATGAATTTCCAAAAAGCCCAGGTCAGCCCAGCGCTGGTGCATGCCAGAGCTCCCTGCCTGACTTTATGAGAAATTCCTCTCCCCCAACTGTTACAGCTTCTGTAGCATTGAGGAGGGACCTTGTGCATCTTGTGATTTTCAAGGGGGTCCTGAGACTTGTAAATTCTGTTTACTTCCTAAACCTTGTAAAACTTGAGTATTTCCTAGACCATAATGTGCTTCCTTTGGGGGGCAATGTTTCTAATGGAAGGGACCAGGGTACACCATAAGGTGGTATGGGGAGAGCCAGAACATGTGTTAAGGATTGTTAGGGGGTATGAGGATAGAAATAAAATTTGCTCTGAATGGGGACAGACTCATGCACACCCCAACACACATGTGGAGGTCAGAAGGCAACTTGTGGGAATCAGTTCTTTTCTTTGACCCTGTGGGCCCTAGAGGTCAAGCTCAGGTTATCAGCATTGGTAGTGACCTAACCCCCTGGATCACCTCAATGGCCCAAGCGAATAGGTTTTGATAGATGACATCAGATGAACTCAGTGGCTTAATATGGGGCTAAAACCCCTCGCTGTATTAGTCTAAATTAATCCAAGAGCAGGGTCTGGGTAGACATTTTGTATGTAGAATTCGATGTAAGCCCAGGAAGCTAGATTAGAGAGGACAATGGAATAAAATAAGACAGAGAAGGAGTCACCACACAGGTATATTTAGTGTGTCACTGTACAGAGATTGGGCACACTCTAGCTGGCACCTTCTGAGGAATTTTCTCCACTATGGTCAGGACTAGTGCAAAAGCACTAGCCTCACACTCCTACCCTCACAGGTTACGTGCAGCCTCGCAGACACTAATGAAAGAATGTATTCCACGTGTAACTGCTGAGCACAGCCCTCGCTGGTTCGAACTGCAGTGTTAAGGCAGAAGGCAGACACCCTGATGGAGAAGCATTGCCACTCTGTGTCCATTCAATTCCCATCAGAGCTGATGGCTAGGACAAGATGCCTGTGATCCAAAGCCTAGAACAGTAACAGTTCACAGAAACCTACTCACTGTCTAGCAGGTCTAGCTTTTTTCCTCTGGCCCTCATGCTGCCAGCCTCCTCTCCTGGTTATAGAGCAGATGGCCGCCTATGCCTGTCTCCATCCCCTCACCTCCTCTCCAGGGCCTCTCCCAGTGTTTGGCAACCTATATAAACATGCTTTAACTGCTTGTGGATTTCATCAGCTCCCTGGAAGGCAGTCTTTCTTTATCAAGGCCGCTGTCCTTCGTCCCTGTGCAGTATCTAAGCATTGCTTCTTCTTTCCTATCCTCCTCTGAAAAGCCTTTGAGCAAGTGCTCCTGAGAGAGATGGAGGGGGATGGCACACTGAAACTGCCCAGATTTCACAGTCTCACCCCACTTCTACCCTCGCAGTGAGCTTGGCTCTCCATGCCCACAGGCAGAGACCTTGGTGAATGGGCCCAGCTTGTCAGAATCAATAACTGTGGATTTAGTAACCATGTCAGTTATAATTTGTGTTGGCTCTCTTCCTTCATATTTGAATGACTCCATATTTAATATAAATGAGAAATTCATCGTCTTTAGAATTGTAAAAGCTGCAGATGAGGCCGGACTTGAATTTACTCAAAAGCTCCCTGGCATAGTTTGGACAGGCCAATCCACATCTAATTCTATGGGGTAGGCCATGGAGGGTGCTGATGGAGGACTATAAGAGGAGACTGTCAGTCAAGATGGAGATGAAGATCAAATGACAAGGTAGAGTTTAAGGCTCAGATTAAGCAGCATCCTGGAAACCCACACAGAGATGAGATGGTATATAAAACTCGTGGGAAGACGGCAATGAGATTAAAGTGGCCACATCTCTGATCCCAGGCTCGTATGTGTGCAGTATCTTGTTGTCTCTGCCTACTGCTCAGGGGATGCTCTCTAAAGGATGAAGCTTCTTTTGTCTTGCATGGACTGCACTGACACAGCAGGTGCTTGTAACACTGTGTGATGAGTGACAGTGAAAACAGTTTCAGAACAAGGAGCCTGCCTCGGGAGCTCCTGCCGGATGACACGGAGCTCTGTACACAGTGGGTTCTATCTGCACCCACCTCATGCTTGATGAACAAAAGGTCCTGTAGGCTGGGATGCCTTATCCCTTCTGATTTCTGAATTTCAAAGCCTGGGTCAAAGCTTTGGGAAGGAACTGAATGACACACAGGCAAATGTTTCAAAGCTAGATATTGTGTTTTACTGCTAAATTAGCCCATCGTATATTCGAGGACTTATTCCAGGATATGAAGACATGAAAACTCAGATTCTTGAGTCTCTTGTACAGCACGATGACATATTGTTTGCATCTAACCTTCATGTTTCCTACTGTGTACTTCAATCATCTCTAAGTGACGTAAAACACCTGTTTTATGTTAAATACTGTATGGGTGGCTACTATATGTTGTTTATGGAATAAAGACAATTAAATCTTGCAAATTGAGTACAAATACATTATTTAAATTTTGTTGGTTTCCTGATTTATTTATCTTTTTGCTTGTTCATTTTGTTTTTGCGACAGGATTACATATAGCACAAGCGGACCTTGAATTAGCTATTTTGCTGAGAATGACGTACAACTCCTAATCCTCCCGTCTCAGCCTCCCAAGGATTGGAATCACAGATGAGCATAACCACACCGTACCCAACTAAAAAGTATGTTTGATATGTGTCATGGTTTATGTTCATTGTCATCTTGACTGGACTTAGAATCACCTAGGAGATTGGTGAGGTGAACATCTTTGGCTGGTCTGTGAATGTTGTTCCAGCAACCGGTGGGAGAAAGATTCACCTTGGATGTGAGTGGTACTGTCACACAAACCAGGGTTCAGGGTGGAATAAGAAGAGAAAGAAGAAAGGTATTAGTGTATTAACATTTCCTTCTATTTCATATCCATCAGGAAGGGAAGGACCGGTCTCTTCACGTACAATTACTAGGATGCTTTGCCCAAGTTATCAGACCAAGTGACCATGGACTGAATCCCTAACACCTTTTAAAATGAAGGTGACACCTTTCTTTCAAGGTTGCTGTAAGTGTCGTTAACCTTTTCAGACTCTCAAGCTGGATCTATCAGGACCAAGGACTAGATGTGTCACTTCAGGAAATGTCTGTACAGATTTTCCCAGTGATAAGGGTTGTCCATTACCAATCTAGGCTCACACCACCAGGGATAGATGAAGACATCCCCTTTGGCAGTTCACAGCATCCTGCAGGTTTTTTTTTTGAAGGTGGTGGCATGTCACACAGCCAATGATCTGGAAACCGTTGGAGTTCTAGTGCAGATGTGAAGGTGAGTACTTGTGCAGAGTATCCAGAGGTAGGGTACTGGATATACTGACATGAATATATCTCTAAGCAGTAGCAGAACAAAGAAGTCAGGCTGGTGTGGCCTCAGGCAGGGGACTTGAACCTTCTTCCACGAGCTCTGTCAGGAGTAGGCTGTCCTGCTATTCTCGGGGTGCTTACATTCAGTCTTTTTCAGTACAACCTCCAGGATCCTCCCAGTAAGGGTCCTTACAGAGCTTCTCCCTAAGCTCCAACACGGTCTTCCTGTTTTGTACCCACCATCTTTTCTTCGTCCCTCCTGCTTCTCTGGGATACACTGCTTCTTCTATCACCATCACCATCATCTCAAACTGTGTCCTCCTCCTTCCTGATCCTCTCCCCACCATGCAGTGGAAATGATATACAACCCACCCAGAGACTGAGTGATCACCAACGGAAAACAAAACAAAAACGAAAAAACAAACAGACAAACAAACAAGACAGGCCCCCTCATCCAGGAGAGGCTGGCTTACTTACAATATCCTTCCAGAAGGTAAGAGACCCTTTTACAGCACCATCTCCCTGGCCGACAGAAACAGAGAAGTGACTGACATTCACTGTTCACCAGGCACTGCCTTATATATTTATCCTCTATGAAGAGGACTATGACATAGAGGCTCCCAACTTCACCCTAGGATCAAGGGGAAATGGTCATGTGCCTATCCCAAGGCCATAGTCACTGGCTAGGCTGGGAGGTAAACTCAGCCTCGTTGTAGAATTCCCTTTACTGTGTCCACAATGGTGTGGTTTACAACCAAACAACCTTGTTAAAATACCCCAAGTATCCATGGCATGCTATGCCCCTAAGGTCTGTCTTGTGGCCGGTGACTCAGTCTTCCCCTCATCCCAGAGTTTATTTACGCAGATTATAATGGAGCAAACACTCAGGGCCCATAAAGATAGGGACATGACCATCAGACTTCCTGTGGTGGTGACAATGTGTGTTCTGAGACAGATCAAGAGTTTTTCTGGGATGCACATGACTTTATAGACATCTGAGTGTATCCCAGAGAACATAGACTTACCCAAGAAGCAGTCTTGTAGGGAGGAATTAGGGCCAGGATTGGATCTAGTCTATATTAATTTCTGAAAACATCAAAGACTCTCCACCATTCTAAGGTCACTCACTCAGTCTGATTCAACAAGGCTCTCCGTGTCCCTGGTCTCTTCATGTGCTTTGAGCTCTGGGCTGCTCAGTTCACCTACTTTTGATAACTAAGACAGATGTGTAAAGCTCTTTTCTGTGTTGTTTCCTTTGCCTGTTGTACTTCTGTCACTAAATATTGAGTAATACTTTTTTTTTGAAAGATAGAAATCTGCTTCATCAAGGGGCCAATAGGTATAATTGGCCAGCTAGGAACTGCTGTCCATTTCTAGGTCTTTTGTCACTGCATACTCTGTAGGGAAGGATACAGAGACTGAAGGACATCAGGGAATGGCCTCTCTCCATCATCACCAAAACTCAGGCCTCTTACTGCTGCTTTGGGAATCACACTTCAGTATGAAGGAGCAAAACCACTCATACCATAGAAGCTGCCAATGTTTATTTGTCTGTATTTTTAAAAAGTCAATGTGTTTGGTTTTTTTGTTTTTTTTTTAATAGGCTGGCTTGGAACTTGCTATATAGGCCAGGTTGAGTTCTAACTCAAGATCCTCCTGACTCATAATCTGTAATATCTATTCTTGCTTGCCAAATTGACCACATCTGGAATTAACTAAGAAACACACCTGCGAGACATCTTTTTTTTTTTCCAATTAAAATTGTTTGAACTGGAATGTGCTAGTTTTAGTATAGATCTTTTGAGATGGGAAGATCCATCTTTAATCTGGGTCATCCCTTCTGCTGGGAGCCTACAAAAAAGGTGAAAGAAGGAAGCTATCTCTCTCTGTGCTGCTTGCTCTGGCTGGCAAGACCATTACTTTCCTGGCATCCCAGCCTATGCTTTCAGGATCCCAACATATATTGAAGACCAGCTGAGACATCCAGTCTCATGGATTGAACAACTACTGGATTCTTAAGCCTTCTATTAGTAGATAGCTATTATTGGACTACTAGCTGGACAACAGCTTATAGGCCATTCTAATAACACCCCTTTCTGTATATAAAGATTTATTCTATCAGCTCTATTCCTCTAGAAACTCCTGATTAGTACATCCTCCATGTGCTCTTACAGGCATGCCTCATATACCCAGCCAGTTTTTGTTTTCTGGTTCTAGAGGCAGGGCCTTGTGCTTGCTAGCCAAATGTTCAATCACTTAACTAACCCCACAAGTCCCATTTTACCATCGTTCAAATCTCACTGAACAGGGCTAACAGAGTTCTGTTCAGTCCATTCACAGGCTTCAGTCCATGTAGTTCAGAGATTTCCTATCAGTGCAATGAGGTACATTGGTTTCTTGTCCTCAAACCTGGGTGAACAGTCGGTGATCTCAGGAGACTGAAAAGAAATTCAGGAGCCAGTTTGAGTCCAAAAGGGAAACATATGGCCCTGCCATGTGTAACAATGACATAAACTGGACAAAGTAATTTAAGCAAATGGTTATTCTAAAATGTAGGAAAACATTTCAAACAAGACAGGAATTGGATAAAGTGTGCCTTTAACAACTATTTTAAGTTTGTGACTTTGTGATCAAGAGATCATTCTACAAACACCTTGAGAGTAGCTGCCGCAAGATAAGGGCTCCAGAGGGCAGAGCTCCACTCAGAGAACTTATAGAGGCAAATCATGGGAGCATTCCTGATTGACAGCTAAGTGGCATGTACACAAGGGAGTCTCAAGGACACTGAACAACAAACGAGGCACAGACTGCAGGGGTATGTGGTTATAGAAAAAAGAACTACCCATTTAAAAAACCCTGTGAATTCAATGTTTTTAAATCAAGTGTACACTCCAACTGTGGATACAAAGTTGAGTCAAGAAAGAGAAGAACAAAGAGATGTTACAGGTTCAGAGCCACAAAAGGCTAAGGCCCACAGATGGCTAGGTTGAAAATTGCAAGGAAGAGCGATGTCCAGGAAAAATTAAACCACAGAAATGGTTAGCTTTGTCCTGTTCAAATCACTGATTAACCACCAAATTATACAGGCATATGAGAAAAGCCCACAGTATGAGAACAAAGGCTATCATGTGGAAGAAAACCGAATAGGGGCTCACTCTGTATACAGGTGCTACATGAGGAGGTTGAAATTTGTAGTTTGAACCCACAAACCTACATTGACTAAAACACACACACACACACACCACATCAAATAAAACAGAATTTAGATTCACTAATGTCTACACTGTTCAGTTTTCAAGTCAGTATTACTAGGCCTAGAAAGAAAAAGGGAAGGAAAAAAAAAACAGACATAAGAAACTAGCCACATTTTGACAGAATGCCAGCAGAAAGAGACTTTATATAGGTATAAATGTGCACATATATTCAGCTATTGGAGGAGCCCCACAATAGCTGTCTTTCACTGAAGAAAATGAGGACCCAGTAGTTCCTCAGTCCACAGGACTGGGTCCTTCAGCAGTCCCAATTTAGTGCCAAAACCTGGCACCTTCCTGGAACGCCTCAGGTCCTTGGTATGTGACATGTGGGAAAACAGCTAGTTAAAGTCTAAGTCTACCATTGACAGGATAGCCTTCTAAGTTTAGGTGAGTAATGGTAGACTCCCTATGTTAGGGGAGTTTCTCCTTCTTTGACCTTGACCAGGGAGTTCTAAGCCCCCATACTGGCCTCTAGCTGAGGGATGCCACAGAGCCTCAATTAAATTATAGGAACAATTTCCTCTCTCCTGAGAAAACCTGTCCAGCCAGCACCTGAGATTCCTCAAATGCTTCCTCTTGTTAATGAGGCACTCCAGGTACCCTAAGGCCCCAGCCAATGACCTTTGCCCATCTTGGATGTCCCTATCCTCAGTCCTCCATAACTTTATAAGCCTTCAATCACCTTAAGTAAACTTGATCTGCCCACGGACTGCGGATCCTGGTGTGGTTCATTCAGAATACATATTCATAGGGCTTCTGAACCCCCTGCTCTATAACTCTGCTCCCACTGCCCTCTGGATCGTATCGGCCGATGATGGACGAGAGTGGGGAGACCCACAATGACGGAAGCCAATAAACACTGCTGTGGTACCAGTGAAGCAAGCAGCAGCAGCAGCAGCAAGTGAATGAATGCAACGGCAAGAACTGAGCCAATCAAACGAGAGACAAATCCTTCTACTTTGCCCTTTTTTTCTCTGGGTTGTTACCACAAGGCCAACTACATTTGGGATGGCTTTTTTCTACATCAATTAAAACAATCGGAACACTTCTTCAAGTGAGGCTCCCTATTCAAGTGATTTTAAGTTGTGCCATTAAAATTGACACTAAAAACCATCATCACTGGAGCTGGAGAGAGTGCTCAATAATTAAGAGTTTTGGCTGGGTTTCTAGAGGACCTGATAGTTCACAATAGACTGTAACTCTAGTTCCAGATGTTATGACTCCCTCTTCTGGCCTCTTGGGGAACTGCACACGTGTGGTGTTTAGACATAGGAGATGATAATATACCAATTCACATAAAATGAAAATAAAATACACCTTTTAAAAAATAATCAGGGGCTGGAGAGATGGCTCAGTGGTTAAGAGCACCGATGCTCTTCCAGAGGTCCTGAGTTCAATTCCCAGCAACCACATGGTGGCTCACAACCATCTATAACACAGGATCTGATGCCCTCTTCTGGTTTGTCTGAAAACAGCTACAGAGTACTCATATACATAAAATAAATAAATCATTCTAAATAATAATAATAATCACCACCAGGTGCAGTGGTGAATACCTTTAATTCCAGCATTTGGGAGGCAGATATAAGTAGACATCTGTGAGATCAGTGTTGGGGTGGTTTATATAGTGAGTTCCAGGACAACCAGGGCTATGTAGAAAGACCCTTGTCTCAACAACAGCAACAACAACACTAATAATAATGCTGATATCACAAATTATTTTTAAAACCATCACAGTGTAACAAAGTAACTCAAAAACACATACACATGGAAAATGGGTGAAATTAAAATAAAAGTACATAAAGCCAGCATTGTGAGAGATTATGATACACCTTTTTCAATAAATACAAAATGGTAGAAAAGAAAACATTGAAAATGTGGGCTCTCTGGAAAACATTACCAACGCAGCTCACCTACTTGATATTTTTTTTAGAACGTTGCACCAAACTATAGAATGTGGAATCTTTCCCACTAAAAGTAGATGCTAACCAACTAGATCACACATTTTAGCCAAAAGTGAATGGTGACAGATTTCAGAAGAATGAAACCTTCCAGAGAATGTTCCAGAACTACAGAGAACATTAGAAATCTTTAGGGGAAAAAAGTTCCCTCCTGCAGTTTTTCCAGTAATCATGAAGTTAGGAAGGTTTAAAAAAAAAATTGCTTTTTTTTTTTTCTAAAAGTGCCCTATGTCTACTCTGATAAGCAAGTGGCCTTCCATCCTCACCTCATATTTCCTACAGAATATTATTCTGCACTGTCAATAGGAATTGTTAAAAAGGGATGCTTTGGGTCATGAAACAGAAAAGCCCAGACTGCAACTAGCTCCCAGATCTCCTTCCTTGAATGGGGGTGTCCTCACATCTGCCATTTGGTCAGGTGGTAGGAGGGTCACTTTCAACTACACAACCCACAGAAACAGGGCTCAGTTTTCTCAGAAGACTTTTCAGGATTGTGGTTTTAATTGAAGAGTCTTAGGTCACATGACTGAGGAGTGCTCAGCTGCTCCATTCTCTGTAGGGCTGCTCTTAGAGTTAGGTGAGGAACCCTAAGATTTGGGAGACATTGTGTTTGGTGAAGATGACTGGGCGCGCGCACGCGCACACACACACACTTTTTGTTCCTCTTTGTTCTACAACAAATATGGATCACTGTATAATATTTTTCTTTTGTGGTTTGGTTCTTTTGTTCATTTATTTTTATTTCAGTTTACTAATGGGATTTTGTTACTCTTTTGTTTTGTCTTGTTTTCATTTGCTGGTTGGTTGATTATTCTTTGCTTAATTTGGGTTGCTTAGATTTGAGGTTTTGTTTGGTTTGGACTTTTTGCCTCAAAGTTTTTACTATGTAACTCAAACTAGCTTAGGGTTTTCTATGTATCCAGACTGGTCTGGAACTTGCTATGTAACTCAGGCTGGCTTAGATATTGAAAACCTCCTGTATCAGCCACCCAAATACCAAGATTACCCACATACACTACTATTGCACACTTTTCTTCTAAAAGTACAAGTATTTAAAACATAAATATGTTTGGGGACTGGACTTTCTTCTCTGAGGGAGACACCATTGACATGGATGACCAGTGTTTAAGGTGGAAACACATGTCCACAGGAGTGGCTGTCGCTGAAAAATGTTTGCCAAGTCTCTCCTTTGACGCTTAAAATAGGCATGAGCTCCTGTAATGACTTCATAAATCAAGGGCAAACCCATTTTGGGTTCCTCACCAAAATGGGGAACATTTGAGATCCTGTGTGTTATCGAACACAGTTACCAACTCAAACAGGATAAAAGTAATCATGGCTTATTCTGGGGCAAAATATGAGCAATGGACACAGATTTAGGCTACCTAAAAGTCCCATGATCCAATTTGTAACAGTTTGATGAAGTTTTTAAGAGTAATATAAAAAAGAAAGACATAAATCAAGGCACTTGTTAAATACATTGGTAAGCAGATTAAAGGCGAGTTGGGGAATCTCTGCTGTGGGCCTCAGGCTCTGCCTTTGGCATTCTCAGTCTTTCAGTGAGTGGAAGCCTGAGTCTGCACACTCAAAATGATTAGGCTAATGGCTGGGTTCAGAGGACGGTGATAAATGTCAATAAGAAGGGCTAAGGATTGGCTGGAAATAATTTAGCTCTAGACTTACAACATTCCAAACTGTCCACAACCCTTGAAATGTTAATCAGCCTTAGAAAAGTGTCAGTGGAAGGCACAGTTTCTTTCTGAGAACATTCTAAATCTAGTCCATGTTGTTTGAGAAGTTGTTTATGCAACAGCCATGCGTGGTGCCTCCTATTCAAGCTGCATCCTTACCTCTCCAGAGGGTGAAGCCTTTACCTAGTACATCTCTGGTCTTCAAGTCCAAAACAAATATAATCAGTGTAGCAGGGAACCAAACTAAGGGACAGAGGCAATTAAAAGCAAATCAGGCATCGTGGAAAAAGTCATTTGCAGGAACAGTTGTGACCACAGCATGAAATATGAAGGAAATACATTAAAGCCAAAATTAATTTAATAAATGTCTTCCCTCATTCTTTTAAAAAGGCGAGAATACCATGAAATACTTCATTAGGCAAGGTCTCAGCAGGGAAAATTTTGAACTTTTTCAAAGAAGACTGTCAATTAGAGGGAAAAAAAAAGAAGGAACAGATGAAAAGACAGAGAAATAGACAGACAGACAGACGGACAGACAAACAGAGAGACAGACAGATACCCAGTTAGCGTGTGTAGCTTTAAATTACTCTAGACTTATTTCACCATCTCCTACCCTCGGCACTGGAATAGCTTTTGTCAAGTGTGTGGCTTGGGTATGAAGTATTCCCTGAAGGCTTGGCGACAAAAGGCTTAACCCAGAGGAGGGCTGCTGGGAGCTGATTGGGTCATGGGAGTTCTGAACCCATTTATGATATCATAGCCACATGGACTGTTAGGAGGAGCAACTGGAGACTGAGGCATAGCGGAAGGTCACTAGGGCACACCTTTTGTCAAGTCTTTTTCATGTGCCTTTCCACGCTTCCTGGCTATCAGGAGCTTGTCTCTACTACACACTCCCACCATGAAATGTCTGCTTCACCACAGAAGAAAAAAACCAATGAAACCAAACAACCATGGACTGAAACCTCTAAAAACATAAGCCAAAATAATATTTACTCAGAGAAGTGGATTGGGTATTTTTTATCACTGTGACAGGAAGTTGACTAACAGATCAGGTCAACAGAAATGCTGAAGAAGGAGGTGAGCATCTAGTCTCTCAAACTATTCAGACATGTGCCCAGGGTGCTACAGATCAGGGAGTATCACAAATATAAGGCGATTCGGGCAGTTGATGTCTACTTGCTGCAGATTCAGAATTGCTTTTCATTTACTTCTTAAACCCAACTTTTTCCTTCAAGGCACCTCATTTGAGTGTCTTCAGTAGATCCAAAGGCCATTGGATACCCCTGGAGCTGGAGTTACAGGTGGTTGTGAGCCACCCTGTTGGGGCTAGAAATCAAACCTCGGTTTTCTGGTAGAGTGGCAAGTGTGCTTAACTACTGAGGTATCTCTCCATCCACTGTTCATCTAATCTATTTCCTCATTTTTCTCTTACTTTCATTACCCTTATTTTTATGTGTATTTTAGACATAGCATTCTTAAATGGCTCTATGCTATTAATAGATACTTAATAGTTCAGTAATTAATTTATTTAATGATTTTTGCCAACATTGTTTGCACACAACTTTTAATGTGTATTGTCAGAATCTCCAAGGAAATTTTCTTTCACAACTGTTTTTCTGTATTTACAATTATCTTAGAATAAATTTCCAGTCATGGAAGCTTAGAGTCAGGGCAAGAATTAGGTGGATGAATTTAACAGCTGAAAATTCAGGAGGCTTATTGAAATTGTAATTTCAAATTATTTGTTGTTATCTGAAATTTAGCTTAAACTGAGAGTCCTGTATTTTATCTGGCAGAACTCCTAGAAATATTTTAAACCTTTTTATACTTCTGTGCAGTCACTTTGACTAGAATAAGAGAAGATGTGGAGATATCTGGCTTTTTATTTGGTATGTCCTGTTTTAACTGTTGTTTGCATTTGTGTGTTAACTGTCCCACTGACCTGTAAAGGAAGAAATTGCTTTTAGCTCTACCTCACAGACAACAAAGTGGAGATCAACGGGGTTAAAATAAAATGGTGAAGACTTACATAAACCAGTATCTGGAAAGCTAGAGTTTAACTCACTGTCCTAATTTTGTTTCTGCTGCTGTGATAAAAATACCCTGACAAAAAGCAGCTTAGAGGAGCAGGATTTACTCAGGTTATAATTCCATGTTACAGACCTCCATGGGGCAAAGGACAGTAGTGGCAGAATTGCAAAGAGTGGTCAAGAGTAGAGAGAAATAAATGCATGCATACTGCTTGCTTACCTGCCTGCCTGCTTGCCTTGTTTGCCTGCTTTCCTGCTTGCCTACTTGTACTTAGTTAGTTTTTCTTCTTATTCAAGAACCCTTGCCTAGGCAATGGTGCCACTGACATTGGGATGGATCTTCCCAAATCTATGAACTTAATTAAGATAATCCTCTACAGGCAGACTACTGACAAACTAATCCAGTGTGGACTGTCTCTCACTGATACTCTTTTTATGTGACTCTAGGTTATATCAAGTTGACACCATACTTACGGGACCTCACAGATACAGTGACTACAAGAGGCTAAAGAACAAGATGTCAGGTTTAACTACATGTGGTATCTGGCTTGGACTACTTTAAAAGTGAGCAGCACTTCCCATCTCCATAGACCTGAAAACCTTCTACTTGCACTGAAAATCACTGGAGGGCCACAGATCATTTAGCACTGGGGAGTGAATTTGTCTTGCCCATAACCAAGCCAGGTTTGACTGCTCATTTGAACTCCTCTCTGTCTCTCTTAGGTCTTCATTCTCCTCTTCCCACTTACAGTATTCTGCATCTCACTAGTTCCCTGTTTCACATCTCTAACCCTTTTACTCCAATGGGGAACATGTTTATGAGTTTTTTTCATTTCTGTGGCATATACATGAAATAACTAACTGGAATGGAGAGATCATTTATTTGGGCCAACCCATTGATTTTGGGCTGAAGTAAGGCAAAATGCCCTAAGGAGTATGTGATAAAAAGGTACCCACCTCCAGTGGCTAAGAAACAGAGAAAGAGACAGGAGAGAGCCCCAAAAGACATGCACCAGCTATCCCCTTCCTCCTCTAGGCCAGACCTCTAGAAATGTATATAACCTTTCAGGAATGCCACCAAATTACTAATCTGCCCATGGGATAATTCAGGGCTCTCATGATTCAGATATTTCCTCAAGGTCCCATCTCCAAACACCACATCAGGAACCAAGACTTCAAGCCATGAGCCTTTTGGGAAAACATTCCATATCAAAACCTGAACTGGGAGCACTTGGGACCCCTTTGCCTCTGCTTGGATCTTCACAGCCATAGTTCTCCCAGCAAGGACTCCTTTATTCCTGGGCCCACCTTGGATAAGGGCGATTCCAAGGAGGTATTTCTCCACTCGACTACTTTATTTTAAAATATCCATCAGTTCAGAGTCTTGTTCTGTCTTCCCTGTCTCCAGTGCTCCCCGCCTTCCTCTCTTCCCAGCATGCCTGCCACCCACCATAAGTTAGGAGTGGATGACAAGACAATGTACCTGAAAGATAGCAGGTCACCCTCTGCTCAGCCAGAGGGCAGGAAGAACATCCAGTCAACATCCTCGGGTTTACAGGAGTGGCCTGACTGGTGAGGCCAAGAAAAGTTTTTTAAGTGGCGAAGAAATGGTAGGTGTCACTGAGTAGATGCTGACAGAGAGACAGACAGACAGACAGACAGACAGTTGCCCACTGGCCTTGGGGTGGGTTAGGACTTGGAGGACACAGTTCAGGCTTGGGTCCAAAATTAGTTAAAATCCTCATGGCTTCTTCCCTAAAGAGTTAACTGTGTGTGGTTAATGCCAAAATGACCCTGTGAAGTGTAAGTCTGGAACTAACCTTTGGACTTCAGAATGCTTCCCAGCCATTCAGCAATTGTGGCTGTCCCCATTTGCTAAGCATGATTCACCCTGGTCTGCTTTGAAATGATTCACAAAATAAAACTTTAAGGTTTTTAAAACTGCTCATAAAAATGGATCAATCAGCACAAGGCTGAAATAATTAGCTCCTTTTGCTAGGAGAAAAAGAAAGAAAGAAAACAAAACAGTGCTTCTTAATTATTGCACTGATTGAGTGAGAGGTTTTTAAATACAACAAAGAGGCCTCTGAAGGCTCTGTCCTTCTACCTGCCTATAGGGGAAAGAATCTAATTAAAACAAAGAAAATAAATTAATATTTAATGGTGTGATCTCCCCCACATTCTTTTTACTATTCCACCCAGTGACAGTTACAAAATTCCCCCAAGCAGAACCCAAAATCCCATGAGAGCCATGCTGGTGAGGAATAGACTCCCTGAGGGGACTTCCTCAGGTCAGCCTTGGCCTCCCACCTCAATGCCAGCAAGCCTCACAGCCACACATCCCTGTTTGGGGTCAGTCTTGAATCTAGTCCTTTAGTTAGAGAGAATC
The DNA here is from genome assembly GCF_978045245.1 of Mus caroli. Classification (NCBI taxonomy): domain Eukaryota; kingdom Metazoa; phylum Chordata; class Mammalia; order Rodentia; family Muridae; genus Mus; species Mus caroli. Next base: position 106,689,694 of record NW_028227263.1, on the reverse strand, counting down.
TTGTGAGTGTAGGCAAAATGCAACAGAGTCTCAAACAGTTGGGAAGGATTCTGAAGTACTGTGAGTGAACACTTAGTAAAGTGCCCAGAACATAGCTAGAGCACTGAGTCTACCTCACTAATAGCAGGTCAGCTTTCATAGGCTTAGACGCTCCACACAGGCATAGGGAGAGAAATGGATGGTGAGTTTCCTGCTCAGCATCCTTGTTGGCAGTATGTAGCTCTTCCACATCTATTTTCATCCTGTTCTGAGCAAAGAAGCAATCCCCCAATCAGCCAGGTTAATCTTTGATTCTAAGAGGCAGAAAGTCGAAATAAACTACAGCTACCATGACGCTTTAATTGATGGCACATATAAGGGGGATAGGGAGACTTCAACTTCGTGCACAGCTCGATCCAGGATCAGGACCACATTTTAACAGACTTCTCTTTCATGCAGCCATGATGTTCCTGGTTCCTGAATCCTCCCATGTAGTGATAGAATGAAGACCCCGCCACACAGCTCGGGTGTCTTCCTCCTCCATGTACCCTGAACCTGCTCCTCCCTGCTCTTCTCTTTTGTTATCATATCAGACCCAGACCCAGCCATCATTCTTTGTTGCCATTTGGTTTTGAGCAGGGTCGTTCCACATAGTCCAGGCTTCACTCGAACCCCTGTTCCTCCTGCCCAGCCTTGAAAACTGCCGGGATTGCAGAGTGTGCCTGTAACTCTCATTCTTCTCCCTTGAAGTGGTGTGTGCGCACACGCACGCGCACGCACGCGCACTGTGTGCAACTGCCATTCATTTCCCCTGGATTGCCACTCCTGTCTCCCTACTGTGCTTCCACTATCCACTTCCCTTGCTGAATGTTCCCAATGGCTTCCTAGTCCACAGGGAGGAACTCCAAACTTTCAGAGTCCTAAAAGGCATTTAGTAACACTTTCTTTCTGTGGGACACTGTCTCAGCTAGCCTCCTGTTCTGCCACTCAGAAGTTGCCATCAATCTCATCATATTGGGATAGGGATGCCACACTATCTCTAGCCCCAGAGAGGACAGAACCTACCACAAGGTTGGGAATCCAAATGACAGGAGACTGGAAGCAGTCTGAACCACCTGAACTTCTGTTTAGAAGTAGTTAAAGGAGGCTATTTGTGAAGCCCTGTAGCCTCCATTTGAGAATTGAATTGGGATACAGCACAGCAGAGGAGGGGTGGTGGTGGTTTTATTTTACAGTTTATTTAATTCACTCTTCCTGCCGGCACCCGTTTAATTCATCTGCGCGGCTAAGGCGGAAGGACGGAATTGAAATATTAACCTCGGAGGCAGCGCAGGAGCAGATAGTGGAGCTCTGCCGGAGAGTGCGAGCAGGAGATGAAAGGCAAAGAGGAGGCATCCATGGGAGAATTAGAGGGGGGATAATAGAAGCCTTCGCTCTAATGGTTCATTTTCTTTCTCTTTAGTCCAGAGTGATAAAAGCAAATAAATTTGTGTTTAGAATCACAGACACAGTACAAGGCTGTTATATAATGATATTATCTTCCTGGCCAAACTTTGTTAGAAGTTCTAATGTCGAAAGCATGCAAAGTGGATTAAAATATCACAGTCGAGCAGTAGAGCCTGTCAGGATGACAGAATATTATTAAACCTGTGTATTTATCCCTTAATTTTCATCTCCACACGAGATCCCAGCATGGTGCTGTTTCTACACAAAGCCATCAGCGGAGGGTGGTCTAGCATGGGGGGGGGGGGATAACCACTGGGCAGAGCTAGAGAAGTGTGCTTACCAGCTACCCTCGTGCTTGAGCAGAGTCCAATCTAAGCATTTAAGCAAACAAAAAGGTGGCCCACTTCCTGGGTGGCATTTAGCTGGCACTCCCTCCACTCAAGTCTGTGGAGGAACAGAGAAGACTCCAGAGGAAGAGGGCAGGTTCAGGGCTGAGATGAGACTGACACATGGGCTGGCTATTCTGTCTTCAGGATGGGCAAGTTTCTTGTCCTCTAGGTCTCCTGACTCACTGCGTGGACACTGGTAGCCACCACAGGGATGTGTGCTCTCTGTATCTTGCTGAGCAATGTGGTTTTACACACATGCTCTTTACGAGTCACAAAGCCATGTCTAAGAAAGGAATGATTACATCTTGCAGCTGAGGAAACTGAGGCCCTGTAGCCATACAACTTGGCCAGGTCACGTGCTGCACACGATGTCATCAAGTGGGACAGGGCTACCTGGGCCTGTGGATTCTATAGGTAAGCAAAATGTGCCACTGTTGGGGTAAGAAGACCCAATATGGTGTGGACATCAATTCTGAATACCCCTACACTGAGTGTTCGGAACAGCAAGCTGATGCCGAGCCCCAGGACAGGTGTGTGTGTGTGTGTGTGTGTGTGTGTGTGTGTGTGTACAGGGGGAACCAAGCAAGGTAAGAGACCTAACTTTTGTGCTGTTTGAATTGATCCTTCTGTGTGTAGACTTAAAATAACATGAAAAATAGCTTAGCTAGAAGGGGCAGGGGGCCCAGGATAGCCATCTCTCATCTACACTATAGTCTGGGGACCTGCCTCTCTCCTGAGAAGGGATCTCCTTAGGACTCTTCACTGCTGTGTGAGTGCCTGTTCCTCCCTCTTCCAGGGTTCCCCTCCAGTCTAAACTCCAGCCCCACCTCCTCCAGACAGCCTTCTCTAACCACTCTCAGCAATATCGTTCCACTTCAGGTCTCCAGCAAACAGGAGGTTCACTGCCTCACCTCAGACATACCCCCTCACCATCATCAAGCCAGGCCTTCAGGGTGGGCCACACAACATGGAAGGCATTCAAAGGAAAAGCTTTTTAAGGTTAAAAAGGTATTTGTACCCATGGGACCCCGAACTCTGATAGCATAAGGTCCTCGGATCACCTGGATGACAGACTGAGATATGGGGAGAACCTACAGACATGTTGGGAGCTTGGGGGGTTGCTTGGTGAGGATGTAATGAAGGCTAGAAGCACTTAGGGAAGAGACTGAGAACTGGTGAAGTCACACTGAGGGCTGGGAAGTGTATGCTAATGGCTGGACAGGGCCTAGTGAGAGAAAACTGAGGGCTGGGGAGGGCCTGGGGCATGTAGAGAGCTAGAGGGTCTCGTGGGAATATGCTGAGGTCTAGAATGGCTTTAGGGGACATGCTGAAGACTAGGGAGAGCTTATAAGCTTTGCTGAAGGCTAAGAGGGCCTGGAGGGCATGCTGAGGGCTAGAGAGCCCGTTGAAGGCATTTTGAGAGCTGGGGGACCTGGGATGCATGGTAAGGACTACGGAGAGTTTGTGGGGTATGCCAAAGGTAGAGAAGGCCTGGGGGTACACTCGAGTCTATATGGGCATAGAGAGCAGACCATGTTGAGGACCAGAAAGGGCCTGGGAAGGATTTTAAGGTTTGGGCTGTAGAGTCTGCTTGGGAAGATCCAGGGTCAGAGGCATCACCTTCACACTCTGGGGATCCAATAGAAGAAGGAGGACTACAATTTTAGACAAACAAGATTTTGCATGAAAATTAGTAACTAGAACAAGAACATAAATCATAACAAATGCCAGAGGCATCCAAATCTCGGTCCCTGTTGAGATTTTTTTTATTTCAGGTTTGGTGCCAGCAGTGGTCACAGACACACTTTCTGTAGCACCCTGCCCTGTCATGCCCCAGAGCACTGCTGAAGCTTGGCTCTCCCAGAATTCCTCTGGGTCTGCAACGTTTTTTAGCTTTGGAACCACTCATGCCTGTGGAGGAACCTGCAATGTCCAGTGACCTATGTGAAAAAAGAAAAGACAAACCAACAAAAGTTACCCAGCTGTAAGTGCAGCTGCTGTCCCCTAGCCCAGTGCCTTGCTCACCCTGTGAGACCCAGGGTCAGCTAAGTTGGGCTCACCTGTGCCAGGAGGAGAGCAACAGACCTGTCTGCATGGAACACCTATCTGCCTGCATGACCTCAAGCACTCTGGTGTCAGGGACAGTGAGGCAGAAAGATCACAAGTCCAGGCTTGTCCAGGTTCAAAAGTAAGGCCAAAGTCCAAAGTCGAGGTGTGTCAATAAGGTGTTCTGAAAATAGTTCCTATATTCTAAAAGAATGGAACTTTTGCTGCTCCTCACAGCCAAAGTTAATAATAGACCTTGCGGTCACTTAAGACTGCTCTCCTCCTGTGCCCTTTGCCTGTTTGTCTAACCTGCTTTTAAGTGACAATGTAACAATCAACCTTATTTGCCTTGGATTTTCCATGTAATCAGTTTTTGCCGCCTATACTAAGGCATGGCTTTGATCTTAAGTTATGTATTCTTCCATGCCCCTGACCCAGAATAATTCATGTATATCATTTGCTGAGAGCAGCAAATACTGAAGTTGAAAGCAACTTCCTAAAATCTACCATAAAAGTTGACAGCATCCATTTATGGTTCTTGCTTGATAAACAATGATGTTTGTTGTCTGGGTCAGTTAAAATCAGTTGCAGTCAGCTACTTAATCCCTTGTAGAACTCTGTTAAAGATTTCTGTAAACTATCTCATTCCTTCTCCCCACGTGATTTCTATTTTATTTTGTTCAATAAATACAGAGTAAAGCCCTGTGTTAGGTACACACACACACACACACACACACACGGAGTGGGTGGGGGCTGGACGAGGATAGATTCACAAGAGCCTTTAGGTATGGATGGATTCCCAGTCATGAAAGACAGACAGAGTACAAAAGACACTGAGAGCATGAAGTAGAAAATTCAAATCCTGACTCATTCTTGGTTAAATAACTCCAGGATGGAGTATTTTTATTTCTTTCCTTACTGCAACGCTGATACATTATAGCTAACTTGTAGTTAATCACTAATATATTATAATCCTCTCAGCTAAGTGTACTACAGTACTTGCCTAGCATGTACAAGACTCTGGATTTGAACCCTAGCACCACAAAAGGGGAGGTGGGGCTAAAGGGAAGAGTAAAGGGATTGGTTTCACTATAAGGATGGAGTCAGACACAGGTGCTTTCCATGTGCTCTGTCAAGTGTTTTAAAGAACATGTCATGGGCCAGGAGAGATAACTCATCAGTTAAGAGCACTTGCTATTCTTGGAGAAGACCTGAGTTTGGTTCCTAGCACCCACACTGGTTGGCTCACAAAAGCCTCTAACTCCAATCCAAAGTAATCTGGTATTGTTTTATGACCACCGTAGGACTGCATTCATGCAGTGCATATGCATTCAGGTAGATAGGTAGGTACATACATACATACATACATACATACATACATACATACATTGCTTTAAGAAGAAGAAAGGTCAACTTTATATTCTACACAAGATGGAAAGGCATTCCAGCTCAGCTTTTTACAAGAAATACTTGATATCAAAGCCAGGTGAAGATGTTTTGGGAGTGAAATAATTCTCTAATAGGCACTGGAGTGATTAAAAGAAATATACCAACCATTGCAGAATAATGCAACCATTATACAATTGTCATACGTGTACATATGTTACTAGGGGTTGGGTGTCATGATTTCTCAAAATATCAACCATCCATGCAGCTTGTAACTCAACGAATTGATTAAATATACAGACAATGGAAATGAGAAAATACAAATGCTTCAGTATGAATGGGACTGGGGAGGGTGACATTGGCTGCAGAAACACATGCTGGTGTTTTAGAGGTGATGAAAACACATTCTGTCCCAGATGAGGGGGGACATGGATTTGTCAACACTTACCAAATGTACCATAAAGTTAATTTCCTATTTGAAAAATATATCAAAAATGAAACTGCCTAGTTTGAACCAAAATTTGCCGTTGAGCTGAGACCCAGCTTGAATACAGCATCCCAGGTGTTTCCAAAGGAAGGCCAAGGATTTAACTTTGGGAACAGCTGATGTCACTCCCCAACTCACTCTGATCAGCCTCTCTTTTCACTTCCCCAGATCTGTCCCCATAGGTGTTCTCTGATTGTGCTGCTATTTCTGTACCATAAAGTTAATTTTCTATTTGAAAAATATATCAAAAATTAAACTGCCTAGTTTGAATCAAAATTTGATGTTAAGCTGAGGTATAGAAGACACTGAGCCTGAAGTAAATAATTCAAATCTGGACTCGTTCTTGGTTAAATGACTCCAAGAAGAAGTATTTTTATTTCTGTCACTCCTCAGCAAAGCTCCCTCTGCCTGCTTCATCTGCAGCCACTCCACACCCCAGACCCTCTCTATCACACTGTGTCTCTGCTACATGGTGCTGATAACCATGCAGAATCATCCCAGATGCTGCCTTACTCTCGGACTCTCCCTTGCCATGGTTTACAATGGCCCCACGTTGTTCACTGCAGTCTACTGTCACCCCAGATGGCACTGTGTTATTCAGGGTTCTTTAAAGGAATATAACAGATAGAATGGACGTGTGTGCATGTGTGCATGCATGTGTCTGTATGTGTGCCTGTGTGTTTGTGCATGTGCATTCATACATGCACCTCTCTCTCTCTCTCTCTCTCTCTCTCTCTCTGTGTGTGTGTGTGTGTGTGTGTGTGTGTGTGTCTGTGTCTGTGTCTGTGTCTGTGTGTCTCTGTGTGTCCCTGTGTGTCTCTGTGTGTTTATTAAGGGAGATTTACTATAGTGGATTTCAGGCTGTGGCCATGGTGGCTGAACAACCACTATCTCCCAACAGAAAGGTCAAGAATCCAGTAGTTGTTTAGTCTACAGGAATGGGTGTCTCAAAAGTCCCAATCTGGTACCAGAGTCCCAGCTGAGTTCTGGAGAGCTGCTTGTCTTCAGTGTACCTGGGAATCCTGAAGAAGAAGGTTCTAACTCCAATGGAAGATTGCCTCAGCAATAGGATAGATGAACCTGCCAGTGAGAGTGTGATCAAGCGGGCAAAAAGCAAAAATTTCCTTCTTCCACTTGGGCTACAAACAGAAAGCATAGCCCATGTTTAGAATGCGTCCTCCCTCTTCATAAGATCAAGACTTAAGGTAGGTCTTCCCACCTCAAAAGAAACTCTTCACAATGATGCTCAGCTTCTTGGGATTTAGTTGATTCCAGATTTGCAATCAAAATTAGCCACCACAGGTGCCTATGGTGGTAAGTGCTCAAAAATATGCCTGAATTAATAACCTTATATAGGACCAGCAAGATGGTTCAGTGGGCAAAGGAACTTGCTGCCAAATATGACAGCCTGAATTTGGTCCACATGACCCATGGTGAAAGGAAAGAATCAACTCCTTTAAGCTATCCTTTGACCACTATAAGCCCTTCTGCACACATGCACACAAAGTAGTTAATAGATAAATGTGTACATAGATTAATCAACAAATAAGTAGAATAACCTGATAGAGGGGTATGCAGGTATGCGTGTGCACGCACGCACGCACACACGCACACACGCGAACGCGCGCGCGCACGCGCGCGAACACACACACACACACACAACATTGAACAAGTTAAAAAAACACTCTAACAGAGGTATAGGGAAGTAATGAAAGCAAAAGTTTCACCACCAACTGAGAAGAAAAATTTGAGAAAAGGTTGGATACATTCTAATATGAGACAACAGGCAAGGGTGGAAACCCAGGGCTTCATTTCACTCATTTCACCCCTACCTTTTGTTTGTGCAAGAGAAAAACTGTCATTGGCTCATTTGAGATGTCTGTCCAGCCAATGAGCTGTCATCTTGTTTCTCCAGGAGTCATAGTGCAAATGTTCATTCTACTGGGTCCCTCTATACCTGTGACCCATCCTTCTGCACACCTGACCAATTCGACCAATTAGAGGAAGCTAGCTATCTCCCTCTAGTGGTGGACAGATTAATTAACAGTGATAGCACACCTGACCAATTCGACCAATTAGAGGAAGCTAGCTATCTCCCTCTAGTGGTGAACAGATTAATTAACAGTGATAGCAGTGTTGCCCAGTAAACTTGTGGGTAAATAGTGAGATCAAACCTACCAGGACATCATCATGGTAGAGCTTTCCTAGGCTCCCTAGAATTCCCTTCTATAGTAACCTTCTTCTTTGTTTTGTTTGTTTTTGCTTTTGCATGGGCTCACAAGGACTTGCATTTGCAAAAGGAAAACCTGTGACCAACCATACCTGTGCTTCTGTGATAAGAGAAATAGCTAAAGAATCTGGGCATGGCACTGTTAATGTGCATATTGATCTACAAATACAAAAAGAAGTCCTCTTGTGGTTTTCCCCAAATAGAACTTTTTAAAATTTATTTATTATTATAATTAAGTACACTGTAGATGTCTTCTGACACACCAGAAGAGGGCATCAGATCTCATTACGGGTGGTTGTGAGCCACCATGTGGTTGCTGGGAATTAAACTCAGGACTTTCAGAAGAGCAATTAGTGCTTTTACCCTCTAAGCCATTTTGTCAGCCCACTTTTTTTTTAATCACTAAAAATTTGAATTTTAGACAGATCCCTGGACTGGTGGTTGATATCTATCATTTAATTAGACCCTAGCACCTGTCTTATCCCTAGAGGCTTTTCCAGCACCACCGTCTCCCTCACAGAATGCTGACAACTCCCTTGGATCACACCTGAACTCCTGTAGCAGTTTTGCTGTGCTATTGAGCTTCTGCACCATCAGCCCCAGTGTGTTCTACACTAACGTTTCTTTCAGAAGGCTTTGGTCTACAAGAGTGTGTCATGGCTTCCATTGACTTCCTGACTTGATAGACATGGCATTGAGCTTAGGAGAGCACCCAGATATGATTATGGCAAATTTTAGTAAAATCAGCGTGGAGCAGAAAGCTCCTCCTTGTGGAAAAACCATAAGTAACTATGGTGGACACATGAGCTTCTACTGGGGACAGCAGTTTTGACCGTGGAATATATCTTACACAGGACACGTCCAATCAATCAAAGGTAAGTAGTTTTGCCCTGAATGTCTGTAGGAATCAGCTTGAATCTTCTATATATTTATATTTGTGTGTGTGTGTGTGTATGTGTGTGTGTGTGTGTGTGTGTGCACCCTGTGGTTGCAGGTACCTACACATCCAGAAGAGGGTATCAACCACTGAATTGGAGTTGCAGATAGTTGTAAGCTCCTTGATATGGGTGCCAGGGATATAATTCCGGTCTTCTGTAAGAACAGCACATGCTCTTAACTGCTAAGCCATCTCCCCAACCCTATCTGGAATCTCCTAAATGAGTCTCATGGCCAATCAGCAAGACTCACTTCAAAACTCTGACCCTCGAGGCCATGGAATGCAAGTTGGGTTCCATGAGTCCTTAACTAGTGCTTTCCCAGAATGTCTCATACTAAACAAGGTGGTGCTGCTCACGACAACCCAGGTTCTCTTATCCTCCATTTCCTTCTTGACTGCATTTTGCCTGCTTCTCATAAGGTGTTTATTCTTTCCCATCCTCTGTGATGTGGCTGAGGAAAAGACCAGAAGTGAAATGCTTGCAAGAGCTCAGGCATGCTGGGCAGGCTATGCTGACCCCTTTCCTGCCATTTCTATCTGGCCATTCTAGACTTCTACGTTGTCTCTCTTACTATCTTCCCATCACATCCCATCTACTCCTCCATGACCTCTTTCATAAGTCCTTTCATAAGGTCTTGGAGCCTTTAGATTTTCTAACTAAATCCTAAGCTGTCCACTGGATTGTTGATGGAAGTATGGGTGACTGTGCCCCAGGTTACCTCAGCCAAGCATCAGAGCAGTAGGCCCTGGAGACTCCACTGCCCCATGCCTGCTCAGCACTAATTTGAGCTGTGACACCATTTTCAAAGTTGTCACCACCCCGGGCCACAGTAGAACCTTTCTTGAAGGAATAGGAGCAGTTGCTATTTAATTTCCCTCCTCTGCTTCTCAAGAGCTGAGTTCCTAAGTTCAAAGGCATCTATCATGGTGAGTGATGGATTGTATTTCAAAGCAGGTTGGCAGCAGGCAGGAATTGGATTCAGAAACAACCATCTGGCTTTTGCAACTGTGTGCTCTTTGCCCTGCTCAGCGTCATGCTGGCTGTCACAAAAAAAACCTAGTGGCCAAAGAAGTGGAACTTGCTTCAGTGATAGGCCTCCTCTGTGCTGGAGAAGCAGTGGGTACCTAAAACCAAGGCTCCCACCTTGAGATGTTCATGAAGAAAATCAGGCTGAGCATTGAGATGTTCTTGATAGAGCAGGGCAGTGGTGGCACACGCCTTTAATCCCAGCACTTGGGAGGCAGAGGCAGGCAGATTTCTGAGTTCGAGGCCAGCCTGTTCTACAAAGTGAGTTCCAGGACAGCCAGGGCTATATGGAGAAACCCCGTCTCAGGGGGCTGGGGGGAGATGTTCTTGATAACCTACTACATGCAAGGTGTTGAGGAGCTGGACTGCCATAATCCAAAGCACCCCTTCACTCACTCTTTCTCAGCCTCTTGAGGTTCTTGATCCCTGTTTAGCTGAGCCATGGCAGCCTGGTGGTAAAATGAGCAGTTCTCCATCCCTAAAATCAGTGGCAGGGGTCATTTCTGAGCAATCCCCCACTAGTTACATAATGCTGGCAAGTCTTAGAGATTTGAGGCTCCATCTAAGAAGTTACTCCTTTACCCACAGCTTGAGAATACGAATACTCCAACCTTAAGTGATCATAGCATCCTTACCACATCCATTGCAGTAGCCATGACTTTCATGCAAATGTTCACACCAACACGGACCTTTATTTGCATGTGTTCTACCCTGAGCACTCAGAGGCTCGATAACTAAGCATTCTAGTATATCCTTGTGACCAGGAGCTTGGCCCTTAGGTTGCAGTGTGCATCAGATGAGGAAAATGGCAGGCAATGAATCCAGCACCTGCTTCCAGCACACCTCAGGGGACAGTGTGTTCCCTGACTGTCCAGCAGAAAGCTGAAGAGAAGACAGTCCACCAGCAGTAGGCAGCAATGAACCCACTCACAGTCAGCAAATCAAGCCGTGGACTCTCCTGTTTCCAAAACACTTTCGAGTGACAAACTCCAGGAGTTGCAGATATGAGGAGTGCTGAACAGAAGAAACTTAGAGAAACAAAGAGCTGCCTTGACCCATACCTCCAGATAAATAACATTAAAAACAAGTGAAAACAGAGAGACTCTGTACCGTCTAGGAATTAGGAATTCACACCTAGGTAATCAAAGAATGAGTATATTTGAGAAAGAGTTAAGCACACACATATGAACTAAGCTAGCCTTCTTTCTCTGTCTCTGTCTCTCTGTCTCTGTCTCTGTCTCTGTCTCTGTCTCTGTCTCTGTCTCTGTCTCTGTCTCTCTCTCTCTCTCTCTCTCTCTGTGTGTGTGTGTGTGTGTGTGTGTGTGTGTGTGTGTGGTGGTAGGATGGGTGTTGGGTGTGAGTGCCTCTAACAGAGACAGCAGATGACCTCATCCACTCTGAATACATACACACTCTCATTAGTTAACATTTATGAGGTGTCTGTTGTATGACAGACACTATTCTCAGTTCTTCTAAGTAGGTTCCTTCCTTTAATTTTCACAACACATTAATGTATGCAAAACACTTTATAGTGGCCAGGAATGAGAAAGCTCCACAGGAGCAGTGCCCAATAGTACTGTGTTTCTATCACTGTCCCCAGTTTCCAGGCTAGTAAAGAAAGAAATAAGAAATGGCATAAGAGAGAGAAAGAGGAGAGGTGGGAGGAGAGGAGAGGTGGGAGGAGAGGAGAGGAGAGGAGGGGAGGGGAGAGGAGGGGAGGGGAGGGGAGGGGAGGGGAGGAGGGGAGGGGAGGGGAGGAGGGGAGGGGAGGGGAGGGGAGGGGAGGGGAGGGGAGGGGAGGGGAGGAGAGGGGAGGGGAGGGGAGGGGAGAGGAGAGAGGAGAGAGGGGAGGGGAGGGGAGGGGAGGGGAGGGGAGGGGAGGGGAGGGGAGGGGAGGGGAGGGGAGGGGAGGGGAGGGGAGGGGAGGGGAGGGGAGGGGAGGGGAGGGGAGGGGAGGGGAGGGGAGGGGAGGGGAGGGGAGGGGAGGGGAGGGGAGGGGAGGGGAGGGGAGGGGAGGGGAGGGGAGGGGAGGGGAGGGGAGGGGAGGGGAGGGGAGGGGAGGGGAGGGGAGGGGAGGGGAGGGGAGAGGAGAGGAGAGGAGAGGAGAGGAGAGGAGAGGAGAGGAGAGGAGAGGAGAGGAGAGGAGAGGAGGAGAGGAGAAAGAGAGAGGAGGGAAAGAAGGGAAGCAGAAAAGGAGGGAGTGGGGAAGAAAGGAAGAAAATAGAAACTGACTTTCCCTTTCTTTGTCATTTCAAAGGCATCTCAAATAAGGTTCAGGTGTGTGTGTGTGTGTGTGTGTGTGTGTGTGTGTGTGTGTGTGTGTGTGTTTAAGAGAGAGACAGAGAGACAGAGATGTTAAGGCATTCATTTTTCCAATTTTCTAGTGCTGGATGCTGCAGTGATCACCCACGGAGTTACTTACCTAATTCTGTTCATTTGCCTGAGCACCCAGATCAGCACGCAGGAGGATGCAAAATTCTGTATTTTTTTTTCCAGAGGATTGCAGAGTAAAACAAGCAGGAAGTTGAATGTCAAGACTCATGATACAACTTAAAACTAACCCCCATGGACAATCCATGGTTGGAACTCATGCTGCCCAGCTATGGTATAATAAACTGGAATGCACTCTCTAAGCCTTGGAAAAGCTAAAAGATACTGTGCATTTGGACACACCAGCAAGGAGAAAGTGCTGTGGGCAGACTGAGCAAAGGCTGCTCCTGGATGGACGCCCCGCTTCTGTGTTGGGAAGGAAGTGTGAGTCCCTGAGAAAGGGCTTTATAAGTTTTTTAACTAACCAGAAGAGGACAGGTCTCTTGGCTAAAAACAAGCAATAGCAAGGTTCATTTTTGCCAATGTCTAGCCTGATTTGTTCTTTTATTTATTTTTTATTTTATATTTTTAGATATATCATAAGTTTAATTGATCTTTAACAATAGTTAATTGTTCCATTTATGCTATCACTATGGCAAATACTCTATAAATATATACTTTTTTTAAACATATTTATCTTTAATCTCTTTTGCAGTCCAGTCATTATCCCCCTCCTGGTCTGCCCTCTGACAGTTTCTCATCCCATTCCTTCTCCCCCACCACCACACCCCTCCATCTCCAAGAGTATATCCCCACCCCCCCACCCCATCCCCAACCCCACAAGGCCTCCTCACTTCATGGGGCCTCAAGTCTATCAAGGATTAAGTGAGTCTTCTCTCACTGAAGCCAGACTAGGCAGTCCTCTGCTGTGTATGTGTTAGGAGCCTCCTACCAGCTAGTGTATGCTGCTTGGTTAGTGGCTCACTGTCTGAGAGATCTCAGGGACTTGGGATATGTGAGACTGCTGGCTTTCCTATTACGAGGAGTCTTAGCTAGGGTCATCCTCATAGATTTCAGGGAGTTTCCATTGCACTGGATTTTCACCTTGCCCCTAAAATGTCCCCACCACCAAATTTCTATCATCTCTCCCAGAACTCTCTCTCCCCAACCCTGCACCTGATCCCCCTGGTTCCATTCCCACCAGCTGCCAGTCCATCTTCCTGACTTCTATCTGGTGTTTTTTCTGAGAATTGATGGGATTCTAAGGACTATGACATGAAGGATTGATCCATTGGTGGATTCATCATCAAGCAGACTAATGGAAATGAGGTAGAACTGAAGGAGGTAGGGCTTCATTAGAGAAGTGAGTCATTGGAAACATATGTTGCAAGGGAAAATCTTAGTCCCTGTACCCTTCTTTCTCTCATCTTTGTTTCCTGTCTGCCACAAGATAGGCAGCTTTCCAGAGCCACCCATGGCATAATGTTTCTACCTTGCGACTGGCCTAAAACAATGGAATCAGCTGCTCATGGAGTGACATCTCCGAAACCATGAACCTAAACAAATTGCTCCTCCTTTTGGTCCATTATCTCGTGTATTGGCTGTATCACTGTCACAGGACACTTCCCTGGCTGAGGTGGATGTGGCCCTATATGATGGGACAATGGTTAGATGTTAAGATCTCTTGTGTCAGTTGTCTCCAGATAGTGGATTTCTCTTCCTTTTGACACTGCCAGGAGCCCAGCCAAATGCATACTTCTCCAAGCAGACACCATACCTTACTCAGAGCCCCAGAAAAGTGACAGAAAGAATGCCCATCACCTGGACTGTTAACTCCAGGTCTATGAGCTGTGCAATCCACTAGATCAAACAGTCTTTGGTGCTCCCTGACTATGAAAATCACGGCCAAAAAAATGATCTACAGTTGATAGATCAGCCCAGGACTCTGTAGACTTCATGGCCACTTTGCAGATAGGACCATGGAAATCACAAAATTCTCCAAGGCTGTGCTGCTATCTTGCTACCCCCACCTATATCCAGGCCACCTGTCCCAAGTCTCCTACCCACAATGCTGATAATGATTACCGGATAATCTTTAGCTTGGCCTCGCAGATAGTTCTCCCCTTCCATGCCTCCATCAACATACATGTTGCCAAGGGGGCACAACTCTGCAGGGAGAGTTTGTGCAAAGCACAGTGCATATTTAACACCCTTGTCTTCCATTGGCTAGTGACTTGATATTGATTACCTAATAATAACATGGCCCCAGGTCAGGTCTTCAGCTTCAACAAGGCCCATGGTGGAATTCCTCAAGGAAGACAGAAGCTGCACAGCTAGACTTCCAAACCAAGGAGTTGCTGGATCTATGTCTGTGCCTGTATTAATTAACCATTCTTTTAATGCTGGCTATGTCTGCACACATCATTATAATAGCCAAGACTTTCCTCCAAAGCAGGCTCATTTAAGCCAGTGAGGTGGTTGGTGATTTGGGGAGGCTGAGGTAGGGCTAAATTTTTTATTTAAAGTAGAATAAATTTAGGACTGGTAAGGGCAAAATTATAAAAGCATCATTCATTCATTCATTCATTTTCATTTTTTCTCATAATGCATTAAAGGGACAGCGCCAGGCCAGGACCCTGGAGAGTGGGTAAATTATACCTGATACAAAAGGGCCTCTGATTGAATGTGAGGAAAAAGGAAGAAACCAACCAGCCACACGGGGAGATACCCTGACCCTACCTCAGCCTCAGATGACAGAAAATGTGAACATGCTTAATAAAAACGAAAGCCTAAGAGGCCTGCCTATTTAGCACAGCCACACGCGGTAGGCAGTGAGGGAGATGGCATGCTAGCACAGTGCTAGAACTCTGCGTGCTGAGGCAACTGGTGGGAGAGACTCAAGAGAGCAGAAAGAGGACCCAGATGCACAGAGCCACAGAGATGCAGCAGCAGTTGGATTCTCTCTTGCTGATGAGTGAACACTTTTTTATTGCCACCTCCCGAGATCCAGCACATGTGGTGATGTGGATAAAGTTAGAACTCAGCTTATACTCGCGGCATAGAAAGAACTCTTTAACAGTCCCAGCATGTCGGCAGAGTGTGACAGATTTAAACTAGGTAAGAGAATGGATTGTTTTCAAGGACTAATTAAACGATGGAGCTGTTGATATTACCAATCACTGTCACCTGTCACAGAGCAGCCCTTTGATGCCACCTGTGAGGCTCAGCTCCCTCCAACTGCAGGCTGCAGAATGGAGCTGTGCTCAGACCTTGCAACCCCCACCCCCCATCCAAGTTTATACCTGGGCTTTGCTGCTGCTCACCGACTGTGAGAGCCTGGTTACGTTGCCTGGTACCTATGCCTTAGTTGGTCTTGTGTACAATGGATCTTGCTCCTTCCCCCTCCCAAGAGTGGGGTCACATTTGCAACATTACAGAAACTTTTCAGCAAATGTCATCATTATTTCAATCTCCACCCCAGCCAAGACTGCAAGACTGTCTGCAAGACTGGTTAAGTGCATGTTGGTGACAACTCAGGCTGGCATCAACAGTACAGCTTTTTGAATGAGGAATAAAGGCCCAAAGTGGACAGAGAAGGCCTCAGCATGCTGGGAGAGCACATCACATCTCTTAGGAAATGCTCCTGAGTGTGCTGTGATGGCTATTCCTGGTTGTCAACTTGGCTACATTTGGAATGAACTACAATCCAGAAATGAATGAAAGGCACACCTGTGATCCAGATCTTGAGGCTAGAAGACACAGGCTTCTGACCCGAATCTTGACATGGGATGGTACATGCTTTTGAGCTAGATCTTGAGGCATAATAGCTATATAAAAGCTTAGACCCAGGCAAGGCAATGCATTCCTTTAATCCCAGGAGACTAAGGCAAGCAGATCTCTGAGTTCAAGGCCAGCTTGGGAAAGAGCAAGTTCCACATCCAGGTGTGGTGGTGCACAGCTTTAATCTGGGCTATATCTTCTGCTAGAGGCCTACATAGGGACAATAGAAGAAGGAAGTTGCGCTCTTCACCTGTTTGCACTTACTTGCCTGCACATCTGTTGGAACCTACGTCTTCAGGATTCCAGCTTATACATTAGGCCAGCTGAAACAACTAGCCTTATGGGACTAAACAACACTAAATTCTTAGACTTCCCATTCACAGCTGCCCATTGTTGAGTTACTATAAGTCAGAATAAATTCCCTTAATATATAAAGACATTCCATAAGTTCTGTGACTCTAGAGAACCCTGACTTGTGCCCAGACTTGTAGATGAGACCTGGAGTGTGTGCATCAAGGGGATGAAGGATCAGCGATCCCTCTTCCTTCTATCCTACTTACTCCTCTGTGGATGGGTAGGAACACAGCTAAATTAGTCACTTTGCATCACTGGATCTGATACCCTGCAGAAGGAAACTAAAGGGGAAAGGATTTGTTCTGGCTCACAGTTTCAGTCTGTGGTACTTGGACACATGCACTTGGTGGAGGGGCCTGCCTTTGGTGGTTAGAAGTAGTTTTCTTTGTAACAGACCGGAAGCAGAAGATGAAGTAATATGTTACCCCAATGACTTCTTCTGACCAGGCCTAGCTCCTACCTTTCATCCGTCCTAATAACACCATTGTATTATGAAGCCAGAAACGATGAATACGAGCATATCAATCCATTAGGTTCATCTACTGGTTCCAGTTAACCCTGGAAAATTCCTCCAAGACACACCTAGGTTAATCACAGTGGTCTTTCTTACCCGGGGTTCACCCCTTACCAAAGCTCCCTTTTGGAGCAGACACATGTTAGAGAAGAGTCCCTTCACTTGTCAGTGAGTCAGCATTTTATTTCCTGCTTTGGCCTTTTGTGCAAAGGGCAAGTCTCTCTCCTCTCATTGTTTTGCCTACTTGATTTTTTTCTGTTTTCCAGGCCAAAACTGGAAATTTCTGTACAGCCTCAACATACAACTAACAGGGAAGGGTGTTTGCCCAGGAAGAACCTTACTTAGCACTCTGTTCAGATGCTGTGCTTCCTGGAACAGGGTCTCTCAGAGGTCCAATTTAAAGTAATGCTCAAAACAATGGCTACAGTGTTGATTTCTCTTTTAAATGCATGAACTAATTCAAGAGTTTTCACTTAAAGTACACTGAACTCAACCTCAAAAAATGGCTCATCCTCTACGTATGAGTTTCCTCAGGTCTAACCTGGTACCTCTAAGGGATCCCTTTCATTTCCCTGTGCTCCATTTGGTGCAATTAATAAACATCCCGATGGCTATGCCATCCCAGGGCAGAACCTCACAGTGTCTGTTCCCCCAATCACCCTGGTGGAGAATTTGTCACTGCCCAAACTTTGGCACCTTGACTGTTTCTGCTTCTTCCACTCATTCATGGTCAATACCTGTTAATAGAACCCTGAAGATGGATTATCCCAGAGGCCCCTTTGGAAAATGGGTTCACTGACTAAGTTCCACTTATAGCCCCACCTCTTATTTCAAAGTGGAAATTCAGCTAGTGATGGACACAGAGGATTCCTGTTCCCCAATCATAAGGCAGAACCCATGTTCCTAGACTCCCAAGGACTGCAGGTCCACACATGTGACAAATATTCCCCTTGGTGTACAAATGACAATCTGCAGGCAAAGAACATTGCATCAAGGACCTAAAGAGCAATCCACAGGCACAAAGAAACGCCAAAAATAGTTGGGATCCTCAGAGGAGCATCCTGAAAAGCTGATACCACATTGACTAGACTGAAAAGGGCAATGAAATGAGCTGAAGGAAGGACTGGACTACCAGGACACAGACAGAAGAAATGGCATGTGCAAAGGCCCTGAGGAATGAGATTGTCAGAATCTAAACTGAGAGAGATGCTAAGTGACCAGAGCTCAGGAATCAAGTGTCAAAGGCTATGCTACAAAGGACCTGGGAACTGCAGGGAGACTCCAACTTTAGTGTAAGTGTAGGTAGTGGAGGGACAGGATAGAAGACACACAAAGCTCTCTGGGCTACAGGGATTGCTTGTGAGCAACAGGATCAGACACAGGCCACGTGCAATGTGGGCAATGGTTATGAAGTTAGCAGAGATGAAAATGGGGAGGTCACTCAAGAAACTATGGCCATGGGACATTGTGACATAGGTGTATCTGGGGCTCAAGATTCACGTGGCTTACCTAACAAGACCTGATCTCAAACATCCAAGGTGGTACCTCAGTATCAGAGTGCTTACTTCATATGCAAGTTTGGGGTTCAAACCCCAATGCCACAAACACAATCAAAGGGCTGGAGAAAGAGATTGAAGCTGGATTCAAGAAGCTAGTGTGGGACATTATCACACAGGAGTAGCCAGGGTTCAAGATGAGCCTGGTAATGAAGAAACCTGGTGGGGTTTATGGAGAGGGGAAGAAAGAAAGCTGTGAGCAGACTCTTAGGGGCCAGTCAGCAGCAGAGCTGAGTCAGGCAGTTCACCCAGTATCCACCTATAGGGATGTAATGTCTATGATACAGTTTCATTGGTCCCTTCTGGTGCTTGGCGAAGGCATGCTTCCCACGTGGGTCAAGCAGCAATGGTACCCATTTGAGGACAGCAGTGAAGAGTTTTTTTTTTTTTTTCAGAAACAAGGATTACATCCCTCCCTTCTTTTTTATTTCCATGGAGAAGAGCCATTTTGCACCTGGGAGTAGTGCACCAATTTCTACGCACCGCTAGAATTCAGAATAGCCTCCTGAACAGGAATGGACGATCTTGTTGACAGTGACAATATTTACAAAATATGCTCTGACATTATAAAGGGGAGTAGAGAGTGGAGAGGTGGCTACTCTGCACAGCCCTGAGTACAGTGTGGAAATGACCCCTCCTCTGCAGCATCCCCCCCCAGCTTCGTGACTCTTGAGCATAGAGCAGCGCTCATAGCCCAGATAGCCTGCTGGATCCAGGGCCCCTGAGCAAGTAAGAGGAACGACATTCAGATCCAGCTCAGCCTCAATGCTGTGGTCATTTTCCTGAAATGTGACTTGGATATGAAGTGTCTGTAATGAGCTGAAGGCTTAGTCCTCACGGCCATGTTCAGAAATGAGGCTTTAGAGAGGCAAGTGAATCAGGAGGGCTCTGGCTTCAGAGGTTCATAATTAGAGTATTGGAAAGGGGTGAAAACTGTGGAGGCTGAGACCTGACTGGAGGAAGGAAGTAGCTGGGGGGTGGTGGGGGAGCAATGTGCCTTTGGAGGATATACTTATTCTCCCCTCCTTTCCCTCCTCTCCTCACCCCTCCCCTCCTCTCCTCTCTTCTCTCCTTTCCTCTCCTCCCCTCCCCTCCCCTCTGCTCTACCCTTCCCTCCCTTCTTTCCTCCCCTCCCTTCCCTTGCTGGTTGATCTCTTCCTCTCCCTCTTTCTCTCCTTCCCCCTCTTCTCCTTCCTTCCTTTCCCCCTCCTTCTTCTCCTTCCCTCCCACAATAAAGAAAGAGCTTTGCTCTCACGCATCCTTACCACATGAGGTCTAAGATTTGAATTCCTGTACACCATAAAAACTATCATGACCTGGCAAGCAGTCCACTGCTTCTGGCAATCCGTGCTCATCTGTTTCTGTAGACTGTGATAACACAGGCCTGCACTGTGTCTGGGGCCCTTCCTACAGGGAAGGATAAAGCATAAAACCCAACTCAGGCTACAGCCCTGCTGTTGAGCCACAAGGATGGAGGTAGTGGCTCTGTAGTATTCAGGGCCTAGTGCTCATTTTACACTACTATGTAACAAATTTCCACAAACAGCACACATTTGTGAGCTTTCATTTTCCAAGGCTGAAGTCATGAAGTCGGTGAACTTGAACTACACTGGGACTTGATCCTTCCCAGCTCGTTCAGCGTGTGGTCAGAAGTCACAGAAGTCAGCTCCCTGGACATACAGGACTGCCATTCATGTTTTCTTGTGAGCTGTTGGCTAGCATCACTCTTAGCTTCCAGTCACCTCTGCTCTCCTATTCATAACCCCCATTGTCAGATCACAGTATCAGTGTCTGACCTCTGCCAATCCAGAAAGACTCTGGCCCATGCTTGAATCTCTCTGATATTTCTGCTTTGTCCTCTAGACCCAGATTTAAATGACTCATGCTAGGTCCCAAAATAATCTCCTTTTGTTACCTCAGCTCATGTGTGTGTGTGTGTGTGTGTGTGTGTGTGTGTAGAGAGAGAGACAGACAGACAGACAGACAGACAGACTATCCATCTATCTATTTGGTCAATTGATAGATGGGTACTGGAGATTGTACCCAGGACCTAGTTTATGCTGGGCAAATGCTCTATTTCTGCATTATGTCCAGCTCTGATTAGCATTCTTAACCTCATAGGTAAGTCATGCAGCAAAATAATGAAGATAAAGCCCCCATAATATTCATACATTATCAGTTTCTGACACACACAAAAAGGCTGAATTATACAAACTGTACAACTGGGGCAGGAATCCACTTTTAGAATTCAGCAGTCAAGGCACCTCAATTGGACCACAGCCATAGCTAATCCAGATGTGCCTTAGCTCAGTGCCCCTTGACAGCTCATACCAGCCAGGCAGTCACTGATACAGACAAAACATCCTGCAGTGACCCTGTTGGTGAGGGAAATCAGGACAAAGGGCGCATTGCCTTCGTGGTGTGTAATTGTTGGCCTTGGTTAGCTGGCTTCTCTTTAAAAGTCTAAGAAGATCTGAGGTGTGTATCTATGTACATATTATACATGTGCATGCATGTGCATACACATGATTATGTGTGCAATATGCAGAACGTTTGATTATGTGTGAGCATACAGATGGAAGAGCACAACTCAGACTGAGCAGGACTGGCTGAGCTGAGCTGAGCCATTCATTGGACAGGTCTCTGCCCAGAACATAGACAATTAATTACCTCTTATTCTTCTCTCTGTTCTCAAGCTTCAATATGAAGAATGGATCAGATGGTCTCTAGGAATGCATACATTGGTAAGGCTGCGCCATCTGATGTGGAGATCTTCCAGAGTTTTCCTTGGCTCTTGCCTGATTTCACAATTTGTTTATATACTTTGTACATAACATTACTCAGTGTTTTCCAGAGAAACAGAACCAGTTAAATATGTGTATATATGTATGTGTGCATACATATGTCATAAGGAATTGGCTCACAACATGGAGACTGTATCCAGACCTGGAAAGCTGATGGTATATGTTGCAGTCTAATACAAGACCAAAGACAGGAAAGACAGACAGGCAGAAATAATCTTTTTGCTCAACCTGTTAGTCTATGGATGCCTTCAACAGATTGGGTAAGGTTTATCCACCCTGGAGAGGCCAATGTCCTAAACTAACTCTGATGATCCAAGTATCCATCTTACCCAGATGTGTGCTTCTATCATGAGAACACCCAAGGTAATGTGTTGGTCTGTGTGTGGATACCCTGTGGCCAATCAAGTCCATATATAAAATTGAAAGAGAAAAAGGCATCCAATCACATTCAGAAAACCTATGATTGACCAATCCCTGATCTAAAGGATGCCACCACACCCTTCCCAACACTTTCCTATTTCTCTTGAAGCACAGCTCTGGAGTCTTCTGAACTAAAACAATACTCTCCAATTGAGGCAATCGGACATGATCTCACACCATAATATATTGTAGCTTTTAAATGTTGGGCCAAACTTTCTGATTCAGCACATTTTAATCCATTTTATTTGCTAAGATCAGGCAGATGTCATCTGTAATAATCCCACCTGACCTCCCAAAGTCAGGCTGATAAAAATATTAATGTCAGTTTTCTTGCAGCCTTGCAGAGAGCAACGCCTTGCTTGACAAGCAAACAAATGGCCCAGAGCTGTCTGCGGGATGCTGATGAACCCATATTAATGAATAGTCTCATCAGTGAAAGCTGCCCTCTGGGCAGAGCTGCCACAGGCCGGAGTCTTCAGACTCAGCTGCCTTCCTTGCCAGGTCCTTGTCTATCGACAGGGGCATGGCACCTCAATAGTCATCTGTGGATGGCTCACCTTTCGCAGGGCTGTGCTAGCAGGAGTACTGAGGGACTTGGCTCCCTTTATTCTTCTGCCACAGTATCTGCCCCTTGCTCTCTATCTGTCAGATATTTCCACCTTCGACATTCAAGGCCCAAGTCCTTCTTCTATGAATGCTGAGCAATTCTAAATGAGAATAAAGAATCATTTCCAGGGTTCAGAATCTTGTGACCTGGGCCTTATTTTTCCTAGGAGTTTGCTTGGTCATTTGTTCTACTTTGCATCTTCGTGCTAGCTGGTTATAGCATCAGATGATGAGACTCACAATATAAGCAGTTTGAAATCAGTGTCCTGCCTCACGTTCCCAATGAACATGTGGTTTTTGTCTGGTTTCTGCAGGCTCTGGGTTTCCTGGGTTTCTTTCTTTTTTTATGTTTTTTTCTTTTATTTTTAAAATTTATTTATTTTTATTCTTTAATTCTTTTTTACAGTACAGACTTGACACCCCTCTTGGTCTGCCCCCATGACCGCTCCCCATCCCATACCTCCTCCCCCACCCCTGTCTTCAAGAGGATATCCCTACCTCCCCCCCCCAATTCTACCAGGCCTCCTTACTCTCTGGGGCTTCAATTCTCTCAAGAGTTAGGTGCATCTTCTCTCACTGAGGCCAGACCAGGCAATCCTCTGCTTTATATGTGTCGGGGGCCTCATATCAGCTGGTATATGCTGCCTGGTTGGTAGCTCAGTGCCTGAGAGACTTGTCTTCTCATGGGATCACTCTCCTCCTCAGCTTCTTCCAGATTTTCCCTAATTCAACCACAGGAGTCCCTAGCTTCTGTCCATTGGTTGGGTGTTAGTATCTGCCTCTGACTCTTTCAGCTGCTTGTTGGGGCTCTCAGAGGGCAGCCATGCTAGGCTCCTGTCATATGTATGTGTATCTGCATATGTTCAGTGACTGAGGAGGCCAGGGCAGCAGACCCCTACAGTTGGAATGACACTTGGCTGTGTTCTACCTGTTGGAGGTGCTGGGAAGAGAATTCAGCTCCCCTGCAAGAGCACAGTGATTTCTCATCCAATAAGCCATCATTCCATCCCTGGCTCTAAGTTCCTTACATCCAATTTATCTGGAGTTAGGACCTATAAGTGTTACTGTCTCGACATCACAGATGTGTGCCACTTGATCTCAGCTGTACCAAGTAGTCTCCTCCGTGGCCTCAGGACTCTTCTATCAGTGCTTACAGTATTATTACTACTCCTCAACTTCACTTTGCTGTCTCATAAGGTCACTGAGATCTGGCACCTTCCATCCTGAAGAGGAAGCAGCCAAATTCATGTCAGTGAAAACACATCCAGGCAGCTGTGTTTTACTCGCCAAGCACAGAAATAGGTTCTGCCCACAGAAGAGCTGAGGCAGTGAGTGGGGCCCATTGCCAAGTCCTTAGTGTCAATCTGGTCATGGCGAGTGCTATGACCTAGTAATGCGCCACATTACTATGTTGTATACATAGAAGCCTTCCTACAGAGAAGCATTCCAAGCAGACCACATCCAAGTGGAGCATCCTACAGCCAAGCTTCATGGCCAGAGCCATTGGCTTAGGGCCCTCTATGACCCAGTCACACAAATTCAACATTAAATATGGGCCTTATGGCAGCAACCCAGCCAGGGGCTGCTGCACAATCAATTGCTAAAATGCAATGCCTCACTAACTTGGATGCACTGCATCGGCAGGTCTGTTTGGATTTTTGGGGTTGTGTTTGTTTAGCAAAATTAGCAACCAAAATGAAACACTCATCACCCTGACCTGGCAGAAACTTGAGCTAGAAGCAACTGGCCAAGGTCAAGCCTGTCCTCTCTGGAATTTCCCATACTGGGGGGTACAGGAGAACATGCTATAAAAGGGATAGCAAGCTCCCTTTTCTTTAAAAAAAAATTAAGTTAAAATATAATTACTCATTTTTGTTCTACTCTTTCCTCCTTCCAATCCCTCCCATGAACCATGAACACCCTCTAATTCATGATTCTCTCTCTCTCTCTCTCTCTCTCTCTCTCTCTCTCTCTCTCTCTCTCTCTGTGTGTGTGTGTGTGTGTGTGTATGTGTGTATGACTTCAAATATGGGGGGACTATTTCTTTTGATCCAGCATTCCTTAGTTGCCTATCATTCTTTGTTCTTTCTTGTGCACATCCGACTCGCCAGCAAGAACCACGCTGCAACAGGATCCTTCTGCACACATTTATTGGGAGAGCTTGATTGCAGAGGGGAAGAGACCCCAAGCCCAGAACTGGTGCTGCTTATATAGGCCTAGGAAAGGTGTGTCTCACACCCGGATTGGTTGCGCATTCTACCTCATTTGCATGTTCCTCGTCTGATTGGTTATTCTCTCTCAGTACCTTACAGAACCTCATTATCATACCTCATTTGCATGTCTCTCATCTGATTGGTTATTCTCTCAGTACCTTACAGAACCTCATTATCATACCTCATTTGCATGTCTCACATCTGATTGGTTAATTCTCTTAGTACTTTGCAGAGCCTCATTATCATGCCCGGGCCAGGCAGTGTTTTGGCCAAAAAACTTTACTGTATAAGTATGCATTGGTTGTTTGCCCAAACTTATGCGTGGTGGCCAGCAGTAGCCTGCACCACCCTGCAACGGCACATGTGGCTTCCCACAGTTCTTTATTTAGAAATGAGGTCCCATGAGACATCCCCATCTCGTGTTAGCATGTCTGTTGGTATTGTTCTTGTTTGGGTCTTGTTTAGGCAGCCATATTGTTGAGATTGTAGCTCTCCTGTCATTTCTTGAAGACACAGCTGTACAGCAGATTTCCTCTGTTCTTGACTCTTACTGTCTTTCCACCTTCTCTCTCAAGATGTTCCCTAAGCCTCAGGTGCAGGAGTTCTGTTGTAGAAGGATCCATTGAGACTTAGAAGTACATAATCACTTGTTCTCTGCACTTGGGGAAGTTGGGGGTTTTCAGTAATGATCTCAGACTGATGCAAAGAGAAGTCTCTCTGGTGAGGGGAGAGAGGTACAGTTATCTATAGGCATAAGAATAAATGTTTAGAATGCATCTAGGAATCATGTTGGTGTAAGAAAGTGTTGGTTGTAGCTTTTCCCCTAATAACTATAACCTCACAAGTTCTGGGCGGTTGGCGAGGTTTCTAGTATCAACATGATTTCCCTCCTGATGAGCAGGAGCAAGCCCTTTTATTAACGATCATGAGGCATCCTATTTAGATCCAGGGTTGAATTCCAAAGAGAAGCACAGAGTCTCTCTGCTCAGTCTGGCATCTTAGAATCAATAAGAGAAGAGGGGAAGATAAGAATGAAAGAACAAAGACCCAAGAAGTAGCAAGAAGGAAGAACGAAAGGGGAAAGTACTGGGAATCATCTTAAAGGGGTTAGTGTCCACTCAGAAAGTGACCTTCTGAAGCCAAGGACCTACTCACCTTACCTGAAACCTGAGGACCCAGGTTTCAGATAACTGAGCTCCCAGGCTAAAGCTCAAGTGATCTTGGGTTGTATTTTCTACCTATTCCTGCAAGATTCCTCATTGTTCTTTGTCAATCAGGGTAGAAGGGAAATTCTGTTGCTTTGTGCACAGCTCAAGCCAGTTGTTCTTTGCTCCTGTGTGCCTGGCATGCACACATACATAGCCAGGTATCATGTACACCTGTCCCAGACCCAGCAACATCCACGGCATCTGCTGATGTGCTTCTCTTTACCCGATGTTCCTCACTTCCATGTGGATGTATGTCATTCCCTGAGGAGAGAGGACACAGCTCCTCCCAAATGAGGAAGAGAACAAAGCCAGTTCCTGGAGGTGACTTGAGAGGAAGTTCAGACCTTGATTATTCTTATCCAGTTTCTTCTTCTAATGGTGCTGAGAGGATATCCAGGCACAAAAGGACCACAAAGGCTAGGAAAGGTCCACACATCCTTATGTGAACTAGGGAAACATGGTGGCTTGTGAGGTCCAAAGACTTTTAGTGACTCTGCTTAGGAAGTGGGAGAAAGAGAACAGGTGCCGAGGATGGACTGGATATAAAGCTGCCTTTTCTGTAAGCAGAATGGCAGAGGTAGAGCTTTGATTTCAGCTGACATTTAGGAAAGTTTGAAAATTTTAATATTAAGTTTGGCACTTGTATTTGCGAATCATCGATTTCAACTGCTCCCTCTCCAGCCATTTGTCTTCTGTGGCCAGCTTTAGTCCAGCAAGAAGCGGATCACCTGGCTGGTCTCCTTATATTTTCTTTCTCTCCTTCAGCCTATCCTTAACATGGTAGTCACAAGGTTGTCTTCAAGATGCACATCTACTAACTCCTCTTGCTTCATGCTCCTAGGAGGTCCACAGGTGCTCACCTGGGACCATTGGCTCTACCTAACTCTCCACCAACTCTTCAGCTCCTCCTTATTCATGCAATTATCTTCACTTCCACCTTATTCACTCAGTCCTCTCCATGTTTCTTCTATGCCCAGCCTCACCACACTTAGCCCTTTTAGGGGCTTGCCACTGATGAAATCCCTGAGATCCAATGAAGTTTATTACTTGTTTGGGTAATCCATTGAGGAAGTCCAAATTTGTTCCTACTCCGTTCTTCTACCTCAGGAAGTGATACCCAGATATCTGGCTGATCAAGTTACAAAGCTAGGATCTATTCTTCCCATTTCCCCTCAGTGCTGAGCTTCCTGTTGCTGAGCTACATCCTAGGCCTAACCATTTTTGATCACCTTTCCATGGCCCCCAACAGCAAGGCCTATAGATCTTACCTTTAAAATGATTCAAAGTCATCTACTTCTTCCCTACCACTGCCACCTTGAAAGTCCAAGACATCATCACCTCTCCTTGGAACCACCCCAGTGGTTTCCTTACCTGCTTGACTGCCCCATTTATGTCCTCTGTCCTCTGTGCCTTTTTCTTCAACTATCTTGCCACCTTTCCTTTTTTTTCTTTCCCTCCTCCCCATCCTGTGTTTTCATCACTTACATACTCCACCATTCCTCTCTATTGCCTCTTTCTTTCTGTGCTAGCTAGTTTCATGTCAATTTGACACAAACTGTTGTTATCTGTGGGGAGGGGACCTCATTTGAAAAAATGCCTCCATAAAATCAGACTGCAGGCAAGCCTGTGGGGCATTTTCTTAGTGGCCTAGCCTATTGTAATGTTCCTGGTTTTGGATGCTATAACAACTCAGGCTGAGCAAGCCATTAGGAGCAAGCTAGTAAGCAGTACTCCTCTGTGGCCATCTACATCGATATCAGCTTCTGCTTCCAGGTTCTTGCCCTGCTGGAGTTCCTGCCTTCACTGCCTTTGATGATATGGGATATGAAAGTGTAAGTGAACTTTTTCCTCGACAGGTTGGTTTTGGTCTTAGTGTTTCATCACAAGGCATTAGAGTCCTCTCCCCAAACCCCTCACCCTCCCTTCTGTCTTTCCTTCCTTCATCACTCCAGCTCCTTCTTCCTATCTTCTTTCCTCCATTTCTTCCTTACTCCCTCCTTCTCTTTCTTTCTTCCTTTATCATTCCTTTTTCTCTCCCCCCTCCCATCACTCCTCCCTGGACCTTCTACCTCCATCCTCTAATTCTTTTTCCCCTTCAGTTTTAATTGAAGGGTGTTTTGTTGTTGTTTTTTTTTTGTTTGTTTGTTTGTTTTTTGTTTTTGTTTTTGTTTTTGTTTTTTTGTACAGCAAAGCCTGAAGATCAGGAGATAACTGCCATTGGGTAGATGGGTTTTGCCCACACTTCCCTAACAGAGAGCCACAAAAACGATACACAGGTCCACATGGGGAAGCATCTGGGTCAGAGGTCCATCAGGAGAACAGGAAGAAGGGGCAAGTTGACCAAATGCCTTCATGGTGGCTCCAGGAGGAAAAGGCAGACAAGTCAGGATCCGCTTCATAGGATCAGCTCGTTTAAAGACTTTTCTTAGGCTCTGGGATACAGAGGCAATGTCTGGTTATCTTGTTCCTAGATCTGGAATGGCAATAGCACTCTGGACTTGTTAATGGTTAGGAAAGGAAGGGTTGTGCATTAGAAATCCAGAGAGCCTCCTTCCTTGGAAAATCACGTGACGCAGTAGCTCCCAGCTCTATCGATAACCTGGCTCTCACTGGCTGTGGCTGTCCCAATGCCTTGAAGTCAGCTCTATCTATTGTCGCATTTGTTTGGGCATCTCTGCATCTAAGCTTGGGGACAGATACAACATAGCAGTATGAGAAAGTCTGTCATTCTCCTCTTTGGGAAGAGACTCACAAGGTTCTTGGCTTTTCTATCTGCCCCTCATTGCAAAATGGCCACACTCCTCCTAGCCCATTTAGTAACTCTATTCTGTTAGGGCTGAGGCCCCACATTTTCTCATAGGGCTAGAAGAGAAAGATTTCATGTTTCTAAGACTTCTGGTCAACTTGTTCAATATTTGAGGTCTGGGATGGAATGTTAAAAATTATTTGACAAGAGGAAATATGTTCTCCTGGTTGAAAATTCAAAGATGATAAGGCAAACCCATACATGTTACACAGTTATGAAAAGTGTTTTACCTGAGTCCTTTTTGCATTGCAGTGACAAAATGCCTAAGAGAATCAACTTAAAGATGAAAGGTTTGGTTTGGCTCACGGTTGCAGTCAGTGGTGGCCTGGCTCCATTGCCATTGGACACAAGAGCTTGCTTGTGTCTAAGAATCTACTCACCTGGGAGCAGACAAGAAGCAAAGGGAGAGAGGAACAGGTCCAGGGCATCATCAGTGACTCACTTCCTTCCATCAGACCCCCATCCTGACAGAAGCCTCAGCTGCCAACTCATCACTGGGTTAATCTGTTGATGAATGCTATCACTTCTCAACAAAGACTCTAGCTGAGCTTTTGAGGGACACTTCTTATGCAAATCATAGTAGCTATTTTAAGATTTTTCTTCCTCCCATCCAAGTCCTAGTTTCTCCACTGGGAAATAGATTTACAAGTTCACATACATAAAAAAGCAACACAATACCATTTCTCCATCTTATATTCAATATAGCATGTTCAATCTTTTCCATATTTACTTAAAATACAAGTTTTATACTTTTCCATGTGGCCATAAAAACAGTTGTGTAACAATTTCCTCCAAGATTGAATCATTCCATCCTTCAGAAAGTTCCTTAAACAGGAAGGTAAATAACTCAAAAATAACTTCAGGAAGTCCCTGAAATTGAACAGATTCACTAGGCTCCTCCATGCCAGAGTGAGCAATAAAAGTTGTAAAGATTTTCAAACAAGGCAAACTGCAGAGCTAACTCTCAGAAGAGCAAAAGCTGCAAAGAAAACTCAGAAACCATATCAGTTGCCTAGAAGCAGAAAACAAGGGAGCTGCCTGGAAGAGGTTTAGACCAGAGTCACTTAGAAGGGACAATGTCTAACCTGTTAGGTTGCCTACAGGCTATGCAGTGTACTCCAGGTTTCCTAGCCTTGTTTGAGTTGAGGTGTGCTTTGGTGATCCAGCTGTCTGTGAGCCATTTCTGCTCCTTTATGTAACCCCCCACCTCCATTTCTGTAAGTAATCTCAGTAAAACTCATTGTTTCACCAAGTTGGACTTTGGTGGTATCTATGCTTTGGTCTGATCGGTGCTCCCTTTCTGGAGTGAGTAGATGTGTGTGTTGTGTCTCAACACAAAAACTTTTGTTATACATCTCTCTGCCCACTAACAGCCTCTATGGGGTTTTGCACACTTTTTACAACTCAGTCCTACTGCCAGCCTTGTAAGTTATTTCTAGGTCACTAACACAGATGCAGCTACAGTAATGACTAATCTGTCATCCCACCAAAGAACAGCCCTCCTGAAAGACCCCAGTCCAAACACAGTCTACCCTTAGGCAGCAGATGGGCCCATCTCCATTGATCATCCTATTCTCTGAAATAGCACTATGTGATACCCAGGCACTCACCTCTGAGTAGCCTGGTAACCTATTGCCTGTGTGCTCTCCAATGGCTCTTGCAGCCTAAAGAAAGAAAAATTGCTTAATCCATATCTCTCCCTGTGGCGATGTTATAAAATGTGGGTCTGCGAGAGCATGGCAAATTAGATGATGGGTTTTATGTTAGTATTCCTTTGAATTATTAGTCGTATTAATATAGTACAATATGCACATAATTAGCAAGTCTTCTGAATTTATTATATACACTTATTCTTATTCCTTTTAATTACCCGGTAGTCTAGTTGGAGGTAACACAGTGATTCAAATGATGGCTAAATGTGTCAGATGATGACAAAATGTACCAACCTGGGAGAGTGGGGAGAAACAAAGTCTAGAAATGCCCAAAGATTTCTTCATCCCATTAAATGCATAGTGCCTCTGCCATGTATTATTCATGTTAAAAGCATGACACAAACAGAACATGATTTATTGAGTATTCTAATACAGCTTCTTAATGCTGTGCAATAAAGTGTATTTTAATATTTAATATAATCTGAATTTCAAACTTCTTTTCAGGAAATTTTGTGGTTTAAAACTAAATTAAATACCAGAGGTGACAAATGAGACTCCAAGCATCCTTGGAGGTCTGGGGAGCTTCTTTAGAAAGACTAGATTTTAAAAGGTGGCTTTTGCATTGTTGAGATTGTTACAGTGGCTGTAACTGAATTCCAGAATTGAGTCGATTAAAAGCCAGACATTCTTGAGGTCAAGGTCATGACCCTAGTTCCTAGCTGGTTCTCCTTACCACCATAATAAACAGATGGGATATTTATCAAATGTTCTTTATATTCTCAGTAACAATATACCCATTTTCCTATGAGGAAGTTAAATGTTTCCCGTTGAACACATTCTCCTCTAGGAGTGGGCAAGACCCAAGCCAGGCAATGGTGGGTCTCCTAATCAACCAACCCGCTGTGGTTTGATACATTGTAATCCTCAAGGATTCCCAGTAGCTTAAATAGTAGCTTGTTTCTCTCTCATGTGCATCCCACATTAAAGGGGCATGGGATCCTTTGCTCTGTGTAGAACATCAGCCCAGATTATCACATGATACCTTTCAGCAAAGGCAGTGGAGAGGAATCTCAGCAACCACTTGCTGTAGTTTGTATGCCCCAGGTTTTCATGTCACTTGTGCTCAAAAATTCACTGGCCAGAGCCCCATTAGACTAAAGAGAGGAGAAACACAATGTCATCATAGTCATCAAAAGGTACAGAAGAGGTCAATGTGGCCAATGGGTCAGGCTAATGCCTGACTGCCACATGCCCCTACATATTTGAATTGTAAGCACATGAGATATTTCCAAGAATTCATCTCAAGGATCCATTTATCCCATAGAGGTGCCTGGTCCACTCTCCAAAGCATCCCTGTTGTGTCTGGCCGGTAGATCACAACCTGGGTTCTAGCCTGGAAAGGCATTTTGAAAACTTGGATGAGAAGAGGGGCTAGGCGACAAGAGAAAGAAATGCAGCTAAGACAGGCATTCTGATCAAAGCTCAATTTTACTGTTCCACACGCAGTTATAAAGCAGGGGAAGGGGGCCCGATTCCCGCCAAATAATCTCGGGGTCCAGTAGCAGGGTGACCACGTGTATGGCTCCAAACAGCAAAGCGGCAGGTTCCAGCAGTGGGCATGGCAGAAAGATTGAGCGGGAAGCTCCACCCCTGAGCAAGCAGGTTTCAGGCTGGGGGAGGGGAGACTACACATCCCCTGCTGTTGAAACTTATTGGTATTACTCCTCCTCCTGAAATTCATGCTCTTCTATGTCTTTCTAATGGGAGTCCTCTGTACCCAAGTAAAGCAGTCATTTTAGCGTCTCACCACCAAAGAATCTCAAGGTATCCCAATAGATTATACTCCTACCTGCTTCTTAAAATCCTCTCTCCAGCTTTGGACAATACCGTAAAAAGGCAGAGCAAAAAAAAAAAGAATGATGGAATTCACTTTTTTGGCAGCTGTTAATAACTGTTCAAAGCGCCCAAATCGACCTCTCACACTTGTACATAGGGTTTGCTTACAGGAGGTATGATGGCTCCTCTTTGTTGCCCACTTGGCACACCTGAGAAGAGAGAAAGAACCTCAACTGTCCTCATCAGACTAGCTCATGGATAGCTCTGAGGGTCATTTTCTAGTTTGCTAACTGAAGTAAAAGGGTTTAGCCTACTGTGGGCAGTACCATTCCTAAGCAAGTGTGCTGTATAACAAAGGCACTAAACATCAGCCTGGTAGCAAGCTAGTAAACTATATTTTTCCACTATCTCTGCTCCAGGTCCTGATTCAAGGTTTCTGTCTTGAGTTCCTGCCTGATGTCCTGACTTCCTTTAAATATGGATTGTGATCTGAAAGTATAAAGTAAATAAATCCTTTCCTCCCCAAGCTATTTTGGTCAATGATTTTTTTATCATAGCAGAATAAAACAAACTAGAGCAAGGGGTCCAAATTAATATATAAATTGAAGGCTATTGGGACCAAAAGGTCCTCAGAGATGATTTCTCCTGACTGTTGTCTAGAAGAGGAGGAGCAGATGCTCACTCAAGGTCATGTGATTGATTAGTAGCTGAACCTGTCTTGTGTCATCATAGGGCAAACATAAGAGGTGAACAGGAAACCAAAGACCCACATCTGCCCATGCCTGGGCTGCTGGTGTCAGCCCCTGTGTACCTAGTGGATCCTCCTTTGCCATGTCTTTCCTTGTGAAGAACCCACCCAAGGTGAAGAAACTTCAGCCTCAGTTAAATCTCCCAAGAACTGGGTCCTTTCCATCATAATTCCATGAAAAAGGTTAAAAAAAATCATAGGCTATAATCCATCATCTTTAAAAATGGGAGGCCAAGTACCAAGCTGGTAAAGCTGCATTTAGGTAAAGTTTATATCTTAGCCCAAAAGAGCAATTATGACCTTCTCCCCGAGGACTGACACTTGTATGTCAACTCAAGATGTATTTCAAGTTGGAACTAAGAACCTAATCTACATATACATATACATAA
This sequence comes from Mus caroli, assembly GCF_978045245.1. Lineage (NCBI taxonomy): Eukaryota > Metazoa > Chordata > Mammalia > Rodentia > Muridae > Mus > Mus caroli. Next base: position 106,656,571 of record NW_028227263.1, on the reverse strand, counting down.
ATTCTAAACATCAATCAACAAAAGTGATGTATTAGTCCCAAATATGAAAAAAATAATTAAAACTATTGATTTCTTTCCTGCATCCTCTGAGATAGATCGTCTCTCGGAAAATTAATCACTTCATTAACACAAAGTCCACTTTCCCCAGGTGGATATATCCTGCCTGTACCGTAACATCTTTGAGTTCACCCCCAAACCGACAAATTTTATGCAGCTTTATTTTTATCATTTGAGTCAAGAAGCCACCAGATATTTCTTTTCAAATTGAGAAATATAAAAATATAATATTAAGCATTACCACTTAATTTCAGGAAAAAATATTCCAAATCCATGAATTACAGATAATAAAGTAAGATATTATGGTTAGGGGAAATAAGAATATGAATATTTTAAGGTTGTTGTTGTTGTTTTAAATATATTCCTAAGGCTGGGCATGATAATGCATACCTATGATCCCAGTATATGTAAGGCTGAAGCAGGGGAAGTTTGAGGCCAGCCTGGGCTACATAGTTAGTTTCTGGCCAACCCAGACTAGAGTGAGATCCTATTTCAAAAAGGAGTAAGAGAAGAAAAAGGAGAAAGAAGAGTATGCCACACAAGAACTTGTACATGAAATTCACAGCAGTATTGATCAGGATGACCCAAAGTGGGAACAGTTTACACGTTTTGGCCTTGTGATAGGTGGATAACTGTCCTCCAGCTACAAAGCAGAATCAGAGATGAAGGCCAAAAAGTCTGCACATGCTGTGCTGTGGATCAGCCTTGAAAATCCTGAAAACATCACCTGTCATGTGGGTCAGTTCATGTGATATGTCTGGAACAGAAAAGTCAACAGCTGAAAGAAAGGAGATTGGTGGCTACCAGGGGCTGGTATGAGAAGAAATGGGAAGACAGTCAATACATGGAAGAGTGATTGGAGGATGGTCAAGGGTTATGAGATCAATGAAAATGTTCATACAACCTTGCACTTAGAGAAAAAGACTTAGTTCTATACTGTGTAAGTTGTATTTTAATAAGTATGTTATTTTACTGTGTCATGATGGTGATGCATACCTCTAGTCTGAGCATCCAAAAGGCTGAGAACAATGTATTGTCACAAATAAGAGGGCAGCCTGGGCTATGTAATGAGATTGTACTTAAAAAAAAATAATAAGCACATTATTTTAAATATCAAAAGCTTGTGGGATGGAGAGATGGGTCAGATGTTAAGAGCACTTACCTGGGTTTAGTTCCCAGCACCCACATGGGGGCTCACGACCATCTGGAATTTCAGTTCTAGGGGATCAGATGCCCTTAACTAGACTCCATGGACATTTTGTGCACATGGTACACAGATAGACAACCAGTCAAAACACTCATATACAAAAAAATTAAATATGCTTAAGATGATGACTTAATGAAAAAGGAAAAGAAATAAGAAAGTAAATGGGAGGAAGGAGAGACAGAACAGATTTAAAGAATCTATGTTTCTAGTTTTATATTTCAAAAGTTTAGATTTCAGAGCAATATGTTGATTCCAGTACATCCTATTAAGGTCTGTACATCTGGAGTCCCATGAGTCCATCCTCACCCACATAATCAGTCTTCGTTGTAGGACACTCAGGAGATGCTTGGACAGTTGGGATGCTATAACTGTCCAGGAAGTACTCTGCCCAGCTCCTGTTCAGGACAGAACTGCTTCACCAGGGAGCTCCCTGCTTCTCCAGGAGACACCAAACAAGCACAGAGCATCTTTTAGCTCCACAGCCTTTCTCAGTACATGGGCCCACTTCAGTTTTTTCCTAGGGTGTGGCTCTCTTCCTTTTTCTTGTTCAAATTTTACCTTCTCCAGAATATCTAGTTATGCCTATCTGACTATCTGACTAATCCTTACCCTAAAATCCAGCATTTTCCAAAGTGTACTCCTCAACATAGTGTTCTTCAACTTAGGTGTCCTATTAGAAAGTGGATGCCCAGAATATATTCCAAATAATTAACTTTTTAGAGTAAGTGCTTTTATTTAGAGAGATATGGACCTTAAATGCCTTGTTGCATCTTGGGTATCAGAGAGGGGTTGTGACTGCTCATGGCTGCATTTCTCCATATTTCCTTCTTAATGCTATAGATACAAGCATTTCCAAGCTAATAGTACAAACCTTTTGGATATGTCTGAATACAGAACGTTATATTTTTCAAGTCCCTGATCACTCTTAGCGCAACTAATAATTTGTGTGCATATGTTCCACATATTTGCATGTAAGGGGATGTGTACTGGGGAGTGTTCTCAGTTGGCAAGAATCCAGAGCTCTGATCCATATGTCCTAATTCTAACATGACTGAACCCTTGGCCTCCTTTATCAATCATTCCTCCCATGCAAACTCAGCTTTTAAGAGGCTGCTTAACAGTACTTAACCAGTAGGCACATTATATACAGTCAGAACAAGGAGTCAAAGTCTCCATCTACTATTCTGTATCTTGGAAATGTAGAGTTATACAACATCCAGAATCCTCCCAAGGAAAGAAAATGACAGTCTACAAATTTGGCCTGCTGGAGGCAGCAACCATGTGTCTGGAATCTTTAAACCAGGTTTCCCTTTGCTACAGTGCAGGCCACTGTCTGCCTAATCCAGGCGAGCTCACCAGAGACATCCTCTGCAGGGATCTGCAAGGGGCAATCACCAGTGGGCAGCATCTGTTCACATTTAATACCTGATCACCTCCCTCAGAACGGCTCTCAACACACTCACTACCACATCCAGCTGTGCTAGCCAAGGTGCTGGGATTTAAGACTGGAACAAAGAGTAATCACTTTTTGTTTTCAAAATACTGTGGTGCTTATATGTTCTGAGAGATGGCTATTTTCACTTTCTACCAGACCTCCATAAAAGGCAAAAAAAAAAAGTATTATACATTTAAAAATAAGTTAAACATGCTCTAGGTTACCAAGACTTTTGTTGTGTGGTTTTTGCTGATTTAATTTGGTGCCTGATGTGAATTTACCAGCTCATCTCCAGCACTCAAGCCCCAAATCCACCTGTGGTAGGCATGTATCAAGCTATAAGTGACACCAAGTATTAGAAATGGCAGGCTAATTTGGAACATCAAATGAGCCAACCAGATCCCAAAGCCTGGGAAGGAGGCTTGTTGGGATGATTAGATCATTGAAGCTTTCACTAGGAAAAAGGTAGATAAGGCTGGAGAGATGGTTGAATTGTTAAGAGCACAGACCGCTCTTGCAAAGGTCCCAGGTTTGGATCCCAGCATCTATACATTGCCTCACAACCATCTTTAACTCTGGTTTCAAGGGATCCAATGCCCTCTTCTGATATCCACTGGCACCAGTCCTACACATGGTGCGCATACATACTGCAGATGAAACACTTATAAACAAAATATATAAAAAGAGATACTTTCTAAAAGACTACATAAGACTCTTTCTCAAGTATACTCCCCAGAAAGCAGACAGAAGGAGCACGACAAAAAGAACAGAGGAGTACAAGTGAATGGAGAGAACCTGAATGTCCCCAAGCCCTTGTACAAAGTCCAGCTTGTGGCATCAAGGGGAAGTGGTGGAAACTTTAGGAAGTGGGAATACTGAGAGGAAGTAGTTCCCTGCAGAGGTGCTCTTGATGAGTATATTGCACTCTCTCTCTCTCTCTCTCTCTCTCTCTCTCTCTCTCTCTCTCTCTCTCTCTCTCTCTCTCTCTCTCCCTCCCTCTCTCTCTCTCTCTCTCTCTCTCTCTCTCTCTCTCTCTCTCTCTCTCTCTCTCTCTCTCTCTCTCCCTCTCTCTCTCTCTCTCTCTCTCTCTCTCTCTCTCTGTGTGTGGGGGTGTATGTGTGAGTGTGTGTCTGTCTGTGTGTGTATGTGTGAGTGTGTGTGTGTCTGTGTGTGTGTGTCCATCATCCCTGGGCACTGTAAAGTGAACAGCTTTGCTCTGCTGTGCCCTTACACCATGGTGCTCAGCCATACCACAGACCCAGACGACAGACTGAAGCCCTTTAAACTGTGAACCCAAAAGAACTTTTTCTTTTTTAAACTAATTCTTCTTGGGTGTTTTGTCACAGAGAGGAAAAGCTGAGTTACTTCAAAAGGGAGCACAGGGAAGGGAGGGGCACTTTGAAGAGAGAGACAGAGACCAGCTGTGGTACAATAGAAAAAGTGATCATTTCAAGTCCTTATCAACTTGCTACAGATTTCAGATGGAGTTCCTGGAAGTCATGACCATTTTTCTTGTTAGGAATTCATTCATATAACAATGTTTTGTGGGGTGGTACAGTATTCTAGGGGTGCTGACACCCTAACCATTTGCATTCTAATAAGGTAAAGTGAACAGTAGACAGTGTCAGACAGTGCTGGAGAGAAACAGCTGAGTAAGTGATGGAGTTGGAAGAAATGATACACAGGGACCAGTGAGCAATAAGGCTATACTGAGAAGTGGGCAGCTCTGCGCACCCCTAAAGGTGAGGTAATGGCCAAAGAAGGCTCAAAAGGAGAATCATAAAGCCTCATGGAAACCAACTGCCTTGCAAGTAATAAAAACAAGGTCAGTGTGACAGCAGGGTGATGTGCCAAAGGACAAGTTGTCCTGTCATGTGCCACCTTGTACACACTGACATTGAGTCTGGTTTGCATTGACTGTGAGCAATATAAAAAAAAAATGTTCATGATCAGAGGCATAGTCAACCTCTCCTGACTCAAAAAATATTGGTCCTGGTGTGTCATGCACAATGAGGTTCTGAGCTGGAGCTTGCTTCTGAATGGCTGCCATGGAGAGGGGAAGAGATGCTTAGCATTGGGCCCTCTATGCACCTTGCTTCAGAGTTCTAGCACCAGGCACATCTGTCCCCTGTGGACAAATGGAGTCTAATAGGATATATCTGTTACCAGAGATGAAATCCACACCTGTTGCCTAGGTGACTGTTTCCAAAGGGACATCAAGGCGCCAACTAGCTGCTGAGACAGGGTCTCAGGGGGAAAGGGGATGGGGAGTCCATGCCAGTTGGGAACACTATGAACCAACTTCTACTCTTTAAGTTAATGACCCATATACCTAATAAAACCCTTCCATTGTGAGGCAACACACCCCCAAATCTGCAAGCCTCCCAGGTTAAGCTTAAAGGGCTCATCAAAGCAGAACATTCCTATCTTGTGGGTAGGTCAGTGCAGCTACCTTGGAGATAGATAGAATACCACATGGCTCTAAAAAGCTTCTGGAGGGTCCAAAGACTAATAGATTCAGCGACTATATTTACTTCTAAATAGGCAAAAGCACAGTCCATAAGAGTTGGTATATAAGCCTTTTCCCATCCAAGATAGCATGTATTGCTTGAGAAAACAGTGACGTGGACTCAGAGACCTAAGGTGTCCTTGTAGTCCATCTAGCTGTGTGAACTCACACCAACCACTCCTCCTCCTCTCTGAGCTTCCTTTTCATCCATTGTAAATTAAACCTAGGAAGCCCCATTTTGATGGACTGGGTATGAGGATTAGACTTAATAGATATACAGCATAAAATGCAAGGTCTGATTTCAAAAATAGTATTTCTCTAAGTGTTTCATGACTTTCCTGGAAGATACACAGAAATGTCCACTCAGTTTTGACAAGCATTGGTAGCCCAAAGAAATGCTTCCACCCAGGTCTAGCTTGGTGAAGCAAGGAGTTTATTGCGGTTCTTTACAGAAGCATGGGTGAGTCACATGAGTGAGTCTCAGAGAGCTATGTCACTACATGATAACTCAGAAAAGCTACATCCCCAGAGTACACATATGAATCAACATCTATCTCCTTTATATACCAGCACCTCCAAGACTGTGTGCAGCAGGACGGACTGGGAGGAGAGCATCCTTAAATGAGGGTCTGATGGTACCCTCCTTCCACAAGAAAGAGTGTTCCACATGTGTTTGTATCCCTGCACAAAATGCCATGACCAAAGAGCAAGTTGGGGAGGAAAGGGTCTATTCAGCTTATACTTTCCACGTTGCTGTTCATCACCAAAGGAAGTCAGGGCAGGAACTCAAGCAGGGCAGGAACTTGGAGGCAGGAGCTGATGCAGAGGACATGGAGGGTACTGCTTATTGGCTTGCTTTCTGTGATTTGCTCAGCTTGATTTCTTATAGAACCCAGAACCACCAGTCCAGGGATGGCACCACCCACAGTGAGCTCTCCCACCCTTGATCACTAATTAAGAAAATGCCTTACAGCCGGATCTTATGGGGGCCTTTCCTCATGGGAGCCTCCTTTCTCTGTGATAACTCCAGTTTGTGTCAAGTTGATACACAAAACCAGCCAGTACAGTGTGTTTTTTCAGCTGGTCTGAGTTTTTCACATTTATTTCATTTGTGTGTGTGTGTGTGTGTGTGTATGTGTGTGTTTCACATGTCATGGCGAACATGTAGAGGCAACTTAATGAAGGCAGTTCTTTCTTTCCAGCATGTGAGACCCAGGGACTGAGCTAGAATCCTCAGGCTTAGCAGCAGGCACCTTTATGCTCTGAGCCATCTTACCAGCCCTACTCTAATTTTAAGATGGCAATAACCAAGTCTTGCCCAGACGGCATGGTTCTACAACAGTAGGGAATTTTAATGCCCTGTTTCAACTTATAGCCAGATTTAGAGAGCTCAGGAGTCTCCTGCCCATGGTCACTTGGGGTGGTGGAAGTCAGGGAGGAGTTGCCCTGTTTCTGTGGGCTCTGCAGAGAATCTCCGGGGATCAGGCAAACAGGTTTGCTGTTTTAAGAGAATCGGGAGGTAAGGTACAGAGTGACTTCTCTGGCAAAATTTGTGAGTCCAGCAGGCCCCTGGCAGAGACAAGCAACTTGTTCTGTGGAAATTAAGTGTCAAATACGGTGCTGTGGAATTCTTCAGACACTCATTGGCAGAGTTTTATAGTTATTCTGGCTCTGGGCCCTCATTTCCTTGTCAAAACATTGGCTTTCCCCACAGTTCCTAAGCAGCCGGCACTGGGCAATGCCCAGTGAGTAATGCCTCTCCAAACGACTTCATTTGGAAAGATGGGTCACCTCAGACTTTGCTTCTATCTGAGTTTGGGGGCAGTAATGTGACACTGGAGTCATTTGCTCCTTGTCACACTGGGAGAACTTTATGGGTTTTTTCAGGCTGCTAGAAGGCTCTCCCCAGATGTATCAAGCTTCCAGAGTTGTAATGTCTAATGCTACACTCCAGATGAGTGAGGTGACATTCAGGCAGATCCATCACATCACAGTGATGCTTGTCCTACAGAAATTGCAGCTTGGGTGGAAGAAAAGGCTACCAAAGCTCTGTGGGTAGCTGTAAAAGCCAGTGGCAATGGGCGGCTCCCAACTCAATCTCACAAATTGTCATTGAAGGTAGCTAAATTCAGGGCCACTGAAAATCTAGTCTAGGACCCTGAAAAGGGTTCCAAGCCGGAGCTGAGCAAGTATAGGCATTTGCAGCCTAGCCTGATGACCTGAGTTTGATTCTCATGACAGACCTATATGAGAGAAGGGGAGAACTGATTCCCTTAAGTTGTCCTCTGATCTTCACTTATGAGCGTGAATATGCTTCCCCCCTCACAACATACAAACACAAACACATATACACATACAAAAAATAAATAAAATGTTTTTTAAAAAGAATTTATGAGACAGTGACGAGTACAGAAAATGAAAAATAGGCAATAGGGATGAGGGAGTCTAAGAACATCTATAAAACACTGTACTTTGAATTAGGCTCCCTGTTGGCAACTGGGTCTAACCCTGCTGGGCTGGGCTGAAAAACTGGGTGGAATAGACCCCAGAACTGGCTCTCAACCTGTCCCCTCAGGGTAGAAGGCCATCCCTCCCACACTTGCAGACTTTACCTTGAACAGAGGACCAGATTCACAGCTTGAAGAAGACTAAACAAACAAAACAGTTGCCTGCTTAAGTGAGACCCTAATGACTTGTCTGGCCCTACCACTACAGTGCTGATGGCAAGCAGGCCTGACATATGACATAGGACAGAACAGTCGTCTCTGGTTGTATCTGTGCCCAGAGGTATGTTATGCACTCACTGAGGACAGAGGGATAGAAGAAACTTCTAGCAAATTTCAGTTGACCCTTAGGGGCAGCCCAGCAGCCTAATTTTGTTGAATAACCAAAAGAGAAGATGCTACTTTTTTTTAAATGATCCATGTGGTTATATCACTCTCAGGAAGAAGCCAAGGTCTTCTTGAGGTAGAAGTGGCCTTTTGGTTTATAAAAATGCTTCAGAGAATCTCTTTGTTCATGTGAAAATAAATGCTTGGTCACAATGGGAAGGAGTGAGAGATCAGCTCTGTTGACATTGGCATTTTTATCTTGTTTGTTTAAAGAGGACTTGGGATGGGAGACAGAGAAGGCAGGGGTGGTGGCTGCAGTACACATACAGTGTGTGTGGACCTTGCCAAGCCAGGCACATATTGCCCATAGCAGACGTGGGAAAGAAACTATAGGGCTTCAATAGTTGATGAAATGTCTATTTCAAGGCAGTAGCCATTCTGTTTCTATTAACTACCTGGTGTTCTGAATCAGTGCGGAGCCTCTCCGTCTCGGGTTAACAGTGCTTTGGGGAACAAAAAACATTCAGGGTGACAAAGTGTTTGGCAAATGAGGGAAGATTTATCTTGGCTCATGGTTGCAGTAGATTTCAGTTCATCTTGATGGGTTGGCATGGCTGCAGGAGGGGACTGTGTGGTGGTGGCAAGAATGTGAGGTGGGGCAGCTAACTAGGAAGCAGCAAGCTAGACTGCATTAACAGTCTCCTGGTGCCCTACATCTGCCAGTGAACCTCTGCCTAGAGATTCCACAACCTTCCCAAACAGCTCTTACTGGAAGAACAGGTACTCAAGTGTACAAGCCTATGAAGGACACTTAACATTCAAACTGTAACAGGCTACTATAGGGTCATGATAGTTGATTAAATACCAGCTCAGCACCCATTCTGTGACAAGTTGATATTAACTAGCTATATTCTTAGTCAGTATGAACTTATCTTGGTTTCTTGTGAGTAAGGCTTCAGGAAGCAACAAATGTTTAGGGCGATCAAATGGAAGGAAATGGACCTGGGACACACAATGGGTTTGACTACAGGAGGACCAGGACCCAGGGTCCTGAGAGAGAAGTTGAGAAGACACCAGAGATATCACAGTGTGGAGAACAGGACCTTGAATCTGTTTCATTCATTCATTCAATGTTAAGGAAAAAGCAGTGGCTAGGCAAGTGCTCTATCTCTGAGTTACAACCCGAAGTCTTCATAAGTTTCTCAGGCAAGGCAGTGATTCTCCTACTTCAGCTTCACCACTAAATGGGATTAAAACCTACACCACCAGGCCTGACCCCAATCTGCTTATCCGTAGCCAGGGGAAAAAAACATAACCCTGTAAGCCCAGAGAGCACAGGCACCCTGGATTATGAAATGAAACAATTTGGCATACAGTTGCAGCTACCCAGCACCCATCCACACTGAACAGCGGAAGGTCAGAGGACTGAATGCTGTCCTGTCCCTCTCTCAGATTGCGCCAATGGCCTTGGGTTTCCAAGTTGTCATCAACTGACAGGGTCAGGCAATATGCAGAGGGGACAAGATGGAAGCTCAATAAACTGACTTCTGGTCATGGAAAATCCTCAGGAACCTGTACTCGAGTGGTGAGAAGAAAATATTGGTAGATGGATAGATAGAAGCTACTGTGTGGGCAAAGGAGAAAGGATGCTTTATAGGGCAGGAATTCTCAGGAAGGATTGGCTGGTCTATGAGTGGAGTATACTTAGGGGCCTGTGGGAGACACACTCAAGGAGTTCTGACAGGGGTTTAATAAACGGGTTACCTTCATGGGATAGAAAGTGTTAAAGAGAGAAGTAACTGGGGATAGCAATGTGTTACTGCTTGGGCTTGGAGGGTGGGGACATGCCACTGAGGAAGAGGCCACCAAAAAGATAATAGCATTGTAGTGGAACACAACCACTGTCTCACTGAGCCTGGCAAGGAGGGAACAAGGAAAATGAATGCCCCATATTTTTACTTCTATCTGGCCAGAGCTATCCATTAATCAAACTCAACCAGAAATGGAGATCACAAAAGCCTAACTAACAGAGGCAGCCCTACAACATGGAAAGACTGTAGAAGGGTTTGAGAGAGCATCCAAAACACAGGATGACAAGCTAGCAGCTCCAGTTTGCCCATCAGGATTATGCACTGATGACCACCAGGCCTTAGGGTATGACCCACAGAATCACAGACTCAAAGAAAACTGAACTGGATGTCCCATGTGATGACACCCTCTGCCTATACCTGCAGGGGTTCTTGTGATTCAGAATTAAAGATTCTAGGTTTGTAGTCCTCAAAAGAAACCAGGAATCAAGATATATATATATATATATATATATAGCACACTAGCACAATTTTTAAATCAGTTGGGCAATATATCAGAGGCCACCTGGGGGTGTGCTTGGGAAGCTAATCTCATCAGCTGCCTAGCAGGTGTCAAGGCACCCAGAGCAAGCATGGATCTACCCTAGGGCAAGGCCTTCAGAGACTAACCAAGTGACCATTTGTACACAGTGACTAATCCACAAAGAAAAGAATCAGGAGGGATGTGAAGATAGGTCAGCAGTCTCTGCAAGATGCTCCCAGTGGAGTGATACGCTGAGCCTGATACTGGGTGAATTGCGAAACATAAATTATGCCTCAGGGCTTGTGCTGTCACCAGGCAAAGGGAGATTGGTTGTCAAACCCTGCTCAGACAGTCCTCAGCTGCAGACCAGAAGGAGGGGATAGAAACTAAGAAAAGGTTGAGGTGCCTCTGAGAGTGCAGCAGACATGGACATGCCTGCTAGGCTCCAGGAACTCTCTCACAAGGCTGTAGATGTTGGCTTTTGAGGGCAAAAAGGTGGGTAGAATTTAGAGGAGAGAATCCAAAGGTGTCTTTGGAGTCCTAGTAGCATTCTCTAGAAGGTCTGATGCCCAGTTGGGTTTCCACTGTTTCATTTACCTGGGAAGCAGTCAAGTAGGTGTCGAAAGACCCTAGTTCTGGGATTCTGTCACCAACATAATGAGCAAGGACTTAACTCTATGTCTCATCTAGCTTGGTGTGATAATTGTAGATTTCAAATGTGGAAGTACCCTGAGGATTTATTAGGATAAATAAATCCTTGCTGATGCCTGGATCCTCTGTTCCACAGTCTTCCCAGGCAATAATCATCACCATTCTTCAGAAGATGTCAGAAGTAACTTGTTACATAATGAAACCATGTTCTAGAAACCAGACAAAGACATATAGGAGGCTGGGAGTGTACCTCGATAGTGGAATACATATCCATTATATACAATAGAGTCCATGCCAAGCACTGGGCAGGGTGGAAGTAGGGAGACCAGTGAAATGCCTGTGGAATCACATACATGTTGTAGTACTTTTCCATTCCTGTGAAAAAGCACCACGACCCAGGCAATATATAGAAGAAAGTTTATTTGGGTTTATGGTTCCAGAGGATTAGAGTCCATGATGTCAGAATGGAAGCAGTGAGCAGCAGACATGGGTGCTTGCAGCAACAGCTGAGAGCTCAGATCATGAACTGCAATCACGAAGCACAAGGACTGAACGGGAAATGGCATACTGCTTGTGGGTTCACCGAGTGACATAGTTACTCCAACAAAGCCACTTTTCCTAGACCCTCCTCCCGAAAAAGCTACTAGATGGAAACCAGGTGTTATTTAAAGGCAGAATATATGGGGGGGGATTCTTATTCAAAGTACCACACCTGACATCCTGGCACTCTGGGAAACTAAGGCAGGAGGGTTTGGATTTAAGGGAGCTTGGGCTACAATAAGACTGTCTGAGAACAATGACAGAAATCACTGGCTAAAAATCGAACGACTTGGCAGAACATTCTGGAGCCACAAAATCACTTCTTGATTCCTAAAGATTGATGATGTCTATAAAAGGCCCTAATGTATGAGGATTAGGCTGGTTTGATTCTGTGCTTTGCAATATAAAAGAACTTGCTAAGAAAATATACAGTTTATCAAAGACAGCAGAGTGACAGCTAACCCATTGGATCAGATCTGTCCTGCTGTGATTTCATTCTGTAGACTGGTCTACCTGGGCCCAGGCTATAGTAGAAGGTCAATGGCCTTGAGAAATACTGCTGAGTGACTGCCAAGTTGAAAGGTGCCTCCAAGAACTCTGGGTGTATCAGAACCATTGCATGTAATGGAGATCAGCTGGCTCAGCATTAGGAATCAGATGCATTTAGACATTCCTGCCAATATCTCACGAATGATTGGGTGCAGAATGCAGACAAGCACCACTTTCCTAACAGAAACAAGTACATTTCAGGCTGGTGAAGCTAGAGTGCATGACACAGCAGCATGTCTCCCCAGATGCAGCCCTCCTGCATATTGGCCATGAAACAAAACAGAAATGTACGTAGTCTCTGTAGCTGTTCAGCTAGGAGACCTGACTGTACTAAACTGCAGATTTACTGTAGCCAGGATGTGGATATTGCAACTACTTAAAATGAATTGTTACCAAAATGCTCAGAGAAAACCATAGATTAAACACATTGACTATGTTTCTTCTTTAAGTAATAGTTAAGGGCAATAACAATGAAGGAGCAGCAGACCAGACATTTTCCCACCCATTATTAATAACAGCCTCTCAGCCGACTGATGGATGACTATCCCGTGATCGAGGACAGGCAGCAGGAATCTGTTCCTGGGAGGGCTTGCAGATACTTGATTTGAGAGATGCCTGGCTGCTGATGGATTAGGAAGGCCTGCAAGAAACACGGCAGCAGCAATGTGGGACTGTAAAAGAGAACAAAGTGAAACTACCTCCTCCACCCCCATTCTCTTCTCACTCCTGGAAGAAGCAAAGAAGGGTAACAGGAAAAATCCATGGACACCATTCATTCACTCATTCATTCATTCATTCATTCATCCTGTCCACTAACCCAAGCTCCATTCAGTCACTAATACGAAGGAGATGAGTGGAACATGGAGGAACAGGAGACACCTGTAAATTTACAGGGCTCGGGACAGGAGATGCTACCCACTGCCACCAGGAACCATGGCTGATGGAGGCACCCTGGGCTTCTAGCTCCTTCATTTGAAAGAGCAACCTCCTCAGCAGAAGTGGGAAGTTGGTTGTCTCTGGGGTCTGTTTTGTATATTAGCATATATTAGTGTATATTAGTGTATATTAGTGTATATTAGCAGTACAAAGCAAGGACGTTTTATGATGTTTCATATATGTATGCAATGAGCTGATAATAGTCACCCTTCCTTCTACACTTCCAATGACCCGTAGCCTTCCCTTCTTCACATTGATAGTATTTCCCTTTCGTTTTCTGTTCTTTCCATATCTGATAGAAAACAGACAAGACTTGTTAACTTGATATTTATTTTTCTGGGTGTAGTTTATTTCTCTTCACATATAATGATCTCCAGTTCCATCTATTTTCCTGCAATCGATATAATTTTATTGCCTTTTATGACTGAATAAAACTCCATTTCAATAGAGACATTTTCTTTTTCCGTTCACCCACTAACAAATACATGAGCTATTGTATAACTTGGCTACGGTTAACAGGGCTCCAGCAACCATGGGGTGCAGGTATTTCTGGAATAATGTGACTTTTACTCTTTTGAGAGTGTTTGTCCAGAATTGACATGTCAGTATCAAACAGTAGCTCTAGTTTTGGTTTTGGTAAAAACTTCCATCTTGATTTTGATAGTGACTGGACTAATTTACAACCCCTCCAGCAGTAAACATGAGTTCCAGACTCTTGCCAATACTTGTTTGCCTTCTTAGTGATAGGCAGTCATAGTCATTCTGATTTGCTGAGATGGAATCTCAATGTGGTTTTGATTTGTACTGCCCTAGCGGCTAAGGATCTTGAAGATTTCTTAGGTTTTTATTGGCCATCTGCATTTCTTCACTGAAAAAAAAAATCTATGTTATGAAAGGAACTTGAAAATATCATCCTGAGTGAGGTAACTCAGTCATAAAAGAACACACATGGTATGTACTCACTGATAAGTGGATATTAGCCCAAAAGTTTGAAATGTCCAAGATTCAATTCACAGACCATATGAAGCCCCAAAAGAAGGAAGACCAAAGTGTGGCTGCTTCAGTGCTTCTTAGAAAGAAGAACAAAATACTCACAGGAGGAAATATGGAGACAACGTGTGGAGCAGAGACTGAAGAGAAGGCCATCCAGAGACTGCCCCTCCTGGAGATCCATCCCATATGCAGTCACCAAACCTGGATGCTATTGTAGATGCCAGGAAATGCTTTCTGACAGGAGCCTTATATGGCTGTCTCCTGAGAGACTTTGCTAAAGCCTGACAAATACAGAGGTGGATGCATGCAGCCAACCATTAGACTGAGATCTGGGTCCCTGATGGAAGAGTTGGAGAAAGGACTGAAGGAGCTGAGGGGGGTTTTAGCCCCATGTGGGGAGCAACACTGTCAACTGGCCAGATCCACCAAAACTTCCAGGAACTGGACCACCAACCAAAAAGTATACATGGAGTGACCAATGGCACCAGCTACATATGTGGCAGAGGATGGCCTTGTTTGCACATAAGTGGGAGGAGAGGCCTGTGGGCCTGAGGGTGTTTGATGCCCCAGTGTAGGGGAATGCAGGGCAGGAAGACAGGAGTGGGTGGGTGGGTGGGAGGGGAGCACCCTTGTAGAGGCAGGGGAAGAGAATAGGGCAGTTCCAAAGGGGAGACGTAGAAAGGGGAAAATATTTGAAATGTAAATTAATAAAATTTCAAAAAAATTAATAAAAAGTGGACAAAAAAGCCTTCAAAATGCAAAAAAAAAAGTCTATGTTAATTTCTATTGCCCATGTATTAATTGCACTGTCTCTCTTTTGTTGTTTAACTTTTGGAGTTCTTTATATATTCTAGCTCTTCTTGTTGGATAAATGTTTAGCAAAGCGTTTCTCTCATTCAGCATCTCCTTTCTATTCTGCAGATGGTTTCTTTTCTGTGGAGATACATGTTTGACACAATCTATTAGTCAAGACTTGCTGTTATTTCCCAGGGGTTCTATTCAGAGAGTCATCATCTATGCCTATCTCTTGAGTTACTTCCTTCAGGGGTATTTCACCTGTTAGGTCACAAGTTACATATCTGTTCTTATGTCAATGACCAAGGCCCAGGTAGTCTCCCTTAACACATCAAAAGGAAAAGTGTCCAGGGAAGTACTGCACATGATGTTCATTTCCTACACTGTTACACCTTCAATAGCTCCAACTGGGCTTATCTCCACCACTCATCGTCAACCTCAGTGGAGATCCTCACTTTATAAAATCTATGAGCAGCACGCACGGCAGCTGTTTCCTACCCTGTGCCACCTTTTTAATCTGCCCCTCCTCAGAGGCTATGATCCTCCATGCTCTCTGATCTGTGAGTTCCTCATCCCTCAAATTACTTAGATGGTGTTTGCTCAGGGCAGGTCTTGGTTCTGTTTTTCTCTCCTCCTAACGAGTTAGATGCTCATAGACCTTAACTAGTGCAGATAAATTTCTTAAGAGACCTCTCTACACATTTCCTTATGCATCGCTAATTGGAACTCACACAAGGCGTCCAGTAGAGAACCCGGCCTTCTCTATTTAAATCAATCATGGCTCATCATCTAAAACAGACCCCCAAGAGTAACTTTTGCTGATGGCTTCTGTTTGCTCAGTTTCGTGTATACATTTTCCATAGACCTTGAGGATCCAGACTCCAAAATATGTCAAACAGATCTCGAGTCAGCAGACCTTCTGCTATGTCCTCTGCAGCTCACTTGATGCCAGTATGTGAGTGAGGGACACTGCCGGTAGCCTAGAGCATCCCGGCCCTACATTCTCAGCTTTCAACTCACCAGAAAGAAGCACCAGATTCCTCTTCAAATCTAAAGTATGGGCTGAGTAGATGGCTCAAGGGTTAAATCACTACCTAGCAAGAGTGAGGGCTGGGAAGGTCTGAGATTATTATGTTTGGTGAAGATGGTGGCCTATGTGTAATTTAACTCTCAAAAGATTAAGACAGGATCCTCAGAACAAGCTAGCTAACAAGCTAGTCACATCAGTGAGAGTGTTTGATTGACAGACCCTGCTTCAATGAGCAAGGTTAAAAAGGCCAGAAGGATAATTCCTGACATCAACCTTGGCCCTTCACATGTATACACACATGTGTGCCCATACACTTACAAAAACACATGTACCACACACCCCTGTGTTAACTGTTAGCTGGATGTACAGCGGCATTAAGGAACATCACCGTGTGTCCAGCACAGCCTGCAGAATGCACCACCCAGCTGTGTTCATCATCCACCCAGATAGGCTCTTGTTAGACATGGGTTTCTCAGCACCCTTGCCCACATGTCAGGAGAGCTCTGCAGTGGGCAGCAGTCCCTAGCTGGCTCTCTAAGAAGGAGCCTCCTGAGACTCATCTGCCAAGTCACATTAGGGTCCCTCTGCCTTTGTTTGGCCCAGTACATGTGACCCTTATTCAGAGGATTGCCTCCATCTTGGGACTGAAGTATTAGAAAACCTGGATTTAAAATTGGGTTTTTAAAACAATGCATTCTTCCCTTCACCTAGACATCCTCTGAGCTCTGGTTCAGCATCATAGTGACCACTAGCATTTAGGTAGTTTTGGAAAAACAGTGCAGTGACTTCCAGATTTCTGGAGGTGGGGGCTAGGGTGTCTGAAAATACAAAGCATGCGCATAACAGGATTCCCAAGCTCTGTTCCCAATCAGGTGTTGCCTGTGATCCCAGCATTTAGGAGGCAGTCAAGATTCAGGCCAGCTTAAACTGTACAGTGAGACCTTTTCTAAACATAATAAACAAACTAACAAACACATAAACAAATAACCAGGTTATTATCTACCAGGACCAAATGAAGAATGTGGCACCTGTCTTAGTCAGGGTTTCTATTCCTGCACAAACATCATGACCAAGAAGCAAGTTGGGGAGGAAAGGGTTTATTCGGCTTACACTTCCATACTGCTGTTCATCACCAAGGAAGTCAGGACTGGAACTCAAGCAGGTCAGGGAGCAGGAGCTGATGCAGAGGCCATGGAGGAATGTTCTTTACTGGCTTGCTTCCCCTGACTTAGCCTGCTGTCTTATAGAACCAAGACTACCAGCCCAGAGATGGTCCCACCCACAAGGGGCCTTTCCCCCTTGATCACTAATTGAGAAAATGCCTTACAGTTGGATCTCATGGAGGCATTTCCTCAACTGAAGCTCCTTTCTCTGTGATAACTGCAGCTGTGTCAAGTTGACACAAAACTAGCCAGTACAAGGCCATACCTAAATTCAAACTGTTAATGAAGACAGAACTGTTTTCCTCTCAGATCCAGCACCCCTTTCATCTGGACCCAGATTTGCCAATATCTGAGCCTTGCATATTTTCCTTTCTGTCTGTAGCTTGGACATAACACACTGTATTTTATTGAATCTAAGACACAATCAATTGTAAGATGCAAGACTACTTTGCCTACCACTATGAAAGAGAAAGATGCACAAGATGCACAGAGGGAATATCTAATAAGTGTGCCCACACCAGCCTCAGGGCCGTGTGTGCATGTAAGTGTGTGTGTGTGTGCATGCCTGTATGTGAGCATGCATATGTGTGCATATGTGTGCATTTGTGTGTGCGACATGGAGAGAAATAAAGTGCAGAGGAGAGGTGGCAAGGGAACATGCTTATCTAAAACTTGGCACAAGATAAAAGGAGAAAAGCAAGTTTCTCCAAAGCATTTGAAGCACAAACCAGTACTTGGGCCATTTGCAAGCCTGACTTCAAACTAGCCCATGTAGTCTAGAAGACCTGAAACAGAGAAGCATATTTGCAAACACCTCATGTGGAAGGTGGCATCTCCTGACAGAAGAAACACATGCAAATTATGCCATTGGAATTAGAAGGCAATTTAGACCAGCAGCAGATAAATGACAGTGGGGACTGTAAGAGTCAAGCCCAACAGTTTCAGAAATATTCAAATGTGGAAAAAGAAACTCTTCTATTCATCAATCAAGATTCATTAACATCTAGTGATCTGAACCCAGGCATTCAACCTCAGAGAAAAACTATCCTTCAGACTCAGCCGGTTCACACAATAGACATTCATATCTTGTTTCAGACAAGCTCCAAAGTCCCTGAATGGTAGATGACTCACAGAGTTGGTTGTGTCTACCCAGTGGCTTTAACACTGTTATCATAAGACTTTCATAGTTCCAAAGATGAGAAAAGCATATGGTTGTAACCAGAAGGTTTTTATAGGCCAATGGCATCTGTCACTTTCACCTGAAAACCCTGAGGGAAAGCTCAGCCCCATTCCTACCTGTAAGGAAGTCTGGGGTCTAGGGCCTGAAAGGAAGCAGAAAGTAGGCCCATGCAATATCACATCATGGACTCATTAAGCACACTTGGCATTATAGATGAGAGCAATACTTGACACCACAAGGGAAACTCAGTTAATGACTCTTAGATTTGAATTTATAAGAACCATCTTTTAATTATTTTAAAATAATTTAGTAGAACATCTTTTATTATTTTGTGTTGGGATTCAGACCTAGGACAAGTGGCTGAGGTGCATATTTAACATACCAAAGTAGACCTGGCGCCCTAGTATCCCTCAGTCCCTACTTGTAATAGGACATGTCTGTCACATCCTGCTTTCTGCCCTGAACTTTCCAGCCAAGGGGTTGTTGGGCTTTCCCTCCTCCAGAAGCCCTTTCCTATATAAGGCAGACATTTTGTCCTCTATCTGTGTTTCTGCATTTTCTCTCTCCCTACATACACAACCCCTTTCTCTTTCCACTTCCTGCTGCCTCACTGCCCATGGTGACTTCCCTGGCCTCATTCCTTGGGACCAGTGAAACCACCAAAGATCAGTTTCCCGATACCCCTGATGTCATTGCTTTTATACACTTTAATTTGGCTTGAATTGGCTTGTTTCACTGGTGGAGAATAGCTTATCATCAAGATCAATAAGTTATTATCAGATTTGTTGAGTCCCCAGTCACATGGGACCACTCCTAAACCCGATCTTTCTCTTCACCTGATGTGATCAACTTTGGACTCTGTGAATAACCAACTCCCAGCAGTCTTGAAGTACCATGTGCTCCTTCCGGTGCTCCTTCCAGTGCTCCAGAACCCAGGAGCCCCTGCCAAGAGCCAAGGTCAGGGCAAGGCTGTCCATTCTGAAACAAAGACTGCTTCTTTGTTCCAAGGAACCTTGGGATCAAAGACACTTGACATGAGGTTTCCCCAACCCACAATTTACAACCCCAGGCTTATGGGCAGGACACTGAACATTTGAGTCTTTGGACTCTGACAAAACCTGGGAGAATGGGTGCCACTAGGTCTAAAACTGAAAAATCTATCCAAATTGTTCTGAACTCCATCTGTCCACTCTTGCCACTCCCCTTCCTTCACCTCAACACAGCTTCAGCAGTTGAACACCTCAACACACACGGCTCCAGCTTCCATCTAGCAAGGAGGAGGCAGTGCTCCCCATCTCCCTCCCATCCATGCCTGGCCTCAGCAGCAGTGATGGTAATGGTGGTGATGAGGGAGGAGTCTGCTCATTTTAAATTGCCACCACACCCACTTATCTATACTCTGGCTGGTAAGTGGGAAAGACATAAACAACATGTGACTGCTCACCATCTTGACTATGGAATAAAGAAGATGGAGCCATCTTGATTAAGGGCAGCCACGTCTGCTATGGGTTTAAAATAAGAAAAGCAATGTACCTTGCTTGGTGCAATTCAAAATCATGAGTTTTAAAGTTCAACCCTAACAGAAATAAGACTTATTTACCCACCTGTATATATTTTAAAGGTTAAGCCTAGGATGGGTAATTAGAAACAAGCAAAGTTTGTCTATTCAAATATATTTTATATAGATAGATAGTCCTCAGGCTCTTGAGATATGGGATGAATGTGGCATTTAACATACTTAAACTTACTGTGACAGACAGAGACTACCAAATCCTAGTAGTGACCCCCAACAAGGTCCCCAAGAAGATATGGGCACAATGACAAAGAATTCTACCTGGATTGCAGCACTCTAACCAACCCCTGGCATAATTGCTCCACTATATCACCCACTACCAAGACCCAGCCTGAACTGTGTACAAATAGGACAACCCCAGGGTCAACTTGTCCCACATTGCTTAAGACATGGCGAGGTCAGTCTCTCCCGTGTTCCTCCCCCACAGAAAAAGCCTCTTCATCTTCTGGGTCTGATAGCCAAAGACTGTCTCTGCCTATGGTGGCATGGAGACCACAGAAGCCTGGGGAAACTGTATAGGTAGTGAACTTTGGACTAGTCTCTGCCGTTTTAATTGATAGGCCAATTATCCTCAGGTCTCTGAGGGATTTAAGGACTAGAATAGTGAAAGAAGGAACTTTTTACTATTCCTTTATCTAAAGGAACTTGCTTTATAGTTATTATTCCCAGTAATCAACCACTCATGGTAAATAACTGGATAGGAAAAAGTGTAAAATATAATGTTTATGTAAAGCCTGGGGATACAAAAGCTTCTATGACAGTGTTTGAGGATCTAAGAAGGTGTTTTAAATGTGAGTTATAAAGGTTGGGGGATGTTAAAAACTTGGATAGGGATAGGAAAGTGATTTAGGGTATATGGGGGAATGAAGAATGCTTCCGATTTCTTCCCCTCACTATGCTATTGTTGTGTTAAGACTTCAACGTTCAGAGCTTTAACATTAATAAAATTTTAAATTGTTTCCCATGCCTCCATTATGACACAAGAGTGTGGTCTGCTGCTCCTTCTGTGATGTAGATTTCAGTACAGATTACAAACAGTTAGAGTTACTAACGTATCTAAAATGTATCTCTTTCTGTAAGCTTTAAAAGATTCTTATCAGCTTCAGGGAATCCACTCAAATCCACTTCTCACAGGTCAAATGGACTCCAAATAAGTACTGCTAATCAACAGCCTATTTCCCTTCCCATGTACCCATTCCTGAGGGTGCGATCTATTCTCCTTTCCCTGGTCCTAGGATCCCTCTGCTATTCCAACTACCAAGACAGTGAGCCTAAAAGGTTCAAATGTTTCAGTGGCAGAGAATACTTACCATTTTGATGACAACTTCACACATGTAAACAATATATCTTGTTCATATTCACCCTCAACTCTCCCCCCTTTTGCCTATGCACCCCAACACTGCCCCTTCCCTCTGTGTCTTCTCCCTCTGTGTTGTTAATTACCCACTGAGTCCATCTACTGCTGCCTGTTAGAATGTTAGCTTAATCTTGTACATGTCCTATGTGGGTAACCTTAACTGCTGATAATTCCTGGGTAAGATGGCCTTGCCATGTCTAGTAGGTAGCATTTCATAAAACTCTCACCAATCCTGAGGCTCTTACATTCCCTCTGACACTCTCTGGCTATGTTCCCTAAGCCATAGGAGGGGGGAGTTGATATCGAAGTCCTAATTTGGGCTAAGCACTCAATACTTGCTTATTCTCAGCACTTTGACCACTTTGCATTAACTACTGACCACAGCAGACAAAAGCCTCTCTGGCCAAAGCTGAGAGCAGCACTAATCTATGGGTATAAACATAAATATTTAGAAGGCAGTTTGACAACATGTCCATTTAGCAAAACAGCAATAGTAGTTTCCCTACCAGGGCCTATGACCTCCTCATCTATGGGCTTTTGACAAAGTTTATAGCACTAAGCATGACTTTCCTCCTGTGGAGAAGGCTTCGAATCAAA
Organism: Mus caroli; assembly: GCF_978045245.1. Lineage (NCBI taxonomy): Eukaryota > Metazoa > Chordata > Mammalia > Rodentia > Muridae > Mus > Mus caroli. Next base: position 106,634,837 of record NW_028227263.1, on the reverse strand, counting down.
TCCCATTACTCCAATAACCTTCATACCACTATTGTATCAGTGGCCACATCTTGCCTGACAGGTCAATATTGTAATATGCAGGATTTGCTGCTTGGTCAGACCATTGATGACTCTTCTCCCCAAGCAGTGTGTACAGCACCTTGTGGTGCTGTGAAAGCTAGCCATCCAGGAGAAGGTTTTCAAGTAATTTCCCCCTTTGATTTCTCCAAGTGCAACAACCAGAGTGTGCTGTGTCTTTAGCAATGAGATCTTTTCATCTAATTCTGTTGGCCATCAAGAGCAATGCAAAAGCCTGAGATATTTGGGAGTTCTCTAGAACTCCCTGACCAACAACTGATAGGAAGGTGTTCTACACTTGGCATTGAGATTTTCATTTAATAGCCCATGTCTTCTGGGGGAAGTATTGTCCACCCATACAGTGTACCCTTAAGAGCATCTTTAATTTGTCAAAGTAATTCATGTTTGAAGGTGGAACTCATTTAACAAAGGAAGCCCCCTGCTGGCATTCTCTAGTGAATTCCCATTGTGGGATTGGAATTTCTAAAAAAAAATAAAATAAAAATAAAAATAACGCAACTGTTCGCAAAAGCATAATATGGTAGGAGTCTAATGTTTGTATTTGGAAAAGTGTATTCTCATAAACCAGTCAATCTCCAGTTCAATTTTCACAGATAATCATGATGCTTTAATGTGAGTTCTAGGAACAGTCAACCTGGCTTTGTACTTCAGCTCTGGCCTTTACTAGTTCTGTGACCTTGAGCTGACCTCTTTTGTTTCTGCAGCCATACACTAGTACTGATAGAACCCCATCCAAGTAACTCAAGACCTTAATCTACAGCCCCACAGAGGACCTACAAGGAATGGAGCTTTGTTTTATCCTGCTGGACTTACTAGAAAAGAAGGGCATGATCTTTGACAACCATCTGTCCCCTCCATCCAGGGTATAAACTGAGGTTGCCTCCCATCCAAAAATCAAAAGAAGAAGAAGCTCCAATGTTGAGGGAGGAGAAGATGAGAAGTACAGACACATAGGAAGAGTGGGAAGGTAAAACACACAGTATTCCCAGAGGCTTTCTCCAGATATGCCTGAAGTGAAGTGAAGTTGATCATTTCTTGACCTAATATGTTCCTTCAAAGGTTTCTGGTGATGTTTGTGCGGAATTTTACCTGATCCTACCTCATGGTCCTTGGCTTCCTTAGTACTGAGATGACAGGGTATACTACCATGTTTCATCTATCATTCATTCCTACATATTAATAAATTACTGGTCATACTTTTAGATAGATAGATACACATAAACAGATGTTAGGCATAGAACAAAATTATTGCCCTTAATCCTCAGGACTGATGTAAATGTTTCATATCATATTTTCAAATTCCTTCTGCCATCACCAACCATTAGCTTTTCAAACAGATTCATACTGGCATAATTGCCACATAGTAGCCCAGGCTACTCTATAGAAACACTCTATAATTTGGACTCTACCATTGGGTTGTTTCTATTTTTACTATTACAGGTGTATGCTGCCAGGAATGTTACAGTGCACACTCAGGGACAAGCAGATATAAGACCAAAGCCATTATCCAAGTTGTAGAGGACTCTCACCTTTAATACCATAAAAGGCTGCCAAAGAATGTATGAGCCAGCCTCTTGCCAACTAGTGGAAGTGCTTCTTTGGGCCTCCATCCTGTAGAGCTCTTCTGATTCTAGGTTTTTCCCATGGCATGGGTAGGAGAAGCACAGGGTTACTATCTTGCTTGGAATCATACCTCTGGTAAGAAGTGAGGCTCTGTGTATTTTATAGATATGGTTTCCTGTTCTCAAGCAGCTTTTCCTATTGGGCTGTTGGGGTTATTTTTTAAGAAGAAAATATACAGGTAGAATTGTTCTTTTATCTCTTTGGGTTTTATCTCTTTGGGTTTGCTTTTTTGTGGCTGTTGTTGTTGCTGTGATAAACAACATGACCAAAAATCAACTTGAGGAGGAACTAGTTTATTCATCTAACAGATTATAGTCAATCATAGAGCCAAGGCAGCAACTCAAGACAGAAACTTGAAGCAGGAATCACAGGGAAGTGCTGCTTACTAGCTTCTTCTCAGGCTCACACTAAGCTACCTTTCTTATTCAGGCCTACCTGTTTAGAGATGGCTCTGTCCATAGTGGGATACCCTACCCACATCAATTGCTAATCAAGAAAATTACTGTAGACATACCCATGGACCAATATATTGAAAACAATTCTTCAACTGATGTTCCATCTTCTCAGATGTATCAAGCTGACAACCAAATTAGCCATGCCAACATGTATTATCCATACAAATTAATAGGTTCTGTCATGACATTTTCATGCACAAATACACTCAAACCTTTCTCTTAGTTTCTACACCAAAGTTTTAACACTAGTTATAACTTCAACTGTATCTTGATATCTGATAGAAACAGTCATATCACTTTATTCTATGATTGTTCTCTCTCAATTCTGCAAGTACAATTTAGAAGTGTTTAGAAAAATTCCATAAAATGTTGTGCTGGATTTTTTAAAATTGGAATTGCACCAGATTTATAAATTAGTTACTGGAGGAAGCACACCCCCTGCCATTCATTTATCTACAGCTGTTCATTTATCTAACTTGGTAACTGCTGGAGGCAAAGATGTTTCTCCTCTGGAAGGTTCTTGTTTATGTAGTGACACCTTCTTCTCCATCAATAAGTTGCCCTCTCCTACCCAGTCAGGAATGGGATCAGATATGCTCTTCTACCCAGTGCCTTCCCTGTCTTTTAGAGAAAAGCATCACTTCTTGCCTTTGTGGGGTTTTCCCTCCTTCCATTTCCTAATCATTTCATCTGCACAATGCATCAAAAAACTCTATCTTGCTACCCACACACCCTTTACATAGGCTAAAGCTTGACATTCTTAGCCCAATTTATAAGACTTTCTTCACCTCCATAATTTTCTTCTGACCTCACAACCACCTCCACTTTGCTCCAAAGCTACCTCCTGTACAAATACCTGCAGCTTCAGGAATATCCTACCTTATCTCAGTCTCAGAAAAGCTGCCCACCTAGAAGTACCCATTCCCAACTTTCAACTTGCTGTCTTCTGTTGACTATTCAACTACAGCAACATCTTTGTAAGTCTTGGCTCTGAGACAGGCTACATCATCTATTCTAATATGACAATTAAAGAAATGAGAAATGGTGGAAAGAAGAGGAAGGAGAGCTAATCCAAGTGCACACTGGTAAGGGGAGCAGATATAGGCATACTGTTACCCTACAGTTCATCTCTGGGGTGCAGACTAACTGAACTCTTTGAGTTTAGAGTTAGAATTTGGACAGAGTGGCAAAAAGTGCCTAACTAAGCAGTCTGGGTCAGGTTATGGTCTCAGTTCTGATTCTCCAAGGCAGCCAGGAGACCTTAATGCTCCAAGAGAACAAGCTGATTCTCAGAAGGTGATGGCTCCTGATCCAGAATGCAGTACCACGTGCCTGGCTTAGGGTCCTTATTGAAGAATTGGTCTATGCTGCTGAGCTCTAGTATTACTGAAATCTAATATGACTGTGGGATTAGGACTACAATAGGACCTTTGGCATCTGGAGTAGGACAGTCTAAAAATTGACACATGACTTGGTCACTTTTTTATCTTCAGCCTCAAAGAGGGATGAGATACATTGGGATTCACTGGCTTCTATACAGAGACCTCTTGAGTACCAATCATGCCTAGGATGGGCATGCTCTAGGACTTAGTACTCAGTAGGCACCATCAGGAGCTGCACTATGAATGGTGAAAGAAGAGGCAATGAACATTTGAAAGCGAAGCCTGGGCACAAAGACACTGGTGTCCTATCTGAGAAACACTGAGGTTCAGCCCACTCTTCTGGGCTGGGGAGGGGCAGCTGCATTTGTGCACCTGGCTACTCCTGCCGGCCCCCCTTACTTCAATTCATCCCTCCTGTACAGGAATGAGCAGAGGAACTGACAGAGGACTGGGGGTGATGTCTGCCTGTGGCAGAAGGCATGCATAAAAATGCAAATTCAGGCTCCTTCCCTCCCTCCACTCATACATCCTTCTCAGACAGATAAAAAGGAAAATGTACCACTGAGGACGGAGCCCCTCTGGGTAAGAAAGCAATAGCAAAATGACAAATGCCATGTGAGTTTAAGCAAAGTCCCCCATGGTTACAGACCCACTGGGAAATGAGGCTGACAAATGCACACCCCACCGCCTCCTTGCACCCGATTCCTTTGAAATAACTTCAGCCTTGAAAAGGGAGAAAGAAAGAAATAACTCAAAGATTTTTAAAGCAAAGTTTCTGTCTGCAAACCAAATGGGCTGAATTTTTATAGGCTCGTTTGGAAGAGCATGAAAAATCCAGTTGTTGCAGGCAGGAGCCTCACTCAGGATGCTGCAAAGAGGTAGGAAGGGACCACCTGAAGGCTGGGCTCCTCCACCTTCCTTTCTCTCCTCACACTAAGCCTGCTCTCTGGTCCCTCCAGCTTCCTGATAGCTGCTGAGCTCAGGGAAAGACTTCCTCCTCTGTGTTGCACCGGGGTCTGTGCCAGGCACAAAGGAGACACTGGAGGAGGACAGTTTCCACATTTTCAAGGAAGTTCTAGCCCATTAAATGTGCCAGTCATGTTGGCTCCTTGCAGAGTCTTCACCGTGTGCCAGTTGCTGCTGTAAATCCTGGCACGTGTTTCTTCCTTCCATCCTTACAGCCTTTCCAAAGGAGGCATTCTCGCTAGCTCTCATTTTCCCGATGTGTAAACTGAGGCAGTGAGGAGTTAATCTTGTACAAGATGGAAGTGGAGGATTTAAACATAGTCTGGCTCAAAGTCTGCCACAGTAGATGGGTACAGGGCCACTGTCTACCTCCGCTTTGCTAATGGTTCAGTGTTGCCCTTTATTTGAGCATCCAGCAGTCCCAGAGACACCGTGGAGGTCACCCTCCTGGATACTGATGGGGACAGGAAAGCCCAGTTCCTTGAGAATGGAGACAAGGACAGTGCCTTACCTGATCCTGAATTCCCACCTTCATCCTTCCAAAGGTGTCTCTGGAAAGCAGGACATTGCTTCCTCCATAAATCACCTGCACAAGAATCTTCACTTTCAGCTCTGCTCTGGAAAATGCCACCACACATGACATGGCTCAACTCTCCAGCCTGCTCAGCAGTGACATTGCCAATGATGCTCACCTGAATTTAATCAGGCCTCCAAGGGGCCACAGTGTACAGTTCAAGTGACTCATACTTCAGATCACCTGCCTGCAAAAGAAACAAAGTACACAGAATGTCTCCAGACACACTTATAGTAATTTAATAACTTAGGTGGGGGTCAAGAATGAGGCACAAAAGAAATCGGTATAATCCCTCTTTCACCTACATATATGAGACGCAGTCTTCTATAGCCCAAATTTTCTATATAGCTGAGCATAACTTTTAATTTATGCAGGTATGCTCCATGCCTGACAATTTTCTCCTATAAACTTCACAGTAAAGTCAGACCCATGCTTCTGAGAGCTATACACTATCCAGGGTTTCTTTCTTTCCCTCACCACTGGAAACTTCCCAATGCAGGCTGAAAACTAAGGTAAGCACCCAAGAGGCCTGTGCTGACCAGGACAGGATGAGTACCTCCTGTTCTTTTTCCCCTTTGGTCAAGTCTGCAGCAGAAATGAGATAGCTCCAGCCCCAGCCTTAGACTCCACTGCCCTGTTCTTCCTGCCAGGCACTCTAATGAATCCTTTTCACTAGGAAAGACAATGGAATTCCCAAATGTCACCTGCTGCTCTAACAAGATCTGGGGCTGGATCATTTGGCAGGCATTTGCATGAGAACAATCTCCATCAGGAGAGATTGCAGGGCACCAATCTTGGATATGTTGTAAGAGGTTGGGAAGAAGCTGTTTGGAAGGCAAATCGATGGATAGGGAGAAGGGGAGGGGTCATCATCTAGAGAAATGTCATGATGACTCTGTCCACCTGAAGCAATACAGCTGCGATAGCTTGAGAAAGACTGTCCCATGACCTCTTGGGAATAGAACTGTCCTCCTAGTCTTGGTCAGGTGGCATAGGGCAACAGGAGTGGAGCCTCTTATCACCATTCACAAAGGGCTGAGATTTCTTGTGTGACTTCCTTTTTCACAAAGGAAGCTTGGGAAGGTAATGCCTTAGGTTGGTATTGGCAGCAGTGGCCTTGAAGTTAGCGAACCTGTTAGGTCTCTAGATGTGTGATGTGGCATGCATTCAGAAAAATAAAAAATTAAATAATTAAGTAGTAAGGGTTGAATATAGGGCATGCACATGCTAGGCAAATGATGTACCATTGAGACACACATTGAACTTCTCACTCAACCTCTGAGCTATATAACACAGAGAAAGGGGAAGGTGAGCTGCCCAATGAAAATGCATACAAAAGAAAAGGCATGGGTGCTACCCTTGGTGATGCATGGTGGCAGTGGTGAAGGGCATCCTAAAACAGGCCCACCCCTGGAAGGGTAGAGCCTAGGAGCTAATGAAAGGTTGAGTTAGTTTCAGTTATGTCCCTTTCTTTGTGGCCTACTCTTGCCTCTTTGGTCTTAATTTTATCTCAAAATGCAATTTCTGCTACTTGCTCTGTTCTTACTGGGGGATAAGAAGAGATATAGTGAGTGGGGTCCTCAATGTATACACATATGTGTGTGTTGTATATGTGTGACATAGAAAGATAAAGACGTGTGTCTGAGAGACAAAGATAAAGAAATGTGTAGTATGTGTTTTATGCATGTGTGTATACACACACACATACATATACATATACATATACATATACATATACATATACATATACATATACATATACATATACATATACATATACATATACATATACATATACATATACATATACATATACATATACATATATTAGTGTGGGTATGTATATGTGTGTTTGGTGTGTGTGTTCACTATTTGTGTCTCTACTTGTGTATTTGTGGTAAAGTATATGTTTTGATATGTATGTGTGTGTGTGTTATGTGTAATATGCTCATAATTGTGTTTAGTATGTGTGTATACAGTATGTGATATGTGTGGATGTATGTGTTTGATATATATATATATCATGTATAATATATATAACATATATATATATGTGTGTGTGTGTGTGTGTAGTCTGTGTGTGATATGTGTTGTGGTATATATGTATATGTGATATGTATGTATATGTGTGTGATGAATGTTGGTGGTGTGTATGTGAATGTATATATGTGTGTGTGTGTGAGTGTGGTTCTGTATGAGTGTGGTTGTATGTGGGAGGTGCATCGGGAATGAGGCATACCAGAATAACCACAGCAATTAGGAAAGAGCTGTTTAGAAGTGGCTTCAAAGTTCAGGGTAAACAAGCTTTGGTTGGAAGCAAATCCAAGAGCAGAGAAGGGTGGAGCAAATGAACATGTGCTAACACAGCTCTGGTGCTGCAAAATACAACAGCACTGAGAGGTGAGTGAGCAGAGTGAATAGCAGAATTTCACTTTACAGACTGAAGTCAAGGCCAGGAGCAAGGGTGCTGTTACACAGTGGGGCAAACCAACCTCTCTACAGCCAGTGTGGGGAGCCCACATCAGTATGGCCAGCAAGTTATCAGATGGTACCATCAGTGCTGCTGATGCAAACACGAAATATTATCACCCCATGGGAATCCTGAGACACTCATCTCTGAGAACTGAGGCTGTGGTGGCAGATTCTAAATTGTGTTTATGGGAATCATTTTACCGGAAGAAGTCATAATTCACCCTTGATCAATATCTAATCAATCCACCTGCTTTGCACATCACAAAACCTCCAAATCCGTCCACAGAAAGGAAAGAGGGAGGAAGACAATGTGTGTACTAGAAAGAGTTGACAGAACAGCAGATTAATGCAAGCACTTAGTCTGGTCATTACATAAGCGTTGACTTTTTTAATTATTATTTAACGGAAACATTTTGTGTGATAATGCTGAGTCTATTAAATTGAAAAGTTGGAGAGGGTCGTGCAACTTGTGGCTCAGCTTGAAAGGAATGGGTAGAAAAGACAAAAGGAGCCAGTACAGCTGAGTGCCTGCTGTATGTCTCCCTTTACAGGACACTACCCCAGCACCTGCAGTCTGGGCACCGCAATAGAGTCTGATGACATAAAACCTGAGCCTTAGTGAGACACAATACCTCAGGGCTCTCAAGGGTGCCTGTCAGGCTGAAAATTGAAACAGTGGCTTCCAACACAGAAATATGCTAAGTCCTGAACTATTTGTGCCATTCCAGAGCAGGGATGAGGCTGAGTTGTGGCAGGTGGCTGGGATGGGGTTGGGGGTAGGGGCTCCGGAGAGCTCTCCAACAAGTCTCCTGTTCCCTACTTCATTAAGGAATCTATAGCCCCGACTTCCTAGAATGAGTCAAATATCTTATTGTGCAGAGTCACCATCTTCTCTCAAGCCATGTCTAGACCCCTGGTCCCCTGTAATACCACAGATCCAGAGGATGGTGTGTAGGGACCCCAGGCAATATTACCAGTCTTCATAATGTTCCCTGAAGGACCTGTCCAAATCAAGCCAGCAAACCCTTCCTCTGCAGATTCCTCTGGCCTAGAAGTCTGAGCCTTCTGAAATGTCAACCACAATCATCACATGAATGGCCATGTTTCCTCTGTTCCTAACAATTATTAGAGTGGCCCTCATGGGACTATCTGGAGCACTTCACTCCAGGGCTGCTTCTCTGAGCTCAGCCACCTGACAGAGTGGGCTGGAGGGGGCTGAAAGCTTACTGGCTATCTCTTGAGCAGCAGGTACCCTGGCTCTCCAGGTCCATGTGTTCCACTCAGCAGAGCTCCAGAAGCCAGCAGCAACCCCTGTCCCTGGGTCTCTGCCCATATGACACATGGCCCTGCTAAGTAACTGTTCCTCTTCTCTACAGAGACAAAGATGGCGTATATACCGTCCCAAGGCCCTATTCCTTCTAGTCACCCGGTCACTATGGCAGTGGTGAACAAAGGATGGGACCTAGGGTGCTTTAAAACATAGGACTTCCAGTTGCCATATTGAAGCTTCCAGTCTCCCCAAGCTGACATCTCTTGTGCTAGTGCACTGGGAATGACATTCTAATGTGCTGCAGAGGGTGGCACTCACCACTGTTCAAATTACATGAGGGCAAAAAGGGTGCCACAAACAATACTTTTCTGTTTTTCTTGTGTTTGTTTTCATTTTTCCCCTTACTGATTTGCATTCAATTTATTTACTGTGGAGGCTAAACTGGCTGAACCTGATTCTGTGTGTGTGTGTGTGTGTGTGTGTGTGTGTGTTCCCCCCATCTCTGTGTTCGTGTGTGTGTGTGTCTCTCTCTGTCTCTTTGTCTCTTTGTCTCTGTTCCCCCTACCTCTGTGTGTGTGTGTGTGTGTGTAGTGTGTATGTGTGTCTGCTCCCTGCCCTGCCCCCCCCCCCAATCAAGAAATTCCATAGCACTGGTTCTATTAGCGAAAAGTTAAAGGTGACATATTGTGTTTAAGTAGTCTCCTGGGGAGTGACAGATGCCAGCCTGGATGCAGTAAACAGAGAACCTGCACCCAGAGGGCAGAAGAGGCTAGGCCCTATTGCTGGAGCAGCACTAATGAGACTCAAAAATGTGTGCACAGGAGCCACCTCTCACTCTCCTCCTGGAGGAATGAAGACTTTACCTCCCCCAGAGTGTCTTAGGGACTAGGAAGCAGTAGTTAACTGTTATTCAGTCTTGGGCAGAAAGCAAGGGCCTGGGGTGAGGCCAAAGAAGCCATACCACTGGCATGTGTTTAGGGGCTGCTCACCACTCTGTGACAGCAGTAGAGACAGCTGGGAGGTGGCACAGTCAACACTTTTCTGGTTAATTAACTAAATACATACTGTCTGTAGCCTCTGTGTGAGTAGATTTTCGGATGAAAAGTGCCAATTTTCTTACATTTATATGTCCAAACTACTTTCCTTGGTGCCTCTTACTTGCCTTTTCTCCTCTGTTAAGTGAAGTAAATTTGTGGCTTAGCTGAAAGGCTCAGAGTGACAGGGACCGAGAACCGCTGATTTAGACAAATGATAGCCCCTGGTTCCTGAAGACTTAGCTCGCTATGCATTTCCAGTGCTTAAGAAGCAGGTAGACCTGAAGGAGACACTCACTGCTGACTCTGGTGCCTAGATCACATGTGTTTATCTGCTACACATTCCCTAGAACCTGCTCAATGCTTAGGAATAATGTACTTTATTCTGAGTTTGATCCCTTACACCTAAATAGTAGAGGGTCTCCTGAGCAAGACCCCCCTCCAACACACACTAAATAAAACAAATAAATGCAATTTTCACTTTTCTCTTATGGCTCCTGGTCAAGACTACCATGCTCCAATCTGAACAGCCCCTCACTCAGGAGTACATGGGCAGCACAAACTAGACTTAATGGGTATTTATTTTGTAAGTGAACATGAAGTTTGGCTGGGGGTGGGGTGGAGGTGGGGTAAGGAGATGTAGGTGGGTCTGGGAGGAGTTGGAGATAGTCATGAGGGGAATGGACATGCTAAAAATGCATTATATGAAATTAGCTTATATTTTTGGTAGTGAGCCTAGTCTTTAAAGGCTGAGCTGAAATTTTCAAATTTCTCCTGCCTTGAAATTTTGTAAGAATTAATAAAAACATTTTTTAAAGGTCATATGTCTTAGTCAGGGTTTCTATTCCTGCACAAACATCATGACCAAGAAGCAGTTGGGGAGGAAAGGGTTTATTCAGCTTACATTTCCACGTTGCTGTTCATCACTGAAAGAAGTCAGGACTGGAACTCAAGCAGGTCAGGGAGCAGGAGCTGATGCAGAGGCCATGGAAGGATGTTCTTCACTGGCTTGCTTCCCCTGGCTTGCTCAGCCTGCTCTCTTATAGAACCCAAGACTACCAGCCCAGAGATGGCACCACCCACAAGGGGCCTTTCCCCCTTGATCATTAATTGAGAAAATGCCTTACAGTTGTATCTCATAGAGGCATTTCCTCAACTGAAGCTCCTTTCTCTGTGATAATTCCAGCTGTGTGAAGTTGACACAAAACTAGCCAGTACAGTCATATAACCATGGATGTTTGTGTCTTCAAAACTCCCTTGTTGCAGTTCCCAATGTGTTGGTTTTAAGAGGTGGGACTTTTGAGAGGATGGGATTCCTGTCTATATTGGTTTTGTATTGCTCTGACTAAAACACCAGACAGAAGGTAGGAAAGATGTATCCTGGCTCATGGTTTCAGAGACACCTGTCTAGTTTCTTGACCTCAGGAGCTCCTTGTTGTGTAACAGTTTCCTCCAAGATTGAAACATTCCATCCTGCAGGAAGGATCTTAAATCAAAAGGGAAACAATTCAAAATGGCTTTCAGGAAATTCCTGAAACTGACAGGATTCACTAAATCCCTCTCCCCCAGTGTAAACAATAAAGTTGGTTTGGAGTCACTTTCTGAGAAGCCAAACTGCAAGGAAGACTCTGAGACCAGACAAGCAGACTGGAAGAGTTTTAGACAAACCAAGTCACTTTCTATCCTGTTGAGTTGCTTGCAGGCTGTTCAGTGTAACCCTGGTTCCCAGATTTTGTGAGCTGTCACCCATGCAGGGATAAGCTTTTGTGATGCAGCTGTCTTTTGTACCATGCTTAAAGTACCCTTAGTATCCAAAGGACCATAAGTAATGTTAATAAAAGTCATTAGTTCACCAAGTTGGACTTTGGTGGTATTAATACTTTATTCTGTCATGGAATCCCTCTCTGGAGTGAGTATATACATGCACATGCTGTGTCTCTCCTGGGAAAGTATTGTCACAAACATTTGGACAGAACATGATGGTGAAGAGCCTATGGAAAAAGAGAGCCATCCATACCTTGGCACACGGGAAGCAGAGAGAGAGAGAGAAAAATGGGAGAACCAATGCCTGCTAGCTTTCTTCTTTTTTCCTTCTGTTCCATCCAAGGCCTCATCCCATAGCATGGTGCTGCTCCCAATTAGGGAGGCTCCTCTCCCATCAGCCAACCCTCCCTGGAAGTACCCTTAATAATGATTTCAGGAGGTGGGCTTCACCAGTCTCCCAGGTGACTCTAAAACAGCTCAAGTTGATTGTTATGATGCAAGTCTGAAAATCACTTCCAGGTTTATAGTTTAACGTTTGGCTCCACTACTTTGTGGAGGCTATGGATCCTTTAGGTTTAGGAGGTAGGGCCTGGATGGTAAACTGGGTCAAAGGGCCAGGCATTTGAAGGTAATACCGGCCTCTGGTTCCAATATGCACTCTCTGCTTCCTGGTTCATTCTATGTGAAAAGCCAGCAGGCTCCTATTCCCAACTCCCTTCCTTCTTTGACACTCTGGGCAGAAGCCTTGATAAAACTGTTCTGTAAGTTGTTTCTGTCAGGTATTTTGGTCTTGGTGGCACAAAATGACATGGGCTTGGGGTCTCTCAGAGATTCACCATGAATGTGAATGAGTTCTTTATTTAGATCCTGGCACCAGGCACCTGGCATCAGGACTGCACCTGAGAGCAGTCCCAAGATGCAGCACTTAGCCATATTGGCCCAGGGCTTATCAACATAAAACCCACAGTTACAATTCAATGAATTAACTTATATGCTGTCCTTTTGTAAGCGGGCCTTGGTATTTTAACAAATGTTTACAGATCCCTTGGTTATCTTGAGCAAGGAAGCAGTTTTTGCAAAAGCAGAAATAACAGTCTTATGGCCTATTATCTTGCAAGAGCAGCAAATTTTATAAAAATCAGTTAATTTAAGAATAGTCTTCAGGCTGGGTGTGGTGGCGCACACCTTTAATCCCAGCACTTGGTAGGCAGAGGCAGGCGAATTTCTGAGTTCGAGGACAGCCTGGTCTACAGAGTGAGTTCCAAAACAGCCAGGGCTACACAGGAAAAAAAAAAAAGAATAGTCTTCAATGTCTGGGGAAAAGGGAAGTAGGTTGCTACAATACAGCCTTTGTAAGCTGGAGGCTTACATGCTGGAAGTAATTTTTGGGGGTTTTTGTCTCTCAAGCTTAGTAAGTTTAAATTTTAAGTGTAATGTTAACCATCACAACACATAACCAACAAACTCACCACAGAGGCCCCTTCTGCTGAATAAAGGTACCAACCAGCACCATCGGAGACATGGATATGCGTCACACAAGCTGCTGACACCCTGATATGTCACTTCCCAGTGTCTGGAACTACTGGCCACTTGACTTGGATTAAAATCACCCATTAAACAGCCCTCTAGAAATGTCTGTGCAGTTTACCTAAGGGATGAAGTCCCATAATGCCTGTGGGTATCTCCATCTGGTAGGCTGGAGTCCTGAACTGAATGAACACCAAAGAAGAAATGAAGAAGTGGCAATATCCATCTCTGTCTCCTTCATAACCGGATACAACATGGCCAGCTGTTTAACGTTCCTGTCACCCTAGGTAGAAAGGCTATGGTCCCAAAGCTTTGCCTTCCGTGAGCTAAATAAACCTTCCCTTCCTAAAGATGCCTTTGTCAGGTGTTTTTTCACAACAAAGGGACAAGCAGCAAAGACACACCACACTGCTGAGAAGGCCTGACTGATTTGGGGAAGCCTGTGTGACCCACGTCCAGAGCCTCCCTACCAGGCCACAGGACTATCCAGGGACAACAAGTCTGTAATCAACAAAACCTCCTGTGTGGATTGAGATGGCCCAGTCTCATTGGTCAGATGATGATACCAACCCTTCTGAAGGGAAAGAGGAGGTTCAGGATTAGGACCAAGATTACCCAACTCCTGCACCATCCACCCCTCATCTTCCCTCACTCCGCCCTAGTGTCTCTTCTCCAAAGAGGGAACTGTTTCTGGGGAATTGACAGAAATTTTCAGAGTGTTTTGTTTTCCACAGAAGCCATGATTTCCTTGTTATTTACAACAAGAAAGGTCGAAGTACCATCCTTCATAGGTGACAGGTGTTGACACTAACTACAACTCAAGCCGGAATCTCTAACTGTAAAGGACATAATGAGGAGGCTGGTACCCAGCTATGAGTTAGTTATCAGAAGCATCAGTAGAAGCTGAAGGTTTAACATTTTAGGAGAACAGCTTGGGGGCTGGAGAGGTGGCTCACTGGTTAAGAGCACTTGCTGCTATTGCAGATGATGCACATTCAGGTCTTCACACCCACATAGTAGCTCAGAAACACCCTTAACTCTAGTTCCAGGGGATGATCAGACATTGGAAAGGATTTCTATAGGAAACATCCAAACCACAGTGTGTGACTGCTGGGTCAAGTGGGGGCTGACAGAAAGCTCTCTACTTTGTATATCTTCAGAAAGCAGGTAAAAAGAAGAGAAAAGCTGAACAGGTTCTGCAGCCCATGAGGAGGACCAGGTCACTAAGTTGTTTGCGGATTTGGGATCCAGACCCTGGAAAGGCAACTGTCAGAGTCTTGTGCAAGAGGTGTCAGCGTTTTCTGGAAGGATGGTCTGAAATGATAGCAGGAACCCCTATGTACCCAAGATGAAGGAATTCTCATTCCAAACATCTGGTCTGCACTGCAAACACAGGAGCCCAGTATAGGGTCAGAGAACAAGGCTGTAACTCTGGTTTGGATAAAAATCTATGTGATACCCTAAGCTACTGATAAGGGGATTAGCTCCACAGTTCTTCTTTCTGTGAGTGAAGGATAACAGCCTGCTCTGCAGGGCCCTAAACTCCATCTGTATCTTAACATCCCCAGGCCCTACAGTTCTACCTTACGTGCTTAAGTTTCCACAGGTATGCAGAAAGCTCAGAGTCAGGATGCCGAGCCCAACTTTCCAATGCATTAATAACTTAACTCAATAATTTAAATCAAATAAACCAGGCGTGGTGGCTCACACCTTTAATCCTAGCATTTTTGAGATCCTAGCAGGTGGGTGTCTATGAGTTTGAGGCCAGCCTGGTCTATACAGAGCACTTCCAAGGTTGCATAGAGAAACCTTGTCTAAAAAGAAAGAAAGAAAGAAAGAAAGAAAGAAAGGAAGGAAGGAAGGAAGGAAGGAAGGAAGAAAGAAAGAAAGAAAGAAAGAAAGAAAGAAAGAAAGAAAGAAAGAAACTCAATAGCTATAGTAGCAAGAATAGAAGCTAACTCTATTGAGATTCTAAGTCAAACACTGTTGTCAGAGATTTGCACAATTAATTTCATAATCCTTTGAAAATCTCCTGGAGAACTTCCTCAAGCAGCCAGCAAGTAGGCAGAACTGCAGTAAGATGACATGGATGAAACATTCTGGCCCTGAGGTGCGTGACCCAGCAGAACCTTGTAAGGCTGAAGATACCAAGTCCATTTCACACATGAAGCAACTGAGGCCTGAGAAGGTCAAGAGTTTATCTGAGGTCACATATTCCCTGTAGCCAGGACCATCCAGCCCATCCCCTTGAGTTATCTGTCAGATGTACCTCACAGCACTGGCTTGGGAGGCCAGCAGTCCCTCTGTTCTCCATACCTGCTATACAATTGGCATCCTCAGCCTGCAGAATCCTAGTTGTTTCTGTTTCAATTTTCCAGGTAGTTATATGGTTAGGTCCAGGCAGGAAGTTGAGAAAACTCACTTCAGAGACAGAAGCTTTAAAACAAAAGCTATATATTCTGAGTACTCAGCGGGGAGGCCACTTCAGGATCTGAGTCATGTCACCAAGGGGAAGCTGTATTGCATTTTTTAAAGGGCGAAACTGAAAAAAAAAATGATAGGAGCTTGGGTGAGTTGCAACAAATAACCATATTTTGATATTAAGGATTAAGCATGGGAGTGTTTGTGGAAGACTAGGCCTCCTCCAGGACACCTGACTTCAGGCCTTTAATGCATTCTTCTAGACATGTGATCCAGAATCCAAGGTCCTTAAGTCATCTTCCTAGACATTTGGTCCAGAGCTCAGGTGGTAGGAGCAGAGGAGCAGGTCAGCTACAGACAGTTAATGAGAACTTGGCAGGCATTGGATATATATTTCTACAATCCAGGCACCTTGATTAGAATAACAGCAAGTTTTACATTCTTTTACCAGTTTAACAGACAATTAAAGGAACATTTGGAGGGGCAGGCTAGGAGCAGGTCCCTAGCCTGGGATTGTGAACCTGGTTTGACCCTGTTAACAAAATGTGGGAGCAAAAATGGAAGTCTTGCCTTCGAGATAGCTAGGGGCTAGCAGCTCTTTTCTTACAATACCCTTCCTTGAGAAATGAGGTATGTGCATGATGTTTGCCCAGTGACCAACCCTATTGACCTCAAGAGAGCTTCCATTTCCAACAACTCTTGGACCATTCCATGCATCGTTATCACCAGATTCCCCAGCAGAAGACTACAGACACAACCCAGGGACAGTCAGTCTGCATCTAGCACTACTGGCTGGCTCTGTGCTTAGCCTTACTGTCTGTCACCTCCTACCACTTCACAAGCTCAGAGAAGGAGGGTATGACTATTTCTAGTTTACAGGTTAATCTCTGAAAAATATGGATCAGTCCAAAGAACTGAATTTTTTTTAAAAAAGAAAGAAATAGAAAACAGGGTTTAATAGTTTTCTTCGGGTGTTATAATGAGAGAGAAAGACAAGAAGCTAACCCTACACTAGACCTGGAGGCTCTAAACTACTCATCTTTGCTATCAGCCACTAAGCATGGTTAAATACCAAGTCCATGTCTGTCACATGCAGATGACCTAGTGTCTTAGTTACTGTTCTGCTATGGAGAGACACCATGACTAAGGCAACTTATAAAAGGAAACATTTGATGAAGTTGCTTACAGTTTCAGAGGATTAGTTCTCTGATCATCCTGGTGGGAAACATGATGGCAGGCAGAATGGCGTGGAGCTGGAGCAATAGATAAGTGCTCACATCTGATCTACAAGAGACTGAACCTGGAATTGGTTTTTGAAACCTCAAAGCCCATCCCAGTGACACACCTTTCCAATAGTGAGATACCCACTCCAACAAGGCCACACTACCAATTCCTTCCTAAATAGTCCATCAGTTGGGAACCAGACATTTAAGTTTATGGGGGGGTCTATGGGGCCATTCTCATTCAAACCACCACAGGTAGGCAGACAAATACCAGAAAGAGCTCAGAGCAGAGAATGTACTTATGTGAAACCATAAGCAAGGTAGGGTGTTACTCAGGCACCTATTGGTAATGGGGAGATACGTGTCCTTCTCTTTCCACAAGGCCCTTCCTAGAGATTACTCCCTGTAGAAGACCACAAAATCCATCACCAGTGAACCAGTCCTTTTCCTTTGTACAATCATCTGTCATATGAGCTCTATTCCCAACACTCTTTCCAGTAGAGAAAGCCAGATGCCAACATGTGTGTCATTCTCACACCAAAGCTATGGCAAGTTCAAGGCCTTTTTATTTATAAGCAATTAATAAGCCAAGTCATTTTCATGTGTCCTGGATGGGTTGCAGCCTATGCAGACACAATTCTGGTCTGTTTCAAGTACTTGGCCCTATGGGAAAGTACTTAGAGAAGAGGAGAAGCAGTTTTCTGAGCTTGCTCCCAAGACATCACATCAGTTTAGTTCTGGCTCTTCAAAATCATATCTCTGATTATTCATGTCTTCAGTCACACAAAAGAGACAAAGCAGAAATGCTAATGAAATTGGAATGCTTTTAGCCCCGTGTGGCCAATGCCCATAGGCCTTTGATACAGGTCTTCAAGTACTGATCACCAAAGTTTCTCAGCAAGGACTTTTTCAACTTACGTTAAAATAAAATTGAAAAAAAGTCCCTTTTCTTTCCTGTCCCTGTTCAAGTTCATATCCCTGATACCCTACCATTTTGTCTTTAGATTCCAAAAACTAGACACTGTGCTGGGACCCTCAGTACAGCCCTTAAGGCTGTGGAAAAGACCTCTAAAAACATAAGTTCAAAAATTCAATTTTTCAACTATGCAAAAATATAAGTATGCAATATGAATTGTATAACGGGCTTCACAGATCTAAAGGAATAGAGGTAGCTACACTGTGAGCCAACTTATCAGAAAGATACTAAGGAAGGAGATAAAGAGACGCAGGGAAAGGTGATCACAGGAGATCTCACTCAGCTAAGATTTTGTTGATGCTTACAAAGGCAGACAAATTCCTGAGTTAAAGGTTGGCCTGGGTCAGAGCAAAGTTAGGCCCAGGTGTGGTAGAAATGGTAATTTCAGGACAGGATCCCACCCAGCTAGCTTACTGTCTGTTCTTAATAGAGACAGACAGATCTCGGAATCATTTTGCAATGTTAAGAAAAAAATGTATGCATGGTGTCTCTTTAAGACTCAAAGGTCTGGGGTCACAGGATGCTGATTCATAGGATAATCAAAAGGAAATCTGGAATAAATGACTGGATTGATATGTAAAATAAAAGACTGGGCTTATGATCTTCTATGGATGAGCTATCCAGAGAATTTTTTAGAATAGCAACAAAGAACTGTTTGGAGAACTAGCTCAAGCAGAAGATAGAGCCATCTGGAGATTTCCTTAAGAAAGCACATCAGAGAGAAAGAAAGCAGAACTGAGAGAAAGCAAGCTGAAAAGCTGTATCGAGCAGAGCATAGGGTGCCAGCTTTAACCGAGGATTTGACCTTGAGTAGTTTCTTTCCACCACTCCCAGACACCCCTGCTCTCAGAACCCCTCTCCAAGCCAAGACTTGTCACTGGCAACTCTGTATCACAGAATCCAAGTCATGAAGATTTGTTTTTAATGTAGGGCCTTGCTATGTCGCCCAAGCTGCCCTGGAACCAGAAATCCTCCTGTTTCTACATCCTAAGTGTTGGGATAACAGGTTAGACACGCCATAGGCCATCCAAGTCACAAGCATTTTGATTTCACTCCACTTGAGTAACTGGGATATTGTTCAGGCATGTTTTTTGTTTGTTTGTTTTGTTTTTTGTTTTGTTTTGTTTTTTAAGTTTTTCGAGACAGGGTTTCTCTGTGTAGCCCTGGCTGTCCTGGAACTCACTCTGTAGACCAGGCTGGCCTTGAACTCAGAAATCCCCCTGCCTCTGCCTCCCAAGTGCTGGGATTATTGTTCAGGCATGTTATACCAAAAGTAAGTACTAATTTGAGAGGACCTTATGGAAAGCAGGTCTGACTGTCTCAATGTTGTGAGAAACCAGAACACACACACACACACCTCTGCAGGCTTCCACTTCTTCCATTGTATAGATGATTTCCCCAAAGTATTTTTAAGCTGGAGAGATTTCCTAGAAGCTGGTAGGAAAAAAAAAATCAAAACAAAACTGCTCACGGCAGGAGGTCCATGTTATTGGCAGAAAGCCAGAAACCCAGGTTTTGGTAACTAGCTTGGTAATGAGTCTCTTCCATGCAAATTGGCTCATTATTATCCATTTTTGTCAGCTCTCACTGAGTCCTGATCTGTTCCCTGCTTTGGCTCAGGTGAGAGCATGAGGCACAAATGGGCGACCAGATCCACGTTCTATGCCAGATGCCCAAGACGTTACCTAGGTAGGAGGAGGGGAATGAGGATGGCTGCGGCCATGCCATTAGAGCTTTGGGTTGAATGCTGAGAGCAGAGAGATGTTAAAGAGATTTGTAATGAAGTGTTATAAAAACAGAGTTTGATTGAAAGAGCTTTCATGTCATGCAAATGAACACTCTGTCCCATGATTCATGGCTATCAGGAGAACTAAATTTGTACAGCCCAGAGGAGAAATGACTAATGGGAGGCATAATAATTGTCGATTTGTACCTGCAAAGAATTAATCAGGAGGCTCAGAGAGGCCACTTGGCAGCCACTACACATGTATGGCTAGGGTAGGCAGTGTGAAAGGAGCTGGGGAAATTAAGCTAAACAGCAGGAAGGGTTTTACTAACCCAGAAGTCCCTGAGAAGGAGGGATCACTTCTACAGCAGAATACAGGTGGAAGATTAACTTCACCTGTATGAAGGCAACCTAGGGAGTGGAGCTCTTTGCAGAAATCAGTGAATCTAATGATGTAGAGAAGCAATTGCCCACACTGGTGCTCATCAGGCAGCTCAAGGAGACGTCTCCATTATGTTCAGACAAAATTTCCTTGACTGATTGAATTGAACCCAAAACATCACCATTTCCTACCCAATGTGGGAGTTTGAACCATTCGTCTTTGTGGTCAGTGTGGGGGTTAATCTCCATTAACAATTTGACTGGATTGGGAATCACCTTGGAAGTGGCCTTTTGGGTGTGTGCATTTCCAGATGGAGTTAACTAAAGAGGGAAAACTCACCTCCTCAGCTAGTGCCCCAGACTGAATGCAATGGGGAAAAGAATAAGTCAGATAGATGAGTTTCAGAAACTCTCTCTGCTTTTGGTCCTACATGATGTGAGCCTCATGCTTCAGCCACCAGGGCTATGAACCATTCCAACCACCAAACCGTCCCCTTCATGTTCCATTCCCAAGTTGTAAACAAACCTCCTTCCTTAAATTGCTTGGATGGAGCAGGGTGGGGGGAGGGTATTGGGAACTTTCGGGATAGCATTTGAAATGTCAATGAAGAAAATACCTAATAAAAAATTGGAAAAAGTTTAAAAAATTACTTCTTTCCAGGCAGTTTAAAAAAAAGTAAAGATTAGAGCAAGTATTTTTGAGCACCTATTATATGTCAACATCTTATATTTGTTGGGGAATAGATTAGGCAGATTTCCGGGAGAGTCGTGCTCCAAGGCCAACTTCACTCAGGTAGTGCCCATTAAGGATCAGGAAGCAAGCAGTACAGTTCAGGTTTTGCAAAGAGGGCCACTAACAAATCAGCTTACTTTCTTGTAAGGAATGAACAGTTACTCAACATTGACCAGAAATTATCCTGAAGGTTCAAAACTCTCATTCCTCATGATACCTCGCAGCTCATTAACTACAAACTACAAAAAAAAAAAAAATGTTTATCCTGCTCAGTAATGTTTCAGATTGATGTAAAGATTGAGAGCCATGAAACAAATCCAGATCTCCAATGTTTCCTGAGAAACGAGTAACTCTGCCAGGTCTGTGTCTTCCTATGAAAGCACACTGCCATAACCGTCAGACTGCCAAAAACAAAAAAAAACAAAAAACAAAAAACAACAACAACAACAACAAAAAAAAAACAACGGGTTTTTTGGCCACAGTCTACACTGCTCCCTTTTGGGTTACTGTTAAACTGCTTCCTTCTCTTGTTTTCTAAGCTCAGATTCTAAAGGAAATGAAGGCTATTTTTTTTCTTCTGCCAAACCAGAGGTAAAGGTCCAGAAATGCAAAATGGCTAGCCTGTATTCACTTAGAAATGATTCTCGCCAGTTATAACTCAGGGTTTTCATGTGGTGAATATTCTCAATAAGCAGTCACTTAGAAACCATTTCTGTCTTTTGAAAACCAACACTCAAAGGATGCAATTTTCCTGTGTGTCTCTCTAGCCCCGGGTGAGCATGTCTACCACCTCCTAAAATCTGTCACTCAACTGGTTTCTCCTGTGGCCAAAGCCACAAGACAGTGAGAACCTTATCTGGTGGTGTTGACTGTGCTCTCAACCCAAGTTGGGCTCACTGCATTTATCCCATACTTTCCCCAAGTTGATTTCAAACCTGTATTTCTAACAAGCGACTCTTACATACACATACACACATGCACACGCACATGCACACGCACACACACACATACACATGCACACACGCACACACGCACACACACATGCATACACACATACACATACACACTCAAGCCTATGAAGCACAGGAGCTGCCAACAGCAGCAGAGATGGCAGTGGTCTCTATTCTTGAGCTGAAAGCAATTGGAGGATGAGGTGAGGCATATGCAGGCTGCTGGCCAGCATGCAGTAAGGCAGTGTAGAGGTAGGGCTGGAGGGCAAAGTGTGTGAGGTAGAAGGATGAAGCATTACTTGATGTTGTCTGCTGAGGAACAGCATCAGAAGAAGGAGGGGTATATTCTGTCCAGGTTTACATTCTCCAGTAATCCAGCAGATGACATGTCTCTCACAAAATGAGCTTTTTCTGGAAGACCTAGCTAAAGATGAGAGTAGGGTATTGGAGTTATATGGTCTTTATGCCTTTTGGTGTTTATTTTACAAAATTAGAGGTGCCAATATTTGGTGTGTCAATGTTTACAATTGGTTTTAATTAATTAATTAATTTTAAACTCCATATTTTATTCCCTTCCCCCCCATCCACCCTCCTACTGTTCAACATCCCATACCTCCTTCCCACCCACCTGTCTCCACATGGATGTGTCCACCCCACCTTGTCACCTGACCTCTAAACTCTCTGGGGCCTCTAGTCTCTTGAGGATTAGGTGCATCACCTCTGAACAAACACAGACCCAGCAATCCTCTGCTGTATATGTGTTGGTGGCCTCATATCAGCTGGTGTATGCTGCCTGTTTGGTGGTCCAGTGTTTGAGAGATCTAGGGGATCCAGTTTAATTGAGACTGCGAGCCCTCCTACAAGGTCGCCCTCCTCCTCAGCTTCTTTCAATCTTTTCCTAATTCAACAACAGAGGTCAGCTGCTTCTGTCCATTGGTTGGGTGCAATTATCTGCCTCTGACTCTTTCAACTGCTTGTTGGGTCTTCTGGAGTGCAGTCATGCTACATCCCTTTTTGTGACTGTTCCATAGCCTCAGTAACAGCCTTGGGACCTGCCCTTGAGCTGGATCACTCTTTGGGCCTGTCACTGGATTTTCTTTTTCTCAGGACCCTTTCCATTTTCATCCCTGTAATTCTTTCAGACAGGAACAATTATGGGTCAGAGATGTGACTGTGGGATGACCCTCCCCCCTCACTCATTTGATGTCCTGTCTTCCTGCAGGAGGTGTGGTCTATAAGTAACCTCTCCCTGTGGTCAGGCATTTCATCTAAGGTCTTTCACCTCCCAGGTCTCTGGTGCATTCTGGAGGGTTTCCCCAACCTCCTACCTCCTGAGGTTGCCTGTTTCCATTCTTTCTGCTGGCCCCCAAGGCTTCAGTCCTTTTCCCTCACCCAATACCAAATGATGTTCCCTTCTCTCCCCAACTCTCTCCCCATCCACTTTCCCTCCCAGATCCATCCCTCCCTCCACACTTGTGATTGCTTTCTTCTCCCTCCCAAGTGGGACTGAGGTGTCCTCATTTGGGCACTTCAGCTTGTTGACCTTTTTGAGTTCTGTGGACTGTATCTTGGGTATTCTGTACTTTTTTTTTAAGCTTATTAGTGAGTACATATCATGCATGTGCTTTTGGGTCTGAGTAACCTCACACAGGGTATTTTCTAGTTCCATCCATTTGCCTCAGGATGTCCTCATTCTTAATAGCTGAGTAGTATTTCACTGTGTAAATGAACCACATTTTCTGTATCTATTCTTCCATCCTACATCATCTAGGTTGTTTCCCGCCTCTGGCTATCACAAATAAGGCTGCTATGGACATAGTGGAACACGTGCCCCTGTGGCATGGTGGGGCATCTTTTGGGTATATTCTCAAGAGTGGTATTGCTGGTTCTTCAGGTAGATCTATTTCCAATTTTCTGAGGAACCTCCAGATTGATTTCCAGAGTGGTTGTACCAGCTTGCAATCCCATCAGCAGTGGAAGAATGTTCCTCTTTCTCCACATCCTCTCCAACATGTGTTGTCACCTGAGGTTTTGATCTTAGCCATTCTGATTGGTGTAAGGTGGAATCTCAGGGTCATTTTGATTTGCATTTCTCTGATAACTAAAGACTTTGAACATTTCTTTAGGTGCTTCTCAGCTATTCGAGATTCCTCAATTGTGAAATCTCAGTTTAGTCCTACACCCCACTGTTTGTTTGGGTTGTTTTTTTGTTTTTGTTTTGTTTTTTGGTAATTAGCTCCTTGAGTTCTTTATATATTTTTGATATTAACCCTCTATCAGATATGGAGTTAGTGAAGATTTTTTTTCCAATCTGTAGATTGCTGATTTGTCTTATTAACCATAGTCCTTTGTCTTACAGAAGCTTTCCAGTTTCATGAGGTCCCATTTATCAATTCTTGATCTTAGAGCATGAGCATTTGTAGAGCCCATTTTTATCTTTTCTAATTACTCTTGCCTTGAAGTTTACTTTATCTGATAGAAGAATAGCTACATCTGCTTGTTTACAGTTTCCATTTGCTTAGTAGTTTGATTTCCATCCATTGACATTGAATTTGGGGGTATATTGGGTGGCTAAGATTTCTTAGAGACAGCATATAGTACAGTTGGTTCTAGTTTTTTAGTTAGCATCTTTTTAAATGTAAGCTGAGGCTCACCTCGGGTTATTATAGAAATAGGTTTACAACTTTCTATAAATGTGTTAGTGGATGTTCTGTTTTGCTGAATTATTGGTATTCCTTTTCTTTTCCTATTCCTATATTTGTTTTGTTTGGTTTTTGTTTGGTTGGTTGGTTAGTTTTGCCTTTTGTTTTTTGAGACTGGGTTTCTCTGTGTAGACTCTCCAGGAACTCACTTTGAAGTTCAGGCTTATCTTGAACTCACAGAGATCCACTTGGGAGCTGGGGTGACACCAGGCTTCCTGTATTAGTTTTAAGGGTTGTCGTGCTGGGCATGTTTCATTTGTTTCTTTCCTGAGTCTCATTTATCTGTTGTTCATGGAGTGTATGTGTTCATGGACTCACACGAAGGAGGCTCCTTTACTTCATCTTCCCAGTGAAGTAAGAACCGCAGTGCTGGCTTGCCTCTCCTGAATTCCCTTCTGTTCATCTTGAAATTCCCTTATTTCTCCATCAGTTTTGAAAAATATCTTTGCTAGGTATATAGCATTTTTGGTTCACAGTTGTTTACCTTCAGAACTTAAAATATTTTATTGCATGCTCTTTCTTTCGGGTTTTTGTGGTTGCTGATGAGAAGTCTGGGGTAATTCTGACAGCTCTAATTTGTATGTGAGCTGTTTCCTCGTGCTGCTTTTAGAACTATCTCTTTACCTTGTGTTTTTGACATCCTGACCGTAATATGTCGAGAGTTCCTTCTTTTGCCCTATCTATTTGGAGCTCTCTGTGTCTCTTGTTTTTTGAAAGTCGTCTTTCTGTAAATTTAGTAAGGTTTGCTCTCTAATGTCATTCGTCTGGCTATACCGTTTGATTTACCTCTCCTCCTCTTTCTACACCAGGAATCCTCCAGTTTGCTCTTCTGAGTATATCTCAGACATCTTGGACATATCATTTATACTCTTTATCTTTCGTAATACTTGTTCAACTTTGCTCTTCATCCCTGAATTTTATTATTCCTCATGGGCTTGTCTGTTAATGATCATATCTGTTGAATTATTGACATAATTGTCCATCTTCTTCATTTCCAGTACTTCTGTTTGTTTCTTTTTTCAATGTTTCAATCTCCTTGCTGAAGTTTTTCTCCATATTTTGGACTTGTGTCTCTGATTTATTAACCGTTCCTTTCAGTTTGAAGACTGTCTTATTTGGAATAGATGTCCTTTATTTGTGTATATGTCTGCTTGAATCTATATGATCATCAATTCTTTAATAAGTAAGGCTGTATTCTTTCTCAGACATTTTAGCTATTTCTGTAGTTTTAGAGTCCACTATAGAGGAGTTGGTAGGTTGGTAAGTGGGGACACAATACTCACAGGTGCTGGTTGTGTTGTGGTAGTTGTGTTTCTTTGTCATGGTTTGTCCATCTGCTGAAGTGAGCTGTCTTTCAGTTTCTACTTTCCCTTCTTCCAAGACCACTTGGATGTTTTGGTCTCTGTGACTTTTCCTAAAGGAATATTTCCGTGAAGTTCATTTTCGGGGACTGATGAAACTTGATTGTGTTTGTCAAATTACTTAAGTGATCCTGTCTTGGCTATGTGCCAACTGTTTTCTAACAGTATGCTGCACACTAAACCCAAGGAAACCAGATGGAATTCAAACCTTGGATACCCCTTGGATTCTGTGAACCTGCTAGGGGCAAGTTACCGAACATCAGACTCACTGAAATCTGTGTACTATTTGAGGCTCTGGTAGAGCTGAGAGACCTGAATGCATAGTGCTTTTCTGCCCTGTGAGAACAGGCATTTTTTGAGACTACACAGCTTCTAGTGTGAGTGGTATGAGTGCTGGAATCTGGCCTCCTCCATTACACACAGTTAAGAACAAGTGCTCTTAACTGCTGACCCATCTTTCCAGTCCCTACTTGCTTGTTTTGAAACAGGGTCCCTGCAGTGTTCCAGGTCATCATTTTCACAATGTGTGTTAGATGTCTATTATTGCAAAAATGCCTGAGATAAATGGTTGGGAGGAGAAAGAACTGAAGTGGTTTAAAGTTTCAGAGGGCTCAGTACATGCTCTGCCAACTCAGCTGCTTCTCACCTGTGATGAGGCAGGAGGACACAGTGGCAGAGGGGCATGTATGACAAAAAAAAAAAAAAAAAAAAGCCACCTCAAGATGGAAGCCAGGAAGCAGGAATAGAAAGAGAGGAATAGAAAGAACCTAGAACAAGATAGAGCTTCAAAGACACACTCAGTGACTTACTTCCTCCAATTGGGCCCCACCTCTTAAAGGTTCCACCACCTCTTGATCATGGCATATGCTATGAATTCAACAGGAATCAATCCATTCACAGAGTCAGTGCCATAATGAAAAAAGCTCTTCTTAATAGCACCAGCAACTGGTGACCAAGCCTTCAATATTAGCCTTTGGGGCATTCCATATCCAATCAAAGTTCATGTGATCTGATGATTCTTGTTCTGTGGGTGCTAATCTCCACCTAGGTACTCAGGTCGAGTAAGTATACATGTGGCTACTATTGCTCAGATCTTGTCTAGTTTATGGCTGATGAATCTAGATTCATGGGTAAAATATAGCTTCTCTGTACAGGACAGAGAGACTCACAGTCTCTGGGGATATGGGAAGTAGTTTGGGCAGGCCCTGTAAAGACACACACACACACAAACACGCACACACACACACACACATACACACACACCCTCTGTGAATTTATTCAGTGCAGTTCTACATGCTGTTTTTTAAATTGAAGTCACCTTCCTTGTCTAAGAAGCTGTCTGAAAAGCCCAAGAATCCAGAAAAAAACAGCCCCCAAGTAAGCAAGTCCTCCTGGGTATAGAGCCCTATGACACTGTACATCTGTCAGTTCTGTATAGCCATCCCCCACAAAGCAGGCCTAATCACCACACATCCCAAGGGTAAAAGGCATGGCAGGACAAAGGTCATAGCTTGCTACTAACACATAATACCATGGGATTTCAACTTTCTAAGCCCTCGCAGAAATCCTACTTGAAGCTAGATTCTCATCTTTTTCTCACCCTTTACCTCTGGTAGTCAAACATAGGGCAAATGTATAGATTACAGGACATCTCATGGGACCTTATCCTTTCTGTGGCCAGACCCTTTTCACCTGCTAGATCTTGTGTCTGTTAGGTAGGTTCAAGGTTTGTATTTGGAGAATTTTCTTTTGCCGACAGAGGTACACTAATAATTCTTCCTATTGCTTATTTTGTTCCACCCTTTTTAAATAAAGCCCAACATCCCTGAGCTGCAAAAACAAATTTTGGGCAATAATAGCAGGCAATTTACAGTGAGAGATGAATGTAACAAAAAATAGTACAGTTCAGCAGGAGCTGGTGGGTAATATTTGTACTGGTATGTATGGTAGCATTGTCAAGGGGCTGTCAAACCTCAACTGTATGCTGCCTCGCCAGGAGGCCCCCTACAACTAGCTGAGGGCACTCAGTTCCCTAATTTCTCCTCTTCCCTGAGTTATTTATGACAGGGAAGGAGAGAAAGAACCCAACATTCAATACTGTGAGTCACTTAGAAATAGGGGAAATTAGGCTGCCACACTAACTCCCACTTCCCTCCAGGGCCTGCTTGGCTGGCCCGAGACCTCTGATATCTGGGGCTACTGTGACTCTGGCTTCCCATCCCTATGGTTCCCCTAGCCTCGTAGTTCTGTCAAGTGTCTCCACCCTTTCTTCTTTCTACCTTTTAAATTTTTTTTAGCATGCCTTGTTCAAGGCAGCCTTCTTCCTCCTGTTGGAAAGGCTATGGTTCAAATCTGAGTAACATGACTGCATTGCTGACCAACTGTTTGTGCTTAGAGACCACATTTCCACTTATCCCTTGACAGGAACTACTGCATTTACCGAGGGTCACCTTTAGGCAAGGGTTTTGTGGGAAATTTTTACATAAGGCTCACAGCCTCTGCCCTTGCAAAGACAAGCACTCATGAGAAAGAAAAGGAGAGAGAGAGAGAGAGAGAGAGAGAGAGAGAGAGAGAGAGAGAGAGGAAGAAGAAGAGGAGGAGGCAGTGGAGGAGGCAGAGGCTATTCCTACAGAACTGATCAACAAGAAAGCAAAGTGCAGGTTAGTCCACACAGTACCCAGCTTCACCTCCACACTACCCCTGTTATATTTTGGGTCTTAAACGATCCCCATAGGTCCACATGCTGAATATTTGATCCTGATTCATTCATATTCTCCCCCTCTCCTCCCCTTTTCCCTCCCTCTGCTCTGCATTCCTCTCCTTCTTCCATTTCCACTCTCCCTTTCCCTCTTCTGACGACCATAAAGTGAACACATCCCTGTTATCCCTGTTGTGTGCTTCATCCATATTTTTCTACCTAGTTACAGGCCCACAACTCAAACAATAATCGTGGATTCATTTGAAACCTCTGAAATCAAGAACCAAATAAAACAGTCTTCCTCATAAGTCGATTTCCCAGTTTTGACAGAGTGAAAAACTGACTAACAGAGACCCCCCCCCATCAATTGCCATTGAACTTGAACCATCAGAGGACCAATCCTAAGAACTTTCCAGTGTTTTATGTCAATCACCTGTGTTGTGGCACCCCCTTAACCCCATTCTTGTGCATGACAGCCACTCAGTAGAGACTTGGCTGAACTGTGCTACATTCCCAGAATTTTCTCAAGGTCTTCCTCTTACTACCTACTTAGAGAACAGCCTCTCACTCTTATGGTACACAAGAAACACCAACTCCTCTAAGAAGCTCTTCCCCACATACCCTTTCACAAAGGGACACTGATGTCCTATTTCTGTATCTGTGCTGCTCCAACATTCGCCCATCCAGCATTACTCTGGCAAGATGCTATTCTCTGGACCAGGAGCAGCCTGACTGAAGACAATCGGCTTGTATATCCTAGAACAGGGCCCAGGATATAGTGACTACTCCATTTACACTGATCAGCAGCTCAAAACTCCCAGTCAGGTCCTCTGAGGCTGGAGTGAAGTCCCAAAGCTAGATCTCAACACTATAGAGGTAAGATGACTGCAATCTTTCTCTTCCCTCCTGAGCCTTCTTCAGTCTTCTTCCATCCTCTCCCTCCCCCACTTAGCTTTCAGGATGGGAACTTGAGAGTCAACAAAACGGAAATCACAATCTTAAGGGTGACAGCCTAGAAATGTTAAGCTTGAAAAATGCCTGGGGATTCAACTTCACAAACTTGGCAAAGGAGATGCAAATGCATATTTAAATTCAATGCAAAAATCATTGGAGACTTTTTTGCCTATAGTTGTACCTGGTGAGGCTGGATGTCCATAGACAGGAGCCTAGCCTCCTCTGCTTCACTTGTTTCATAATGTCTGTCTGGAGTTGAGCTTCATACAGGAGAAAGCCCACAAAGAAGAGCCCCAAGAGAGGAGACCCCCTGAAAATGTCTGAGAGATACCACTTAGTGTGAGGTTTTCTGGAGACAAGCCTGTGAAAAACAAGCTTTCTGCAAGAAGGAGATGGCCCAGGATGTACTCTTAGAGGTAAGGAAGGAGTGTGGGGTTGGCAAACAGAAGGGAACTTTGAATCTTGGGGACTCAAATTCACTTCAGTAAGTGTATGTTATGGATTGCATCTCCCAAGGCTGAGGACAGCACTGATGATAATACTGAATCTCTTGGAGAGAATTCCAGACTGGCTATAGGGGATAGAAAGGGAGAAATGGGGCTCTATTGGGATCTCTGAGGTGCCTAGAGAACCTGCACATCTGGAAGAGCTAAAGCCCTAGATACAATCACTTAGAAATATTCCTTCCTATGCCGGAGCCTATGTGCCCCAGATCCACAGACCTCATGTTTGGGGGCAGGTAGACATGCATTTGCTTGACTTTGGCAAAGTGCCCAAGCCGAGAGGGAAGCCACCTGGGCTCACAGCCAAGCAGGGCATATTGTATTTTTTCCCCTGGTAACTGTAGCACCGCAGAATTACTCAAACGGGCTCACCCACGAGCTCAGCCACAAGCTAGAAAACTGGGTGCAAACGTCTGTACTCCCTGGATGTGGGCAGCACCGGTGGAGGCCTGTTTCAGTACTTAGGACAGCTCCAGTGAGGGCCACAGAGAAAGGATGTGTGATTGATTATATTCAATGCAGTGCTCCCTGGGAACAGGAGCTGAACTAGATGACAGAGCGCAACCAACAGGGAAAGGGGAGCAAAGCCCCTCTCTTAGGACCTAGCTGAAGCCTGTCTCTAACCTGATTTTGGTTTGTCCTTTTCTTTTCTTTGTTTGAGTTGTGATTTTGTTAAGTAACCTGGGCTGGCTTCAAACTAGTAGTCCTCATGTATCTTATTTCCTGAGAGCTGGGATTACAGGTGTGTCTCACCCAACATTTTGAATACTACAGGTAGGGTCTGATTATAATTCTCAAGCAATAACTACAGTCTAGGCAACTAACCATGGCTGTAGCACTATAAAGCAGACCTTGTGGTCATTCTCATTCACAAGCAAAGAAACCAAAATTCAGAGTGGTTAAGTGACCTTGGTAAAGTCACACAGCAAGGAATGCTGTCACTGACTTATGCACTGATTGTTTTGGGAGGATATGGTAATTATATTCCTTGGGTTATGACCGTTTTAGAAAGCATGAGGAAGGCATTTCTCACATTAGTGGTGAAAAGAATCTTACTGTGGCTGAGCAGAGCAGCAATGGCTGTAGGAGTCATTGTGAGATCTCACAAAGAAGAGCATTCCTGCCTGGGTCCAGTGAAACCCCTGGTCATGTTCACGTGTACAGAGAGAGGGAAAGGGAAGGGCATTGTGCACTGACCTCCATGCATTTTGCAATATCTTAGTAAGCTCTCCTTGGTCCCAAGAGATAGGACACTGTCTCCAGCAGATGAATTGAAATCTATCTTCTCAAAATGGGTTTTTTTTTTTCATTCTCAGAGTCCCTTTCTTGAGCCTAGGAGGGAATGTGTGTGCCCTAAATGTTCTGATGAAGCATCACCCCTCTTGTCCAGCTATGTCAATCCCACAGCAGGAACATAATCAGGCATGGTTAATTCAGACACTGCTCCCCCATGTCTAAAGTCACTGCCTCAAAATGGGCAAGTTGCCTTCTGGGTAATCAATGGCCTTTATACATCCATTGACGTTAGACGAAAGTGCTTGCTTCCCTGCTTGAGGATGCTGACCGAGAATTATGACAGAAAGTAAAAGGGATACAGACTAGATGGGTCCTGCTGACTGAGTCAGCACCTCCAGCCATGTGTTCATGCTAGACTTCCATGAGCATGAACAGGTGGTAGAATCCTCTTGCCCTAGCACCTCAGACTTAAAGGAAAGCATTTGGACACACTTCCTCACTGGGTACTGGCTCCTGATTTTTTTTCACTCTAAATTTAACTTTTCCAGTCACATAAGTCCTATGATTCCCATGACACATTTCTCTCGGGTGTCAGTGAGAAAAGGTCTGGGTCTTTCTCTCTGCAAGTCCTGCTCCCCACAGCCCCTGCAAATAAGCAAGGATGACTTCAGCATGTGCTCTCTCCCTCTCCCTCTCCCTCTCCCTCTCCCTCTCCCTCTCCCTCTCCCTCTCCCTCTCCCTCTCCCTCTCCCTCTCCCTCTCCCCCTCCCCCTCGCCCTCTCCCTCTCCCTCTCCCTCTCCCTCTCTCTCTCTCTCCCTCTCTCTTTCTCTCCCTCCCTCTCTCTTTCTCTCTGAATATGCATACCTGAAGATCCACAACACTAATTCATAGTACATTCTGTCAGCCTCTATTACAAAGAAATGGAATTATTAGAATATAAATGACTCTCTCATATGTACATTCAATTCAAAGCAAAAAACCTTAAGTAACTAATACCATGGGTTGTTGGATAATTATGGTAGACAGACACACCTGGACCCTGAAACCCATAAACAACAACTTACCTTATTGAATGATGCGAAAAGTAACTTGGCCTCTCTGAGTATGAGATCCTTTATCTATAAGGTAAAAACAGTGCACCTGCCACACCCAATTCTGAACTAACAGAGTGGCCCAGGCTCTATGCAGCTGGAGGGTCAGTAAATGATGCTGGACCACATTAAAAACAAACAAAACAAACAAACAAACAAACTAGGCTTAGCTTCTACAGAAGAGTTCTAACGTTTAGACTGTTTGAGGTCTGTTCCAAGCGACTCTTATTAACTGACCCTAAAAGTAGTTATCTTTAATTTGTCCTTACCCATGATAGAACACACATTAAGAAGCCTCCAGGGATGTACAGTTATATAATAGAGGGGGTAGCCTGGCCAACGGGCAGAGCACATAACTAAACCCACCAGAGAGGGAGGCACTTGGCTACAGTAGCAAGCTATCAGGAGGGCTAGGGGGCTCAATAGTGACAAAATGTCCATTATTTTTAGTAGGAACCAGGAATGTTGGTTTTAATTGGTGTATGTAGGCTATACAAAATAATGGGTGTTGAAAAAGGGCTCAATGGTTAAGAACACATACTGCTTTTGCAAAAGACTTTGGTTCCCAGCACTCAACCTCAGGCAGTTCACAATTGCCTGTTAACTCCTGCTCCAGGGGAACTGATGCCCCCTTTCTGGACTCCAAAGCTAACTACACTCACACAGGTACAAATGTATAAGCATAATTAAAAATAAGCTCAGGCTTAAAAGAAATAACAGGTTTGAGTGGCAAATTCTCATACGTGTATATAGTATACTCGGTCATATTTATTCCCAGCCACCCTCTCTTCTCCCATCTTCTACTGCTCTCTTGCTCTCAAATAGATCCCCTTTCAAGTTACATAGCATTAAAAAAATCTATATTTTAAGTGTAACATAAAACATAGTACTTTTCTCTGAGTCTGAATTATTTTTCTCAATGTGCCAATCTCCAGTTCCATCATTTTCCAGCAAATGACAGTGCTTTGTTCCTGAATAACTAAAGAAGACACTGAGTATACATATCACATTTTCTGTATCCATTCAGCCATCAGTGGGAACCTGGACTGGTCCTGTGACTTGGCTGTTGAGGACAATGCTGTAGATATGCAGGTGTCTGTGCTCTGTGATGAGTGGTGGTTTTTATGACGTATCTTTTTTTTTCCTTATTTGTTTTGCCTTGTTATTTTTTTTCCCTTGCTTTTGTGAATATTGGTGAAAAGTTTTGTGAGAGCCAAAATACTGTATCTCAGATCTGAGCTTTACCCAGGACCTAGCTAACTCTGCCTAGAAATACTTGATTTTCTTCCTGTTTTCTTTCCTTTTTAAAATTATGTAGGTCAAATTGATTTAAAGCCAAAAATAAACACCAAAGCTGATGACCCAACAAATGCCAATTTGGATAGGGAATTTTTATTCCACTACACACCTGTACACCATCAGCCTGTGGTATGAGTTTCCACTTTTCAAGCCAAACCAGGGTGGCTATACAGTCCTTGCAACACCCCAACCCAGCCAGCTCTGCTGAATCATCCCACTTCCAGCAAAATCCTTTGTGATGCAGACAGCCTGGGATCGGATTTGTGTGTCATTCCCCAGGGGCAATTGGATGTTTCTGTCAATTCCTGTTTCCCGAATCTTACAAGCTCTGCAAATTGAGCTCAGCGTACATCATCACTGCCTGCCTTGTTCTGCGACAAACACTACAGAGCTGCTGGACCTCAGCATGTCACTAGGGACAAAAGGTATTAATTGAAAGCACATGCACTAGCTGTCCCCAGGTCCCCCATCACAGGCACACTGAAGATCCATATGCAGTGCCTTTATTTTGTCATTGCCACCAAACTCATCCAGGTAGATGAGACACTTGAGTTTCTCACCCTCTTCCCTGGACTCATTTCTTAATTCTAGCCACAAGCCCTGCCTTGTCAGCTTCTAAAAGGAGAAGGGAAGATCCATACAGGTTATAGTCCTGGTTTTTGTTGCAGTGGCAAAAATGTCATGATCAAAGTATCTACAGAAGGAAGAGCCTATTTGGGCTAATGGCTCTAGAGATGGAGTCTATCATGGGGGTAAGACATGGTGACAAGCAAAAGACATGACATCAGGAAGCTGAGTGATCACATCTACAATCAGAAGCATGAAGCAGAAAGTCCAGGTTGGAAGTGAAGCAAATCCCCAGTGATGTACACTTGTTCCAGCAAAGCTGCACCTTCCCAAAGTATGCCACCCACTGGGAGTCAAGTGTTCAAATACATGTGCCTATGGGGGACATTTCTCATGCAAACCACTCCACAAGGGAATGGTCAGAGCAAGAGTGTGTTTATCATTGGGGAAGGGGAACTAGGAAGGTATGTGATTGCTGGATAACATTTCTATTCTCCTCTTAAGGGTCATCAAAATAATAATAATAATAATAATAATAATTAATAATAATAACAATAATAAATAAATAAGCATGGCATGTGAAGTTGGGCAGGGCCTCCAAGAGGCACACTGAGCTGGGTAACTGGAGAATAAAGAATCCATTAGAAGAGTTAGTAATGTAAAGCCACTGGCAGACAGACAGAGAAGCAATGGCATGTCCAGGACTCTGAGAAACATTCAGGCCCCAGAACTAGTAACAAATAGCATAGCAGGGGCCTCTCTGAAGAGCAGAATCAGCCCTCTATGCAGATCCCCTCCTTACAGCTCTCTGTGGATGGGGTGAGTGGGTAGGGGGAGTTGTTCATAGCAAGTGCTCTCTGTCAGAGACACTCTGATTCTCAGCCAGGAGCCAGGGAAGGGATAGGAAGGAGTTAATTCACTTCCTAGGTGAAATCCTGGTACCAGGAAGTCTGCTAGCCAGGGCCTTATAGACAGTGTCTCAATAGGGTTTCTGTTGGCATCTGAAAATGAGAGGCTGCTGCTTGAGCAGGAGGGAGATTCTAACATTACATTCATACAGTGTGGAAATGCACACCTGATTGTCTCCGTACTGAGAAGAGAGAAGTAAGGGTACCTTGAGACAGGGGAGAAGGCTAGATGGCCATGAAAATGAATAGAAATCTGTACCTGATCAGGGTGAGGAGGCAAGGAGCATCTCCAGGACAAAACAGAGACCTGGGATAAGGGAAGCACCCAAGAATCACTGGGTTGACCTTAGCTGTGACTCACAGCACTGGGGATATGGAATCTGAAGAAGCCACTTCCTGTAGCCAGGAAGGAACCCCAGTGGATCGATAGATACACTAACCCAAAAATTATCCTACAAGGCCCCAGGGGTGGGGAGCATGGAGCAGAGACTGAGGGAATAGCCATCCAATAACCCACCCAACTTGAAAGCCATCCCATGGGCAAGCACCAAGCCCTGACACTATTAAGCATACTCTGTTATGCTTGCAGACAGGAGCAAGTTGTTCTCAGGGAGGTTCCACCCGGCAGCTGACTCAGACAGATACAGACACCCACAGCCAAACAGTGCATGGTGCTTTGGGACTCTTCTTGAAGAACAGGAAAAGGATTGCAGGCCCTGAAGTGGATAGGAACTCCACAAGAAGATCAACAGAGTCAAGTAGCCTGGGGCTCTCAGAGTCTAAACCACTAACCAAAGAACATAAATGGGCTGGATCTAGGCCTCCTCACAGATGTGCAGCTTGATCTTCATGTGGGTCCCAAACCACTGGAACAAGGCTATCCTAAAAGCTATTGCTTGTACATGGGATATATTTTAGCTGGGCTACCTTGTCTGGCCTCAATGGGAAGTGCCAGAGGAGATGGGGAGAGGGGATGGGGAAAGGACTGTGGGAGAGGTTGACTGGGAGGGGGGCACTGAGCAGGATATAAAGTGAATAAGTAAAAAAAAAAAGACCCCCCCCCCGCCAAAAAAAACCCATAAAATTTAAAAAATAGGAAAAAAAAAAAAGGAACACTGATTTCAGAGCCAACTTGGACTCATAGTGAGATTCTATCTCAAGAAAGGCAAAACAAACCATTAAAGGGACAGCTCTTGCAACAAAAATTTTAAAAGCAGACCAGTTTATTAAAATGTGGTCCAAGTCTGACACTGTTTAGCAAGCTCACATTTCCAGATGGCAGGTTCCTGGACACATGAACCATCCACTTTGGTGGCACCTGCACCCTCGGCACAGAGCACAGTCCAGGCCCTCAGAGAAATGCATTGACTCAGTGAGGAGCGGGTGGACTTCTCAGCGTACCATGACCACCCCCAGTGCCTCTGCAGATGAGGGCGCTGGAAGGAGTAAAGAGACAGCTCTCACCTCAAAGAGATAAAAGAGACGGTTTATTCTGGGCTTAATATGAGTGACTACAGCTTGGGAATATAAATTCAAGTTTCCCCAAATACCATGTTCCAGTGAGGTAGAACCTTCAATTTTTAAAATAGTAACAAAAACAAAGAAAGAAAATCATAAAATGACAGACTTTTTGAATACATTGGTGGATGTCTAAGGGAGCTTGGTCACAACAAAAGGGGAAAGCTCTGCTTTCTGACAATATTCTTAGCCCTTGGGTTCGTGGAACTTAGGTATCTGCTCATTACAAAAGCTTTACCTACTGGTCACAAAACATGCTAGTTCACGCACAGAGGAGGGGAGTAAATGGCATTAATAGGAGATAATGATGCCTCAAGAGAGTTAGGCACTCTACTTGCCACATCCCAACCACTGGAAACCATTAAACAGTCCGTCCACTTTTGCAGACTCAGCTCCTTTCCTGGCATCCTCACTCACAATAGCTAAATGACCTGTGAGGATATTTTTTTTTTTTTTATTTAATAGAAGAGGTTAGATGAGTTACGCTATATGTGGTACTTTAAATGAAATGGCCTCCACAGTCTCAGGAATACGAACACTGGGTCCCTCGTTTGTGGTGCTGGTTCAGGAGGTTGCAGGGGCATGGCCTTGTTGAAGGAGGTATGGCCCTGGCAATGGGAAGATTTGAGGTTCAAAAGCTTCACGTCACTCCGGGTGCACATTGTGCACTTGGTTCTTGTAGTTCAAGATGGTTCTCTCAGCTTCCTGTACCTCCCTCCACCCACTGCTTGCCGCCAAGCCAAGCTGCTCTGACAGACTCTAATACTCTGGACTGGTAAGCCCAAACATCCCTTTGTTCTATGTATTGTCTTTGCTGTGGTGTGTTATCACAAAAATAGTAAAGTAGTAACTAACACAGTATTCACGTTAATTATGCACTCACAGTGAATTTTTTAATAGATTCTCCAAATTGAGGAGAGTGTGAAACATCCTCACTTGCTATCAGATCCAGGTTAATTATGCTCTCTGCAGGAAATAGGAGCCACTAGGGATGTCAGCTCTTTTTCTAAACACACGGTAGGAATGCATGGGCCTTACCTATGTATCTCATTCAGTGAAATTAAATATGAAGTGTCACTCCAGAGCAGAAAGCCGAGAATCAGTGACTGACTTATCAAGTGGCTTTTATGCTCCTTCCGTAGTAGCCATATGTAGTAGCTTTGGACAGTGGGTGAGTTGTCATTCTGGGTCTCAGAGGACATACCAAGCAGGGTCCTCAGAATCCACAATGACAGGAACCATTAACTGGAAGTAACCCTCTGTTATTTTAAAGCAGGGAGATTCAGAGTTCCCCCAGGATCTAGCTTATCCTGATTGACAGAAAAATCTATTTGGCAACATCTATTCAGAATTTAAAACAGGAATATGCACAGCTCTGTGCTTTTCTTTCTTTGACGTCCTTTGCAACTTCTTTCACACGTCTTTCAGTTTGTACATGCAAAGCGGTAAGCATCTGAGGAAACACAGAGTATGCAAAAGCAATGAGGCTACACCAACACAAGAACACGCCAAGGATGTCTTCATGTGTTTCCACTTTAATGACTGACAATTCAAGAGCAATGAGGATACACCAACACAAGAACACACCAAGGATGTCTTCATGTGTTTCTACTGACAACTCATGGAAGGTCCACACTGTAGAAGTACAAATGGCCTAAAAAAGAGAATAAAGCATATTTTTATTTACTAAAGAAAATAATCACCCAAATAATTACAAAACAGAAGAAGGCAACGTGAAGAATAAAACTGTACCACATCAACTTATTTTTGTCATGTGCAGTGTCTTTTATCAATGTTTTGTGCTTTGAGTATTGAAAATCTCTCATCTCCTTGGCTAAATTTATTTTACCTTATTGTAATGTTAAAGAGAATGGTTTTTTTATTATGTGTGTGTGTGTGTGTGTGTTATACATGCTACCGCACCACATGTGTAGAGATCAGACAACAAACCTGTGGGAGGCTGTTCTCTCCTCCCTTGATGGGAGTCCTGGGAATTGAAATTAATCATCAGACTTGACCACTGAGCCATCTTGACAGCCTAAATTTATTGTACTTTTAGTAGTGATGATGCATAAAATCAGTTCCTTGACATATTTTGTGTATACTTCACTCTAAGTGTGTCAAAACACGACTGCTTTGGGTATGTTGATTTTGTATTATGCCACTTTAATTAATCTGTTACTTGTTCTGTTTTTCAGGAATCTGGAGGTTGTTTCTCTGTATAAACCATGTTATTAGCAAGCATGCGCTTTCACATCTCACCGGTCATATTACTTCTTCTTGCTGAGCTGTGCCGCCTAGGGTTTCTACCATCAGAAGGGGTGAAAGATGGCATGCTTCCTTGTTCTTCATCATCGTAGAGAATAAGTTCTCAACTATCCACTGTGCAGCATGAAGTTGGCTGTGGGTTTGACAATGTGGGGTCTTGATTGTGTCCAGGGATATTCCCTCCATTCCAAATCAGCTAAGTTTGCTGTCTGGGGGGGGGGGGGTGATATATATTTATATTGTAGAGATTCTCATGTTTTTAAATAATAATTTAGATTTATTCTTTGAGAATTTCATCCATGTATACAATATACTTTGATTATATCTACCTATGTTCTCTTCTCCCTCTGCCCAAGGAAAACATTCCCATGTCCTCCCCAACTTTGTTCTTATTTCTTTTTCATTTATAGCCTACTGAGTCTAGTTAGTAGTACCTGTGTATGCATGAATGTGGGGCCATTCACGGAGGCATGGGAAACCTCCCAGTGACCACAATAGTAAAGAAAAATGGCTCTTCCCCCTCTTCAGCAGCCACAAACTGCCCATCGCTTTTTTGTTAGGGTTGGGGCTTCATTTTCTTCTCCCCCATCCATGCTAGAATGTTGACTGCCTTGATCCTATGCAGGTCTTACAGAGGTAATACAGGTAATAACAGTCATGTCATGTCCAGAAGATAGTATCCCATAGCACTCCTCCCCATCCTCTGGCTCTTTCATTCCTTTTCATCCTTTTGAGATTTCATTGATCCCTTAGGTTGGGGACTGCCCTAAATGCCCTGCTTAGGGCTCAGCACTCAGGGTCGCTTATTCTTAGCATTTTGATCAGGTGTGAGTTTCTGTATTAGCCACTGCCTTCTATAAAAAGAAATTTCTCTGACCATGGTTGAGAACTGATCAGGTATGGAGCTATAAATATAATACTTCAGTGATACTGGGTGGCCCCTGTGATGGCTATTCTCATTTGTCAACTTGACTCCACCTGGAGTTAACAAAACTCCAAGCTGCTAAACATAGCTGCAAGGCATTTTTCTTGATTGGACCACTTGAAGTGGATCATATCTTCTGGTGGCATAGAAGAAGGAAATGTCTGCTCCTTGTCTGCTGGCTCTCACTGGCAAGTCCATTCTTTTACTGGCACTAGAGCCCACTTCCTCAGGGTTCCAGCATATACCAAAGAGCAGCTGAGACACCCAGCCTCTTGGACTGAACAACTATTGTATTCTTTTACTTTCCATTGGCAGATAGCTATTGTTGGAATAGTTGGACCATAGCCTGCAAGCCACTCTAACAAATCCCATTTATCTGTAGAGAGAATGTTCTATAAGTTTTACTTCTCCAGAGAACCCTGACTAATACGACCCCTACTCACAGACAGAAGGCAGCACTGATTGGATTTAGTGGGTATAAAAACATTCTTTAAATCTGAGAACAAGAAAGGGACATGAAGCTGAGGAGGGGTTATGACCATTTAGCAACAGCACTCGGTTCACTTCTGGGGTCTATGACCTCCACAATGTCTTCCAAAACTTCTAAGAGTAGCTTTAACACGCAGACCCTTTCTCGAAAGGCAAAACACCAGCCATAAACAGCATACATTTTAAATGTTCTGAACATATGAAAAACTTAACAGATGAAGGAAGAAAGAATATGTGACCTATCTTGTTTTAAGCCTTTTTACAATGTGGATATATATCAATACATTGCATTACACCTTATAAATATAATTATTGAAGAAAGATAAAAGAAAATAGCAATTTTAAGAAGAAACAAAGGAAATGCAGAAATCAAGCTTCCTTCTCCACTGAAGAACCCACTTGCCTATCTGTCTATTCATCCTTTCCTCTTTCCAGTCATTCATGTCTCCATCTCTTCATTCATCCATGGTAAAATAAAAGGCAGATAGATTAGAAAACAAATGAATCCTTTGCTTGGAAGATTAGCTGAGGGGTTTCACCCAAATCCCAAGCAGCTGACAGTATATGGTGTAAATGGGGGCTGCAACTTGGATGCAGCCATGGTCCTTTTATTACAAAGAATCATGGGCATCTCATCTATAAAAATAGCTTAAGCAATCAGTGTAACATAAAGACTACATAGCCCAAGTTGAAAGTCAATTCTCACTTTGAAGAAGCACAATCTCAGGGAAAATGGGTAAGTTTGCCTCTACTGTTACCAAGTATTGTAAGGGATTAGCTCCCACAACAAGAGACTTAAGGGAGCCCACCATGCTAGGACATCTGTGCACAGGTCTCAGCTCTTCCCAGCCTCCCTGCTTCTTCTCTAGCTCTGCAGGCAGCGACCATGGACCACGCCCTCTTCCTACAGTTTCTCTGGATCCTGCCTATATCCTGTGGGTAGATCCCACACAAACCTCTTCAGATCTTCTGATGTTGTCACTTCAGTGTCTTCAGCTGAGTCTTTACACATAGAACTCTGGCTAGCCCAGTCCACAGCTGAGACCTGGAACCAAGAAGATTGAAATATAAACAGACTGCTGGCTCTCCCTTTTCAAAGTTCCCTGCCTGATGGGGGAACGGAAATGAGGCAGAAATCTCCACCACAAGCTCCCAGGTCACATTCTGCAAACACACAGAACTTCAGCCACGGAGAAGAAAGAGGCATTGTTGTGAACGGAGTTGCAGAGAGAGTCAGAGAACGTTGTTTCAGGGGAGCGGCCTCTCTGTCTTGGAAAGCTGAACGAAGTTTCCTCTGAAAACAAAGAGGGAGGGGAGTCGAGTGGCAGCCTCCAAGAGACACAATGCATCAAAGTGATGAGATCAAAACTGCAAAGCTCACAGCTGGGGATGCACACTGGAAGCCAACGTGGCGCACAAGGTGCTAACTTCTTTTATTCTGCTGACTTCAGGCAGTGCTTCAAGTTGCCCCTGTGTATCACGCACAACCTGTACTGGATGTCCGTTGCCATGGCGGATGCACAAGAGGAGCTTCTGGTTTAAAGTCCTCATTCAAAGTAATTGAGACCCACGGTGAGGCACAGTCATGTGAACTGCGGAAGGACACAGTCATGTGAACTGCTTACGTCATTGTGGAAGGACACAGCCATGGGAACTGCTTATCTGAAGGTGTCCGGGAAGCAGAGAGACAAAAGAGGTTATGATGAGATAGAGCACATAGGACACACCCCCAGAACTCTCTCCCCTGCCAACAGAAACCTCTTCTGAAAGTTTCTATTATCTCCCGGTAATATCATCAAATTAGGAATCCATCAGTAGATTCAGACCTCCTGAACTAATCATGCCTGAAAATGCCACAGACACACCAATTTCAATCCAATTAAGTTGATCATTGTGATTGGCCATGGTATGTCTAGTGAACACTCTTGAAACAGGGGGAAATATTTTATAGCTGCTTTAGATTTACGCATGTGTACACCACCTTGTTTTGGTTTTCTCATTTGGAAATC
This sequence comes from Mus caroli, assembly GCF_978045245.1. Lineage (NCBI taxonomy): Eukaryota > Metazoa > Chordata > Mammalia > Rodentia > Muridae > Mus > Mus caroli. The sequence goes on along the minus strand of NW_028227263.1, from coordinate 106,592,753 downwards.
ACTACCTTACCCAGCCCTCTAATCTTACCCTCAAACAAGATAGGTCTTAAAAGATAATACCATCAAAACTGAAGTCATCCAGATGCAGGAGAGATGGGTCTGTACTGAAAAGCACTCTCTGATGGCCTGATCGAGCTCTGCACCCACATTGGGAATCTCACAACCACCTGTATTTCCAGCTGCAGGAGATCCAACCGGCGCCTGCTCTGGCCTTCGTGGGTGTCCACACAGATACATATACATAAATAAGTAAAAAATAAATACACCTTTTAAAAATGAGGTCACCCAGCATGGCGGCTGTGGTGGTTTGAATGAGAATGGCCCTTATAGACTCACATATTTGAGTATTTGGTCCCTATTTGATGAAACTGAGAGGAGCCGCAGCCTTGTTAGAGGAGTTGTGTTTTGGGGCTTGTGCTTTGAGTTTCAAAAGCCCAAGCCATTCCATGTTAGCTTTCTCTATGCCTCCGAATTTTGGATAGGAATGTAAGCTCTCAGTTACTCCTCCAGGACCATTCCTGCCTATCTTCTGCCATGTTCCCCACAAAGATGGCCATAGACTCACCCTCTAAAGTCCATGACTCCAATAAACTCTTTCTTCTATAAGATGCTTTTGTCATGATATTTCTTCACAGAAATATAAAAGTAGCTAAGACAATGGTTCACACCTGTAATCCTATCCCTATGCTTTGGAGAAGAGGCAAGATGATCTGGAGTTCAAGGCAGTCTCAGCTACATCATGAATTTGAAGACAGTCTGCAATTCTTTCTTTAAAAAAATATTAATGTGTACGTAATTTATGTATGTGAGATTTTGCCCATGTTTGTCTGTGTGCACATATGCGATTAGTGCCTATACCTGCCAGAAGAGGGAGCTGGATTCCCTGGAACTGAAGTTACAGGTGGTTGTGGGTTACCATGTGGGTGCTGGGATTTGAACCTGGGTCCTCTGAAAAGCAGCCAGTGCTCTTCAACACAGTCATTTTTTTCAGGCCTAGCCCTTGGATTCTTTAGACTGTGTCTCAAATTAAAAGTTAAAAGTACCAACAAGGAATTGGGTTCTGATCAGTGCTTACCCACGTCCTCGGCCCCAGCCCAGTCCAGGGCTGAGGCTGGGCATGCACTCCCTCTATACTTGGTCCTAATGCCTGGAGAGAAAGCATTACAGTTTCCAGATTATTTTTCCCATAAGTCATTTAATAATATTTTCTGCTCCTAATGACTATTATGACAAGCTGCAAATTGGTAATTGCAGCCATCTAAGAACATGCACAGGGCAGATTTGCAGGATTAATGACCGAAAAAAGTTAAATTTAGGTAATGCCTCCCAGTTGGCAGCCAGGGCTACACTCAGGTCTAGTTGAATTTGCCTCCAGGGAGGGGAAAAATGCAAGCAGAACTACTAATGTGGAGGGTCTGAGTAAATTTCTCTCTCTCTCTCTCTCTCTCTCTCTCTCTCTCTCTCTCTCTCTCTCTCTCTCTCCTCTCCTCTCCTCTCTTTCTCTCCCTCTCTCTCATTCTTTAAATATCATCCTCCCTCCCTCCTTCTCTCCCTCCCTCCTTCTCTCCTTCCCTCCCTCCTTTCCTCTCTTCCTCCCTGCTCTTTCCATCTCTCTTTTCCTCTTCTCTCTCTTTCTACCTCTCCCCGACTTTTCCTCTCCCTCTCATGCTAGCCCATGTGTGGTGAATGATCCTATTCAGTCTGCATAGATAATGAGAGCCAGTTGTTGGGGGTCAAGGCTGAGTCAAGCTGCTTACATGGAACTGTATCTTGCATGGCAGCCAGATGCTAAAAATCCTCAAGGGAGATGGAAGTTGCTATGAAAATGGCCTTTGAAAATGTCCGGCAGATGTCGGACTAGCTTCTGATCCTGCAGTGAAGCACCAGCATTTTGGTTTGCATTTAGAAGCCACTTTGCACATTAAACAAAAAGATTCCAAAGCAAAGTCACCCTGTGCTCAGCCAGGGGCTGGCACAGCAAGGGGGACGTTGCAGATTAGCCTGGAGGAAGGAAGGAGAGGGTTTCTTTACAGTCCCTGGATCTTCCCAAACTGAGTGGAGTCACAGGCAGGAACTGCTCACTGCTTTTACACTTCCTTCTTCATCTGTCCCCATCCTCCCCTCCAACCCCCTGTCTGTTCCTACTGTAAACTAACTACACATATGAGACAGCATCATCAGTCAGTTCAGAGTCAAGGAACAGGGAGTTATCTCCTAGGCAGCATCTTCCACAGAGAGGGTTGCTTTGACTGGAGAAGAACAGTTATCTGATATAGGTCCAGGGAGACCCTCCATTCTGTCCTGCTTCGATAAGAAGAAAAAGATAAGAAGAAAAAGAGAGTAGAGAAGACCTACTGCCTATATCTGCATACCCAGCAGGGCCGGGCAGCATCACTGCCTTCCCACGGATTCAGCCCAACTTCAGCTACAAAACCCCACATAAGTCCAACTTGTCACCCTGGAGAACCTGTGACAGATGTATGTTCAAAAGTTACCACAAAACTTGGGCTGCTTACAGATTTGGTTTTAACTTTTCTCCAAACAAAATGGTTCATAAAGACTCTTCTAATAGGACAAAAGGGAGGGAGCATATGGTCTTGACTGTCAACAATTGGACTGAGACAATTAAGGTAGTGAGGCTCACCTCTGCAAGTCTGTGGAGATGCTTCCAGAGATGACTGAGGAGTTGGACAGCACCCAAGCAAAAGGACCCATCCCAGTGTGAGCAGCACCCTCCAGTTTGATGAGCCAAGCCACTGTGCTTCACCTCACTTGCCACCATCCTGCCCTGCCTCTCCACAGATCCAAATGTAAAGGAGCCAAGTAACTACACATGAAAATCCCTAAAGCTGTGACTACAATTCATCCCACTCCTTAAGTTGCTTTGCTCGGGAGTTTTGTCATTGCAAAGAAAATCTGACTAATGAAGGTCACATCTTTGAAAGCCATAAGACCCAATTGGCTGAGACAGTATTGTTGAGCCACAGTGGCATGCTGCTGTATAGCCTTGATTGATTATGGGTATTCTCCACCTCTGCCCAGCTTTGACCATTGTGAACTCTTCCAGGAGCTTAGTTAGTGTAAGCTTCATGCCAAAATAACCAAAGAGTATCCACAAATGGAAGAAAGGAGTTAAAACTTTTTACTACTAAATATCTACTAACCACTGAATAGGGAAGTAAGCTATGAGGACAAAGCTATAAGGCACTTAGGAAAAGAGCAAAACAACAGAAGTCATTTTAACTGTCATCAGTTTAAGTGAAAACACATTAAACTCTCCAGTCAAATGGCAGAGACGCAACTGTAGAAAGTTACAGTGACTGAGTGGTATGCTGCTCTGCTGGCTAATTTTATGTCAACTTGACACAAGCTGGATTGACTGGAGAGGAAGAAGCCTCAATTGGGAAATTGCCTCAGTAAGACTGGGTGATAGGCACACTTTTAGGGTATTTTCTTAATTAGTTATTGATGGATGAGGGCCCAGTCCACTCTCTGTGGGACCCCTCCTGGGCTGGTGGTCCTGGGTTCTATAAGAAAGCAGGTTGGGCAAGCCATGGAGAGCAAGCCGGTGAGCAGTTTGCCCAAGCGAGTCTTACTACCTTAATCATCTCTCATTCTGGCTGTTGACAGCCAAGACCCAATGGATTCTGTATTAGCTCCTGCCTCCAGGTTCCTGCTGTGCATGAGTTCCTGCTCTCACTGCTTTTGGTGATGAAATTGTGTTCCTTTCCTATCTAAATTAATTTTGGTCACTGTGTCTCATCACAGCAACAACGACTCTAAGACAACTTGTTACTGGGATTGTGGGGGTACTGCTGTTACAGCCATGCTGTTTTGGGGAGGACTGTGGAGAGATTTTTGAACTCTGTGCAAGAAAAGCCATCAAATACTCAATGTTTAGTGAACTGTTCTATGAGACCTTGGAAGATACTAATGTTGAGGGCAATGCAGAAGATGAAGACCTGGCTGGTAAAGATTCAGAGGGAAGTTTAAAGACTCTATTGGAACCATTTGCTATTTTGAACTAAGAGTATATGGTTCAGGTTAGCTGGGGCTGAAGAATCAGCTATGGTTAACAAAATACCAGAACTACTAAAGTGAAACATTCGCTTTGCTGAGGTTACAGATGCTGGTTATCCAGAGCTGAGAAACTAGAAGTGATTAAAAAGATGCCAGCATCACCGAGGTGAATTCTTCTGGTAATTGTTTTCTGAGAGTCAACACAAAGAAACTGTGTTCGAGAGGCAGCCAAGGTTGTATCTCATACTGGTAGCTGAACTTGGTTGTGTAAGAGTCACCCAGCTGGTACTGGTTTTGAAGGCATGAAAGGGTCATGGAGAGCAGCTGAGGCTTGGAACTGTGAGGCCAGGAGAGGCCATTGAAAGTACAGCCTTATTAGCAATTGAAAGCCCAGAGTTGAAAAAGTCATACAGAGAAATTGATTCTTGACACCATGAAGAGAGTCCAATTGCAGCAAAACATCCCAGAATTTTGTACATTCATGTACCATGGGATGACCACCAAGAACAGTAGCGGTAGAGTGGAGCCTACTCAAGCTTAGAAGACAGCTGTATGTGCTGCAGAGGGCAGAGCTAAAGAAGTGATCCAAGCCCTTCACAGGATACTGAAAGATTGTGAGTGAATCCCAGACATTAGATTTTGAGTTATTTATACTGCCGAAGTTTGGCTTTGCTTTGTACAGATTGTGACTATACCCTGCTTCTTCCCATTTGAGGTAAGAAATTCCTTAATTTATTTTTGATTTTACAGAAGCTCACAGTTGAGAGACTGAATTTTAAAAGAAACATTAGGTTTTAAAAGATACTTTGGGGTTTTGTTTTGTTTTGTTTTAAGACTGAATTTTAAAGTGTTTGAATTTGTAAAAACAGTGGGACTTTTAAAGTTATTTATGTTTTTGCTGATCGGTGGTGGCTCATGCCTTTGATCCCAGCACTCAGGAGGCAGAGGCAGGTGGATCTCTGTGAGTTCAAGGCCAGCCTAGGCTACAAAGTGAGTTCCAGGACAGCCAGGAATATTGAACAGAGAAATCCTATCTTGAAATCACACGATAAACAAAAAAGAAAGATAAAATTATTTATGTTCTTAATGTGAGGTCCTGGGGATGAATAAGAAAGAAAAGGTTGTGTGAAGTCAACAAGGCTTTGTGTTGACTCGGTCCATACTTTAAAATAATTTTTAAAATGCTTCAACAAGATTAGGTTATAGGCAGGCTTCTAGGGTAATTGATAGGGGAGGACTCAGAGCATTGTAAGTGGGCCATTTCTGTGCAAGTGGTCCTAGTTTCTATAAGAAAGCAGGATGAATAAGCCAGTAAATGACAGCCTTCTATGACCTCTCTATCAGCTCCTGCCTCCAGGTTCCCGACTTGCACAAGTTCCTGCCCTCAGTGCTGTACATGGAACGGTTATATGGAAGTGTGAGCAGAATAAAGCCTTTCCTTCCCGAGTCACTTTTGGTTACAGTGTTTTCATCACACCTTTGTAAGCTTAACTAAGACGGATACTTTCAAAGGCTCCTGCTAGATCCAAAGACAGAAAAGGGCTGATGTTAAAATGAGGAGAAAAGTGTTTCGTGGGAACCAAAAAAGAATCAGAGCCATACTTCAAGCAAAACAAACCCTAGGTCAAAATGTTTATGAGACACAGAACAGAACAAACTAATACAAGGTTCCACAGACTAGGAAACATTGCAATTAAAATGTGCATACACCTGGACATACCAGAAAATGTATGAAGCAAAGATTGACAGGACTGAAGGAATGTCAAATCAAGAGTAATAACTAGCTGAAGGTTTCAATATTCTGTTCTCTTGAGATTACGCTTTTAAAAAGTTTTGAGAATTTCTTACATGACTACTGTATTTACATCATATCTACCCCTCCCTTGCCTACTTCTCTCCTCAAAAGTCAGGACTTCCTGTTTTTAATTTAAAAACAGTAACTGTTAAATAATTGTAACAATTTAACAATTTTTAAATAATTGTAAATAATTGTTAAATAATTAAAACAATTATTGTTACAAATATTTGCACATATGGGATTTATATGCATCCTCTTAGTCACTGTCCTATTGCTGTAAAAAGACACCATGACCAAAGCAACTTTTATAAAGGAAAGCATTTAATTGCTAGTTTATTTACAGCTCCAGATGGTTAATCCATTATCATCCTGACAGGAAGCAGACAGGTATGGTACTAGAACAGTAGTTAAGAGCTACACCCTGATCCACAGGCAAAGAGAGGGAGAGAGAGAAAGACTGACCTGGTGTGGGCTTTTGAAACCTCAAATCCCACCCCCAGTGATATACCTCTTTCAATAAGGCCACACCTTCTAATCCTTCCCTAAAGAGTTCCACTAACTCAGGACTAAACATGCAAATGTATGAGCCTATGGAGAACATTTTCTTTCAGTCCTCCACATGCATTTAATATTGCTCTTAAATATATGTATCCCAGGAGATCACTTGAGATTGGATAATCTGTCAGGTGTCTGGTTCCTAGAGAAAACTGATTCTCTCAGCAGCCACTGATTGCCTGTAGCTCCCTTTTCTTCCTCCTGGGGTGGGCCTTGTGCAATTTCCCTCATCAGCATTGGCATGTTAAGTGAAGCTGTCACTATGCAGCTGTTAAGATTTCAGGAGCATAGCTTCCCTGCCATGTCTACAAGATACTACAATGCAGCAGGTATCCTATTCCTCTGGCTCTTACGGTCTTTCTTCCCCTACTTCTAGAATTTTCCCTGAACCTTGGATATAAGATTGCACCACAGATTCAACACAGTTCTCCATAGTGGACATAAGAAACACAACATAGGGGAGCCAAGGCAGGTCTCAAGCCACAATAGCCAACAGAACCATTATAGAACATTTCTTCAATAATAAACGTTTTTCTTAAGCATGTATAGATGATTTTTGAAGGAACCACCAGAAGTTGGCCACAAATTCTCAATAAAATTTGAAAGATAGGAATCACAGAAAACATCATTTCTAGCCAGAGCATGAAGAGGCCAGAAATCAATAACAACAGGAAAAGTAGTAGCTTTACAACTAAAACATTTTCTCAAAAGCCAAGGAGAACATCAAATCATCGGGCTAATTTTACAACTTCAAAGAATAAGAAAAAAATGAAGGAAAACCTGAACCCAGAGCTGGTAGAAAGAAGGAAATGATAAATTTTCAGGGCAGAATTAATATGCATACTGAAAGCATCATATACCTTGTATAAGTACAGATTGTTCCTAGGATGTATGAACAATATGACAGATGAACATCTGTCAGTATAATGCACCACAATTCAAGAGTGAAGAGAATGTCCCATGGTAACCTCAAATGATGCATAAAGGTAATCACAAATTTTTTTCATGATTAAGATATCAATAAAGGGCTGGAGCAATAGATGGTTCAGTAGTTAATGTACATACTTTCCTTTAAAAAAGTTTTTGGTTTTGTTTCTCAGCACAAGATGGGCAGCTCACAACTGCCTGTAACTCATGCATCAGGGATATCTGATGTGTTCTTCTGAACTCCACAGGCACCTCGACTCAGGTGCACCTACTCACAAATAGACACATATACATAAATAAAAATAAACAAATGAATCTTTTTCTAAAAACACTAACAGATAGTACTAGAAAGACATAATGAAACCTACATAAGGAAAAAACTCATTAAAATGTCATATAAAACAGTAAGAGCTTTGCCTCTAATGACAAAGACCATTTGACAGCAGCAACAATGATGTAGACAAATTAAACTTCATGAAAGACGTCATCAAGGCCTGGATTGCTTAGCTAATGTATAAAAGACACTGTGATCCATCTCCAGCAAATAGAGAGAGAGAAAGAGAGAGAGAGAGAGAGAGAGAGAGAGAGAAGAAGGAGAAGGAGAAGGAGAAGGAGAAGGAGAAGGAGAAGGAGAAGGAGAAGGAGAAGGAGAAGAAGAAGAAGAAGAAGAAGAAGAAGAAGAAGAAGAAGAAGAAGAAGAAGAAGAAGAAGAAGAAGAAGAAGAAGGTGGTGGAGGAAGAGGAGAAGGAAGAGGAAGAAGAACAATAACAACAAGAGGAAGAGGAAGAAAAGGAAGGAGGGAAAAGATTATCAACAAAGTAAAAAGTTAATTCACAAAAAAACATGTATAATATGCCTGATAAGAAATAAATATCCACTGTATGAAGAAAATTTTAACAACAATAACAACAAAAACTTTCAAAAATGTGCTAAAGGCTTGAATAAACATTTTCATCAAAAATTATAATGTAGACTAATGAACCAATAAATAATGAAAATATGCTGAATATAGTTAACAATTAGCAACATTAAGACACAGTATACAGAGAAAGCTGGACCTTTCCCAAACGGAAAAGAAAATGGGAGAAGCAGCATAGCAGCATTCATTCTGGTGACAGGTGGCGGTTGCTGTGTCTAATGCAGCAATTGTACTTCTGTCAAAGTGAAAATGAGCCTTGGTCACAAAAGTTAAAATAAGGTTCAGGCATGGTGACATACACCTGGTATCCTAGCTTTCAGGATCAGAAACTCAAGGCCAGCTTTGGTTACATAAAGAGCTAAAAAGCCAGTTTGAGGTACACAAAAAAGACAGACAGATGAAGAAAATGGGGAGAAGGAGTGTATATCTCATGTATGCTGACAAGCGAGTAGACAAACAAAATGTGCTACACACAGATATTGTCAGGTTTCTGCTGCTATACCAAATGCCCAGATTATCCAGTTTATAAAAAGAAAGGGGGCCTTGGAGATTTCAGTCCTTGACTACATGACACTTTGGGGGCAGTAAGGCAGCCATCTTGATGATGGAACTTGGCAAAATCATTCACCTACAGCTAGTGGCAAAAGAGATGAAGAACGAATAGAGTTCCAATATCTTCTTCAAGGGCCTGCCTTCAGTAGTCAGAAGATCTTCAGCTTGGCCATACTTCACAATACTGTCCATATGGAAATTAGGCCTTTGGGTGACATACCGGATCTAAACTGGATTAAGAGTGGAAAGTTACTCAGCCTTCAAAAAGAATACATTTCTGACATGTATAACAGCACTGGTGAAATCTGAGTGTAGGAGGTACAGCTTAAAGAAAGCATTAGAGGAACCAGACTTATTAAATATGTGGGACTATTTTCTTCAAAGGAAGAAAATGACTGATACCTGGTCACCTGGAAGGCTGAAGTTGTCTAACAGCCTAGCAATCTGTTTGGCATGGAGCCAGACTTCCTGAATCCCCCAATATCCAGAGCATTGTTTAGGTCCTTATCCTTAGCTTAGTCTCACAGCAAATAGAACTGATCCATATGAAAAGGGCCCAATGTCCTCTGAATCCTGCATCAGTAGAAGGATAAGTATGCTTATTACAAATCCTTTCTCCTTAGGTCCTTGCCCAGAGCATTGTATCAGTCAACAGAAATTCTTCCTGTTAAGGTCTCAGGAGTTTTGCTGCTTTGCAAGGGAGTTTTGATAGAGCTATGCTTAAAGCTTTGTTGTGATAATTGTCACTTGGAAACCTTTTCCCAAAGTTTTACTGTGTATAAATGTGTAAAAGCAACAAACCTGGATGTCAGACTCTGGAAGTCTGAACCAGCCCCTGCAAAAATGGTGTTGAGTAGAGTTTCATTCTTCACTTTGTGTGGATTGTTTCCCTACTGACTATGAATCTTGCAGTGTCTCCAACACGTGAGGATATATATTGTACAAAGGAAAATAAGGCCCTCACAAAGAAACAGTCTGATTCCATTTACATGCAAAGTCCATGTCTCAGAGACAGACAGTGAGACAATAGCTACTAAGGATGAATGAGAATAGAAAGCAATACACATAGCTAAGAGTTTGGAAAAATAGAAACAACGAAACACAACAATCTGAGGAGTAAAAATATATAATGATTGAGCTGAGAAATTCAATAGACAAAACCTATAGTGACAGATAGCATCTATAGAAACAGGCATCTACAGCAAGAGACAACATTAATAGCAGACTCAGAAAAGAATCAACAAGCACAGAGCTAGAACATTTAAAGTGACAGAAGCAAAACTAAGCAAAAGAAGGAGTAAAATAAAGAATGCCTGTAGGAATTATGGGACCACTGTCTAGAGACTAAACATTTGCATAACAAGAGCTTCAGAGGGAGATGGGGGAAAAGACCAGCAAGCATGTTTAAATACTGCCTAAAATGTCTCTCATATTGGGACAGGTTCCAACAAAATGAAGGTCTTTCCAAAAAGAAAGACCTTCAACAAAAACAAAAGCTCACTAGAACACACAATAACTAAATTATCAAAAACGGAGAGATGGCTCAGTTGTTAAGTCCTTCTATTGCTCTTGCAGAGGACCTTGATTTAGTTCCCAGCATCCCATAGCAGCTCGCAGCCACCTAAAACTCCAGTTCCAGGATATGATGCCCTCTCTGGTTTCCTTGAGCACTGCATACATATGGTAAAAAAACAAAACAAAACAAAACAAAACAAAACAAAACAAAAAACAACAACAACAAAAACCACAGACACTCATACACATAAAGCAAATAAAATATTTTTTAAAAATCAAAAGCAAGGAAAAGAATTTGAGAGCAGTGATGGAAACAGGCAGATCACATATTAGCAATTACTAATAGAATGTAAATGGCTTTCTCAGCAGAATAACTTCCAGGCCAAGGAGAAGTAGGACAGAAGACTTAAAATACTGAAAGAGGAAAGCAAGCAAATAAGAATGCTTTATCTAGTAAGCCTACCTTTCAAAATCAAGGAAGACTAAGAAAGGTCTCTGTTACTAGATTTGCATTACAGAAAGTGCTACAGGGAGATCTTTAAGCTGAAACCAAAGGCTGCTCATTAATAACAAAGCATGAGTGCCCAAAGCTGAACAGTGTAAGAGCAGTTGTATTCAGACTGCCCCAGGACCAGGATGTGCACAGCAGCTTTAGCTCAGCAACAACAGTATAGACGTGATTATCAGTATCCCTCTTAAGCTCTCACCTTTCTTACTCTCATCTCTAGCTCTCCTTTCCTCCTCCCTTCCACCCCCCTTCTCTCCATGTGGCCATAGCCAGCCCCTCCCTTTTTTTACCTTCTCTCTTTCTCTCTGCCTTTCTACAATAAAGCTCTTTAAAAAACAAAAAAGAAAAAGAATATCAGTATCAACCACAAACAAAATAAACAGACAAGAAATACACAGAAGAGCGTGTAAATCCTGACATCCAAACTGTAAAATACACAGGAATGGAGGTGTAGAGTTGCTTGAGAAAACCAAGTCTAAATCATTATGGGTTTGAAATACGCTGAGTATAGGATGTTCTGTGGAAGTCTCATGGTTACCACAAGGCAAAAAATCTTTAGCCAAAGAATAAAGTAGAAACAGAAAGGATTAAAAGCATACCATTATAGAAAACCCATCAAACCGCAGAAGGAGGTAACAATAAAAGGCCCCCACACACTTAACAGTCCAGTAGCAGCAGTAAATGCTTACCTTTCAATAACTACCATAAATATAAATTGATTAAATTCTCCATTAAAAAGACATAGCATAACAAAATACAAAGATAAACAGGCATATGTACATATTTGCACCCAACTTTCGAACACCTGACTCTACAAAAATAAATATGAAAAAATTTGAAGAGACATAGGTAGCAATACAGAAACAGTGGGGGATTCCAATACCCCACTTTCAGTGAGCGAAATATAGGATTTGCATAACAATTTAAACCACATATGTAAAAGAGCCACACACAGAACATTCTGATGCAAAAGCAGCAGAATGTATGCTCTCCTCGTGACCTCATGGACTGTTCTTCTCGACTAGTCACATGTGAATAATACGTAAAACAAGTTCCGTAAAATTGAAGAAGACTAAAATTGTATTAAGTATCTCTTCTGCTTATAATGTTATTGAACTAGGAACTGATTCTAGAAGGTATTTTGGAAAATTTAGAAATGAAAAAATTTATAAAAATAAGATTTTTAAAAATTTGTAAAAGTGAAAAATTTCAAAGTTACTCCTGAACATTGAACAAATAAAAAGGAAACCTAAAAGACATCTTGAGGTGTACATCAAAGAAAATTCCAGGACCTGATTATTTCAGGACTAGATTTACCAATCATATAAAGAACAAATAGCCTCAAAACTTCCAAACTGTGGAAAGGATACAATATTCCCTAACCTGGACAGCAAAGCCAGGCGTGGAAAAGTATGAAATATGATGGCGATAGCAAAAGTAGCTCTTTAGCATTATTGTTTTTAAGATTTATTTTATCATATGTACATGAGTGTTTATGTGTGCTTTAATGAGCATCATGTGGATGTAATACCCAAGCATGCCAGAAGAGGGCATCAGATCCCCTGGAATTAGAATTACAAATGGTTTTTGAGGCCACCAAGTGGGGTTGGGACCCTAACCTGTGTTCTCTGCAAGAGCAGCCAATGCTCATAAGTGCTGAGTCATCTCTGCAGCCCCCTGGGGGCAGTAGTCCTAACAATGCTTATGGTAATAAATGCCTATACTTTATTAAGGATGTCAAACACACATGAATACTTGGAAAAAAACTAACATTACATGAATCACTAGGAAAAAAAAAACTGGGGCTGGTGAGATGGCTCAGTGGGTAAGAGCACCCGACTGCTCTTCTGAAGGTCCGAGGTTCAAATCCCAGGAACCACATGGTGGCTCACAACCATCCGTAATGAGATCTGGCGCCCTCTTCTGGAGTGTCTGAAGACAGCTGCAGTGTACTTTCATATAATAAAATAAATAAATCTTTAAAAAAAAACAAACTAGCATTAGCATAAAGAAAAGAAAACTAGAAATAAATGAAATCAAAATCAAGGAAATCATTCAAAGGGGAAAAGAAAAAATATAAATATTGGCTTTCTGAAAACAAACAATAGTGGAAAAACCTGACTAAAAGAAAAGAGAGAGAAGATTCAAATAAATGAAACTACAAAAGATACCAAAGCACCAGTGAAGATCAATACATTGGATGATCAATAATCAGATAAATGCCTAGACACATACAATGTGGCCACACTGAACCATGAAGAAAGAAATTTAAGCAGAAAATGTAAGGAAATCCCACCAATAGCAAAGCCACTCCACACAGAAAGGTCTAAGATCTGATAACTCCATGACTCAATTTAACAAACACAAAGAACTAATATCCTTAAAGTTTTCAAATATTTGAAAAGGAAGACACACTCCTAAATCTGAAGAGAGGTCATCATGACCCAAACATCAGAGCAGGATTTCACAAGAAAAGAAAATCACAGCCAATAATATAGGTAAACATAAATGTGAAGGTCCTTAACAAGACACTACTAGGTCAAATTCAATAGCACACTGGGGAGGGGGCAGCAGAGAGACACAGAAAGAGACAGAGAAAAAGACCCAGACACACAGATCAGGAGGATTCCTCTAGAACTTTTCAATTTCTTAAACATAAACTCTTACTAATATTTATAAAAAGACCATACAGTAGTTTATTGGAATCTACTTTGTTACACTATGATGCAACTATTTACATACACAATTTCATGAATTCTTTTTTTTTTTTTTTTTTTTTTTTGAGACAGGGTTTCTCTGTGTAGCCTTGGCTGTCGTTGAATTCACTTTGTAGACCAGGCTGGCCTCGAACTCAGAAATCCGCCTGCCTCTGCCTCCCGAGTGCTGGGATTAAAGCTGTGCGCCACCACGCCCAGCAATTTCATGAATTCTAAGACACACTTACCTAGAGCTCTGCCCCGCCTTTATACAGGACAGGTATTGATTCCCAGCACCCACATAGCAGGTTACAACTCTCTGTTACTCCAGTTCCAGGGTAATCCAATTCCTCCTGGCCTACATGGGCACCAAGCATGTACCTGGTACCACAGACACACATGCAGGAAAAGACCGTATACATAATATAAATTAACAAATTCATTAATGTTTAAAAAAAGAAATGCCCATGGGTAAGCCTTGTCTAACCACAGCTATATCATGAAGATACAGACAGTTTCTCTGTACCCCTCTACTCAGCATCCTCACGCCCCTCCGTGACTTCTGCCTCTCAGATGGCACAGCTTGCTGTTAGCCACTGTCCGACTTCATAAGAATGGGGTAAGGCAGGGAACCTGCATGTCACCTGCAGCACACTGGTGCAAGGTCTATAAAGTCTGTTCATGTAGCTGGGTTTGTTATGTGTTCACAGCTTGTCTCTCTTCCCATCACAGTGACGACTAAATGAAGTAGACTCAGTAAGACAGCCCTCAAATTCAGGCATGGTAGCTTAAGTCTCTAATCCCATCATTCAGCAGGCCAAGGTAAGACTGTGAGTTTGAGGCCATCCTGAGCTACACAGTGAAAGTCTCAGTAAAAAAGATGAATACAGAGTTGCAGAGATGGCTCCGTAGTTAAAAGCATTCACTGCATTTGCAGAGACCTGGGGTTTTTATTAGAGCACCCACATGGCAGCCCACAACCATCTGTACTGCGTTTCCAGTTCCAGGAGAAGTTGAAGCCTTCTTCTAGTCTTGAAAGGTATTACAGGCACATGGTGCACACACTCAGGCAAATATCTATACACATACAATACAAATAAATAAATCTAAAACACTTTAATTATTAGTATCAAATTCTGTATTCTGCAAAGTACAGAAAAAGAAAAAAAAGAAGTGTCAGCATCCTACAGGATTGGCTCACAGAACATGGGTTTCAGGAGGAACGGCTGTGAGAGTGATTTCAAGGGGATGCACAAACGCTAGTGTCCAAACCCAAGGCCAGTGGGCACATCCAGCTCAGACCAGAACTTCTGGCTTCAATCAGGAAGTAAACACTACAGTGTTTTCAATAAACAGTTCCTAGGTAATCAGTCCATTTGAATCTAGGTTCATCTCCTTTCAAGTTCTTAGGTTAATAAGAGCTGAATTTACGGTGTTTGGATTTTTCCCCCCATTGTAATTATAGAAATGCAACCCGAGTGCTCAGATGTTCTCTGTATGTTTTTTGTTTTTGTTTTTGTTTTTGTTTTTTCTATTTAAGTCTCTGTCAAATAACAAATGGAGCCATGGTACTTACTATGTGATTTCTAGTGTAGTTGGTGGTTTTTATTTTGTTCCATTTAAGGCTACATGCACTTAAATTGCATGTGTGTGAAAACAGCAGATTATCATGGACAAGGGTGGGCTGTTAACTCTATCTTCTCAAACCCTTCTCTCCTCCAATAGTAAGCCCTATCTCATTGGCCAGAATCTTTCTCCACCACCTCCTCCCCCTCCTCCTCTTCACTCTTGCACACCTTTCATCCCACTACACTGAGACAGAAGGATCATGAAGGACAGCCTGTGCTACAAAGTGAGATCCTACCTCAAAAAAATAAAACCTAGTAAGAGTTTACAAGATGGCTCGAAGGTTAAGAACACTGGCTGTCTTTCCAGAGGCCCCTGGTTCAATTCCTAGCACCCATGCAGTGGCTTTCAACTATCTGTACTTCCAGTTTCTGGGGACCGAATACCCTCTTCCGAGTCACTGCCTGAACATGCTGCACATAGAATAAAATTGATAAAATACTAAATAATTCAATACCAAGAGATGTAGGCTTTTGTGTGTCCATCTCCTACATTTTAGCAACATTCAGACTTCATCTGGATTTTATGTTGTAATAGAATATGAGGCTGTAACTTGTCTTGCAAGTAAGAAATTTCAAGGACTCTGCCTGCATCCAAATGTCACATTTCAAAACATGTCATGAACTAAAAAGACACATGCTTCAAAGCTAGGGCTTCTAATCGGGATGCTGACTGACCTCTCCTTAATTAAGGTCTTTAATTGTACACAGTGTTCTGCTGGGCCAGGCTTTCAGAAGAGAATGCCCACTTGGCTGCCCGAAACACAGACTGTGAGGTGTTGTTCCTAAAGTGGCTCTGAAGAAGCCTAGAGAATAGACTCAATCCTTTGCAGTATCTGCGGAAACAAGGAGGCAAGACAGCAAGGATGAGGAAAGGAATGTCTGCCCCAAACCAACCTGCAGCTGACCTGCTGGCACTTTCATTGAAAGGAAAGTGGGTGAGCCGAGGAACTGCAGGTTTGGGAGTGTTGGCAGGGAGAGAGTCGGGATGGTGAATGACAGGGGACTCAAAAGAAGGTAGCCATAAACAGGACAACTCCCACAGCCACAGGGAACCCACTTTCAGCCCTGACAGAGACCATGGGAAAAGTGGCTCTCCCAGACACAGGGCGGTGGAAAGGCCTCCATACCTAGGCCTAGCAGCCCAGTGCCATGTTTCAGACACATGTCACTTCCTCAGCTCCTAAGGCAGCCTAGCACTTATTGTGACACAACTACCAGTGGGGGCCCGAGACCTCATGCCTTTATCACCACGAGTTCTGTCATTATGAAGAATATAGAGTACCCAGGTTGATGTGAATTTTATACAAGCAACCGCTGATTTCTTGCATGGAGGGTAGGCTTAAACTAACAAGTAACTCACTGCTCACTTGAAGTGCAAATTTAACTGGGATTCCTAAATGTTATTTGCCCTTTACCGGGCAAACAGCTTCCTGACTCAGTTAACATTTCTCACTTGTTTTCAAGTAGCAACCAGCACTGTCTCTGGATGCTCAAGGAACACCTGACATGGTGTGGGCTCAGGATGGTGCTGCTGACAGTTTGGATATGAGCTTGACACAATGAGCTCTTTGTGTCGCTTCCCCTTTCTCATGCTTCACCTTTTAGTTACTTCTAAGCGGAACGTTTTATGCAGGCTATTCTATACTCGCTGTCTATAAAACACTTCTTTTCTCAGCTGAGCAGACATAAGAAGTCCAGTGTCCCACATAAAAATGGTAAGGGTTTAAAAATGGCCTCCTGTTTTTCAATGTCTCCAGACTTTCTGCTTATTCTGTCCCTCCCTGACCCCAGGGCCCTTTGTTGGCTGTAAAACCTCATCTCTTATTTCTAGCTGGGAGATACAAGTAGAGAAGGGCCTGGTGTACCTTTCATCTAACACCTCTACTTTCAACGGGCTATTGGAGGAAATATTATTGATTTAAGAGATCTACCCCAAAATAGAACCATGTCCAGAGTCCCTTCAGCCTCCTCATCTTGACCCCTTTGGTTATGGTAGCCCCCTGACCCACTGCTGGGGTTTGGACTGCTCAGCTCCTACTGTGTCTGTCCTGTTCCAAAGCAGCTAACCTCCTGCATAACTGTGTGCATGCACCAATAATCTTTTATTATGTCATCATGCATTTTAGTGTGTGATGGCTATTATGTTTTAGAGGCCCCCATTTAGATTTATGGGGCGAATGAGGAAGTGTGTGTGTGTATTTTTTTGTCTTTTTTTTTTTCCTTTTTGAAATGCAATCTAATTAATCTGAGTGCATTTGTATGCCTATTAAAATTCACCTGTCTGGATTTTTCCATTTATCATGATTATACTGAGAAAGGGGCTGCCATTGTGTTTAATACCAGATGATCTATCATCAGGATGCTTTTAGTAATAGTGCAGGTCCATGGGAGAGTTCTGTGTGACCAACACTTCAGACTCATATCCCAAGGATGCCTCAGAGCTCTGCTTGTGTACCACAGACACAAGAATAGCCTCACAGAACTCCAGACATGGAGACAAGCCATCTGGTTAGAACTGATAGTGCCTTTGATTCTTCAGGCTGTAGTCCAAAGCCATTGCTAGACCCAGGAAAGGGCTCCCTGGAAATCAGCAGCTATTGGAATACAACATTAGGCACAGGACAATAGGCATGAGACCTAGCCAGCCTTCCCATATGGAGGCTGCAGCAATTTCTGTCATCATCTCACCCCTGAGGACAGCTCTGCTCATTTTGTGAGTTTGCACCCCTGTAATTAGGAAACATGAAAACCTGATACCACATGCAACTAGACTACAATGATCTCCACAGGAAAGAAGGTGCTGTTCTCCAGGGGTGACACTGGGATGAGAAAGCTGACTTCATGGGAGCTCAGTCCTCAGCTGACTGCTCACTAAGAACTAGAGTGCGGAACCCTCTTGAAAAACAGAGGAGCTGAGCGCTCAGTGGAACTAACCCAAGTTTGCATCTGCCCAGCTCCTCTGGCAGCTCTCACTGGCTGTCGGCATGCCTTTTTCTCTACATCCCTACACGGTACAGGTCTGCATTTTCAGCAGCTCTAACTTCAGAAGTCTGCAACAGGCTCCATATACACTCTCACCTGCCTGAGCCCACTTTGGACTGCCTCCAATAGAAATCTCAGTTTCTCTGAAGTGGAAACACATTGGCCAAAAGAGCCAAACACATCAGCTTCAACTGGGACCAAGCACACAACTCTTAAAGCAAATTCACGGCAATTTCTACAGCCACCATGAGCCTGTTTGGGAGCATCAGGGTCAGTAGGAGGCTGCATGAAGTGTGCAAGCTCTTCTTGCATCTGAAACAATGGCCGTTCAGGTGGTATGAGCCACGTGGTCATCAGCTCTTCCAGTCTGTCTATTTGCATCGTGGAGAAAATCAGCTGGGTGCTAGTGTGTCTTTAGCAGGCTTTAGCACTTGCTGGGGTGTGTGTGTTAGCATAATAAAAATAAATAAACCATTTCTAGGGTTGCACACCCATGGGAAGCTCTGGAAATGGACTGTGCTGATTAAAGTTTGAGAAACTTCAATTCGATAAAAACAAACAAACAACAAAAACAAAAACACTTGTGACCTTGAAATCCATCCTTGGGTTACCTGCCCAGAGTTGGTAAGTTTTGGTGGAGGGTAGGAAGAGCCTGGAGGGAAGTGTCCCTATCTGATCCCAGAACTGCAAGGCACCCTCTCACATCACCAAGAGCCAGAACCCCACAGTTCCCATGTGCAGAGGGATAATGATGACACATAAAGCTGATTGGTGAGAGGAGTGGGCCTGACTGTGCTCGTGGACCGGGGAAGGGGGGTGGGGGGGGGGTATACCACCTCATCCCTGCTACTTTTATAAAATTGTCTCTTTGAAAAAAATGCTTAAAGGTCAGGTACTAGAGAGATGGTTCAGCACACCATTGGGTAAGCACACTTGCTGATCTTTCAGAGGACCAAAGTTCACTTCCCAGCAACGAATTGCAGGCTCACAACTATCTTAGCTCCAGTTCCTAGTTATCTGATGGTCTCTCTTCTGGCCTCTGAAGCCACTACACTCACCTGATAAACAGACATACATGCCAGCAAAAGACCATACACAGAAAAGAAAAAAGAAAGGGAAGGGAAAGGGAAGGGAAAGGGAAGGGAAAGGGAAAGGGAAAGGGAAAGGGAAAGGGAAGGGGAAGGGGAAGGGGAAGGGGAAGGGGAAGGGGAAGGGGAAGGGGAAGGGGAAGGGGAAGGGGAAGGGGAAGGGGAAGGGGAAGGGGAAGGGGAAGGGGAAGGGGAAGGGGAAGGGGAAGGGGAAGGGGAAGGGGAAGGGGAAGGGGAAGGGGAAGGGGAAGGGGAAGGGGAAGGGGAAGGGGAAGGGGAAGGGGAAGGGGAAGGGGAAGGGGAAGGGGAAGGGGAAGAAGGGGAAGGGAAGGAAAGGAAAGGAAAGGAAAGAGAAGAAATAAAATAGAAATGGTAAAAATTCAAACAAGCAGCAGGTATAGTGGCTCACACTTTAAATCCTAGCATTTATGGAAGAGAGACTGGTAGATCTCTTTGAGTTCTAGCCTGGTCTACAAAGTGTATTCCAGGCCAATTAGGGACATGTACATACATACATACATAATACATACGTACATACATATGTACATACTTACATACTTACATATTCAAACAAATTCTATGCTTTTTGGAACCTTTTTTCTGAAAATAGACATTGTGGCAATGGGCAGTTGGATAAAAAGAAGAGCAGAATTTTCTCGAATTCAAAGACTTTCTTCACGTTTATGACAATGGAGATTCATCAACAGTCAGTCAGTTGACACTTGGCTCTGTATATTTTAGCATTGACTAATCCTGGATCCAAGGTACCAAATCCAAGCACTGTAGAGTTCAGTATTTTGACAGGCAAAGACAGTCTGAAGGAGATAGCACAGCTAGCTGCTCGTGGGTACAGATTATAAAAACTATTCCATACAATCGAACTCATGAAATTTTGAACTGTTCTTTTTACTTTTGGGCATGGTGCCTGGGACCCATATGTAAACATTTGTGGTCTTGAATTGAGATATAGTCTCCCCACCCTCCACATGCTTATTTTTTCTCTTTGACATTTGAGACAGGGTCTTACGCTAGAATCCAGTCTGGCCTTGAACCTGTCATCCTCTCGTTTCACCCTCTGTTTCAACACCCTTGACCCCCAAATGCTTTGCCAAATCTCACTAAGGAATCAGCCAGATCACCAGCACCATTGTTCATTACCCTATCTGTAGGCCTCTTGCAGGCAATGGCCTGGGTTGGCAACAAAGTTTCTACCTTAGCCTCAGAAAAAAAAGCCAGAAGGAAGACTGAGAATCTACCACCAGAACATCTTGAGAAAATCAAGTGCCATCATTATTAATTCCCCACTGTTTGGCTGGGCAGAAAGCCATGGGTGTACCAATGGGAGAGTTCTGGATCCAAATAAATAAGCACGTGTCCTTTGGGCAGATGTTAGGCCAGCTCCGGCTGTTAAGTGGTGCCCGCGCCACAGGGGCAGACACAGCACAGGAAGGCGAAGTAATGCCTGCAGCCCTGCATCTTCTGCTCCATCACAGCCAGCAGTCTGGAACCTTGGCCACATTTGGAAATCCATCTCCCTGAACCGACGCAGACAGCTTAATGAAGCAATATTTATGGAGCTGATACCACGGGGGATGGCTGCTCCTTTTCTCCATCTTCTATTTTTAATATTTGATCTGGCAAACGTATTATTAAAGGAATATTTCAAGTCTGATTACTCTTCTATTTGACTGTGTGTGTTATTCATGCACGCTGGGTGTCAGGGGAAATTACGCCTGGTTTGAGAGTTTTATTATGTCACTCTTTCAAAGAGCCCTTTGCTCTAGTATAATTACTATTTCCATGCAAGGCTACAGGTCCCTGGCTCATCTTAGTCACTTTGCTGTGACCTCCTTCTATTACCCTGTTTCCCTATGACTCCCAGCAGGACTCTTGTCCTATGGATCAGGAGCTTTCCTTGGGAGCAGTGGTCTCCCTGGCTATGAGAGAAGTCATTTCATGTGTCTTGTTTTACTGGGTGCTATTTACTGAGCTGTGCTCTGCATTAAGCCAAATAGAAGATCACACTAGTATGGCCTGTCCTTGGCTGGAAGCCAGCCCAGGTTTCAGTGTCTTGGGGGTCTCAACTCTTTTTATCTCTGCTTTTCCTTTCACTAGACTCTAGATGCACCTTGAACCACCTGGAAAATAGGCCTCTTTTGGACAAGTTCTATTTTAAACTAGGTATGTAAAGGCTAGAGGGACCAATGACCAGGGATTCTGTTTCATCAGGGGATGGATACAGAGGTCATGCTGTAGAGTCACCTTCCACTGACCCTCTGAAGGATGTGACCTAGCTCTTCACCAACTCAGCTGACAAACTTCACTAGTTGCAATGTTTGTTGTTGTTGTTGTTTGGTTGCTTTGATCAATTATTGTTTGCTTTTCTTATGAGTACCAGGTGGCAAACACTTTCATCTATGCAAGGCAACACAGTTCCTGCTACATAACTATTCAGCTGTGTCATCATGGCACTTGAGGAAGCCACAGCACACACAGAGCCCTAAAGAGCATAAAGCTTTCTGGGAAGAGACAGGCAGAGAGAGTCAGATTTTCTTTGAATTGGGCACATGTTCTAAAAGAAAAAAAAGAGAAAAACAATTTTTTTTCAAGATTCTACTGTGAATGGTGTGACAATGTGATCTTAACATTCAGGCGGTTGAGGCAGGGGAATCTCCAACTCAAAGACATCTTCAGCTGCATTGAAAGGTTTGGTTGAAACAAAAAGAAAGGTCAAGGATGAGAGGAAAGGGGAAAGTCTCCAATATCATACCTTGATAAAGTTAGACTTAGTTCAAGTTAACATATCTCCCCCAATACATTAAAAATACTCAGTTGGCATTTTACAAAATAGTTTTTGTTATGTCTCTTCTCCATCCCTCTGGGAAATTCTCAGTCAAATACCTACAGAGTCAATGACTCAAAAACACCCAGTGGCCTGAACATTTAATTCCTCTTGAATTTTATCAGACAAAAGCAAAGAGAAAGCAGTGAATCATAGCCTAGTCCTGCCCTCAAATTTCCTTCTGCTTTTGGGTTACCCAGACCAGCTTCCAGGCTGTGATAATAACCTCCATTCACCCTCCTTGTCCAGATGCCCACTAACAAGCAGACAGGGCTGCCATCTTGGAAACCATATCTTAGCAGAAACAGCATGTGATTAATAAATGAGAGATAATAAACATGATATCATAGAAAAGTAAAAGTGCTATGTAGAAAAATAGGCAGAGTGAGAGAACAGAGAAGCCTGGGTTCTTTAGACAACATGATGAGGAAAGGTAGGATTGAGAGCCCAAGAAAAATGGAGCAGGGAAGAGGAGGCTGGGCTAGGGAGGAGGTGGGATTGTGGGTGCAGGTAGGATTGTGTAGCCATATCTAAGATGTAAGCAGTACCCAGGAGAGCACACAAGAAAGCATGAGTCAGGAGGATAAGGGCTGGTAAAGAACTTGCAGATCCATCATGCTAGTGTCCAGGTGAAAGAGGCCAGGCCAAGTCAGAGTCCTTATCCCTGGACATTCTACCCACCTCCACTGCAAGCTGACATTAAAGCATGCTTTCTTTGTCCTGAGAAGTGTGGATCCATTGCTTCTATCCTCAACTTCTTATATACTCCCCTCAATCAAAGTTTCCAATCCTTGAAATAAGTTGCATAAACTCTCAGAACATCAAAGGTATGGCCATAGACGGATAGCAGATGAACTTCCTCAGCTGACCAGCAGCAGGCAGGACATGCCTAGTGGAATCTTCAGCAAGGATTAGGTCATCTTCTTTGGCAGGCAGTCCAACTTGAGATCCAGTTGCCACCCGCGTCCAATTTCCACTGACTTAAAGCCCCACAGATATTTCTGATTTCCCAACAGCTGCCATTATACAAAATTTAAATGCAAAACGGACAATATGCCAAAGCAGATGTTCTAGGAAATCTGATTAATTCCAAAGAGTTGGGGAAGGCTGGAATGCCGCCTTCCTCAGCACATTCTTCCGCAGAGCCGCTTGCAGGTTCCCTTGGTGTGTTTGGATGCAGCTTTATTACATTTCACAACATCCGCTTGGCTCTAATGCCAGAAAACCAAATGTTGCAGAAATGAACATTGACGCATTACATCCTTAAAAGCTCCATGAGCTCCTTCGTGGAGCGAGGTGCTCTATAAATATTCCCCATTTATATATCTCACCATAGCTCCTGTCAAACACACAGCCATTTACCCAGTCCCAGAGTCTGGTGGAGCCTGTGAGAGAGCAAGAGGAGAAAGTTGAGATGGGAGCTTTTTAGATGTGTGTAGTCATGCCTGTGTGACTCGGTCCTCATCTGTATGATGGGCTTGTCAGCAGAGCCTGATGGCAATCCATAAAGATAACAGGGATCCTGCTGACAATGGAGACTATCCTGACAAGGATGGGTGTGTTCATCATGGTCTTTCTAGGGGCCACATTCTATTCCCATCTGACATGCCCTATATGAACATCTTCCATGCTCCTAAGCTGTATCCCCAGTGGCTCCTTCACTAGGATTTCCCCATAATGAACAGAAGAAACTGAGACGCAAAGCCCTAAATTCATGAGAAGGATAAGGTCATGTGTATGTTAGTGGGCTTTACATTGCTGTGAAAAACTATTTAAGAAAAGCAAAATGAAGGAGGAAATACTCATTTGGTTCATAGCTTTTAGCTCCAGAGGCCTGCAATGAAATAGAATATCATGACAAAAACGGCACAGTGGAGCACAGTGGCCCATTTTGTGGCAGCCTTTCAGAGAGACAAGAAAAGATAAGCCTAAAACAACATGTACATACCCCTTCAAAGGCACATCCCCAGCCACATCCTGTCTTCTACTTGTCCCTGCCACCACAGCCCCTCAGGGAAGGAAGACCTAATTTTTTTTTTTTACTGATTTTTTTAAAGTATTAGATTATTTTCTTCATTTACATTTCAAATGCTATCCCCAAAGTCCCCTATACCCTCCCCCTGCCCTGCTCTCCAACCCACCCACTCCTGCTTCCTGGCCCTGGCATTCTCCTGTACTGGGGCATATAATCCTCACAAGACCAAGGGCCTCTCCTCCCAATGATGGCCAACTAGGCCATCTTCTACTACATATGCAGATAGAGACACGAGCTCTAGGGGTACTGGTTAGTTCATATTGCTGTTCCTCCTATAGGGTTGCAGAGCCCTTCAGCTCCTTGGGTACTTTCTCTAGCTCCTTCATTGGGGGCCCTGTGTTCCATCCAATAGATGACTGTGAGCATCCACTTCTGTATTTGCCAGGCACTGGCATAGCCTCACAAGAGACAGCTATATCAGGGTCCTGTCAGCAAAGTCTTGCTGACATATGCAATAGTGTCTGGGTTTGGTGGCTGTTTATGAGATGGATCTCTGGGTGGGACAGTCTCTGGAAGGAAGGATGGTCCTTCTTTCCATCTCAGTTCCAAACTTTGGGAAGACCTGATTCTTAAGGACCCTGCTCAATGTAGTTCTGGACTTCCCCCTCACACACAGAGGTAACTTGCAAGCATGAGTACTACAGAAATGGCCTGGTGGTATTGCCCAGCCTACTTTACCTACAGGCACTGAGGCTTTCCACCCTCATAGCCCTGTGATGACCACAGGTACGAATGTCACTCTTTTTATCATTGTTCTGAATCCTGAACACTTTGGGCCTCAGTTTCCTGTTCCATATGGTGAGTTCCAATACATCATTTGGTGAGTCACACATCATATGGCTCTGTACACACACATACACACACACACACACACACACACATACACACACACACATACACACACACATACACACACACAACACACATACACACACACAACAGAGAGAGAGAGAGAGAGAGAGAGAGAGAGAGAGAGAGAGAGAGAGAGAGAGAGAGAGAGAGAGAGAGAGAAGAGCTTGGCAAAGTAGCCAATATAGTCTCAGGAGGATAAGTCTGTATTTTGGCCTACAGATTTTGGATCTGAAGCTGTCCTCCCCACCCAACTCTCTCTCTAGCCTATCACCTAGTTTTATAGTCTTAATAACAGCACTTTCCCCTAATGACTCCTTGTGCTCTTTCTTGTTTCTGGTTGGCACTGAACTCCAGAGAAGCAGGCCCCTGACTCTCACGACTATAGGAGATATCACCCTTATAATTCTTCCATGAGGTTACAGTCCCTGTAAATACTGCTTGGAAAACTATAGGTTACTTAATGAGAAGTACAACCCCTTGCTGAACTTCATACCAAGAATGCCTCATTATTTGAGGAGGCTAAGTTCAGGGCCAGGACCCTCCACTTCAAGGTTGGTAATTGCAATAGTTGAGAGGTCCTACGAAAGCTCCTTAAGGATGGAGTGCTTGGAACTGAAGAGTAGGCACTTCTAGGCAGCAACTAACTGCATATATGCAAGGGCCCATGGAATCTCTACCCGTGGCTGCATCTGCTTGCATGGAATGAATTGAACTGCAGTAACAAACATCCTCAATATCTTCAGGATGTCTAGCACAATGAAGGTGTTGTTATTGTTGTTGTTAGTCTGTTTTTCTTTTTGTTTATAACTGCATTATCTATTAGGTTCATCTGGAGGACCTTCTGGAGTTCAGGCTAATGGAGACTGTCTTGACACTAGACAGAATTCAGTAAAGCATGCACTAGTTTTGAAGCTTCTATTGAAAGCAATTCATATCTCTTCCCTCCACACCTCATGAGCCAGAACCAGTCACAGGGACCTCTCTACCCTGCCGAGTGCTCAAGGAGCAGGAAATTGGTCACACTCGGTTGTGTCACAGACAACCACCTTCTTATGTCACTACACTGGAGAATCTGGGAAGATGGTGACAAGAGTAAATGTCATTTAAAGCGTATGCTGTGCCAGAGCATTCCACGTCCTTTGCACACAATAACTCCATCATTGTCAACCCATGTGGACACTCCCCCAAGCACAGCAGGTTAAGGTTAAGTCTTCTCCTTCTGCCCTGACCTACAAAGGACTCCAGCCACAAGACTTAGCTTCTCTAAGCTCCCCTCCCCCATCTGTAAGACTAGTGATAAAAACCCTACCCAGTTTTCTCCCTCACAGTCAGAAATTGATCCCAGCTGGAGAGTCTTCAGGGAACCTTCCCCACCACAAGGTGAAGAGACTGGAAGAAGCACCCTGAATTTCATTCTATATTGAGAGGAGACCTGGGGACACCTTGCCTGATGAATGGGGAACTGCATCTTATTAACAGCATGCATAGATGTCAGAATTTCAGAAGATTAGGGGATGGACAGGCCATTGAAAGCTTTGTATTTTGTCAAGACAACAATTATTTATAATCATCGTCATTTCACAACACAGAGTGAAACATAAGGCCAAAGACATGGAGAAGGTGTAATTTCAGAATAAAGGAAAAAGTACAGCCTAAATTAAATAAATATAACTTTACCAAATATCATTCATGTGTGCTTTCCTCACTTCACTGAAAATCAGGGCAAAAGTCAGGGTATGACCAGCCCCTGAGAACTGGCAGTCTCACCGTGGATGGCAGGCAGAGGCTTTGTGGCCACAGCTAATGAGTTCCCCTCTACTAAGTAGGCATCTGGTGTCAGCCATGAGTAACTGATGAAGCATCACAGGTGGAAGATCAGAGGCAGGTCCCCATAAATCACCCATGACCCTCTCATCCATATTTCTATGCCACCCTCCCAGAGATGGCTTAGCTTCAGGATGATGATGCTTCATTATCTCCTGAGTCACTCAGACACTGGGACAAAACCTGAAAATCACAGGAGGAAAAATGGGGGTGGGGGTTGGCTCATAGTTTCAGAGGTTCATATCTGGTGTTGGCTGTTTACAACACTAGATATTTCTGGGTCTGTGGTGAAGCAGAGCATTATGGTAGTATAGGGGGCTGTTTTTTCTCATCGAAGATAGGAAGTAGCGAGCAGGAAGAAAGAGGCAAGATAAAGGTCTCAAGGGTCTTGCTGGTAGGGACCAACTTCCTCTAACTAAACTTCAGTGTCCACAGTCCTACCCAGCCCACTAGTATACTCAGATGTTGAATATGTCAGCTCATTATCCCACCGATCAGGTCAGTGCCCTCTGATCTGTCTTTACAAATGCCGTCACAGGCACAGCACACCTAGAAATGGGCTTCAGTAGCTTCCTTGGCCACTCTAAGTAATATCAAGCTTAGCCATTACAATCTCTTCACAAATATCTTCTCTGGACTCTCTGATATCTCAGGCTCTGGGCTCTCCTAGAATCCTTGGGTTGGGGATATCCCTTGCCTTCCTCGTGGACAGTAGGTGGCACTACTTTCTCTACAGAACTTTCCCCAAGTCCCTTCTCCTTGATTATCCGCTCTTGGCTAAAAGACCATGAAGAATTGATTTATCAAAACCTTAACACTCAGATGCAGCAGACCCATTTCTCATGGTAAGAGTTGTCTGAGGGCTGCCACTTTGATGACAGAGTGGAAGCAAACGAATCCTGCCCACACCATGCTAATATTCTCAAGGTCAGCCTGCTGCTTTCTGCTTCTTCCAGGCTTGCACTAGACCGGCACAGTTAGTGTACATGACACTATAGTCTGAAAGAAGAGCCAGTGAGGTTAGAGCTTCTTGGAAGGAGCTGGGAGGAAGACAGACCTGGACACACCAGGCACATCATGATATCAGCTCTATTCCATCCTCCCAAGCAGTGATGGGGTTCTAGTGGCTTATGCAAATGAAGAGCCAGGTGTGAGCAAACTCAGCTTCACAGAAAGCTTCCCCTTTCTACTTCTAGCTACAGAAAATGTTGGCTTGGATTGGGTACCATTTCTGGTGTAGTTCATAGATACTGTTTGTACGCACCATGGTGCAATCAAAACAAAATATAAATAAAACAGGGCATCTTTTCTAAATGAGCACACAACCTTGTTGGAAACTGAGGATGTAGTGAGTGACCTGTGCACAGTGCTGCTGTTCTCTGAGACCCTTTGGTCCATTACAGAGCACAGGCTTACAATCAACTCTGCTTCTGGCTCTAGCTTCTCTAAGTGCCTGGTCTACCTGTGTTTATCACAGTAGTGTGGTTAAGAGTCAAGTCCTGCCCATATGAGTGATCTGCGTTTGAACCCTGGCTCTACCGTTCATGAGGTCTGAGATCTCCCACAAGTGTGATGATTAAACTTGACTGCTAACTTGATTATAATGAGAAAGAAATGCCTAGGGGATTGATTGGTAAAGCACATCTCTGAGTGTGTCCGTGAGGGCATTTCTAGAGATAATTAGATCACAAGGGCTCTGCCCTGTGAATGGAGTCATCTCTTGATGGACTCATAATAGCATGTCATTATTGGAAGATGGTGAAGGGGAGGAGCTTTAGGAGAAAGTGGGTCACTGGGTGAGGGTTACTTGGGTCAACTTCTCTCTCTAGTCTCATCCTGCATTTCACTCTCTCTGCTCTGTCTGAAGGACATCTTCCTCCACACACTCCTAACATGCTGTTCTGTTCACGTGCTTGAAGCAAGCCAACCAGTAGACTGAACCCTCTAAAGTCATGAGTCAAGGATATCCTGGCTCAAATCTTTCTGTTGCATATTTAGTCACAGTGATGGTCTAGTTTACTTTCTGTTGATGTGACAAAACACTAACCAAAACCAGCTTCATCAGGAAAGAGTTTATTTTAACTTATAGGTTATAGCCCATTGTGGAGGGAAGCCAAGGCAAGAAGCTTGAAGCAGAAATCACAGAGAAATATTGTTCATTGGTTCACTCCCAGATTCACAGTCAGCTGTTTCTTGTATAACAGACAGCCTAGGCCCACATGCCTAAGGAAAGTACCACTCACAGTGGGCTGATATCAATTAGCAAACAACAATGTCCCTGAAGACAGGCCTATAGGCAAATCCAATTGAGGCACTTCCTTAATTGAAGTTGCCTCTTGACAGTGTATGAAACTGTAACAAAACTAACCAAGACATGAAGAAAAAGGTAGCTAATGCAGAAAATGGGTCAACTTCTACAATGAAAAGACTATTCACTGATAGTTGTTGGATGTTTGGTGGGGTTTTCAGCTCCTTTGCTTAGGGGAGGGGTTTGTGATTACTAACTCTGTACAAACACAGGCAGAGATGAAGACATATGCCACCAAGCAATGCTCTCAAGCAGAAGCTTCACTCAGGACAGAAAGGAACCTGGTGTTTGTTCGTGACTTGAGTCCAGAAATCTTATTGCTGGGGGATGAACTCAAGGAACGGGCATGGGGTTTACATGGGCCTCAAAACCAGGTTCAGACACAAAATGTGTGGAGTCCTGAGCCAAGGACCAGCAACAAGTGGGACAAAGTTTTGGGAGAGGAACATCATTTGGAGATAGGATTTCACAACCAAGCCAAGGAGCCTTGTGCAAAAAAGACCACTAACATTTGAGCTGGAGAGATGGCTCAGTGGTGATAAGCACTTACTACTCTTCCAGAGGCCCAGAGTTCAGTGCCCAGCACCCAGGTTGGGCAGCTTACCACCTCTTGTCACTCCAGGGGATTGAATACTCTTCTGTCCTCTGCAGGCGCTCGCGCACACACACACACACACACACACACACACACACACTCACAAATAAAAATAAATAAAATCTTTAATGACCACTAACACAATGCTGAAAATAGCTTGCCCATGGGATATTATTCCTCAGGAATCATAATTCTGTAGGAAGAGAAAAATTGATCATCAAATCCTGCCCACCATGGACCTCAAGGAGCACCACAGACTTAGAATGTACATACCCAGAGCTTTGAAAACCAAATCAGAGCCTGGAGAAAGCATGTTAGAATCTAGTTTCTTATGGATTATTCACTTTTCTAACATACCATTTCATCCTGTACCTGACCAATAGGACAAAACCCACTTTTCTAGACAGGCATTCAAGCCCCTTACCCACCCCCACATGTGTAAAATAAAGTTTACACAGAGAATGTTGGAGACTAGGAGGGGGTTTTTAGGGTGAAATTTAATTGGCTGAGGCTTAAGGTTCTGGGGCTATCTCATTTGCATGGAGAGGCATTCCAGGAAGTTGAACCAATAATTTCAACAAGTACTATGTGACATTCCTTAGTTAGAAGATTGGGGTTGGGTCATACGTGTAGTCCTTAATTCACCTCAAATAAACTGTATGTATACAACTGCTTCATTGAATACCATCTAAGGGGGCTGTTTCATTGAATGTCATCTAAAAGAGCTGTAACACTGAAATCTTTGGAGAACACACCCCCTGCCTCCTCTGCATTCACTGCCCGAACTGGATCCTGCTGCCCCACCTGATGTGGAATTTGCTCCATCCTCCCCCAGCTGTATATTTCAGTGCCTGGACATGGACACCCCAAGCAAAGAAGCAGAAATTGGAACCACAGAGGGTCATGAGTTTGAGGCCAGCATGGGGCTAGTGAGGTGGTCTGAATAATAAATGCCTCTCCCAGAATGGTGTTGTTAGATGAGGTCATGAACTTGTACAAAGGAACGGGAGCCTTGTTGGAGGACCTGTGTCACTAGAGGCTTTGACACACTTTGAGAGTTTATAGCCACTTCCCACTTCCAATTTATTCTGCTTCCTACACTCCTGAATCACATCAGTACCATTTTCCAGATTAAACCAGCAGGAGCATTTCCTGTTCTCTGCCCTACCCCCCATCATCCAAATATGAATTTTAGCCTTTTCTGAGGCACCCTGAGTCTAGAGAATGCCTAACAAAATAGAATTTGAGTATATACAAACTTGCTGAAATGCTTTCTTCATTTGTGCCCTCACTGGAACCCCCAAGTTATCCTCCAACTCAGGGTAGCACTGTTAAGAGACTAAGACTCAGTCCATGGACAGTCTATAATGTCAGCTACCCAAGGAAGGATTCAGAGGGGACTTCTCATGGCCCCTTGATTAATGCCAGACTTAGCTGTTAGCATATCTCACTGCCATTTACAAAGCACATCTGTGTGTGCTCTAGTCCAGTAAACAGGTCCAGTTTATTTCCTGGGCCAGTAATTCTTTTATTTACTGTTTTGGCTTTGAGTTTGTTTCCTGTGTAAGTCTCACATCATCAGTTTGCCTTGTGTTGCTCTCCTTATGTTGGCTGACTGCCCTTCCCCCATTCTCTTCTCTTTTATGTCCATTTGTCCTGAGTCCTCTAACTAGAACGAATAACTGGCCCTGTCAATCCAGACCAGCTTGTTGTGTTGCAGAGCCATCTTAGAGGTGTGTTTTACAGCCTTAATTCTTGAGAAACTTGGATCCAAAAATCACTCAGCCAAGCGACCCTGAACTCTTGACCCAGAAGCTGTTGCCTCAGAAACTCCAAGGATAATAAATGTTGACAAGATGTTTTAAGCCATTAGCTTTGGTGTCATGTGCTCTGCATCAAGGGATAATTAATACAAGCAAGACCCTCACTGCAGCTAAGTTCCTCTCACATACTTTTCTTTGCACATTAAAACAAAAATCCTTCTGTTACTGCAGAGTTGACATTAGAAGGGCCCTGAGACTGAGGTGTACCCTAACCCAGTGACCACATGGTCCATCAGTGCAGTGTCACAGATTTGGTCTAGGTGACCAGATATATCCATATGCCCACAGCCTTTAGCAAAACAATGTCCAGTGGGTACTGGGAAGTCACCACTGTAGTGTCCATCACTCACTTTAACAAGAACATGATTGAATCCAAACATGTCCCCACCACCACTTCTACCAACACCAATGCTAAATCAGCCCCAAAAATCTTGTTAAGAGGGATTTTCCTTTACTGTAGGATCAAGGTCCAGGCTGTGGCCTATGGTCAAAAGCACAGCAAGAGGACTGTGCTGGCAGCAGGTTGGTGGGGGAGCTGTTGCCAGTTCTACCTGGTGGCTTCCTGTGACATGGCTGGGCCAAGGTGTACAAGGTTACTGCATTCCTTACTGACTCGGGCTCTGGATGCCAAGAGCTCAGAGAGTGAGAGGGCTCACGTTTGTGCTGAGCACATGCCTCCAGCCAAGAATCCTAGAGCCAGCTCAGCCTCTCAGCCTTGTGAGCAGTGATAGATCCATCTTCTAATCACTAGGCATGGAGTTAAGCCCTGCCAAGGCTGCCAGCCAGTTCTTGATGTGCCCTGATGGAGCTCCCATTATAAGAGGAAAGACAATCAAGTCAATGTAACTTAACAAACATTGTCTGACCATCTATTTCATGAAAGTGACATTAACATGGCTCCTGCCTTCCAATGCTTACCTCTAGCAGATAGAGGAATGAAGAGTCACCACTGAAAAATAGACAAGACTCAAAAATAATACCCAGAGCCCCTGTCTTTTCTAAGTACTAGCAACTAGAGTAAGAACATTAAAAAAAAATCCCATGAAATGGTTTACCGCAGACTAGCTCTCAAGAGGCTATAAATAGAGACTTTTAATGAGAAGCCATGGCAGATGCTGGCATGAAGATACAAAGGAGTAGCATATACTGAAGAGCTATGCGCATAATGTTGTATGGCATTAGCTATATAAGTTAGCTAGTGCCACTATTATGCCGAGTAGCAAAGAACTCCAACACATTGCCACCTACACCAGCAGTGTCTACTTCTGTTCACAGGTTTGATGGTCGTCTGAGACACTGCTGGTTTAGATTGTTTATCAAGGGCAGCACTGTTCCCATCGCTCTCCTTCTAGAGGCCACCTGGTGGCTCAGGGTCCTCAGGAGTGTGTGTTAGATTTTATGCCTGCTTGTGATCCATAGGTTATAGAATTTTGGAAAATTTGAATCTGTGTTCCCAGTTCATGGTCACTTATATTTGGCTCCAAAATAAATGATCACCCATCTTGAGATGACAGCTGTATTTTTGCACTGACAAAAATGAAAACTAAAACACTGGAGAGTGATATGAGACAGACTATCTGATCTTCACCAAATGACTTCTTTTATCCTCCCGGACACAAAGTCACATGGCTTTTCACAACTCACTTTTGAATTAGTTTCTGAATCTAGCTAATAGAGTCTTGCAGGGATGTTCTGTATTTCTAAACCTAAGCCATTAAGACTCTCTACTTTTTCCTTGTCTTCTGAGTAAACACACAGAATCCCTCAGGCAAGACTGAGACCCCACATGACTGCAGAACCACAATGTGAAAGGAGCCTGGGTCCATGAGACACCACAGGGACGAGGTTACTCACTCAGGAAAACCACTTGATTAATTATACACACATTAATCTGTTCCTAGCTTGTAGAGAATTGTACACTGTGGTTATTTGTTGCAGAAGTTAATCTACCTTACTATTACTTCATGTCACAGAAGTCCTTGATCTATTGCTAAGTGGGATACACACAGAATTGGAGTCAGATAGACCAAGATTAAACATGACTGAGGCAGGTTAAAAGGCATGGCATATAAAACAGAGACAAACTGTAAAATGATTAAAACCTGATGCAATCCAAAAGCTTTGTTACAGCCGGTTATCATGTGACTATTCAAGTAGCAAGGACACAAGATGACTTCATGCCAGCTGTTACCAACCAATACTGTCTATGCTATCTCAATATTATTAACCTTCCCAAATCATCTGTCTGACACCACAGCACTCCTCAAAATCCATATAAGAGCAGAAAGGAGAAGGAAACCTGCTTTCAGGGAAACTCCCAGCTCATTCCTGGAACTCTACACCTGTGTTGATTAGGTTTGTTTTTGTTTTTGTCAACTTGACACAAGCTAAAGTCATATGAAAAGAGGGAACCTCAACAGAGAGAATAACTCCATCAGATTGGCCTACAGACAAATCTTTTATTGGGTTATCTTCTTAATTAATGATTGTAATGCTATATCCCAGACCTCTGTGGGTAGTCCTAGGCAGTATTAGAAAGCAGACTGAGCCTGCCAATAAACAGCACTCTTGCACGGCTTCTGCTTCTGCCTCCAGATTCCTGCCCATACTTCCTTAAGTGATGTTTTGTGACCTGGTCATGGTATTTATTACACCAATAGGAAGTAAACTAGGATACCATCTTTCCCTACTCTAACTTATGAGTAATCCTCCCAACGTACTAGAGGTTAGCCAAAAAGGAGCTATCCAAAATGGTCCCTTTATGAATCATCTCTGCATCTTTTCTTTGTTTCAGACAAAAACCTGGACATAATAAATGAAGGTGCATCCTGCCCTCTCCATCCTAAGACCAGCCTTGAACTACGAGGAATAAAAGGTTTCAGAAGCTTAAATCAGATGAGAATTGATTTCCTGGAAGCATAATGGTTCTTGCCTCCACTCCCACGCCTCTGCCCTTTGGGTCATTTTCCCAAAAACAAGCCTTGTTTTTCCAGGTAATGTTGACCTCCCTCAAGGGCAGAACATGCCTGCCCAAAGTGTAAAGTTTGGTGGAGAAAAAGAAGAAAAGGAGGAGGGAGGGAGCCAACTCCCCATGTAGAGACCAAAGCTATACTGAGTGTTCAGGGTGTGTGTACACAAAAACTTATAGACACATAATGATATAGTACGCCACACTGGCAGAGAAGCATGAATAGTTGTGGGAGTAGACAGAAGCAAACATGAATGTGCCTGCATAGACACTGACAGATGAATCTGCATGTACACACACACACACACACACACAAACACACACGGGGGGGGGGGAGGACAGGTGAGCTCACAAGCTTCCTGGACACTCTGATCAGCTCCTGGGGTCTTCATCTGGGGTCTAGGACTTACATTGAAGACTCCATGTAGCATGTGAACTAATTTCTTTGCTCTTGATTCCCATCGTTTTACCTGGCCACTGTTGAAAGTCCCCCTACTTGGGTTGGTTTTCTGCTCCATGCCCATCCATTTGCCATGCATTCTCTACTCTAGGGAGCCCCGGCAATCTCATCCAAACAGCCTCCTGGTAATAAAGAAGGGGATATTAAAACTGTTGGGAGGTTGAAGTATATGTATACCACGTCGAGGGTACCTCCACTTCTGCATGATCCTTCCCTGACTCAGTGCTGCCAGGGCCGAAAGCTCGGCTCTTTCAGTCTGCAGGAGAATGGCAAAGGGAAGGTGTTTGCTAGCAGTGCCCTCCTTCCCTCTCAACCTGATAATGCAGTCACACCTGCCCAGAGTGCCAATCATTCATTCACTCAACAAACACATTCAGGTAGCCAGGCCTTGGGCACTCTGGTGCAAAGATGAAAGGCCAGTGTCAGGCCTGGAGACACAGTCTGGCAGGAGAGATAAGAAGCCACCTGACATTCCACATACATTCTGAAAGATCTGAATTTTAAGAGAAACCTGAAGAAGAACTTGCTTAACGTCAGGGTTGAATCTTAAATGTGGAACTGGATGCCTCGGTGACTGGGGTATTCATGAGTTTAAATATAGTTTACACTTCTGCCCCACTAGCCAGCAGTACTAGTAGCTTCCTTTGCAAGGCCTCTTTCCACCATGCCCCTCAGACATACCTACCCAGCCTTGGTCCCCCGCATGGCCCAGGACCCAGCTGCTTACCTCAGGACAGCTGAGTTCCCTACCTTTCATCCTCTACAGTAGTCTGGCAAGCCTCATATTGTCTGAAGGTTGGTGGCTAGCAGACTCAGACTTCTGCTTTGGTTTGAGACTACAGCAATCCTGCAAAAGCCAGATTCTGTTCTAACTACTCAGCCCTGTAGGCAAGTATCCACAGTCACACAAGTCCTTTGTTAGCATTTGATTGGAGCCCCTTCTTCTCTACCAAGAGACACCTAGCCTATCTGGCAGAGAATAAACATCAGGCCCCCATCACCCACCCCATAATGCAAAGTTTCTCCCACCAGTACTGCCTCTGTCTGCCAAGCCTCCACAATGACTCAAACTCAACTGGCGCTTGTGCTAATGAACTTGGATGTGTCTAAGTCCATTTAATGGCATTTAATTATGCACTGCTTCCATTGACAGGCTAAGGAAGATCTACACTGACTACTGACCTGTTGGGCTACTTTGTATATATGTCTATGCAGACCTCGTGCTGCTTGCTGGAAATTGCACTTTTGCCTGGGGCAAGGATGGGAGTCCTATGGAAACAGTGTTCAATGTTTAACATCTCCCAGAGGATCCTGGGAGGAGTCTACCTGCCAGGTCTCCTAATTCAGCAATATTCATTGGGCATCTATACAGGCCAGACAGCTGGAACTAGACATGTGTACACTAAAACCTCCAACCTTGTGGCATCCAACAATTCCAATAAGAGATGGAAGGGGTGGGGGTGGAGAGTAGGATTCAAAGGCCTTAGTCTAAGGGATCCTGCCCAAGTTCTGCGACCCCACCTATTCACATTCACTTGGGTGCCTCTGGTTCTGGATGCTGTGTGGCTCTTTCTCCAAAGTATCTTCTAAAGTCTAGTGTTCAGGAGCTAGCTGAGGTGTGATTGTTAGAAGTAAGTGGCATGTCTCAAACAAATCACACCATGTAGCAGGTCTCATATGGGAGGTGTGTTGGGATGGGGAGACAGAGGCAGCCTCTGGAAGAGAAGGGAGAAGAAGAGGGATGAGGGGCAAGGAGAACGAGATTTATACTGGCCCTGTGACGCATGCGTGAAGGGACATGCCTCAGAAGCCATGGTGCATGTGCAAAGGGGTGGACAGAAGAGTGAGCTGTTGCCTCTTGGGCTGCTAGAAATGAAGTGTCGTCGATAGGTCCCTGAGAGCTGGCTATGAAAATGCTCAATTGTCGTGAAGTCACTTGTAGCTGTCCTGATCACTAACACATCAACATCTCTACAGCCTACAGAGCCATGTACAGCCCAGTCAAGCCATTGGTAAGATAAAGCATGGGCCATGTACCTTTCAGTCGGAAGACTGAATCCCACCACACTATACCAGAACCCCAATGCACTCAAAACCTATCATTACCATCGCTTAATTCTGTATTCTAAAAATAAGTGGGGGTGAGAGAAGAAATATGAGAGGGGAAAACATAAACAGAAGCAGAAAAAAGAAGAAGGTAGAGAGAGAGAGACTAATCTTGCCTAAACCAGTCTTTTCTGGGTTTTGATATCATTGAGGATGACAAGGATTAGACTGTACTTAGTAAGTCATGTTTGGCTCCATATAGTTCCCTAGAGCTGTGGCTTTTTTTCCAGGATGATTTAGGATGGTCTCCACAGAAGGTCTCTTGCTGAGTAACACCTGATAACACTATTGCTGTCTCTGCCATCTGCTTAGCCAGGGGATATTGAAAGAGCATATATACTTACTGTTTGTTTTTGAGAACCCCTTTTTTTTTCCTTCACTATTGACCTCTAAGCTTGAGGTTCTACTTCCTCATTATGTCTGAGCCCAATAATCAGAACAATGGAACGCCCAGCTTGACACCTGCCAACAGCAAAGTGGCTCACCCCCCTGGAACCTCTCCTAGCCTAGGCAGAACATCAAGATGTCGATATCATAACTCATTGGGAAGGGCTATTTGGGGTTGAAAGGATTTGAGTTCTTCCCTCAGAACACACCAAGGTTCTACAACCCCCAAAAGGGTACAGTTGAGAAGCTAGTTGAAGACAAATGCTTCTGCTTCTGAGAATGGTCTAGAAGGTTTGCTGAGTCTTAAGATAGCATGTGGTCAGTTCATATCCCATTTAGGGGAAGGATCCCAAAGCAAGGAGGACCAAGATAGAAAAAAAGCAGGAGTTGCCCACTAATGCTCCACTGTGTCCTTATTCATACGCCAGCAGGTGGCCACTGCCCTAGGTTAGGCCATGGGGTGAACTTAGATTCAAGCATGAAGTATGGAAGGCAATCAGGAGGTAGACACACAGGAAGATGTGAGCAGGAGAGGGACTGCAGCCATCCTGAGGTGTGACAGAGAGTAGGAGAGCACTGAGGACATCTAAGCTAAACAGGTGGACAGATCTCACCTGTCCCATGGGAGAGCAGACTGGAAGTAACACACAGATACACTTCATCTAGTCCTGGGTTCTAGGATAACACCCCAACCAATCTCACCTTACACCTACACTAGAGAAGATCCTGTGAGAGAGGACCACAGTGAGCACAGGGGAGGTTGATGCCAAAGCCAAGTCTTACAGTATGCTGCTGTGTGGCCAGTGCTGGGCATGCTATCTCACACTATCTTTGTCCCCAAGAAGTTCCCAGAATACAAGAACTGGGAGACAAGAAACACATCCCACCAGAGCCTTTATGGTTTTTCTATGACAGCAACATTATCCTTTTGTCCAGGTCCTGCCAGTAAGCTAGCCTCTGGACACAGGAGTGGGCAGAAAGCCATGTTAGTTGGCCTAAGCTGCTGTCACCAGTAGGGGACAATAGTAGCAAACCATACCACTACTGGAGTTATGGACTCCACATGTTTGCACCTCCCACACACCAAACCCATCTCCAGGAAGGATAGAGACAGAGTAGGCAGGAAAACGTGCTTCTCATGTTGGGAGGCAGAAGCAAGAGGCAAGTTGCTGCTCATTCGGAGATCCTCTCAGGTTGACTCATATTCTACACTCACATAGCAACGCAGGAGGGAAGAGGCAGATTTCAGTCTCTTTAAGCTGGGACATCAACTCTACCTTTGGTCTCAGCAGGCTGTGTGACCCAGCAGTACTCAACCACATCACTAGGTGCCAGACTTCCCAGGGAGAAGCACAGTGAGGTCAAGCAATAATGTCACCAAGACTGGAAGGGACCCAGGTCCTCAGCTCTGGCTCTACCCTGGCTACGTGTACCGACCCTGCCACTCCTTGTACTGACTCATCCCTGCTATCTGTGTCACTATATGTCCAGAGCACAAGGCTCAAAGAAACTTTCTGCAGGACAAGGTTAGGAAGGTTAGGTGTGGGAACTAAAGGGGGCCAGGGAAAGACGGGGGAGGGAGGATAGCCCACATCTGGCCAGAGTTCCTCCTATGCTCTGGGCAGGCAGATGCAGGAAGGCTGCCAGTCGCTTTCCATTCGGCCCTGGGTGGGCATCAAAGCCACTGACTACACTCAACGGGGGGGGGGGGGGGGCGGTGGTGGAACAAGGGCAGCCCCGGACTGGGGAGCCCCGGGGCAACACCCTGTGACCCGGGGTTATGGGAAAGGGCATAGGGAGAGAGGTTCACACGCAGGTAAGAGTAAGTGCAAATGAACAGAGACAGTCTATGGTTTTAGAGCTTTATTGTAGAAAGGCAGGGAGAAAGGGAGAAGGTAAAAGAGACAGAGAGAGAGACTGGACATGGCCAAGAGGAGAGAAAGGGAAAAGAAGGGAGAGAGAAGAAAGGCTAGAAAGTGAGGGGGAGAGAGAGAAAGGAGAGGAGAGAACAAGAAGAGAGAGAGAGGAGAGGAGAAAGAACAAGAGAGCAAGAGGAGTGAGAGAGTGAGGAGGGGCCAAACAGCCCCTCTTAAGGTATGCTGCTATCTTTACTGTTGCTAGGTAACTGGGGAGGAGTTTAGCCTGAAGGTCAGAAGCTTGGGACATTGCCCATGTGACTACTAACCATGCTTCTCTTGTGGGGGCTGAGGGGGGCAGTAACTTCGACAGGAGCCAGGGTTCCAGGAGACATGAGAGAACTTCTGTCCCATGTAGGTAAATTATCACCACCGGGTCCTGGGGTTCCACGCCTCAGCTTGATTGGAAACCAGGCTGTCTGTGCATAGCCCAATGCCCCACAGTTAGGCATTCCTTACACTAGCCCTCCCATTTTGCATGATAAATTAGATTGAACCAAAATCCTAAGAGGAGGTGCCTGAGGGATTCCAGGCCAGAACTGACTGGTATAGAGCCCCACTGACTGGACACCAGTCCACACATCCTGGCTCAGCACTCATGAATTCCCCAAAGACATTCTCTTTAGAGTTCCCAGCTCATGAACTTGCCTCTTCCTCCTCTTTTTCTTGGTCCTGGTGTAAAGAAAATTCCAAGGTGTCAACCAATCACAAGTTCTGTCATTGTGTGAAACAGAGACACCAGAGCTGGGCCAATGCATGCCTTCTTCAAATATCTTCCTGCCATGGATGCAGGAGTTCCAGGATACCCCTGGCTCTGAATTTGAGTCAGTATCCCTACCAGGGAAGATATTAGCCAAGGTGCTTAAGGTAGGGACAAAGAGAGACCTTAGTCATCTTGTCCTTCTTGGACTGCAAAGAACTCCAAATGTCCTTTTTCAGAGGTCACCATCCATCAGGATGTCTCATCCATCTATTGAGTTGTACTGTGGCCTTTGTCATCCCTTCTCACAGCAAAGGGCTAGGAGCAGAGAACCAGTCTCCCAGTCAGAGTTGCTGTCATTGCAATCACAGCTGCCTATGCCCAGTGGGATCCTTCAGTGACAACATGAATAAGAAGAGTCATGGCCTTTTTGTGAGGTTTTCTGTGCTAAGTGAAAGATTTCACTCATCATGTCATTAGCAGTTTCTCACAGCCAGGAAAGGCTGTTCAGCGATCAGATCAGCCAAGGCTCCTGGGGTAGAGGGTGAGAAGAGGTAGCATGCAGAGTAGTCCCTGCTCACACTAATGGGCACACTCCCTCCACTGGGTCTTCAGGAAAGACTAGCTATACTTCCAACTACCATCTGTCTGGCCCTATACCCTTCCTTCCACTACCCAGACACTGTTCTCTCTACTGTACCCTGTAGAAGACACCCCCCTCCCCCAAGTCTCCAGGGACATTGGTGCTAGGGTTGAGTTATAGTGCCACATTAAATGGCTGAAGCCTACTGTGCTGATCCTCAGAACTCCCATCCCTGTGCTCTAAGCCTGCCTTTGGCCAAAAGAGCATCAGTTGTAGCCCACCCACTCATAGCTTGCTCTCTTGGGGCCTCAGTCATGCTGTTGCTGCCAGAG
Source organism: Mus caroli (assembly GCF_978045245.1). Lineage (NCBI taxonomy): Eukaryota > Metazoa > Chordata > Mammalia > Rodentia > Muridae > Mus > Mus caroli. The sequence continues at coordinate 106,551,834 of NW_028227263.1, read as the reverse complement.
GCCCTGCAACTACCCTGTGACTGGCTGGCTATTCACACTCCTTAGGAACAAGTGGGGACCAAACACCCCCCTCTACACCACAGGCTCTATGTAGTAGTTGATAACAGCAGATCCTGCTAGACCTACAGGATGTGAATTGTGATGGAGGACACAATCTGGAGACAAGACACTTGGCTGTCACTCTGCCTTTGAAGTGCAGCCTGGGGAGGTTCTTTCTGGGCTCTGCTTTTCTTCACAGGAATGTGCACATCCCAGAGGGCTCAGCCCTGCTAATAGCTGCAAGTCACCATCACTTAGCATTGTGAACATCAGTATGAATGAAAGGTCTGTTCCTCTGCCACTGCAGGACATGACAGATCTTACTAGACCAGAGAATGAGGCTGTGGCACTCCCACTGAAGCCACAGAGATATACTCTATGCTGTTCACACCATCCTGTGAGAAGCCTCTGAAAGTACCTCAGAGACAAGCGGGTGTCCTGTTTCAAGAAACTAAAACTCAATGTCACACCATTCCTATAAGAATGTCAAGCATAAAAGCTGAATACAGTGATGTATTCCTGTAATATCAGCACTCAAGAGGCAGGAGCAGAAAGATTACAAGTTCAAGTTGAGCTGGTCTACACAGCAAGTTGGTTACATAGTAAGCTTTGATTACATAGTAAGAATTTGTCCCCAAACAAACAACTGTGAAGAGAAAACCAAGCAGGTTCAGTTGTAAATCCTAGTGAAAAAGCTCAGAGTTAATTTCTGGCTCCCTCTCCCTGCAGACAGCTCCAGAAGACAGGAGTCTAGCTTCAGCCATGCAGTTGATTACTTTATTCAAGTGCAGTAAGGAAGCACTCAAGAATATACATATGGGGAAATGGGGTTCACCCCTCAATGCATTCCCAATTCAGTAGAAGCAGGAGGCTGGACCGTAAGGATACCTTGCGAGTGACACCATCTCTAGGCTTCTGCAGCATGTGTTTGCAGAAGTTACAGAATCTGTTGGAACTTGTCTGCATAAAGGAGAGAGATTGCTTCAGTGGTGATGTTAATGCCTTGTCTGTTGAGAAACTGTATTTGTGCAGGGAATGACATGAGTCAGCTGCTTTACACACGAATGAGGAGGCAGGCATGGTGAAGGGTGCTAAAGGCCCATCTTAATGACTTTTGGGCACCTTCCCTGCTGGTTGTATGCCAAGAAGCAAGAAACAATGTGTTTTTGTTAGGTCTTTTGCTGTTGTTGTTTGTGGTTTTGTTGTCAATGTGATGGTGGTGATAGTGGTAGTGGTGGTGGTGGTGGTGGTGGTGGTGGTAGTTGCTGCACCTCCTGTTGTTTTCAATTTGACGCAACCTAGAACACCCTACAGTCATCAGGGAAGAGAGAACATCAGTTGAAAAATTGCCTCCAAAAGACGGCCCTGTGCCCATGCCTTTGAGAGTCTGTCTTGACTGGTGATTGATGTATATCCACATGGGCAGTGTCTCCCTATCCCAGGTCATCTTGGGCTGTAAAAGAAAGCTAGCTGGGCAGGAGACAGTGAGTGAGCCAATAAGGACCATTCCTTCCTGGTTTCTGTTTGAATCCTAGTCTTAACTCCCCTCAACTATGGATGTGACCATGGAGTATTAAGATGAAATAAACCCTTCCCAGGGAGTTTGAAGACAAAATAAGCTCTTTTCCCCACCTAAAGTTGCTTTTGGTCAGTGTTTTATTGCAGAAGAAAAAAAGAAACTAAACGAGGAATTGAAACCAGAAGGTAGTATTTTATTGTACCTGACTGTTGTTTTGGGGAAGGATCATGGAAGATTGGGAGTTGGGGGCTGGAAAAGTCATTGAGTGCTAGCAGAATAATGGGCTGTCATAGAGGGAGCTTGGGAGATAAGAATGCAGAGAGAAATTCAGACAATGGAAGGCTGGCTTGTGAAGTTTCAGAGGGAATCAAAGACTCTATCTGTCAGGGACATTCGTGCAATGTATTTGAATTAAGAATTGTGGTTGCTGGTCAGCTGGGGCTATAGCATCAGCTGTGGTTAACAATTGCCAGCACCACTAACATGAAATCTTTTGTGCTTCATCTGGACAATGGATGCTGGTCATCTAGGGCTGAAGAATCAGCTGTTATTAGTAAGAGAGCATTATCATTGGTTTAAAAACTTCTGTGCTTCACTGGGACAGTGGGATAGTATTTTATCATGGTCAAAGCACAAAAAAAATCTGTGGTTTAAGACAGGCCATGGCTACACATCAGGCTGGCAGCATAACTCAGCGAATAATGGGGAAGAGTCTCCCTTCTCCCACGCAGTACTGATTTTGATGGCATGAGAGACTCGAGACTGAGTCATAGAGAGAAGCTGGGTCTTGGCCCTGTGTGGCAGGGTTAGAACAGAAGCCAGGAGAGGCCATTGGTGAGAGTGGAGCCTAGGCCATTGGAGAGGCCAACACTATGAAACACCTATTCAAGAAAGAGGTGTGTGTGAAGTGGAGCTTACTGGGGTTAGGCAGCAAGCTGCATATGCTGTGCATGGCAGAGCTGGAGAGATGGACTACCCAAGGCCTTGGGAGCCCAGAGTGAGAAAATCCCTGAAGGCAGAAATTGAGCTACACTACTGGTTTTGTTTCACTTGGTTGTGGTTGCTTTTGTGCCCCGGTTCTTTTCTTTTGGGAAGAAAAAAAAGAATGTATGTAATTTATTTATTGATTGATTTATTGATTGGAGTTTTTCTTTATTACATTTCAAATGTTATCCCCTTTCCAGGTTTCCCTTCCAGAAGCCCCCTATCCAATCCCCCATTCCCCTGCCTCTCTGAGGGTGCTCCCCAACTACCCACTCCTGCCTTCCTGCCCTAGCATTCACCTACAGTGGGGCATCGAACCCCCTCAGGCCCAAAGCCCACTCCTCCCACTGATGTCCAACAAGGCCATCCTCTGCCACATACGTGGCCAGCCAGAGCCATGGATCCCTCCATGTGTACTCTTTGGTTGGTGGTTCAGTCCCCAGGAGCTTCAGAGGCTCTGGCCTGTTGACACCATTGCTCCCCACCCATGGGTCTGCAACCCCCCTCAGCCCCTTCAGTCCCTTTTCCAACTCCTCCATCAGGAACCCTGAGCTCAATCCAATGGTTGGCTTCAGGCATCTGCCTCTGTATTTGTCAGGCTCTGAGTCTCAGAGTCTCTCAGGAGACAGTTATAACAGGCTCCTATCAGCAAGCACTTCCCGGCATCTGCAATAGTGTCTGAGTTTGGTGACTATATATGGGATGGATCCTCAGGTGGGGCAGTCTCTGGATGGCTTTTCCTTCAGTCTCTGCTCTACACTTTGTCTCCATATTTCCTCCTCTGAGTATTTTGTTCCCCCTTCTAAGAAGCACTGAAGCATTCACATTTTGGTCTTCCTTCTTCTTGAACTTCATATGGTCTGTGAATTGTATCTTGGGTATTTCAAACTTTTCGGCTAATATCCACTTATCAGTGAGTGCATACCATGTGTGTTTTTTGTGACTGGATTGCCTCACCCAGGATATTTTCAAGTTCCATCCATTTGCCTGAGAATTTCATGAATTCATTGTTTTTAATAGCTGAGTAAACTCCATTGTTTAAATATACCACATTTTCTGTATCCATTCCTCTGTTAAGGACATGTGTGTTGTTTCCAGCTTCAGAGTAATGTAAATAGGCTGCTATGAACATAGTGGAGCATGTGATCTTATTACATGTTGGTATATGCCCAGGAGAGGTATTGCTGGATCTTCTGGTAGTACTATGTACTACTATGTACTATGTACATAGAGCCTGACCAATTTTGAGATAGGGTCTTACTCTTTAGGCCTGGCTAACCTTAAACTCACAGAAATCTGCCTGACCGTGCCTCCTGAGTTCTGGGATTAAAGGTATGAGCCACCATGGCTGGCTTTCACTTCATTTAATATAACTTAATCATGCATCTATGTATATATTCTGTGTGTGGTCAGTGTATGCAAAAATGTTCCCTGCAGCAAAACATAAGGAACACTGACTGTTCTGTGACTTTAAAAGTTATATAAATTATAGCTTATATGCCTGCGGATGATAGGTGGACCTTCTGCAGATTTTTCTGGGAAGATAATCTCTGTTTCTTGGATGTACCCTTAGCTGGGTAGCATTGCAAGCCTTCCTTCCACATAGACCACCAATTTGTCCCATGCCTTCAAATCATGCCACTACTCACTCTTTTGAGGGGTTGACATCCTCAGGCTGTGCCTCAAAGAACTGAAAGACTTCATTACACTGTAAAATGTGGGGAGGCAGCCACACAAGCACCGGTGAAAGACAAGGAGAGAGGTCATTGGATAAGAGGATCCAGATATCATCTGTGGGAGTGGATGTGAGTTGTGGGGAGTGGTGACCTTCAAGCACTAAGCCATGGGAAGCATAGTTAACCAGCCAGACAATAGAGAACTGAAATAAAAGTAAAATAATCCATGTATCAACCTATTCGTCCATAATAAAAAGTTTAGATCCTTGTGACTTCACTGGACCCCACAGTTAAGAGACTTTGGATAGTTTAAGGTGCACTGAACTTTTAAAGTGTTGGAACTTTGAAGGACTTTCAGTTGCACTGTACTTTGTTGTGATACCCATTGTATAAAAGGCTCACTATTGCTAGGTGTGGTGCTGTATGTTTTTAATCCCAGTACTGAGGAAACAGAAGCAGGTAGATCTCTGTAAGTCCAAGACATTTGAACTCCAGAACAACCAAAGCTAGTGAGACCTTGCCTCAAAACAAAACAACAACAACAGCAACAACAGGTTCACTACTGAGTAAACATGAATCTAAATACTGGTGACACTGGAGACAGCGCCTCTTTACTTGAGCTTTTAGAAAATCTGAGGCAGAGTTTGAGACCTGAACCCCATCCCTGCCCTTTGTCCATGGCAGACAGATATACTGGTGGATGCTGCACAGAGTAAGGCATCTTGTGATGTATAGGCCCAGTGAATGTGATGTATCTGCTCTTACCTGGGAGCTGGCAGGGAACAGTTAATTCTAACATGGGTCCATCTGCTTTCTCCCTTCCCAGTTATCTGAATATTTCTGTCAATGAGCCTCACTAGCATTACTGGATCACATGCCAAAAAACAGAAGAGAAAACTTTGGACCCACAACCACAGACTTAAATGACTAATTAAGTTCATTATTTGAAACAAACCATATTTGTATGCATCTCTCAGTCCGCCTTCAACTCAGCTCCCACTGCAGGGTGCTATAGTAATGATGGAAGGAGGGTGTGCAGGAGGGAGGCAGCTGAGCCTGGTGGACAAACCCTTGTACCTCTCCAGCTCTTGTGGTTGGTCTCTGGGCTTTCTCGCTAAGATCCCCATATTTACAGCTCTCCACTTTCTCCATCTTATAGTACCCAAACATATTTGCAGTCCTTTCCTCCTGGAACATGTCCCCCACCAACCTCATTCCCAAAAGACCTGATGATACCTGCCTTCTCAGCTACACCGTGTGCTGCGGCCTGGCCTGCCTTATTGGGAAGGGCCCTGAGGCTGAGGCCAAGTCAGTACTTCTAATCCTGAAGCAGATAAAGGGGCTGTTCATCATACCTAGTAACGACAGCCACACTTCACACTTCACCCAAGTGGTCATTGTACACTGCCTAAAAGAGGGTATGCTTAGTGAGCTACAAGACCATGCATAACTCCTCTCTCTCTCTCTCTGTCTCTCTCTGTCTCTCTCTGTCTCTGTCTCTCTCTCTCTTTCTCTCTCTCTCCCATTTCTTCAGTTTTACAATCTGTGCCAGAGCATTAGACTACATCTTAGTCTTCAGGGCCACTCTCACCCCCATCTCTTACCAGTCTGGTCCATATGAATGCCACAAGAGTATTTAGAGTTCATCCTGGACTGAGGCAGCTGACACCCCTCACCAGGAGCCCAGGGGTGACTATACAGAAAGATAACCTGAAAAGTCCTCTGGAAAGGGCATAGAGCTCTGGACAGAAACAAGTGTCCCATCAACTCCCTGTGGAGCACTTCTCTGTCCGTTCTCCATGCTCATGGGCCCAGTCCCCTGCAACTGTCCAGCCCCACTTCTGTAGATTTATTTTTTCATTAATTTAACACACTTCCATCCTGTCCTGTGTGCTCAGATCTTGAGTGTAATTGATCTCCTACATTCCATAGGCTATTCCACTTCTGCATTGTGCTTCTTCCTACCAGCCACTCTCTTCTAGAAATGTTGACCCTGGTTGTTCTCACCACCTTGGGTCAATGATTGAACATCAGTTTCCCTTGACAGTCAGCAGGATCCTTCAGGTCCCTGAATATCTTTTCTCACCCCAAAACATGTCACAGCTCACTGAACTTCCTTAGTGATTTGGCTACCAACTGGTTAGCCTGTGGGCTCTACAGAGCATGAACCTCAGACAGTTTTCTGACTGTTGGGTTCCCAGCAACCTAGTTTTAGATCAAGCATATGCTGAGCACTCTAGAGTTATACATACAGTGAATGGATGGATGAATGAATGAACATTAGAACCAGTCTCTACCTTCTCCATCATGGTCCAGGCATCCAGCTTCTGTGCTTGATCAAGGCCATGCCCACAGTACTGAGGCCAGAAAGGGTCCTCAGGAATACTTCTAAGAAGGGATCAACCCCCTTCCTACTGCCCACTACTCTCTTCTTCATTTTGCTTCTCTCTTGCAAGCATATCCAAACATTTAAATTATTCTGTTTGGGGAACAATTAGCCTAACATTTGGTCTAATCACATTTTTGTCTCCCAATAGATGAAACTGCACAGAAAACTTGTAAACTGATGACTGATGGGGTTTTCTTGAGATTATTTCTTCTTTTTTTAATGGTGCTCTTTATGAACATAAGCTGTCACTGATGAAAAAAGCTCTTGGCAAAATCAGATCCAAATCTCACATCTACCCAAGGAGAAAACTGAGGCCTATGAAGAGAAGAAACAAGGCACGGTCCTTATAGTTTAAATCAGACATCTTGTCATTTGCCCTGCATAAATTATATCAGGTTCTCTTGGGTCCCAAAGGGCTAACATGCCAGAGTTTTGCTGTCTTTTGATTCTAGGACTATGAGACCTTGTGTCCTCTGAGCACAGAATGGCAACAAAGTAGGGAAGAGAGTCAGACCCCTTCCAGAGACCATCTGATACCCACATTCTACTTAGGTGATGATGTGGAAGACCATGCCTCCATCACACTGCCTCCCAAAGTCCACAGCTCATCACCATCCATCATTTGCCCTAAGCACTCAGATGGCACCCACCAGTGAGATGGTGAAACCCTGCTTAGAAGTGAGGAGAACTCACTGTTTGGTATCTAGTAGTAGCTCTTCCCTTCTCTTAAGACCTTTGTTCCCTAGCCTTGGTTTTACATACTCATCATCCACCACTGTTTAGGCCTCAAAGCCCCACCTGAACATAGACTGATTTGATTACCTGTGTCCAGCTTCATTTGCAGAACATTGGTTCCTTCCTCATTGTGACATCAAATCCCACCTCTAGCATTTTGTCTTTGTTGAAGATGCAGTGGTGGGATATCATTGGTGCTCCATGAAAGTGCTGTATGGGGCCACTGCCCCATGGCAACAAATAGTGGTCCTCACCCTAGACAGCCATATTACATATGGAGATGTGGCTCATTTTCAATAATAACTTAAGTATCATGGCTCTTGCTTTGCATATAATGAAAGTAACATTCAGACAGGGACTATATGCCCCTTTTGTTGGACTACATAGCCAACAGAAGATAGGGCCAGGACAGCCCCAGCCACCCCCACCTCAATGTTTGTTTTGAAGGAGGCAGTTCTCTGTAGACTCAGAGATGATGTCTGGTTTTGGAATGACTGAAAATAACCTTTTTCACTCTGTAAGTGTGGAGGTCCCTAGAAAAATAACTAAATCCATTTCTGTGGCTCACGGAGGACAGGCATATTGCTTCAAAATGGCATCAGACCACCATCACCTGCCAAAGATCCTATGAAAATACCATGGAAATCATATGTAAGTCTTCATTATTAAGCAATACCATGCAAAGAAGGAGAAGAGGGCCCCAGTAAAGACCACCCAGTCCCTGCCGTTCAAAGGGAAGACCAGGTAGAGAAAGCAAATATCATATCCTCTTGTAGCTCAGCTCACATCTCTCAACAGCTAAGTATCAGTGGGTGTTTCTATTTGTCAGTGGGTAAATGCCCTTGGTGTGCAGGGAGGCTAGATGGGCATTTAGTAGGCATGCTTGTTTCCCCAGAATCCATGCCACAGACAGCTACAACTGAGACTCCAACCTGGCAACACTGACCAGCTGGGAAGCCACGGCTGGTTAGTTTCTAATTACAAGGAAGTGAGGAAGCATGAACTTCCTACTCAAACCTCAAACTGTACCCTCTGCAAACCAGGCTATATTGGCTTGTCATTTGTAGATGCTTCCAGGTCATTGTTCCAAAGGGGATCCTGGCCAGAGGGGCTTCAACCCTAGTGCTGAAATTAAAAGGAAAGGGTTCAGGGTCCTGAACTTTGAGCTCTCAAAAAGGACACCGGGCTCTACATACAAATATTCCAGCACATGAGAGCCGAGAGATGCTTGTGCACACGAGATGGCTACGTCATTGTCCAGAATTTTCTGCTACTAATTTAGCAAGTGCTGACTCCTTGAGGTGCAAATTACAGCATCTTATCTCAGGAGCACACAGGAAGGAGAAGTCAGCCAGCAGACCCATTGGAGTCAGTACCACAAAGTACATAGATGAAACACCTTGGGGACTAGAAGACTTCCTAGGAGAGGCGATATCTGACATTTGGGTCTTGAAGAGTGCTTAGAAGTTTGCCTCCAAGGATAGGATGGGCCTAAATGTTACAGACAGTAAGCATCAGCTAGGGGCAAGGAGCCAGGAATCCTTAAGCCTCAGCCAGCATCCTCCATGTTGTTCTATGGAGTATGTGGATCCTAGGCCCATCAAAGGATCAGGGGAATGGCATACAATGGTGTTGTGGTCCATTCAGGATGGTTAAACAAGACAGACTCAGTGACTTAAAACAATAGAAAGGTATTCATAATAGTACTGGAGAATAAAGAAATATAAGGCCAGTGTGCCAGCAGGTTTAGTGTTAGTTGAAGTTCCCTTCATCACAAACAGTTGTCTTCTGAATACATCCACAACTTCAGTGGAAGGGATGAGAAATATCCTTAAGCCTCTCTTATGAGATATGGTTCATTAGTGAAACTCCTCTTAAATCCCCTGCTTGTGCAAACTACTACCTCAGGGCTAGGATATCAATGCATTGGCAGGGCTAGGATATCAATGCATTGGCAGGGCTAGGATATCAATGCATTGGCAGGGCTAGGATATCAATGCATTGGCAGGGATATATGTTATAAAAGCCTATAATACTACTTAGGAGGTCTAGGCAGGAGGTTATTAAGTTCACAGCCAACATTATCAGTTTAGTAAGATTCTGTGTCAAAATTACAAGTTAAAAGGGGGCCTCAGATGGAGCTCAGTGTTCCAGTGCCTGCCTAACATGTGCAGGGGCATGAGTTACATCCATAGTACCACAAGCATGGGCAAGGGATGGGGATGTAACTTAGAACAGTACTTGTTTAACACATGTAACGCCGTAGGCTGCATGGCCAGTACTGCAGAAAGGGAAAGGGAAGAAGTGAGGGGGTATGGGATTTGGAGTAGTGTGGGAGCACTCAAAAGAGCAAGGAATTCAGAACTTGCCAAAAAGTAAACTACCCAAGAAAGAAAGATCTTCTGATCATTGATTATGCTGCTGACATTCCTCATCCATATCACTTTCCTTGCTTCCTACCCTTCCGTGTTAATCCCCAATTGAGAACACAACACAGATAACAAATGTAAGGCATAGAGTGTAAGTGGATGCTAGACCCTAGGCAAAACTCTCTGTATACTGTGGAGACTAATCTTTCCACATCCCCAATTTACTTCTCTTTGTGTAAATTGCCACCTACTAAGAAAGATGAGCCCTCCAAACAACAAGCATATTGAACTCAACCCCAGGCTCCCTCTAAAACTCTATAAGCATTTGACACCCAGACTATGGGAACAAGGAACACATAAGGAATATGGTCACACATCACCTCAAAGAATGGTACAGCATTGGCGATTCTTGGACAGTGATAGGCAGAGTGAGAGGACATGCACCATGAAAAAAGTGCGGTGCACATAAGATAATACCCAGCCAGACATTGTGACCTGTGATCTCAGTAGTCAAGAAGCTGAGCAAATAGGACCACAAGTTCTAGGCCTGAACTCTATTTGGAGACTCTGTCACAAACAAACTAGGCCCTGGCAGTCCACTCTCTGGGACTAGAAGTTGACTGTCTATGAATGTAACAGTGAAGATGGATATTACCTATAGAATATCTGCAAGCAAGAAGTCATATGACAAGAGCAGATAACAAAGGAAATTAACCTAATCATGGCACTCCCAGAAAACTAGAATCTGTTTTGAAATGGGGTGAGGAAACAAGTTTTTAAAGTATAGTTCAGTTCTAAATATGATAGGTTTTCTGGATCCTAAGCTAAATATGGTTAAAATCGCTACAGAGGTGTGAGAACTCTGAAGACTCCGGAAGCTGCAAACCTATGGAATCTCTGTGTTTTCTGTCTCCAAGCTCAGTCTTTTCCAGGTGCATGGCTGGGTGACTATGATCATGCCAGGTCTGGAGGTCACAGGCACTAAGAAGCATTGTCAACATTGTGAGGAGTGGACTCACAAACTTGCACACATACATATACACACACATGCACATACACACATATGCCCACACGCTCAGTGGTGCACATCATCCACTCTCAGTTGAGACAACAGAGAGCCAGCATGAAATGCTGCCAGCAGATGGGAGCCCACTGAAATGCCAGCCAGAAGAAATAGCCTCATGGCTCAAAAACAAAATTCCAGTTTAGCGAAACCCCCTCTTCTTTTCTCTTTCCTCAGAGAAAATTCCTGTGGCGGCACCCAGAGCTGTGGCAGTCTGAGCTGAGCTGTTATTCTGGACCACCACCCCATCTTGCATGTTAAGTACAAAATGGAAAAATGCCTCAAATTGGGAAATGGGGCTACAGTCCCAGATGGTGTCTGAACATGCATAAATTTGGTTGCTGGGTGAACAGATGGAAACTTGAAGGGAAATTTGAAAAAAAAAAATCACATTCTTCTGCCAGACCACTCCCAGGCTGAAAAAGAAGGGCTGTCACTTAGCTGGCAGAGGCTTGATCTTCCAGCCTGTGGGATGGGGAGGAAATCATACTGTGTTTAAAGGTGAGACCAATAAGATGGAGGCTGACCTCCTCTAGCCTTTGTGTGCAGGCACATAGCCACAAGCACACATGCCCTCATGGTTTCCTTTTTCTTTTCCTCATATTACTTGTATCCCTCCCTGCTTGGGAGAAACCATACCATTAATGGACATTATCCTTTGACAATCTTATATTTTGATTCCAGCCATCCAGAAGATATCAATCAGCTAGATATCAATCAGCAAGGCTGGGCTTGCAGGTAGTAACCTCCATTCCTTCAGATACTGCGTCAGTTGCTCAGTACTCGAAAGCCCTAAACTACTGTCTGTAAAAACCTCCCAGACATTCTGGTTCATTCCTATCCAAGAAATTTCAAGAATGGTAACACTACCAGTAAGTACCACCAGAAAGATGTTCTCCTCTTTTGCCTCAAGTGATCAGTGCTGGCACAAGTACTACATAGGGCTTCAGAGGGTCTTCTAGAGAAAAGAGCCTAGATCCTCATAGCACCTCTCTTATTCCTTACCCCCTTCTGGGTTCCACTCTATGTTTCCAAAATCCAGCCTCCTGCACACTGTCCAGACTGCAAAGACCCTATTTCTAAAAGTGTTAGGGGAGCGATTTAATATTGTAATAGAACTGATTCCCCAGCTTGACATGATATCACCATCATGGAACAGAGCATCTCTGATGACATATAGGAGAGCCTCGCCTGTAGTCGTGGCAATGAAATAACCAGACCTGTATGATAGATAGCTAGGCCTGTTGTGACAACGCTGTTTAACACCCCCTGTTGGAAGAGATGAGAGTCAAAAGACCCTCACAAGACCCTAAGATTCAATCACCTCCTCATAACTGTATGTGGGTTATGAAAGAGGTAAAAATTGCCTGGGATGGGACTTTGCAGTGGTACAGCTGCCCACGGGCCACCCATGCACCTGCAAGTAACCCCACCAAACTTACTTACTCACAGACTTGGACTTAACTCTTCTCTGGGTCTGTCAATTCCTGCCCTGTTTGAAACACATGTTTCTCCCCCTGAAACATCATAAAACAAGTATGCAACATGTGGTGAGCAGCTTCACCGATAAAGCCTCCTTTGTCCTCCCAAAGTGCTCCTCAGGACCCGTGTTCCTTGGAAGACTGTATCAATACTATTCTACTCTCCAGGAGGATGAAAGCCATATCTGTGCTAGTCGGTGCTGCACTCAGGGCAGGTACATGCCTAGCCTGGAGCCTGAGACAGAAAGTGGTCTAGGAGCAGGCTGTACAGGGCAGGAAGGAGCCAGGAGAGAAGCCACCGAGCTGAGATATGCTACAGACCTATTGTGATCACTTGAGAATGCACAGGCTGCTCAGATGGCATTGCAGAGACTCTGGGTATCCAAGAATGAGCCAGAGTCTCCATCCATTTCTCTGGGCACACAGTTTCCTGTCACAGCCTGCTGGCTGGTTCAGATCCTTTATCTTTGAAGGGATGTCTGGCTAGTCCTGACTAAGATTAGTATTATTTTTTTTTTGTACAGTGGACCATGCCAACCACCCCAATCCACTTACTACCCATTTGGGAAAAGGGATCATGGAGGCATGCCAGTTTTAGATAAGGATGAGGGAACTGGGGATGTCCTCTCAGAAGCATGGCAGGACTGTCACCTTATAGTCTTTGTGGGTCCAGACTGCCTGCCTGGCCATGTGAAGGGGCCTTGTCCACTGCCCACTCTCCTGGTCCTCAGAGTTTATCAGTCTATGTCCTTTGGACTTCAGGAAACGTATTGACATTTCCCCCTCAATAAATGGGAGTAAGTGCGAGGCTCCAACTCTTGTTTAAATCATGTGGTGGGGACACCTTTTAGAACTATCTTCTAGAGTCCTCCTCTACTTAGTCAGGGTTCACTTGGAAAAACCAATTGCTCACTGCCTATGAGGTCTTTTCAGTGCAGTGAGATACAGGTGCAGGGGTCAAGCCTACCAGAACTCAGAAATTCTGAAACTCAGAGCTGGGCCAGGCTCTTCAGTGGCACACAGAGGAAGGAACATGTGACTTCTACTTCCATACAGACCAGGTGACTCCAGGGCCAGTTCTGAGAGAGCTATCCTCAGCATCCCTTCTCAGAACCTGACTTAAAGAAGAGACCCAAGTGTCCTCATTACAGTGGCACACAAAACACAGATGGCTGTAGCCGGAGATTCCAAGAGCCTCCTTGGGAAGCTCTGACGTGTCTTCCCCACCATGGTATCTCTGCCGGCCAGTGTTGCTGGGTGTCAGGGTGTGCCTAGTTGGGAAGTTTTATTATGTGCTACTTCAAAAAGCTGCCACAGATAGACCTGACAGGCACTGTTGTAGGAAGAGAAGCCAAGATATGGGAAATCTACTGTGGTCTTGGATTGAAGACCAGTCCTTCCCAGTCAGGCTGGAAAACAGCAAACATTGAATATCTTTCCTTCCAATCATACTACAAGGTGGATAAAGCCCTACAAGATTACATGTGACCTTTCAGTTTCTAATCCAACAAATCACCTGTTATCCTCTCCTCTCTGTTCCTTCCTCCTTCTTCTTCCTTCTTTGCTTCTCCTACCCCCACCCAACCCTGTCTTCTCAGTCTTTTAAGTTATAAGATAAAAAGAAGATGGACATCATCAGACTGAGGCCTCATATGCCAAATGCTAGCCTTTGACCTAGCTTTTATGGCCAAATTATAAACCGCTGGTCACAAGGGTGATAGTTGAAGTCCTCCCCCCACCCCCCACAACCTCAGTAGCAGCAGCAGACAGGCAGCAGACATCAGGAGTGGCTGAGGCCAGGCACTGGGGCTCTTCTGCCAGCTCATGACTCACAGGAGCCTGGCAACGGGGGGGGGGGGGGGCAGTATTCACAGCCCTAGTGATTTTCTATCACTGTGTAAAACTCACCACATACTGTCCTAAATCTGCTCTCAGTTTCCTATCCAGTTAATGAATTTCCATCCATAATTTATGGATTTCATTTTCTGTCCACAGTCTCCTAAACTGAAGATGGATTGACAGTGTCTGGCTTCCTTGTAGTTGGGGTTCTCACATGGTCCCCAACCTGGTTTTTATAAATCCTCTGATTCTTCCAAGAGCAAAGATGTTAGATTTGCTGAGAATGTGAGAGCAAAAAGCCTCTTTCCCTCTTCCGAGAGAATTTTGGATTCCCTGGTCCCTAGAAATACTGATGGGGCCAGGAATAGGCTGTGGAGCAAGGGAAGCCCTGGCCCAAGTATGTTTGAGAAGCTGGCCTGGCCTCAAGAAAGCCACTTTCACAGGCTTCCCTATAGTGGTGCAGGGAAGAAAGCTGCCTGACCCTATGGCCAGAAAGCCTAAGGACAGTGGAGGGCAGAGATGCAGGGCAAGGCTCTGACAGGACGAACTAGAGCTTTGTCTCATCATGACAGGTAAGTGTTGCCCTCATGGCTAGTCATTGTCAAGTCCAGAGAGACATAGAATATTCCAACACTTTGCTGGAACTGAGCTGAGCACTTCCTGGTGCTGGTGGGGGAGGGGTCCCTGATCACTAAAAGGACTGTGGAGCATGTGAGACAGCTGCTTATGAGAGCTCCTCTGGCTTCAGTTGGACTGGGCCAAGGTGTGCTTGCCCCAAGCCCTCACTTGTTGAGACTAAAGAGGGAAACCCATAAGTGTGGCCAGTTAAGCCCAAAGCTGACCACAGCTTGGAGGCTCCCACCGCCCCTAAGCTCTCCAGCCAGTGGCCTAGTCCCAAGGCACACTCTCAACTTCACAGCTACTGGTCATGAAGAAAACTTCCCTTAAGGAAACCTTTCAGGCAGTGTACTGGCCATACTGTCCTATGGCCTATCAACAACCCGACCTTATGTTCTTCCAGAATGGAGGTCACAGGCCAGCTGCATAAAATCAGATCCAGCTGTGAATATGTGGTCTTCACTTTTATTTTCAACTATTTAAGTCTATAAGAACTGCCCACCTTCTGTGTTCTGAGGGCAGGGCCATGATCATTCCACAATTCCACAGACTGGTCATGCCTTGGGAAAGGCCTGCCGACAGAGGGGGTGTGCTCTTCCAAGGTCTGCAGAGGAGCAGGTTCCGCTGGGAATGCTTCTTGCCCTCCTCTACTGCCCCATGTCAGTTGTGAGTGTGAAGCTTTGCCATCTCCTGCTTCTTGACATTAGCACTTGGAAGCCAGCCAGATGCTGCTGCTGCTGCTGCTGCTGCTGAAGGCAATTGGGGTTGGGACCAACATCTAAACAAGACTTGAGACGAGTCCAGTCTTATGGCCTCCTAGACAGAACACAGTACCAGGTAGAACATGGTACCAGAGGGAGACCAGGAACCAGACTTCTTTATATATTCTAGGGCAAAAGGTGCTGGGGAGAGCCAGGCATGGCTATCTATGAATGAGAAATTCTTTGTCTTGATCCTGGGCCCTGGTACTCCAGGCCCAAATTTGTGGCTCTTTACAAAGACGATTTGTCACCCTAAGAATACTTTAAAGAAGAATGATGTCATATATGTATGTATGCATGTTTGGGCATATATTGAAGAAAACCAATGGAAGCTTGTGAATATATTCACATTAAGATTTTTTTTTAAATATTATCTATGCCCAGGGAGATGGATCATTAAGTAAAGTGCTTGCAAGCAAACCAGAGAATCTGAGTTCAAATCCTAGAATCAGCACAGAGGAAGACGCGAACTAACTCCAAAACCTTGTTCTCTGACTTCCATACATGTATGTACATGCACACATGCACACATATACACAAATAAATTTAATCAAACATCTGTTAAATCTTGAGCAAAATATATTACCTAGATCATAGAGAAACTATCCCTAATGAAAATGGATACTCAGGAGGTTTGAAGAAGGAAGGGCACTTGTTCAAGTCCAGTCTGCACTACAGAGTAAGTTCAAGGCCATCACACCCAGCTGGGTTTCAGTTCAAAAAGTGCCATCAAAGATGTCCAGCCTAGTAGCACAGATGATTGTCCCCAGGTGGTGCAAGACGATAGGGAAAGGGGATGTGTGTGGTTTCATGAGAAGTCTACTCCAGCACAGTACTATGAGGTGACGCAGCTCAGTAATGCTCTTGTAGAGTGACAAGGTGACAGTTTAAAGGCTGTTTATGTTGCCACAGCTAGACAGGTAGGCACAAATCACCAACACTTGATTTTCAATAATTTTTTTCCATTTCAGGGAATGAAAATCTATCTTGAGGCTGTTCTGTTTGAATGGCCACTAAATGAGGCATTAAGCAACATCACAACGGCTGGGAAGCAGGATGGAGGGAGTCCCCCATAGCCTCTGGATCACTTGTTTTAGAAGTTGATGGGAGCTTAAGGCTGTGCTTCATTCTGCTTCAGGGACCTTGGCCAGTCTCAAGTTCCTCAATTCTAACTTTACTCAAGTCACCACACCCCAACACCAAATAAGGCAAGGTTTAGGAGGCATGTGTCTCCTCAGCCCAGGCTGGAAGAGGCAGAGCTGAGCTGCAGTGGGAGGGAGACCAGGCATTACAGCCCCAGGGAATCCTAACTATCTCTACTTGAGGCTCATTTTTAAAGGAAATGACAGATGGTCGAAATATGACAGAGTTACCACAAATAGGTACTCATAGTTCTCGGCAGGCTCACTCTCCAGCTTGCCTGACCAGTAGCCCCTCATGGTCTCCCTCCACCTTAACCCTCCTTTGGGTGACTCAATACACCAAAACCAAGTGGGCTCAACCAACAAGCACGAATTTAATTGGGGTTAAAATGTCTTTAACAGAAACTGGTTAAGGCTCTTCTTGGTCTGTAGAGAACCAGCTTTTCTTTGAATAGAAACATGGAAGAGAGATGTCTTTCATAAGGGCACTAATCCTATCCTTGGTGTCCCTCCACTGCAACCTAATCACATCTTAAAGGCTCCACCTCCTATTACCATCACCCGGGACTGGGATCTTGGCATGCAAATTTGGAAGACACATACAACTAACAGTGTTGTTTAAGAGGGACCAAAGATGAATCAGAGATCATTTTAGAATCCTTCTGTGAGCTGTAAGCTCTTGGACCCTGGTGTTCTCAGTCTTACAAATGACTCCCAGTCTGTTGCAGGGCACCCTAAAAGTAGCAAAAGTAGATGGACTCCCTAAAATTGTCACCTGCATCCCTCATCCATGTGCTACAACACCTCATGCCAAGTGCTACCCACACAGATCAGTCTGAGCAGCTGCCCTCCTGCATTCGCAGTGTATTTACCACAGACTGCTCTCCAAGGAAAGGCCTTGGAGCTTCCGAGGCACACTCCCGCCATGAAGTATTATATCTTCATACGTGTAAAATAGCAAGTCTGTGGGATCACAGACTGAAATCATGAGGCAAAATAAACCTTGGGCCACCTGTTATGGTGTACACCTTTAACCCCAGCACTTGAGTGACAGAGGCAGGAGGATCTCTCTTACTTTAAGGTCAGACTGGCATACGTAATAAATTTTAGGCCAGCAAAGGCTATATAATGAGACTTTGTATCAAAAAAGTATAAAATAAATAAATCTTTTTTTTTTGATTTTTAATATTTTTATTACATATTTTCCTCAATTACATTTCCAATGCTATCCCAAAAGCCCCCCATAGCGCCCCCCACTTCCCTACCCACCCATTCCCATTCTTTTGGCCCTGGCATTCCCCTATATTGGGGCATATAAAGTTTGCAAGTCCAATGGGCCTCTCTTTCCATTGATGGCCGACTAGGCCATCTTTCGATACATATGCAGCTAGAGACAAGAGCTCCGGGGTTGTGGTTAGTACATCATGTTGTTCCAACAATAGGGTTGCAGATCCCTTTAGCTCCTTGGGTACTTTCTCTAGCTTCTCCATTGGGAGCCCTGTGATACATCCAATAGCTGACTGTGAACATCCACTCCTGTGTTTGCTAGGCCCCGGCATCGTCTCACAAGAGACAGCTATATTTGGGTCCTTTCAGCAAAATCTTGCTAGTGTATGCAATGGTGTCAGCGTTTGGAAGCTGATTATGGGATGGATCCCTGGATACGGCAGTCTCTAAATGGTCCATCCTTTCATCACAGCTACGAACTTTGTCTCTGTAACTCCTTCCCTGGGTGTTTTGTTCCCAATTCTAAGAAGGTGCACAGTGTCCACACTTTGGTCTTCATTCTTCTTGAATTTCATGCGTTTAGCAAATTGTATCTTATATCTTGGGTATCCTAAGTTTTGGGAAAATAAATAAATCTTGATAAATTGATTAGTATATCTGATTATTTCATCACACTGATGAAATACTGACTTGTGTCAATAGAATTTTGACAGATTGAGTCCAATTTGCCTGAGAGACAGACATTCCAAGAGATGAGGTCAGTTTAGGCCAGGGCTTCCAGATGAAAAACCCATCTGCATCCACTACTGATGTGGAGACAGGGGCTGGCCTTTGTTTGATGAAAAGCCCAATGTTTAGTTCTGCATGACATGACTAGGTCTCAGAAACTTGATTGGGACAGGCAAGGGAATGAATAAAGGACAAACACACAGACACTCGTACAGAACAGCTGGGATTGGGTGGGCTGCATTCTCTCTGATGGAAGGCTAGGAAACAACACAGAACTTCAGCACATTGTGTAATGCACAAAAGGAGGGGTTACCTAGCCCAGTAGGAAGTCTCCCTAGGGGAGCAATCTCAGGGTGCAGTAATCTCCATCCTCCCATCAGAGGGGAGGATACTGGAGCTGTTAAGGTTTGTACACACTGGTTAATCCTTCTCTAACACTTCACTTCTCACACACCTTCAATATTCACACTCAAACCATAGGAAGGTTTTGCCACCCCTCTGAATGATTCCTGTGTCAGGCATTTGCTAGTGGACTTGCATGAGGTTCTTAACATGACCCTGCCCATGTCAAATAATACACATCCACTCAGGACTTCACCCTCTCTTTACACATTCACACAGGCTTTCTTCCACTCTCAGTGGAAGCCTGTGTTGGCTTAGATTTTTCAAAACCTACTTTTATTATGGTTCTTTAATGCTTCAGTCTCCTTTCTAGCCCACCACCCACCAGAGGTAGGGGGATAAGAAACGTTAAAGGGAAACAGGGATTGTGGACCTGTTTAGAAATAGTTCTTTGGGGGAGATTCCAATCTTCACTGTCAGCAGTCCAGTCCACTAGCAAAACACCAAACACAAATCAGCAGTGGCAGTCTAGTCCACTTGGCAAACGCCAAACATGAACAAGTATCAGTGGTTAGATTAGAAGAAACCATAAGGCTCTGCTGATCAGCAAGAAGGAACCAGAATACCACCAGAAGTTCTTTGGTGAGGTTCTCTCTATAAGGTCATGGCAAGCAAAGATCAGCAAAGAAAGCAAGTCTATAGCATCATCAGTAAAACCAGTGACAGAGAAGCCCAAGGAAGACTACCAAAGAGTTGCAAGGCAAACCAATACAAGAGCATTGTCCACTGTCTGTTGGGTTATTCTTAAACTCTTTTCAAACATCATACACCTCTGAAGTGTCCACTCCAGCAAAACATCACATGTCCTTTCACCAGGCAACTTCCAGAAAAACACCAAGTGTCTGTTCTCAAGAAGACATCCTGTCACATGTCTGCTTCAGCAAAACATTCTCTTTCATAAGAGAGTTTCTAGAAAAACATCTGGCACAACTGACTTTCCAATGAAACCAGAAATTACTACTTCAGGTCTGTCCGGCAAGAACTGCCAACAGTGGGTCTATCTACAGCCCTGATGGTACCTATTCTCTCCTCTCTGGTTCACCAGTCCTCCCTGACACAGCAGTGACACTTGCTATCTTCAAGTGCTCTGTTGGGTTTCAGCTCAATCACATCTGGGCCAGCTTTCCAGAAACCTGCCCCAGCTCACAGAGCCAGAGTACAATTAGCCAGGCTGAGCATGAAAGCCAGTAACAAGCTCTCAGCATGCAAAGCAGGTGCTCTTGGAATACTTCAGAGCATCTCTTCATCCTCCCTCCTGGACTTCTCTGATGTCCCACCCCTACCCAGGTCTCCTGATACTGCATGCCCTTCTGCCAGCATGAAAGCCAGCTACTGCTTGCTCACAGGCCTCTCTCAGCTTTAATACCTCTGCCTCCAGAAAGGAGGCAAACTGATGGCCCCGTGCATCACTTTTTTTTTTTTTTTTTTTTAATTTTATTTTGTTTGTTTTTATTCTATTTTTGTCATACAGAGGATAGAACCCAGTGCTTCACTTATACTAGGTAAGTATTTGGCCATGAGATATACCCCCATTCCAAAGTACCTGATTCATTTCTTTTTTTTTTTTTTTTTTTTTTTTTCTTTATTTTATTTTATTTTTTTAATATTTTTATTACATAATTTCCTCAATTACATTTCCAATACTATCCCAAAAGTCCCCCATAGCGCCCCCCACTTCCCTACCCACCCATTCCCATTCTTTTGGCCCTGGCATTCCCCTATGTTGGGGCATATAAAGTTTGCAAGTCCAATGGGCCTCTCTTTCCATTGATGGCCGACTAGGCCATCTTTCGATACATATGCAGCTAGAGATCACTTTTATGATGTGTGTGAAAGAGCCATAATTAATTTCCCAAATGCACAGAGGACTCAGGGGATAGACTGGGTGATATTCACAGATTGCTCGATCAAGTGGCAGCTTTAGGCAAATGAAATCTGAGTAGCATTTGCTTTTGCTAAGTACTGCCTGGTGCACATTGGTTCCGATGATGGCATCTCTAAAGCAATTTCAGAAGCAGATTTGAGAGGTAACATTTTTAATCTTTAGCAAAAACCCAAGTTGTGAGGGAGATTGTAATATCAGTGTGTGTGTGTGTGTGTGTGTGTGTGTGTGTTCAGTTCCCTAGAGTTAGAGCAAAATGTGGCTAAAAATAAGACAACAGTATGGTTCACTGTGTAAACATCTTCAGTATCTTTAGTACAACTGCTCAACTGCATGTGTAGTCCCTGTCTCAAAGGGACAAAAAAGGGCAACATTCCTAAAGACCATGGCCAGCAGGACCTAAGACCAGTGTCCTATACTCCTAAGTCCTTTGCTGGAGGCAAATCTTAGAAAACAAACACTCTGAGAGTAGTGGTTATGTTCACACAAAACACAGGAATTGAGTTCAGTGTTCAGTAGAAAGGTATGAAAACAGAAATCCAGAAAACACACTGAAGATAAGAAATGGTGTTGACGGGGTAACAATACTGCTATGAATAATGACCATGTGGTACAGGTATAGTAGGTATCACAGCTAGCTTCTTCTGTTGATTTGACACAAAATAGAGCCACTTGGGAAGAGGAGATGCCAGTTGAATGTCCCAATCAGATGGCCTGTGGCTACTGCTGTGAGATATTATCTTAGTTTCTACTTAATGTGTGTAGACTTAGCCCACGGTGGGAAACACCATTCCTAAGCAAATAGGCTTGGGCTGCATAAGAAAGCTAGCTGAGCAATCCAGAGGGAGGAAAACAGTAAGCAGCACTCCACCATGGCTTCTATATCAAGTTCCTGCCCTTCTGGAGCTCCTATTCTCCCTTGAGTTCCTGCCTTGACTTCACTTGGCAATAGACACTAAGGTATAAGATGAAATAAACACTTTCCTCCCCTGTTTTTTTGGTCATGGTGCTCATCATAGAAATAGAAAGCAAGTCAGAACGAGGTGCAAGGAAGACAGATATTGAGCCAACAGAGGGCAGAATAGCAAGAGAGGGGAATGTGAGTTTTAGGGAGCCCTGACACTGGCCTGTCCATCTCTCTCACTGGGTATTTGTGCTCATCCAATAATAATACATGTCTTTCCAAAAGCAGAGTCTCATCACAGGTGCTTGATAGGCTTGTGCAGAGAGCAAAATAGCAAAAAGGAGCCTGTATTTAACATAGCCAAGGGAAGCCATCAACTGACAATGAACTGGAGCTGTTGGGTCAATACCCAGCTTTTTGAACCTCCATCCATTCTGGTATGTACTAGAGTAAGTTCCTCCTAGGGATGCCCCGACCAGGATGCCCACAGCAGTAACCTGCAATCTTATTGACTTCCTTCCCATTACTGTCTCCCTTCTCTTCCCTCTCCCTGCTTACTGACCTCAACTCTGAAGCCAATGCCCTGAAGAGAAAGTTTCTTCTCTGGGTCTTCTAACAATATAGTATTCCCTGGCCTGTCTTGAGTCATTGCTGTTGCAGGGATCAGAGCTGTAAAATATTACTTGACCAGGTCTGGACCACATGTCTACACTCTGGACCCAAACAGAAATGCCAGACACAAGCCAGCTGAAGGAAAGGAAGGGATTCCCAAAGGAATCAATGTTATTGCTAGGAGAGAAAGAGATGTTGACCAAATCAAGAAAATGGCAGCTGCAACAGGAGGGTAGGCACGGATTAGCAACACAAGGTACAGATAGCATTCATGAAAGCACAATGTTGAGGAGCCTGAACACAGCTGGAGGGCACAGGGTGTCTGAAGAAGGCATCAAGGAGTAGGGCAACCTGTACAAGTTATATGTGAGCTGAGATATAAGGTCATGGAAATTTCAGCCCAGTACCCTAAAGTACACCTGGTCCTTCCCTGGAAAGCTAAGCGTCTTCCCAATCTAACTAAAACCTCCTTCCTGGCTTAGAAGTCTGTGACAATCAGCATTCCCAAGAGTTCATGTCTTAAATGTCTGGTCCCTAGGAAAGTGTTTTTGGCTGGTAGTGAAGCCCTCTAAGTGGAAAGATCTCATGGCAGGTATTTAGGTGATTGGAGTCATGTTCTCAAAAGGGATTCACAGATCTCAGCTCACTACCTTTTAACACCCATTCATGAGATAGGCATTTAGATCCACTATATGTTCCCACTATTAATGGTAGCCCAGACATAGGCTTTTTTTTTTCTGAGATATTTTCTTCATTTACAATTCAAATGCTATCCCCTTTCCTAGTTTCCTCTCTGAAAGTCCCCTATACCCTCCCCCTACCCTGCTCCTCAACCCACCCACTCCTGCTTCCTGGCCCAGGCATTCCCTTGTACTGAGGCATATAATCTTTGCAAGACCAAAGGCCTTTCCTCCCATTGACGGCCAACTAAGCCATCCTCTGCTACATATGCAACTAGAGACACAAGCTCTGGGGGGTACTGGTTAGTTCATATTGTTGTTCCTCCTATAGGGTTGCAGACCCCTTTAGCTCCTTAGGTACTTTCTCTAACTCCTTCATTGGGGGCCCTGTGTTCCATCCAATAGATGACTGTGAGCATCCACTTCTGTATTTGCCAGGCACTGGCATAACCTCACAAGAGACAGCTATATCAGGGTCCTGTCAGCAAAATCTTGCTGGTATATGCAATAGTGTCTGGGTTTGCTGGTTGTTTATGGGATGGATCCCCGGGTGAGGCAGTCTCTGGATGGTCCTTCCTTCTGTCTCAGCTCCGAACTTTCCAGACGTGGGCTTAACGACAAAATGGCTAATCAGTAAAGGACTGAGGTCCCCAAAACTGTTAACTAAGGTACAACTTACCTTGTTCTAAGTTCAGTCTCAGATATTTGTAACAGTAATGGCAAGCAACACAAACCCAAATGTCTGGCTCTAGTGCCTAGGTATTCTAGGAATGAGGAGCTTTGTGAGGTGTGGGCTCCCTGGAACCTAATGATATAATGCAAGCCAATGTCTTTCCTTAGGTGTTCCATGGCATCAAGCATAGGACTGCATACGGGCCCTCCAAAAAGCAACTGTAACATTACTAAGACCTGCTACGTCTCAGAAGTTCCAGAGAGCCTTCTTAGAGTTAGAACCTCTATAGAATGTTCACCTCTGTGACAAACATGAGCAAGAGACAGTGGTATTGCCCTGTGAACTGCTAAGTGTGGCAATCACCTTTAGGTGGAAATTTCCACATTAATTTACTTTTGGAGTATTCTTTCCTTTATGTTTGGCTAAAACTTGATGATGCCAGCAATGTAGCTGTGCATGCTCATAGGCATTCTACCTGCCACTTTAATCTTCAGAACATGCTCTATGACCTTTAGCAAAGCTTGGCCCATACTGTGTGGGAACTAAAAGGGGCCAGGGGAAAGAGGTGAAGGGTGGATAGCCCACATAGAAGCAATCTTCCTAAAATAGGACCTTATACTGAGCATATACAGAAAGATGTTCACTCCTAATGTATTTTCTCTCACATGACTAGCCATAGGCTTCTAGAATTTAACCCACATGCACCCCTTGTTCAGAAGGACATGGTCTAGAAATACCTCCTATGTCCCCCTTGCTTGTTACAGATAATAGATGTTTCTACATGCCTTCATGTTTTGCGTGTTCATGTATATCTGCTTTTTGCATTTGGTTATAGTTTGATATAAAAAAAAAGCCCATGGGAAGGCCTAAGGAGATGAATTTGTCTTGAAGAGAATTTCTGGTTCTTCCAGGTTCCCAGTACTCACAACAGGTACTCTCCAATTGCCTGTAACTCTAATATCCAAGAGATCTCATTCCTTTTTCTGATTGACAAACACACACACACACACACACACACACACACACACATGAATTGGATACTTAAGGGTTCTTTGTAAAGTTGGTTGGATGGTGTTTTGCTGGAGCGAACATGTGAAGGAACATTTAGTTGAAGCAGACACAGGTGAAAGGATGTTCTCCTGAAGCAAGCATGTGAAAGACATGTGATGAAGGATTCTTCACCAACAACATGTATGGATTAGTTCACCTTACATTTCCTAGTTGAGCTACATTTGTCCAGACTCCATAGAGAGAAAAGCACCGAAAAACTTTTGGTGGTGTGCTGCAGTTTCTTGCCATTTTCATGGACTTGGGCTGATTTGAAGAGTGATTTGAAGCTGAGACATATGCAGGTGCTGAGCCAAGATATGATGTTTGGAGAGTATAAGCAGGACTCAATGGACAGCAACAGAGGCTGAAGTAGACTTGCTTATAGAGCTAGCAGTACAATGCTTGTGGGTCTCACATCTTCACTGATCTTTGCTTCACTGAGAAAGGCACAGCCAAGAACTCCTGGCATATTTCCTTGTCTGTCCTGCTGACTTGTGCCAAGGCTGAGGCCTGGCTGGCTTGGCTGTCTCTGCTCGGTTGTGTCACCATTGTTGCTAACCCAGCTCTACCAAACTGGACTGCTGGTCTATCTGTGAAGTGTTTGCAAGTGGATCCAGCTGTCACTGTTAACCTGTGAACAGAACTGTGGATTTCCAGACAACACAGACGGAAATTGCTCCAAAGACCCTTTGTTCAGGTCCACTTTCCTTGTATCCTTTCTTTCCCACTACCTCTGGTGAGTGGTTGGGCTAAAAGGGGGGTTAAAGCATTTAAGAACCATCATTTAAAATAAGGTTTGGAAAAAATTAAGGTTTAACACACACACACACACACACACACACACACACACACACACACACACACAAAGCAGTACATTAAAGAAGAAGATATATGGGGAAATGAGGTTAAATCCACTTGAGCTGGTTTCTCATAAAGGCATCTTTGGAACTTCCCTGAAGGATGGTTGTTACCTCTCAGGAATAAATACTCCATGGGTTGTTCCCCAAATTTCTACAATCCAGGAACCCCCTTCTTATGATAAATTTCAGAATCAGTATTTGAGGAACCCAAGCTGGAAAACATTGTGTCAAGGCCAGTTCTTATTTCCTGGGAGAACCAGCCTTAGCAAGCCCCCCAGACACTCCAGAAAAGGCCTGCTTGGGCAGGTCACCCTGTGTTTCACCTACCACCTTATGTCAACACAACAGGAATACTAAGCTAAGCTAATACAGTTTGTAGCCCAAGTTCAATGCAGCTTTAAAAAGCCACTCCATCTGCACAGACACAGCAGAGCTCTTGGTGGGTATATTGAGTGGGGTCCCTAGACTCTCCAAGATATAGTACACAGTGAAGGGTCTGCAGCAAACATTTTCTATCATTAGATAGGACATCTCATTACCAAAACTGCAGCAGAATCTTAATTGTCTCCTTTCTCTTCCCACTCTAATAAATGATTGTTTTAGGGTAATTTTGTTTGTTTGTTTGTTTGTTTGCTATTCATTCTTTTCAGTTTTTGGTGAGATACAGTACTGTCTTATAGCCCATCTCTTCTCTGAGTAGATATTTCCTTGTGTGGTCATTCCTCTAGAGGCAAGCTGGGTTTGCATTATCTACAATGCCTACATTTCTCACAGAATAAGTGGTGGTGATATATGACTACTTGCCTGGTGTCACCATAAACAACCATGAAATGTTGCCTGACACACTCTGGGGACACTGCTAAGCTAGCTGTGTCACCATGCCATGGTGCTTTAGTGGGTGTTAGTGTGAGTGGTCATGTGTTTGCACACACAGATGCCTCTTCATTGCAGCAGTGCACAGATCCTCTCAACATAGGCTGCATTTCTCACCCAGGCCTCCAGGGCTACAGTTCATGACTAGACAATACTCTGTCCTCTTGGGAACAGGCAAAAGAGCCTGTTTGGTCCCTTCTGAACTCAAAAGTAGACTTACTTTGGCTTGCAAATAAGCAGAGACCTCACCAGCCTGCAACTGTGTTCAGAGAGCATGTTACCTGTCTCTAGGAAGAGAAATACCCCACTGGTTGTTCCTCAAATTTCTACAACCCAGGAACCCCTTTCTTAGAATAAGTCTCAGAACCAGTATCCAATGAACCCCACTTTGGAAAATGTGCTCATTGCACTCACATTTACAAGACACTCATCCCCACATAGCATTTTGTTTATACCAATCATGGGTATAGTGGACAAGACAGGACTGTTATTTTTGAGATGTGCACTAGCAACCTAGACTCAGTGCTATGTAGGGGCTTTGCTCAAGGACACAAGTCTGAGCAGTAGTAAGAGAGCAGAACTTCTATTTCCACAAATACCTTTATATACTCCCAGCTCTTTGGGAGGCTAAGAAAGTTCATGGCTTCAAAACAAGCCTCAATTATGGAGTAAGTTCAAGCCCAGCATGAATAACTTTTTTTAAAAAAATCAAGTCTTAAAATAAAGTAAAAGGATGGGAGAACACGGGAAGTAACCCAGTAGTAGAGCATCTGCTTAGCACGAACAAGGCCCATGGTTCTATCTCAGCATGGAAAAAAAAAAGTCAAGCTGGAAACTGGTCAGTGGAAGATGCTTATACCAAGGAGGATCTGGGGTTTAAACTTAGACACACTATATTCCACTATCCTGGATTGTCCTCTCCCTTTCCCTAGAGGGGACAGATATCCCTGCCATGTTCAGCCAGATGCATCCTGACAAGGTGTTTGCAGAAGAAACAGAGGATAGGGTCCAAGTTCTGAAAGTATCTGGGAATTACTGATAGGGACAGAAGTAGGTTCTCTCTTTCTTTCTGTGCCTTAATAAAAGGCATTAGTGGAGTGCTGGTCTGAGAGGAGGCCAAGAGCATACCAAGTCCCAGATCACTTGGAGCTTAGGCCTATAGGCACTTGAATAGTCTCTGACTATTTCAATCCATAGCCAATGGGCATGATTTTGGACAGGCACCACTCACTGCATAGCCTTCTACTCCTGGTATGGACCTAAGGCCCAAGTTTTCCTGTGAGCCAGGAGCCCAAAACCAGCCTCAGTAGGGTTTGTAAAACATCATGGCCACATGCTGCCTTCCTATTTCATTGGCCCTCTGCCTTAGCACAGACTCAGGGCATGTGGCACAATCAGACATGCTTCATCTTCTGTGCCCACCTGATCCCACATGCCTGGGCCATTCCTCTCAACAGCCCATCTAGACTATTCCTGTGCATCTCTCAAATCCTTCTGGGCATAATATGTTGCATTTTTAAATAGTGTTGGAAATGTTAAAGGCAATGGGAATTTTTGAAGTTAGATTGAATGCATCCTGCATTATGAGATGGCTGTGAATCTTTGTAGACAGGGGATAGAAGGTTATGGCTTTAAAATTAACACAGGAAATGTTTAATGTAGAGATAGCATTTGAATAAAGAATCCACCTGAGTTATGAGGACAGAAACTCATGAGCCAGGACTTCAGGAAAGGCTCCTCAGAAGAGGTAGTAATTAAGATGAAACTAAAGGAAGACATGGAGCCCACTGAGCAAAATGCAGGGCAGCAGGCAGCAAATGGAAGTGCCCAGCAGGGATGAGAGCTAAGTAGACATGTTCAGACTCTGAAGTATTCTGGAGTGGATGGACTGACAGAACTGTAACAAGAGGTCCTTGACCCCTGGCAACAGCTTCAGATCTAAGAAGAGGCTACCCAGAACCACTTTGTGATGCTTTTCCTGTTATCTTGATAGTTGAGTTCCTGTCCATATACTTGTCATGACTTTAAACAAACCTCTCTCCTCAAGAGTGCTTACTTTGGGGTGGAACAAGAGCCCTGCTGTGCTCCATCACAGAAGTGGTTAGAGACATCTAGATCAAGGGATGGTTCTGGACAGTCCATTACCTCTGAATTACCGCAGGGGTTCTCACCAGGGCCAGACATTTAGGAGTGAGCACTGGCTCAAAAGACTCTTTGTATTAATCTTTTGTCTTAATCTTTGTTTTTTGAGACAGGGTTTCGTGTATCCAAGGCTGGCCTTAAAGTCCATATATAACTGAGAATGACCTTGAACTCCAGTTCCTCCTGTCTCTACATAGTTCATGTAATGATGAGGCTCAAACCTGTGGATTCCTACATGTTAAGCAAGCATCCTAGACAGGGTCTTACTATATTGGCACTAGCCTTGAATTTGCCACAGTCTTCCCATTTCAGCCCCCATCCCTCCCCCAACCCACTCCTGAAATTAGACTTGTAACACCCCAACAAAGCTTCATTATATTAATTTGTAAACATGAACCCAAACTGCCCACGATAACAGTCCACACCCCCATGAGAAGAAGATGAGGGTCTGAATCATTCTGGGGCCGACATCTGGGGATTAGTGGTTTCTAATGTGCACCAGGTTTATTAACTCTTTTTTCCCGTTGCTGAGACAAGTATCTGGCAGAGCAATTTAAGGGGATAAGGATTCATGTGGATTTGAGGGGTCAGTCCGTCCACTGTGGTAGGGAAGGCATGATGGCAAACACACACAGAGCTCTTCACATGGTGCAGAATCAGGAAGCCAAGAATGGTGCCTTAGTCAGTGTTCACTTGCTATGAAGAAATGCCATGACCATAATTCTTATGGTTTCAGAGGTTTAGTCCATTAACATCACGGCATGGAGCCTGGTGACATGTAGGTATACACAGTGCTGGAGAAGTAGTTGAGAGTTCTACATATTGAGCTGCAGGTACCAGGAAGAGAGAAGAGACATTGGGCCTGTCTTGAGTTTCTGGAAGCTCATTGCCCAGCCTTAGTGACATACCTCCAATAAGGCCACACCTTCTATCCCTTCTCAAGCAGCATCACTCCCTGATGGCCAAGCACTCAAATGTATGAACCTATGGGGGCTATTCTTATTCAAACCACCACAAATGGGATTGCAGGTTGAACTGGGCTATACCCCTCATAGGGCCACCCCCAATTTACTACCCATTTCTTCTAGCCAAGCCCACATTCTCCTTAAAATATCACAACTACCTGGGGAGCACATATTTAAACACACAAGCCTGTGGGGACCTTTCACCTTCAAACTTGTAGCTTGTACTCAAAAGGAAATGAGATGTAACACTTCCTGAGGTGGGCACAGCACATGGGAACAGAAGGAAATAAGGGTCCACAGCCATGCCTGTTACTAGAGCACAAAGCTTCGGGACCCAACCAAGAGAAACACCTCTGGGCTCACCCATGAGAAGATCATGCAGTCACTAATACCCCCCTAGAGGTTATGAGCATTGGCTGCTCCTCCAGAAGTCCTGAATTCAATTCCCAGCACTCACATGGTAGCTCATGACCATCTATAACGGGATCTAGTGCCCTCTTCTGGCATGCAGATTTACATGTAGTGGAGCACTCATACACTAACTAAATGAATAAATAACCAAATTAAAACTTAAGAAAAAACTATTAAAAAACAAAACAAAAACCGAAACCAAACAAACACAAAAACCTCTCTAGAAATCTTTTTCTTCATTACTCAAGATGGCCCTAGACTGGTTCCCAAGAGCCTTCGAAGCCATACTAATGGCCTGTTGGTAAGGTACCACCAAACATGAAGACAGGAAATGCATAATGAATAAACATTAGTGAAAGGCACTGTGTAATACCATGAATTTTTCAGTGCCGAAAACAGCTGAGAAGTTATTAAAAAATGCATGACTTTCATATTTGATTATAAGTCAAGAGCAGCCAAAAAGAAAAAGAGACTTGGAAGAGGGGGGTGGCAATGGGGCAAAAGGCACCAGCAGTCTTACAGGCTGGAATTAATGAGGTCTTCCTAACAGCAAAGGAGTGACACTGTGATTAGTTAATTACCATTCAGCCGCCTGTAATTAATGCACAACCGGAATTGGTGAACAATGAATTAAGCTACCATAGAACACTGCTACACAAATCGAACTAAGGATCCTGCTCGCTGATTTTGATTGTTGTTAACCAAGGCTTCACCATTGTGATTTCATTAGTGTCTACCTTAGACAATATGTTATGTGACTATTGGTTTAGTCGAGCTGAAGTACTGGTTGCCTTAACAAAGCCTGTGATTCTGGTGCTGGTATTGGAGTGTGCCCCATATGGAGTATGCTCTTGCCTGATGTCTGAGTGCCAGCATCTGACTCAGGACCTGGCCTTGTGAAGGATCTCAATTTTGTCCAGAAATCCAAGAAGGAGAGAAAGGTAGAAGGGAGACAGGAAGAGTAAGATTAAGGCTAAGAGGAAAAGTAAGATACTTTTCTCTGCTATGAGCATACCACTGTCCTCCCAGATGCCCTATTATCCTGATACCCATTAGGACCACAGGGGAGAGGCTCATGATAATCCAGGCCACTCTCCAGAACACAAAATGCTGTGGCTGGATATGAAGGGGGCTCAAGTATTTAAAGGCTGGTTCCTGCTATCTGGGAGGTTCTAGGAACTTTTGGAGAGTGGGACTTGAGGAATAGGTAGTTGTGTATGGGTTTTAGAATATTATCCTTGGCCCCTTCACATCATGCTCCTTTCTTAATAAAGTGATCTGTTCTCTTACACATGTCCCTACCAAGTGCCTAGGCTCAAATAACCATGGACTAAACCCATGAAAAAAATGTGAGCTGTATTAGTCAGGGTTCTCTTGAGTCACAGAATTTATGGATAGTCTCTACATAATAAGGGAATTTGTTGATGACTTATAGTTTGTAGTCCAACCCCCCAACAATGGTCAGCAGCAGCTGTGAATGGAAGTCCAATGATCTAGCAGTTGCTCAGTCCCACAAGGCAAGCAGGAAAAGAAGAGAGAATCTTCCTTCCTCCAATGTCCTTATGTAGGTGTCTAGCAGAAGGTGAGGCCCAGATTAAAGGTGTGTGCCACCATGCCTGGATCTGGGTCTTGCTTTGTCCCAGATGACATTGAACTCAGTCCCCTGGGATTCATAGCCACTATGCCTCAAGATCTCCATGCCAAGATCCTGGTCAGAAACTTGTATCTCCCAGCCTCAATATCAGGATCTCAGGTGAGCCTTCCAATTCTGGATTGTAGTTCATTCCAGATATTGTCAAATTGACAATCAGAAATAGCCTCTACCTGAGCCAAATAAATCCTTCTTCTAAGCTGTTTGTTATATATTTGGTTACAGCTTAAGAAAAGCAGCAAACATTATGATCTTTCAAAAACTTAAGTCATTTCTTTAAAAGTCTTTTGTTTGAAAATGCTCCCAACCATCTCCACCATAATGGGGACATTTACTCTTGGTAGCATGGCAACCAGGCCTGGGGTAAGCTTATGTATACTACCTTCCAGTCTCGTCCTTCCCTCTTCCCCTCATTTACGTAGTTCAGGCACATTCATCTTTCTGTACTACAAATTCTTTCGTTCAGTTCTTCCCCAGGACCTTTACATATGCTAGTCCTTAAGCATAGAACAATCTTCCCCAGCATTTGCTTCAGTGGCTATATCTCATCTTAAATTTCACCCCCTCAGAAACATCTGTCCTGAATTCTCTATCTAAACTAACACCTCTCTCACAGCATAACCATTATTCATCCTCATGTATCCATGATTATTAACTTCATGGTGTAGGATATATGGGTTGCATAGTCCTCCAACTTGGCCCTCTGCCCACTTTTTACCACCTCCCAGTAATGCCCACATATTATGACTCCATCAAAGGAGTACTCATTGATTAGCCCTCCTAATGTTCTCATCTCTGGAAACACTATCACAGACATATCCAAAAGATATATCTATGTCTGAGTCAAGATGACAATAAAGATCAAGTACCACAGATAGGAAACACACTGTGTGTGTGTGTGTGTGTGTGTGTGTGTGTGTGTGTGTGTGTGTGTATTCTGTCCATGAACTCAGGTCAAGAACTATCCCAGGAGTGGCTTCGAATCAATCTTTACCCACTTTTCCATAGCAAAACCCTGAGGTCTCAAGACTGATCCCCACTAGCCAAGCCTAAGTTATATGTCCATCTCTGATTCAATCATAACAGCCAAGAACATGGACTATGCTGTTTGACTATGCGTGGATTAGTCTCCTCAGAGATGGGAGGGTAAGACAGGATCCAGAATCCTCAAACCAAAGGAATAGCAAAAAAGGGGTGGTACATCCACAAAGGAGAATGGACAGGAAGGCAGATGCCCACAATCTGACCCATGGCCAACAATACAGAATGCCTGCCTGTAGAGACCCAGAAAGGACAGTGTTCAGAGTAATACAGTCCATCAGAGTGTACCAGAAACTTTTGTGTTCCAGTTTAAGAGTCATCTTCCCCCACTTGACAGCAACAACCTTGACAGATACATTTTTCTTTTGTTCTTCCTTTTTTGTTTGTTTGTTTGTTTGTTTTAGATGTTTATTGAGAGAGGGGGGCAAGGAATGTGGCAGCAGAAAGAGAAGGAGGAGAAAGAGAGAGAGAGAGAGAGAGAGAGAGAGAGAGAGAGAGAGAGAGAGAGAGAGAGAGAGAGAGAATGAATCTCTGGAGTCACTGGCAATTGTGAGTCACCTAATATGAGTGCTAGGAACTGAACTCAGGTCTTCTAGAAGAGTAGCAGGCACTTTTTGCTGCTGAATCATCTCTCCAGGTCCTAAATGTGATGGCTCTTCTTGGTTATCAACACGACTATGTCTGGTATTAACTAAAACCCAAGTGGCTGAGTGCATTGATGAGGAATTTTTCTTGACTGGGTCATTTGAAATGGCGACTTCTATAAAGGACATGGGAAAAGTAAGTTCTTGCTCTTTACCTGCTTTCTCTGACTCTGCTGGCAAGTCCATGCCTTCACTGGCATTAGAGCACACTTCTTAGAGATTCCAGCAAACACTGAAGGTCAGCTGAGACATCAGGACTTATGTATTTAACATTGGATTCCTGGGCTTTCCAGGATACTAGGTGTGCGATAGTACACTTGGAGATGGGAGAGGTATGGCAGGGTCCAGACTCCTCAAACCAATGGAATAAAAAATATGGGGAACCCAACAGTCCAACATCTGTTGTTGGAATAGTTTGATCTTTAAGCCACTGTAAGAAATTTTATATATATATATATATATATATATATATATATATATATAATGTGCATGTTATTAATTATGCATATACACTATATAATACACTATATAAATATATATTGTATAGTATAATATGCAAATCATATATATATGTGTGTGTATATATACACACACATAAAATCAGTTCTGTTTCTCTAGACAGACATGACTAAAAGAACAAGCCAGTTGAGATTGTTGGTCTTGGGCATAAATATGACTGGATAGGAGTTGTCTAAGATTGATGATATGCATCTATGTGTCTGGGGTGTGTATGGGGGTTTCAGGGAGGAGTGACAGGTGGTAACTGACTCGAGATAGAAACTCCTCCTTAGACAGGACCCTCCAAAGGATAGCCCCAATAAGAAGTCAAAGGGGGAAAAAAAGTAATCTGTATACCTGCATCCCTTCTGAGTGTGTCACTCAATGAAGTGATACCACAACACCAAATTTCTGATTTCCAACATCAATAACTCTCTATGAGTTTCCAGGGTTTCAGAACCAGAATGGTACTGCTAGGACCTTCAGCTTTCTTGAACTAAAAAGCTGGTCCATTCTCTATCCATTCCACTCTGAGTAATTTGGAAAAGACTTTGGGGCCATGATCCTGCAGAGGATGTCATAGAACCTGCCTTAATCCCATGGAGACCACTAAGTAACTCTGTAGACTTCAAATGAGTTGCTCACTTTTATGGGACTCAGTTTCATCGTCTAAAAATGGCTCTACCCCTTTCCTGACTCCCCCACCCCATGGGGAGCTCATAAGCTGGGAAAAAGAAGTGGGCAGAGAGTGAATCATCAGTATAAATCCTGGACCCAGAGGTACTAAATACTCCACCACCAAGAAGGCAATAGCCCATAGAACTGGAAGAAGGAAAGTGAGACTAAAGACTCCTAGTCATCTGGACAAATATGGCCCAATAGCCTAGCCCCCTGGTGTGAAGGAGAGGAGGAAGAAATGTTTAAAGATTAATTTATCTCTCTTCTGTAAAGCTTAGTCAAGAGCCTGGAACTCAGCAGAAGGTGCCCACAGTACCAAGCTGGAAACAGGCTTCTATGGGACTCACTTTTAGTCCTATGGATTTCTTGATGCAGTGGTTTGGGCATCTAGGACTTTATGCTGTGAGCCACATTGCTAAATCAATAGCCACAAGAAAAGCTGTAATGACAGACTCCATTTGGGGAATGAAGAACCAATTATTAGCACGTCCCTATAGAGTGTAATGAGTGGGAGGCCCAAGAACCATGTAGCTTTGAGACTTGGAATTTTGTGGTTTGTTGTTTTAGATGTAGAATATATCCAGTAAATATGCCAAGTGTCCATACTAACTAATTTAAAACTACACATCCATAATGTGGTCATCACTCACATCAAGAGAGAGAATATTTCCAGCACCTAGAAGGCTCTATCCTGGTCCTGCCAAGTTAACATGTATTGTAACTTATACCATCATTGCTACGTCTTATCTGATTTGGAATTTGATTTAAATGGTTTTGTTTTGTTAGGTGACCTTTATTGGGACATTTACTACCATTCTTCAGTACTGATGACAAACCAAATAATAATAATAATAATAATAATAATAATAATGTCCATCCACATCCTTCTTGGTAAATCAGTGAGTTACTTACAATGGTGTAGGAGAAACAGGCAGTGAGTTACTGAAAAGTCACCTGCCTTAATTAGGGTTTCTACTGCTGTGGTAAAACACCATGGCCAAAAGTAAATTAGGAAAGAAAGGTTCTATTTCATCCTGCATCATCCAGAAAAGTGAAGGTGAAGCCGGAGGATCCAGCAATACCTCTTCTGGGCATATATCCAGAAGATGTCCCAACCGGTAAGAAGGACACATGCTCCACTATGTTCATAGCAGCCCTATTTATAATAGCCAGAAGCTGGAAAGAACCCAGATGTCCCTCAACAGAGGAATGGATACAGAAATTATGGTACATTTACACAATGGAGTACTACTCAGCTATTAAAAAGAATGAATTTATGAAATTCCTAGCCAAATGGATGGACCTGGAGGGCATCATCTTGAGTGAGGTAACACAATCACAAAGGAACTCACACAATATGTATTCACTGATAAGTGGATATTAGCCCAAAACTTAGGATACCCAAGATATAAGATACAATTTGCTAAACGCATGAAACTCAAGAAGAATGAAGACCAAAATGTGGACACTGTGCCCCTTCTTAGAATTGGGAACAAAACACCCAGGGAAGGAGTTACAGAGACAAAGTTCGGAGCTGTGATGAAAGGATGGACCATCTAGAGACTGCCGTATCCAGGGATCCATCCCATAATCAGCTTCTAAACGCTGACACCATTGCATACACT
This sequence comes from Mus caroli, assembly GCF_978045245.1. Taxonomy (NCBI): domain Eukaryota; kingdom Metazoa; phylum Chordata; class Mammalia; order Rodentia; family Muridae; genus Mus; species Mus caroli. The sequence goes on along the minus strand of NW_028227263.1, from coordinate 106,515,672 downwards.
AGCAAGATTTTGCTGAAAGGACCCAAAGATAGCTGTCTCTTGTGAGACTATGCAGGGGCCTAGCAAACACAGGAGTGGATGCTCACAGTCAGCTATTGGATGTATCACAGGGCTCCCAATGGAGAAGCTAGAGAAAGTACCCAAGGAGCTAAAGGGATCTGCAACCCTATAGTTGGAACAACATGATGAACTAACCAGTACCCCGGAGCTCTTGTCTCTAGCTGCATATGTATCGAAAGATGGCCTAGTCGGCCATCACTGGAAAGAGAGGCCCATTGGACTTGCAAACTTTATATGCCCCAATATAGGGGAATGCCAGGGCCAAAAGAATGGGAATGGGAGGGTAGGGAAGTGGGGGGCGGTATGGGGGACTTTTGGGATAGCATTGGAAATGTAATTGAGGAAAATATGTAATAAAAAAAACAGTGAAAAAAAAAAAAGAAGGTGAAGGTGGGAACTTAAGGTAGAAAGCTAGAAGCAGAAGCTAAAGCAGAGATCATGGAGCTATTGAGTATCCTTCCTACACTCTTAGGTGGTCCTTCCAGCAACTACTGCTTACATAACATTGAGATGAGTCTTGTGAGTCTTTTAATTTTTTTGTACCTTTTGCCAGCCTTTGGTACCTCCCCAATTCTCTAACTCAGAATATTTCAGTCTGGAAGAAATAGCTACCCCAAATCTTGTTTGCCAAGAATGATGTTTTCAAGCCCTCACCTGTGCAGATACACACAGCTGGTATATTCATGCACCTGTTGAAAGCATCCAGACGAGATTCTGAAGGTGCTGTCATGAATAAAGCTGCTAGAAACATTCCTGTTTCTGTCTTTGCACCACACAGCCATTCATATTTTGGAGCATAAGGGAGGGCTGGGGGAACTTAGACTTAAGAGGGATGCTTATGCTCCCAGAGGTGTGGGATGCTCCCACCTCCAGCCACGCACACAGAATGTTGACACCATTACAAATTCCTAATGGCCAGAAAAAAACCCTCTGGTAGAAGCCCAGGATCTTATATAATGTATGACCCCAGAACCCTGCTCTGGAAGACTCCAACTCCAGTGCCCTGCCTACCCTGATGGGAGCTGTTTGTCTGCTCTAATAAAGTAGGTTGCTCTTTTCATTCCCCTCTCCTCTTTGTGGCTGTTGTTTCTCTGTTTTAGCCTTATGTTCCCATCTGGGTCTTTTATTTTCCAAGTGGAAGCATTTCAGATTCCCCGAGTTTGGGACCTTCTCATTCTCTACATCTGTTACTTTCAGTCTTTGTCACCTGGCACTATTGCCCATTTTGAGTTTCTATCTTCTTTCTGCCTTTCATGAACATCCAATCCTTTGTTTCATAGAATAAACTTTGCAATTCCCCTAGACAACTCATACTCCAAAGCCCCTGTAACAGGTATATTCCAGAGTAACTCCAGAGTGCAACTGATAGATGATAAGGTATACAGATGCCCTGCTTTAGGAGAAAATGCCAATTTTCCAAAGTTACTGAACCATGTTGCATTTCCTACTCACAGAAAATGAGCATTCTAGTGCCTCCATATCCTCACCAACACTTGGTAGTTTTATGTTGTATATTTTCTTTTGTAAAATGCCATTTCTATTTTTTTTTTTTTTTTTTTTTTGGTTTTTCGAGACAGGGTTTCTCTGTGTAGCCCTGGCTGTCCTGGAACTCACTTTGTAGACCAGGCTGGCCTCGAACTCAGAAATCCACCTGCCTCTGCCTCCCGAGTGCTGGGATTAAAGGCATGCGCCACCACGCCCGGCTAAAATGCCATTTCTAATCTTCTTTCCACTTTTTGAATTTCTGATACTTTCTTTAATCTATAGTTTGTGTGTGTGTGTGTGTGTGTGTGTGTGTGTGTGTGACTGGGAATGAAGCAAGGGCACTGTGCATGTTAGACAAGTTTTCTGTCAGAGTTAACTGTCATAGAATTTGGCTTCTAGAGCTAGGGTCTCAGTATGTACATCAGGCTGTTGTTGAGTCCTTACATAACTGCAGGGATTGACCTGCCTCAGGTGACAAGAGAATAAAGAAATGACAAATGCATTGACACAGAAAATCTGGGATCTGATAAAGGATCCGGCTCTCAAATTTAGAAGCCACAGCACCTCAGAAGCTCAGCGTCTTTATTACATGTGAGTAGGCAGGTTATTACATAGAGATAAACAAGGAGGTAGAGGTACTGTATACAGATGAACAAGGAGACAGGTTTAACTAATCACCGTAGGAGTAACCTCTATAGAGGAGCAGTCTTCAGGCCATAAACATGGATGTGTGTGTGTGTGGGGGGGGGGGGGGTGTTCAATGGTGGACATTTTCTCCATACACTCTCAGCATTCCCATTAGGACCCAAGAAAGATTCTGTTATCCTTTGGCGACTCACTTAGGGAAGGCTTAGCCACTCCCACAGTGCTTAGGCTGTGGTCTTTGATATGGCTGTGCCCAAGCCAAACAATACACATTCATTTACTATTTCACTTGCTCCTTACAGGCTGCCTCTAAATTCCCTATGAAACCCAGACTGCTCTGGGACTTAGCATACCATCATACCTGACCTCTGGTTCTGAGGTGACATTTATACCACCATGCCCAGTCATTCTTTACATATTCCAGATATCTTTTTTTTTTTAATATTTTTATTACATATTTTCCTCAATTACATTTCCAATGCTATCCCACAAGTCCCCCATAGCGCCCCCCACTTCCCTACCCACCCATTCCCATTCTTTTGGCCCTGGCATTCCCCTATATTGGGGCATATAAAGTTTGCAAGTCCAATGGGCCTCTCTTTCCATTGATGGCTGACTAGGCCATCTTTCGATACATATGCAGCTAGAGACAAGAGCTCCGGGGTTCTAGTTAGTACATCATGTTGTTCCAACAATAGTGTTGCAGATCCCTTTAGCTCCTTGGGTACTTACTCTAGCTTCTCCATTGGGAGCCCTGTGATACATCCAATAGCTGACTGTGAACATCCACTCCTGTGTTTGCTAGGCCCCAGCATCGTCTCACAAGAGACAGCTATATTTGGGTCCTTTCAGCAAAATCTTGCTAGTGTATGCAATGGTGTCAGCGTTTAGAAGCTGATTATGGGATGGATCCCTGGGTACGGCAGTCTCTAAATGGTCCATCCTTTCATCACCGCTACGAACTTTGTCTCTGTAACTCCTTCCCTGGGTGTTTTGTTCCCAATTCTGAGAAGGTGCACAGTGTCCACACTTTGGTCTTCATTCTTCTTGAGTTTCATGCGTTTAGCAAATTGTATCTTAAATCTTGGGTATCCTAAGTTTTGGGCTAATATCCACTTATCAGTGAATACATATTGTGTGAGTTCTTTTGTGATTGTGTTACTTCACTCAAGATGATGCCCTCCAGGTCCATCCATTTGGCTAGGAATTTCATAAATTCATTCTTTTTAATAGCTGAGTAGTACTCCATTGTGTAAATGTACCATAATTTCTGTATCCATTCCTCTGTTGAGGGACATCTGGGTTCTTTCCAGCTTCTGGCTATTATAAATAGGGCTGCTATGAACATAGTGGAACATGTGTCCTTTTTACCGGTTGGGACATCTTCTGGATATATGCCCAGGAGAGGTATTGCTGGATCCTCCGGTAGTACTATGTCCAATTTTCTGAGGAACCGCCAGACTGATTTCCAGAGTGGTTGTACAAGCTTGCAATCCCACCAACAATGGAGGAGTGTTCCTCTTTCTCCACATCCTCGCCAGCATATCAATTCCTCTGTCAGACATATTCATGGTATCATGGATATTTTCTTCCAGTTAATGGCTTGCTCTTTCACATTCATTACCGTCACAGAAGATACTGTGATGGTTTGAATAGGAATGGTCCCCAAAGGGTCATATATTTGAATATTTGGTCATTAGGTGCTATTTGACAGGGACTAGGAGGCGTACCCTTGTTGGAGTACTCCTGTCACTGGGTGTCTTAATCAGGGTTTCTATTCCTGTACAAACATAATGACTAAGAAGCAAGTTGGGGAGGAAAGGATTTATTCAGCTTACACCACATTGCTGTTTATCACCAAAGGAAGTCAGGACTGGAACTCAAGCAGGTCAGGATGCAGGAGCAGGTGCAGAGGCCATGGAGGGATGCTACTTACTGGCTTGCTTTCCCTCACTTGCTCAGCCTGCTCTCTCATAGAACCCAGGATGACCAGCCCAGGGATGGCACCACACACAATGGGCCCTCCCCTTTTGATCACTAATTGAGAAAATGCCTTACAACTAGACCTCAAGGAGGCATTTCCTCAACTGAAGCTTCTGTTTTTGTGATAACTGCAGCTTGTGTCAAGTTGACACATAAAACCAGCTAGTACACTGGAAGTGGGTTTGGGGGGTTCAAATGTTCAAGCCAGGCTCATTGCTTCTTTCTTCCTGTTGCCTACAGATCTGGAGGTAGAATTCTCAGTCATCTCTTCAGCACCATGTTTGTGTATTACTATGCTTCCTACCATGACAATAATGGACGAAACCTCTGAAATTGAAAATGAGCCACAATTTCCTGTGCAAGACTTGCCGTGGTCATAGTGTTCTTCACAGCAATAGAACATTGACTAAGACAGATCCTAATTTTTTAACACAGTTCAGTTATTTATCTTTAATTTTATTGCCATTGTTCTCTGTGCTCTTCTGACTTGATAGATGACATCTAATCTGGGGATAGCTCTCAAATTTCCGTGGGCAAAGGAGCTGTTGTCCAATGGCTTCCTTTACAATTAAACCCTCCCATTTTAGACAGGAAGTCCTTAAGACACAGGATGTAAACAGGTGAAACAACAGGATGCTCGGAAGGTGATAAAACCTTCTATCCTGCATGGAAGCTTAGTAAGCTAAAAATGTCCATTCAAACGCTTCAGAAATTCCCGAAACTATCAAGATTCACCAGGCCCCTCCTTCCCCAAGCATATTCTTCTAGTCAGTGATCGATTGCTGTGAAGAGACACCAAAGCAATTTTTATAAAGAGAAAGTACTTAATTGGGACTGGTTTATGGCTGCAGAGAGTCATTTCTGTTGTAAGTAACCCCAATAAAACTCAGAGGTTCACCAAGTTGGACTGTGGTAGCGTCCTTCAGTTCCCTATCTGGGGTGAGTAGATACCTGTTCTTGTCTTCCAAGGAATAGGGCCACACAACAGGAGCCTCCTATGAGGTAGATTTCAATGTCCAGCTCCTTGGTGAGAGGGAAGAGGGCTTTCCCTTTGCCCTGTTCACCCTATGCTCTACAGTTCCAGTTCAATCCATAGTAGGAAGAACAGGTACAAAAACAAATCCATCATAAACAAGACTACATACTTGTTGAGAGCTGGCTCGGGGGATTGTGATAGCCTGCTCTATAGACATGTCCTAAAGTATATACTCTGAACTCCCAATGTTCTGAAGTCTTATATTTGCTCTGCCCCATCCCTTTCTCCTTCTACTGTGCAGGTGGTAAGATGGGAAGAGGAACTTAGACAGAAAACACCCAGATTCTACATAACCTCTTGAATCCACAGACATAGGATGAAGGCCTCTGCTCTTGCAAACTTCCACGTGCTCCAGTCTCTTCACCTATAAAGGGGGGATAGTGAAACATATGTGCATCTCAGAATTCTGGGAAAAATTAACAGATAATAATGCATGCAAAGAGCTTATCCTAACATACAACAATAGTAGACAGTTGTATTCATTAGATGACAGGTAGGACAAGCTCCCTCATTGCCTCCTATGTTTTAACGTTTCCTTGTTGTCTCTGTTGGGAGTTCAGGAGGCCTGTCTGTGTCTTTGTTTCTATGTCAATGTTTAGGATGTCCTGGACAGAAAACCCACTTATAACACCACCCAATAGGCTTCTTCCTATCCTGTTCCCTTCACAACTTATCACCAAGGTGCCCCCATGACTAGACTGTGGCTCTGGATTCTTTCACTCTAGCACTCCCTGCTACTAAGCCTCACTGCACACTCTGCCCAATCTCTGAGGCAGTGGATCTGGCTTCTTCCAAGCAGGTTCTATTTGGCTGGTAGTGCCAGCTGCGTCTGGCTAGAAGCAATGTCAACCATGAAGTTAATCCAATACAATAAAATGCCATCATCCCAAGAGTGCAGCAATTGAGAGGAAACGTGTATATTCTTCAGATTTCAGAGTTTCCTAGTTATTCTGCCAGCCTGGGATATATCTGCCTCAGGACCAGAGACCACATCAGAGAGTCATGCACTGGCCTTCCCACAACACAGGCCCTTAACCTCTCCGTCATCAGTAACATCTAATCTATGTGTATGGAGTGAATAGATCAACTAATGACAGGTTCCCAAGTGACTTGGGCTCACTCATGCATGCAAGCTTTTGATTTCTGTTCAACAAGCAGAAAAGGCTACTGTTTGCATTCAGTGTTTGTGGCCAGAACTGAGGACTCCTTTTGTAAGACAGTTGCTCCCTAGTCATTCATGTAAATGCATGGGAGGGGGAGGGTCAGAGTTCTCACCCACTCAGAAACATGTCTGTTCCTCTCTACAGCCCTCTGTGAACTCCAGGTTTCTCTTGCTTCACTGAACCCATTTTCTATAGTTGTGTTCTAAGAATCAAAACATTACAATCTGATGCATCCTTTAGTGTCCAACACCGTTGCCAACTTTTCTTTCCCCATCCCTTGGAAAGAGAGAGCTATGAGAACCCAGGCTTGGGGGTTTGATGGAGAGACTCCACCTCAATCCCTTACTGCACAGCGCCTCAAAGCCAAGCTTTCTTAAAAGTATCCTCACAGCTTACAGATCACACGCAGTCATCCCTTCACTCATAGTATCTTGCATCTCTTTCTCAGACCTCAAGTAAAGCAGCTTTTACTCTCCAATCTACACACTCAGAGTTGACCTTCAAAACTAGTTAGCCACAGATGGGACATACTTGAATCTATATCCTGGAGTCTAAAAATTCCAAGCATAAACAAATGCCTATGCTGGCTATCTCCTGGTACATGGAAGGAATTCTTGTCTAGCTCTAAGCTTAATAGCCATGGGGCTAACCTTCTCTTGTGGACACTGGACTGTTTGGGGACCCGAGTCTTCAAGATTCTTTCCTCTCCAAGTGTCTAAAGATGGATTGCCCTGGAGGATTAGTCTGGCCACTCCACAGATACAGCTGGCTATTTCTTCCCATTCTCATAAAATCCAAGCTCTTCAAACTGAAGCCTGTCAAAGTGACATCAGAGGCCAGACAAGACAACATGGGAGATGACACCCCATTCATGGTCTCTTGTCTAGAAATACAGGATGCCTCATAGCAGAAGCTGCAAATCATGTATGTTACAGTTCATAAGAGTGCCTGTTATACCTCATGGCCTGGGTTCCTACAGGCCCTGCTTTCCAAGGACAGGAGAAGAGTCTCTGTAAGCAGAGATGACCCTCAGGAATATACCAGTTCTGCATATATGTAGCTTCACAAAGAAGTTTCATTTTAAGAAACCAGATGGGACCTTGTGTGCTTCCCTTAGCCTTAACTACTGAGCACCAGTGACCTTGGCTGAGATATGACATCTCATCAAGGCATGGGTAAGCTGACCTAGTAGACAGGGTTCTCTTCTCTGGAAGATCATAGTCATAGTGTATGGCCTGGCTGCTACTGATTCTCTTATTTGCTTTCCTTCCTTCCTTCCTTCCTTCCTTCCTTCCTTCCTTCCTTCCTTCCTTCCTTCCTCTCTCTCTCTCTCTCTCTCTCTCTCTCTTTCTTTCTTTCTTTCAGTATTTTATTTATTTATATTTCAAATGTTATCCCCTTGCTTGATTCCCCCCCCTAGAAAACCCCCTATCCCATCACCCCTCCTCCTGCTTCTATGAGGGTATGCCCGCACCAACCCACTCACTCCTGCCTCCCTGCCCTTGCATTTCCTTAGCAGGTGAGTCCACAGACCAACCCTATACAAAACTGCCTGTCCCAAGAGCTTTTATGTTCTATGATGTCTATTTGCTATGTGGTCTTTGAAATGTCCAGGTGGTCACTAAACACATTCATAAGCAGACAGTAAGCAGAGCATGGAAACACAGCTATTGATTAATGATTGGCCAACGCTTCTTAGCATAGGCTTTCATTGCACATTATATAGTGGTAATTCATAAGACAAGTGGCCAGGCTTGGCACAGGTCAGCCATCCCATCTACTAGAGAAGCTGAGGAAGAATTTCAAGTTTAATGCCTAGACTATACCTTGAGCTGAAGGTCAGCCTGACCAACTTAATGAGGCCCTGTTGCAAAATAAAAAGTATACAGTAAAAGTTGTAGCTCAGTGGTAGTGTGTTTATCTAGAATATATTGAGTTTTGTCTGAGAGAGGGAGGGAGAGAGAGACTAAGAGACAGAGAGACACCCACGCACAGAGAGTAAGATATAGGCAGAGAGACAAAGACACAGAGATAGAGGCAGAGACAGTGAAAAAGAGACAGAAACAGAGAGAGAAAATAAGAAGGAGAAAAGATGGTGTCCACAAATAATGCCTGCAGCCAGCTCATAGAGGGCTAAGAGCTGATGGAGTGTCACTCCATAGTTGTGGGGGAGAAATTGACCAAACCAGTGGGGATTCCCCCAGGTCCAGTGTTACAGGCCAGTTTTCCTAGATGTTCTCAGCAAGGACATAGCAGAATCCATAGAAAGCTGATTTCACATCTCAAACAAACAAAGGGCTGTACAATAGTCCCCTGTGACATAACCACCACCACCCACCCCCAGAACTGCAATTGAAGGAAATGATATTAACCACTGAGGTTTATTGAATACTTCCTCCATGCCAGGAAGGAGGCTACATTTTTGCATTTATCACCTCAATTAGTCATTCCATCTACAACCAAGAGACATTTGTTATCATGGTGTCATTTTACAACAGAGGACATTGAAACTTGTGTTAAAATGTACTGAGTTATAGAGCTAAAGGACAGCCAACGTCCACTTACCCTCAGGCCTGTGTAATTAGAATTTAATTAGCTCAGTAATCTGCCTATGTCATGCCCCTGTGGTGTGTTCCCTTTACAGAGGTTCAAGAGAGACAGAGGTCAGCCTAGATTTTCCCAAGCAGTACTGGGAAGACCATGTCTCAGAAGACAAGCTCTTGGCAATTCCCTGTGGTTGTTTGGACGAGATGTTCTCTATAGGGCTCTGGCATTTGAATACCTGATCTCCAGGGGGTGGCACTGTTTGAAGAGGCAGAGAAGGTGTGGCCTTGCTGGGAGAAGGGTGTCACTGGGGGCCAGTTTTGAGAACTTAAAAGATCTGTGCTTTCTTTTTGCTTTCTTTTCGGCCTGGAGTTCAGGATGGGAGTTCCCGGCTTGCTGCTCCAGTCACTATACCTGCTATATCTGCTCAGCTTTTGTGGACTCCAATCCTCTGGAACCCAAATAAATACTTTCTACTAGAAGTTACCTTGGTCATGATGTTTTATCACAGCAATGGAAAAGTAACTAATGAACCTCTCAGTCTGATGAGTCTGGGGCCTACTGTGGTTCCTCTGACCTTCTTAAGCCTGGGTATGTGAGCATGAATGAAAGTCTCACCTCAGCTACTTAACCAAGGAGTCTTTTCTTTCTGCTGAAGAATCAGCTTGCCTTTCTCTATCCTATAATATAGAGCATGAGAACAGTAACCACAAAACCTGCCCTGGCCCTTTCTCTAGTTCAGAAACCAAAATTGAAATGGTTCTCAATTCTCTCCCATGTCTGGCAGCCTCCTCTCATAACTCATTGCCAACCTGGATTTGGGGGCACAAGCTTTCTAATTATGACACCACCACTGCCCTAGTCTGCCTCAAAATATGGCCAGAACTTGCCACTTTCTAAGACGACAGTCTTTCTTGGTTTATTTTGTGAGAATTGGGGATGTTTCCAGCCTTCCCTACAACCCCCAAGCCCTGAGACAATGTGCTGGGCCCATGCTCACTCACTAGTCAATTGCAGAGCATAGCCTCCCCTTCTATCGGTGAAATGTCTCACCACCATGCAGTCACTCTATAAATGATAGTTAGAGATAAACCTTCACAAGTCTCCCTTGAGCAATTAGGTGTACAAATTCCATTATTAGCAATGCGGCACCCCTCCCTAATTGAGCTCTGAGAGCTCTCTGTGGGACCTCAGTCAATATTTGCTGAAAATCAAGTACAGACCTTGTTATGATCCCGTGCAAACACTGCATGCCACTCTAACAAGGCATACTCTAGGCTCAAGCATGCTCCAGTCTCGAGGAAGGGAACTTAAATTAAGCTGTACGAGTGTCCATGGGATAAAGCATTTCCTGATACCTTTATCAATTGCCAAGGCTTGGCCTCCACCAAGTGTAAGTACTTACTGATTCATCACTCAGAACCAACACTCTTGGTAAATGCCAGGCACAGAGGCCAGCATAAACTTGGCATTCAGATGATCAAGTAAGGTAATGTATAACCAAATGTGTGGATGGGTGACTTAATAAATGAAAGGAGAATGGGAAGGAGTGAAGAACAGCAGACTTGGATTCACAAAATTGGATGTCTCGCCTTGCTGTTCTGTTCATGGACCCCTTTTCTGGCTCATCCTCTACACATCCATTTTCTCATTGATAAACTAAAATGGAGATTCATGGTCTGACTCCTGCAGCGGAACAGCAAATTAACAGATCAGAAAGCACCATCCAGGCAACATGTAGGGTGGAAGTTGCTAGCGGCAGAACTGTTGATGTCTGTGGCCTGTTGCCACTGGGGCAGTGCAGATTTCCAGGGTCTGTGCTGCTGTCTGAGGGCATTTTGATGTCTGTAGACCCTGCTGCCACTGGGAGTCATGTTGCTGTCCATGACCCATGAAGGTTAAGTAGATGTCCATGGTCTGTGCTGCCACCTGGGGCCCTGTTGGTGTCCGTGGGTCATGCTGCTCCAGGGGTCCATTCTCATCTGAATGGCCTGCACTGCCACCTGAGGACGTGGTGATGTCTGAGACCATGCTGCTTCAGAGGGTCATACCTGGGTCCATGGCCCTACTGCAGCCATGGCCTGTGTTTCCACTGAGGGCTGTGTGGATGCCTACAGCCTCTGCAGTTGGTTATGTTGGTGCCCATGGGCCATGCTGCTAATGTGCTGGGAACCATATTAGTGCCTGCACTGATGAGGCCATAATTATGTCCATGGTTCAGGCTGCCTTCAAGGGCCTTGACTGGGTTTATGGTTCTACTGCAACTGGGAGTCAAGGTCATGGTCTATGCTATCACCAAAAGCCTTGTGGAGACCCATGGTCCATGTTCTCCTTGACTGTGAAGATCAAGGAAGCCACTTTTGCTGAGATATTGATGACTGAGGATGAACAGTTGAGAGGCAGGGACATGGAAAGCTTCTGTGACAACCCCTACCTCCCACCTCTCCCCACCCCCAAAGTGGTAACCTGGGCAGGGGGCCACCAAGGAAAGCTCTTGAGTATGATGGGGATGCTGAGGTATGGATCTCCACAGTTGATGGAATCTGGTGGGGGGCCTGGGAGTGGAAGGAAGTTCTCTTTGGAGACAGTCCACTAGGAGTTTGACTATGTGTATGGATGACACAAATTGGAATTTTTATAATTCTTACTTTTATTTATTTTATGTTACCAAAGTGGGGAGGGGGATATGAAGGGACTGGGAGTGCCTGATATGGGAGTTGCATAGAACTCATAGAGATGTTATGTTAAAAATAAAATAAAATAAAGATCATATAAAGTAAAAATTAAAAGAAATTTGTTGATAGTGAAATGGCTCAGTGGTTAAAGTGCTTACTGTGTAAGAATGAGGACTCAAGTTCAGATAACTAGCATCCATGTATGAAAAAACTGGTGTGGTAATATACACCTGTAAACACAGTACTGGGAGGCAGAAACAGCATGATCTCTAGCTAACTAGCCAATCAGTGAGCCCCAAGTTCAATGGGAAATTCTATCTCAAAAAAGAAAAGAAAAAAAAAAAAGGAGAGTGATAGGATATCCCAACATATCCTCTGGCCTTTGCATATATAACCTCACATTGATGCAAACACACACACACACACACACACACACACATACACACACAAGGTGGAGAGCATTTTTAATAGAAAAAATTCAAAGATACAATAGAAAATGTTTCCCTATGTTTAAAAAAAAATGAATGGAGCAGCTAAAAATGTAACACAAATATGTTTCATAAAAATCTGATATAATGAAATCTTAATGCAAAGATACCTCCCAACCAATGAACTTATCAAACTTCATTCATTTCATGTTTTCTAATTTCTTGCTTCTTTGTGACTTTCTTTCCCACTCTATCTCTTCTTCTTTTCATTTGTTTAACCTTGCATTCCCCTCCTATTCCTTAATGTCATTCATTTGATATTTGTTACATTCATCTTACATGATTTTTAACTTCATAGCACATTTCTGTATCTTGAACAATTTAATATTATTGCTATTTTCACCTTAGTGAGGGATGCAGGAGATTTAGCCCTCAAAATTAGGCTGTTCAGTGAGCAGATTCTTAACTAAAACAGAAGAGATAACATGGTTTTTTTAATGCACAAATTATATTGCAAAAATAAAAGACACATGAAAAAGAAAAGCTATTATCAAAGATATTGTCATCTCCCAAAGACTGTAACTTTCCAATAGTGTATTGAAAGATACTGCAATAGATAAAGTTCGACACTAAATTTTCAAACATTTAACAGTAAAAAAAGTAAGTGACCTCCACGAGGTTACAAACAAGCAGATTAATTCAATCCAGAACCTGGAGAGGAAAGTCAGCAATACCAAAGAAAAGTCAACCAAATTGGTGAGAAAAAGTCAGGTGTGGTGGCACACGCATTTAATTCCAGCACTTGGGAGGCAGAGGCAGGCGGATTTCTGAGTTTGAGGCCAGCCTGGTCTACAAAGTGAGTTCCAGGTCAGCCAGGGCTACAGAGAAACCCTGTCTCGAATCCCCCCTCCTCCCTCGCCCCCCCCCCCGCAAAAATGGTGAGAAAATCAGTGGTATACTTAAAAGTTACCAAAAAGAAAGAAACTCTCAGTAGAAAAAGAAAAATAAATAGAAATGTTGGAATGAAAAGTTGAATGAGGATCAAACACATATACAGTAGAAAGCATCTCTTAATAGGATTAGCCAGGCAAAAGAGGAAGTATCAGGAATGGAGGGCAAGGCTAAAGAAACATCACACTCAAGTACGAATAAGGAAAAACAAAATAAGGACACATGACCATAAATGGCATCTAAGAACTCTGAAACAAGAGTCCACAGGATAAAGGAGCTGAGATAAAGACCAAGGGCATAAAGAATTTTCAGTGAAATTATATCTCCCCTCCCCACTTACCCCCCCACCAAAAGTCCTCAAATCCAGAAAAAGAAATGAATATTCAAACCCAAGAGACATAGAAACCCCAAATAGACATGACAGCAGTAGAATCTCTTGACTACATATTATAGTTATGATGTCAAAAAATACAACACACACACACACACAATATTAAAAGTTATAAGAAAGAATACTACCTTATCTACAAAAGCAAATACATTAGCATAACATCAGATTCCTTGTCTTCAACCCTAAAGAGCAAGAAAGCACTGATGGCCAAACTGGAGAGTCAAGAACCTCCAACCAAGATTGCTGGATCCAGCAAAGCTGTCTCTTAGGATAGACAATGGAAAATGGCCAATTCAAGATAAGCACAAACTGTGGCACTTGATGAGACCATCTAAAGCATAAGTAGAGGTATAATCAGGCTGCTCTCAATCACCACAGAAAGGAAAAAAGTGAAGTGTCCCCGCACGTTCCCACATGAGAGAGAAAAGATGTAATTATATTTCAGTTAAAATTTAAAAATTAAAATTAAAAATTTCAATATAAAACAAAATTAATTTAATGAAAGGCATAGATAAATAAGAAGTATAAAGAAATCTGTCATATCCAATCCAATAATTACCAAGTTATAACTCCTTAATAAAGGAGGAATTAAAAAAGGGAACAAACAATAACAAAGCCACACAGAAAACAACCAATCAAAATTACAGGAATCAGTAAATCTCTCTGAATAAAAACTTTAAATGTAACTGACCTCAACTCACCTTCAAAGAGATGCAGACTAGCCGACTACAGTATTGAACTCAACTGCAAAGAAAAATAAATCATGAAAACTTCAAGAAAATGAATGGAACTGGACAAAGTTATACTGAGCAAGGACACCCAGACCCAGAAAGAAAAACACCTAATGTTCTCTCTCATATGTGGATGATACTTTCCAATCTTCAGATTTGTGTCTACATTGGAATACCTGTTGAATCCAGAAAACTAGGAAGGGGCCATTGACTATGAGGAAGAACAAAGTTATATCATTTCCAGGAAAATGGCTGGAGTTTATCATGGCAACTATCAGGAAAGGCAAATAATCCAGACTCAGAAAGACAAAAGATTGAATGTGTTACTGCATAGTAGAATCTAGATTGTGTACTGCAATTGTAGGAGCAGACACTATAGAAATTAACATCCTGCTCCCCCCTGCCCCAACACACACACACACAAACATTTATAGAGATAGAGGACTCTGTGAGCAGATACGAGAGTTGGGAATTTCAGGTACCTCATATGTATATGGGACATATGGGACATGCACGTGCATATGTGTGTGCATGTGGACGCCTGATTCAAGTTCAAACACCATTCCACTCCCTCAGTGACAAAGTCTCTCACTGGCATGGCGCTCAGCCATTAGACCACAGTAGCTAGCCAAGGAGGACGGGGAACTTCCTGTCTTCACCTTCTCAGTGCTGGGATTAAGTTTCTGCTACAATGCTCAGTGGTCTACATGAGTCCTAGAGATTAAACCTGGGTCATTATGCTTGCAAGGTAAGCTCATTACCAACTGATCCATCTCTTCACCCTAGACAACATTTTAACCTTTCTTCGTTGCTTTACTTGAAGTTCGTAACAAATATATTTCATTGTTATACAAACAACAGAATTTTTTTTTCTGAAAGTAATGTCAAAATATTAAGTGATTCATTTCTGATGGTAAAATTACTGAGATTTGGGGAATTTTGGCTCTTATAATTTCTTGCAGTTTAGGTTTCCAAAACACTTAAGAATTATAAATATAATCATTTGAAAATAGAAATAAAACCTAGAGTTTCCACTTTGGCAGAGGGGAACTAAAAAAGGTTGGATCATCAAGTAGAACAGAAAGGAGAGCAGAAAGGTAAAGAAAAAAAAAACACTCAAAACTAACATCAGAATAACACCCAAAAAGTAAGTAAAATATGTCTCCTATTGATCTTTGTAATAAATTTGAACCCATTTAAGTTACAAATCAGAAGATAGGATCCAACCAATTGGACTTCTCTGCATCTAATGATTTGTTGCTCAGTACAAGACACACATGGCAATCCAGCCATGCCGAAAAGCTGCTGACGAAGCTGCAGGTTACTGTCTGCACAACAATAACAGCAGCGCCATAGCAATAGCAGGAACACAGAAGCAGAGGACAGCAATTCCCGCAGCAGATCCTATCAAACTTAGTGCAAAAAAAGCATTTACAGAGATAAAAGACTCTGTGATTATAAATGAAAGAGACTCTGTGAGCAGCTAGAAGAGCTGGGAATTTGATGTGCCTCACAGAAAAGAAGCCTCTAAAATATGCGAAACAAAACTGACAGAATTCCAAGAAAAAACTGATGAATTTATGATCGGTATGAGAAAGTCTACCTCCCTTTCCCTGAAATTGTTACTGCATTAAAAAAAAAAGTACGTATGACGGAGAAATTTGTATGAAATGGTAGCAAACTTGATCTGTCAGATAGGAGGAGAATTGTGCGCTGGGCAAGGAGAGGTATGCATTCTTTCCAACAAAATAAGGAAGCTTTACAAATAAACAGTGTTGCAGGTAGATAATACCACAGAAGCCTGATAAGTTCCAGCACTCATGACTTCCAAACAGTATGTGCAGTAGGCAGTGCAACTAGACTACAAACTGACGAACTGGAAAAAACATAACACCTTTCAATAGCCCTTCTAAATTAAATTACTCAAATAAACACAACTACAGCCGCAGATGTAGCTCAGCGCTAGAGCTTGCCCAGTATGCCCTGGGTTTCATCCTCAGAATCTACAATTAACAAACAAATGAATAGATAAATAAAATTAAAACATTAATGACAAAAAAGTTGATAGTTGGGGATAAAGGCGGCTAATTAGTTGTAAAATAAACTGATTATAGTTCCTCTTACATTTATTAACAAAACAACAGAAGAAACTCCAGTGGGACAATAGAAGCAGAAGGATTAAAACTCCAAGGTCATCTACTCTGTAGTTCAAGGTCAACATGGACTAGAAGAAACCCTTTCTGAAATACATATACATATAAAAAAATGAATCAATGAATGTAAATGTTATGCTACTCAAGAAAGCAAAGCTCAAGTCTCAGAGGAAGAATGCTGTCAGAAGGATTGGACTATAAGTGTTTTTAGAAGTGGACAAGAGCAGTGAGAACAGGATTGTCTGTCAAGAGCTGGGATGCTGGACTCTCATCTTGCCTGTTACTGACTCATACTGTAGAAAGAAAGGGTGTCAATCCCAGGCCCTTCTGCTCTCTATCCTAGCAGTTGCCCCACGGCCCAAACTCTCTGAAGACTTCACATCTGAATCTTTAAGTACGAGAATCTGGGAGGAGATACATCTGCTGACGACACAATCGGAATGCATGGAATGGCCCCTGCGGTAGTTATTCTTAATGGCCAATTTAATTGGATTGAGAGATACATAAATTGGTTTATTTGGATTGGGATTCACACACACACACACACACACACACACACACCGTTTTTTGTTTTCTTAAGATAGGACTTCTCTCTGTAGTCCTGGCTGCCTTGGAATTCACTCCTAGACTAGGTTGGCCTTGAACTCAGAGGTCTACTTGCCTCTCCTTCCCAAGTGCTGGAATTAACGGTGTGCAACACAACTGCCCAGTCTGGGATTCTTCTATTTTTATGTTAATAAATTTATCACGAACTTGATTCCACAAAAACCAAAAACCAAACCTCAAAGCTTGGTGACACACATCTTTAATCCCATTGCCTAAGAGGCAGAGGCAGGCAGATCTCTGTGAGGTTGAGGCCAGCCTGCTCTACAAAATGGATTCCAGGGCAGCCAGGGCAGTTACACAGAGAAACCCTGTCTCAGAAAACAAAACAAAACAAAACAAAACAAAACAAAACAAAACAAAACAAAACAAAGCAACAATGGACTGGACTCCAGAGATATGTGAGTCACAAGCACTCCGACCTAATAAATAGTTTAAATCCATTGATGGACTCATAATTTGATGTCTCCTAGGAGGCAACTGAACTGTAGCTGAGCCCTGCTTGGAAGAAATAGGTCATTGGTTTCATGTCCTTTGGGGCTCCTCTCTGCTTCCTGTCTGCCATGGTAGCCAAGGCTTCTGACCACCACACCCTTACTACTGTGAGGTACAGAAACCTTGGCAACAATCAACTAAAACAACCCCCTACTCCTTTTTTGTTTGTTCTTGGGGGGGTATTTTGCTTCTGCTACACAAAAATCTAACAGAAACACCAACAGAGCTTACTGTGAAGCCTTTTACACAGAAAGAAAACAAACACCACTATCAAGAGAAATATTTAATGCTTTCAAGAGTCACTTATAACAAAATACAGATAGCATCTGTGGCAGAAGCAGAAGAATTATATAACAACTCTCTTGTTTTGTTTTCTGTTGCTGTGATGAACGCAATGACCTAAAAATAACTGAGGGACGGATGGGGTTTATTTCAGCTTTCACTTCCAGGTCACAGTCTGTCACTGCGGGAGGTCAAGGAAGGAACTCCAGGTAGGAGCAGAATCAGAATCCATGGATGGACTCTGCTTACTAGTGTGTTCACTGGCTCATGCTCAGCTAGCTTCCTCAGAGTCCCAATTCACCTGCCTAAGGATGGTGTGGCTCACAGTGGGCCAAGTCCTCCTAAAGCAATTATCAATCAAGAAGAAGCCCCACTGATGCAGGCTAATTTTATGGGGGCAATTCTTCAGTTGAAATTCTCTCTTCCCAGGTGATTCTAGGTTGTATCATCTTATTAAGTTGACCAAAACAAAACAAAACTAACCAGGATAAAAGCTATTTTAAAAAGTCAGCATTTGGGCAGTCAAGACTAAGACCAGTATAGAGTTTCTACACACCATTACAACTAAAAAAAAAAAAAAAATACAGACAGAATAGACCATCTTAGTTAGGGTTGTACTACTGAGAAGAGACACCATGACCAAGGCCACTCTTATAAAAGAAAACATTTAATTGAAACTGGCTTACAGTTTCAGAGACTCTGTCTATTATCATTATGGCGGGAAGCATGACAGTGTGCAGATAGACATGGTGTTGGAGGAACCAAGATTTCCACATCTTGATCCACAGGCAACAGAGAGAGACTGTGTGTTACACTGGGTATAGCTTGAGCATATATAAGGCCTCAACGGCTGCCTCTCCAGTGATACACTTCCTTCAACAAGGCCGCACCTACTCCAATAAAACAACACCTCCTAATAGTGCTACTCCCTATGGGCCAAGCATTCAAACACACAAGTTTATGGAGGCCATACCTATTCACACCATCACCATCACGCAGATTACAAAAAAACAATGACCTAAATTTAAGTAACAACTCCAAGGAGACTTCTACAGAAAAGAACCAGTGGCCTGGTATCTCAAATCTGTAGTCCTAGTTACTTAGGAAGTAAAGGCAGGGGGATCGATCACCAGCTCAAAAATCTTCCTGTGCAGAAGGTAGGGTTAGGACCAGCTCCAAGGTGGAGGTTCTTCAGGGTTTAAGACCCTTTCTGCCTCTTGTATGTATTACAACAATATCATCATCATCAACAACAACAAACATATAATCTATTCTAGAAAAGACAAATTGAACATCAAAATCAAAAGTACATAGAGCAGATAAGGACAGACATGCAGACTGTTTCAGAGGGTGACCTGAAGGGCTTAATTGACCCACAAGATTCCTGAAGGAAAAGGAGAAAAGAAAAGGAGGAAAGAGAGAGGGGAGAGGAGAGATAAAAGGAGATACGAAATAAAGTGCTGATAAAAGCATGGGTTAGGGCTATAAGTTACCTGTATTATTTACTTTTTAATTACTTTGTAATAAAAGAAATTAAAGAAAGAATGGGTAAGAGAAGAAGGGAGATGAAGTCTAAATAGTTGTTCTCTAAATTTACAACTTAGGTCTCGGAGAGGCATTATGGAGGATTTTTTTTCTTTTATCTACTTTTTTTTTTTCAAATATCTTCTAAATTATTCGTGGTAAACATGTATGACATGTATAAGCTGAACAAAAGCAGTCAATGCTTATTTTTAGACACTGTGCTAAGCTTCATGATTTAGAAGCCTCGGCTGTGGAAAACATACTGCTATTCGGACACCCTAACTGGTTAGAAGTGCACAGCACATCCAAGACGGGTTTCTGGTGAAGCTGATAAGGGAGGGAGAGGATTTTAATTTCTCTGTCAGTACTGCCTCCCCAGGCCCTGGGAGGTGAAGACTTCAGGAGCCCCAGTCCCTCTGCCACCTCCCTGGGGCCAGGGCTGCAGCCACAGATAAAGGCCAGCCATGCTCTCACTAATGATTTATTTCCCCCATGAGAAGGCCTCCTGGGTGCCTGTGGAGATGAGCAAAGTTATTCCCTTAAAGTGCCCAAATTAAGGGCAGAGTCCAACTGAGGCAGGCAAGGAAGGCATGGTATTTGAGGGGAGCCACCTTGACCCTGACACATAATGGCTGAGAATCAAGAATGTCAACACAACTGGCAAGGTCAGAATAGCTGTGGAGACACAGTGGAGACACTGGCTGTTTCCTGAGGGAGATCTCAAACTGAGCGAAACCGGTCTCCTAATAAGCACTCTTTTCTCACCTGCAACCCTGACCAAGGCACCTCCCATACCACCCCACAGTTGCATTTACAAAAGGAAATGCCAAGCTAAGAAAAACAGCTGAACTAGCTCATATTTTTCAAACCTTGAATGTGGTTGTAAATTACAACCTTAGCACCATGTGACTTCAAAAACCAGAAAAACTATTGTTGTGTGACTATTCCTGATGAGACCTGGCGAAACGTCTATCACCCTGGATAGGGAGGCCAGGCCATACCAAAGTACAGATACCGCCAAAGTCGAACTTGGCCAGCCAGTGAGTTTTATTGAGGTTACTTACAGAATTAGAAAATATTCAAGGCTCAGTAAATCACCAAAAGCCCAGCCCTGCAGGGGTGACAGCTCACAAAAGCTGGAAACCTGGAGCACACTGCACAGCCCACTTAACCCACCATGAGTGACAGGGAGTATGGCTAAGTGGTAAGGGACTTGCCTAGACTTCCCCAGTGAGGGGAATAAAGCACAACGTCTGAAAAGAATCTGTGTCTGCAAAGACTGATTATAGTACAGAGACTGGAATGTCACTGATCTAAACTACTAGCTACCTTATCTTGGGCTAGCTCTAGCTTCCCTAGAACAACTATCTGTTCCTTGTCCATCTCTATGTCTGAACTAACATCCTGTGAGTAATAGATAAAAAGCCTTCTAGAATCTATTAATTTAGCAGACCACTAGCTTGCACTAATATTCTATAAGCAGATTGGGCTATAGAAAACTTTCTCCTATCTCACTGTACCTCTCTTTCAGCTGTGCCAACCAATGTATTTTAAACTTACCTCCTTGATTTAAGACTTTGTTTTGCAATACTATAAAGCTTCATGAGACTGCTTCCAAACTGAACATGGAATTCCATGTGACCTAAATTTATGTTCCTGCGCCATGGTCACCCAGAACCACTCTAGATTAAACTCTTGTATTTCCTTTAAGGTGGGAGCTTTGAGTTTTGCAGCAAAAGGGGCTCAGGGTATGGCTCAATGATAGAGCATTTGCTAGACTCTACTGGTTGAGGGGCTGGGATGTGGTGCACAGTGCTTGTCTAGATTCCAACAATGCAGGGTGTGTGTGCGTGCGCGCACACGCATGTTCACCTGCGGGCAGAGTGATTCTGTTTGTCTAGAAAGTGCAAGGTCCCAGTTCTATTCCCACTACAGCCAAAGAAAGGAAAATTTAACACTGATAATTGCTGTGCTAGAAAAGCCTGGGAATCTTAACAGTCTTGTGGTTATGCTAGGGCCTCAGAGTTGACTAGCTTGCAACCAGTCATCCAGCTTTTCATGCAGAAGAGTCACTGTCAGACCCCCTCAGGCAGGCTATGGAGTGAATTTGTGTTGAAATGGTGTACCTTATCTGAAATATCAAACACACAGGGAGAATCAAGGTACCCCAAATGTTGAGCCCCGGCAGAGCCTCTCTGGAAACCAAATGCTAAGCCTCCTGTCTCTTGAGACGTTCCTCCAATGCCACTCAGCAGATGGCAAGGTGGTCCTTGTAAGAAAAGCTGCAGGAATTTTTATGGGGTCCTATCCTGCCACCTCCCACTTCCAGGGCTTAACTGTGGGACACTTAAGGGTAAACACAAGTTTAAGGACCTTTGAAAGACCAAAGTGAACCAGCAGAGAAAGGGCCTGTGTTTACTTCCATCAGTCTCCCTGATTGCTCTTAACTCTGTTTCCAGATTAGGATGTGTAGCAGCCAGCTCTGCACCAGTCATCTTTTATACCATCAGGAAAAGCACACAGGCCTCTGAACAGCAGGAGCCCTCTTAAGATCTAGGCAGGAGGCAGTCCCAGGCAGCTATTCCAGCAAGTGGAAAAAGGCTCCTGGAAACTGTGAATCTCTGAACACAAACAGAACTGTGGTGCTCCCAAAGAGAAGGTGGAAAGTTTTGGCCAGTACCCAACTTTGTCCCAAGCAGCCCTAAACTGACCAATCCCATACCTTAGCCCAGCCCCCAGACCGACCATTGTCCTCTCCCGTCCCACTGGACAATTTTTTTAAAAAAAAGCTACAATTTCTTAGGTTTTTAAATACACCTGTCTAAATCCTTTCATAGCTGCAACTGTTTAAGGTTTAAATACTCCCTGGATAAGAGTAAATATGTTTGCAGATGGCACTTAGCCTCGGGGATGTCATTTGGTCTCTGAGATACCTGGGTGTCTGAGTGCTGAAATCAAGCAATCACAGCCATAGCAATAAAACAGGGTGACTCATTTGTCATATTCTTTCTGCATGGCAGACACTTGTAATAAAGCCAAAGCCATTGGTTTGCACTTCCATGCGACTACCATGAAGAAGGTCAGGCTTTGGGGCCCTCCTGGCTTAGCCTGATGCTCAACATCCACTGTAGGGTGAATGGAAATTTTCGGGAGGGGGAAGTTCAAGAGGGATGCAGAAAAGGATTACCAGAGAGTAAGGAGTTCATTATAAGATGTGTAAATGGCATAGACAGACAGAGAAGCAACAGCTAGTGGGGCCTCTGAGGAGAGTCAGAGCCCATGAGACAAAAGCTGGCTCTATTTTTATATCTTTTGAGGGTCCCAGAGAGCCTAGCTTCAGATTTGTGCTGTGAAATCTGATTCCCAGGCAGGAGGCAGAAAAGCAGGTGGGGAACTGAATCCATGACCACCTATAGCCCCCAGGATGTAAAGTCAACTCTCAGGTGAGAGATCAGAGTCCCTGGGAGCCTGTCTGCCTGGAAACTGACAGTGTCTCAGTAGGGTGCCTGTTGGGATCTGTGAGAAGAGACTACTGCAGACACTATGACCTGAGCTCTGGGTAAGGGTTGAAAGGCTATGCTGAGAAACATCCAGGCCTTCACTACAAGCCTCAACTCCAGCTCAGCTCCCCAGTATTCTCTCCCCCATTTTGCAAGGGACAATCCCAAGGAACGTAACAGTTGCCTCCATATGAGTGGGAGATAGTTTGATTTATTTCTAGGGCTAGGGATGTCTGGGAGGACTTCCCAGAGGAGACTAGGGGAAACGATTAACTATCAGGGTGTTTCATGGACTAAACTGCTGAAGCTGGATTTACTGCTCTGGGAAGGACCTGAACAAGGGCCGTGATAAACAAAGGGCTGCAGGTGACTGTGAAAAACAGTGGAGAGCTTCACAGCAGGGGAGATTTTTGGAAATGCCTCAAAAGGGGAAAACTAGTTTAAAAACACACTAACATCATTCCCAGTAGCCCACTGCTTCTCCACGGTGCCCCCTAGAACAAGACCACTGAGCATCACAAACTCATGGGAAAGACAGTTTGGGGGAGTGGGGTCCCTATCTCTGGTGAGGCTATTCATTGTGATGAAATATAATGTAGTGTCAGTGGAGGGGAGTGGAGGTGGAGGGTGGAAGGGTGTACCTGGCCCCATACCAAGGTGTTCCCCTGAGAAATCATGCCACTCAACAGACTTGAAGGAAGGGAAGGAAGTGAAGGCGTGGAGACATATGAAAGCAGAGCCATGAGGGCTGAGAAAGGGGGACAGAGAAGGACAGAAAGACAGAAAGGGGAAAGAGACCCTGGCCAGGAACACAGGGCAGGGAGAGAGAGAGAGAGAGAGAGAGAGAGAGAGAGAGAGAGAGACAGAGAGAGAGAGAGACAGAGACGGAGACAGAGACAGACAGAGAGAGACAGAGAGACAGAGACAGAGAGAGACAGAGACAGAGACACAGAGAGAGGAGAGACAGACAGAGAGCCAAAGACAGAGAGAGAAATGGTGTGGCGAGCAGTCCTTTTATATGTCAGCTGCATCTGGCTGTGCTGGCTGTGGCTGGTGATGGCAGCAGATGATGACCTAAGTAAGCCCTCACTAGGTCCCTGGGAGGAACCTAGCAGAATTACACTCACTGCTTGGGAACTGACAAAAACCAGTCACTTGACATCACAGCAGAGTCCTGTATATACCTACCAGCTACCATACCACCCTACCCTGCTATCCATCACTCACAGCCCACATCTATCCCACCCTCTAAAAGATGACCTCATTCCCAGGTGAATATCCTGAGGCTCACACAGGTAAAGGGAATCTCTAGAGGCTAGAAGTCCAGGTCCATCTGACACTAAACACAAATCCTTTAAAATACTATGTAGTTGTTGACACAGGTCTTATAGAAGACAGAGGTGGCCATGGAAGGAGCCCTGTGGAGATAATAGGAGTCTCTGTAGGTCAAAAAGAATGCATAGGTGATGTACAAAGATATCTAGCCAGTTCCATGAGGTCCAAAGGTGCTTTCTTCTGCTATTTCTCAGTCCCCTGATGTTGCCATAACTCTTTCCAGTAACCATTTTTAGCCACTATCGTACTTGATCTTGAGGAAGAAAAGAAGATATGCTCAGGCCCGTTTCACAGTTGGCAAAACTGAAGTGAGAAGAAATCACCTGACCAAAGCCTCACATCAGAACTGACACTCCACCAGGGCCCTCAAATCTGGCCACAGAAAGGCTCAGCAAAGAGATGCTGGCAAGAGTCCCATAAGGCCTGGAATAGGAGTGACTATGTGAAATTCGTATGAAAATGCATGGCTTCATCCCTTCAAAGGCAGATGTTGGGGGAAATCAATAACCTTAGTTTATGTCATTATGAGGTCAGAATAAAATGAAATAACTCAATACTTCTGAAACACAGGTGAAGGGTAGGAAAATGGGAACTGGCTTCAGTCTTTTGTCTTATTTTTGTCTGTCTAGGGGACTTGTTTGTTTCTGTTTCTTGAGAGAGGGTCTCTTTCTGTAGCTCAGGTTGGCCTCATACTCATTATGTATCTCAGGCTGACCTGGGATTCAACATTGCTCAGCTTGAGCGTTGTGAGTGCTGTGATGAGAACTCTGTGCCACTACACTGAGCCTGTGTCTTAAGCTTTAAGGTGAAACTATCAGGATCTCACTTCATTGACACGTGAAGAGTTTGCAAGGAAAAAGTACATAGCGTAACATGGCATAGCATAACATAACTTAGAGCTTTTTCACACAGTGTTACAACCTATTAACTTTTAGAACTTTACTAAAACACAAATTTTAGGAAATTCTCTTAGACAAAGATGTCTTCTTCATTTTTTTTTCCAGACAAGAGTCTTACTAAATAGTCCTGGTGATCTTGAAACTTGCTAGGTAGACCAGAGTTTTACTTAGCCTCAGCCTCCAGGATGCTGGGATGAAGGGCGTGTGTCATCATATCTGGCAAATCATTCTCATATCTTTTTCACTCTTCCTTTTGTCTTTCATAATCCACTGAATCCAATCAGTGTTGTCCTTATGCTCACAGGGGCGAGACCGTTCACGAGAGCCTGGAACCTACCAGTGGCCACACTCCCACAGAAAAATGAGCAAATGTGCTTTCTATCTAAAACATTAAATAGCTGCAGCCCATCATCAATGTGAGAAGCAGAAGGATTCTGAATATTTCTGACCTTCTTTCAGAGATTGACCCAGCAACAGGAAACGAAGGCAGTCAGAAAGACCGTAATATATGCAAGTATAGATAGCATATATTATATATGTATATATATATACTCCTTCCACTCCTTCTCCAGCTTTGCTATCAGATTGAAAAGCTACCATCCATAGCTTGTTATGGGTTAAATCAATTATCTGAGAATGTGAAGTAATTATACTACAAAGAGGAATTCACAGTAATAACTCCTGACAGTTGACTTTCTACGCTGCCCCAACTGTGTTTATAAAGCTCAGGAAACACAACTGGCAGAATTTGAGAGCTCCATCTGAGGAGCTGAGTCCCCAGGACGAAATGGGCCTTCAGTGTGGGCAGGCACCACCCAATGGTGGAGAGCCTGAATTGAAAACAGGAGAGTGAACTGGGGTCTCTCCTTAAGCAGGACCACATTCTTTTCCTGACACCAAACTTCAGAACTGCAAGCTTTACAGCCTTTGGACTCTTTAAATTACACTCCCCTGGGGTTCCCAACCTCCAGCCTCCTAATGAGAGTTACACTTCTGGCTTCCTGAGTTGTGAAGACACCTCAGACTGAACCATGCAACCTACCCCACAGGGTGTCACACAGTCTGTTAGGGACTTAGCATCTAGGATCACATCAGCCAATTGCTCTTTCATAAGTCCATATTTTATTCTATTACTTCTGCTTCTCTGAGATGCCTAATGCATAATTAATAATTAAATATTAATTTTATTTTACAAAAGCACCAATAAACCAAAGATGGTGATTAAGGCAGAATAATCTGAATTGGAGATCTCAGATCAGGGCCTTTGGAGACACAGTGTAGTGAAACTTCAGCTGGTAAAGGCTCAGAGGTTCCTGTGCGTCCCAGCCGAGAGCAGACCCATGACTTGGTGTTCTCTTCTCTTGCACACCCCTGACTGTGGGCAGCATCATTGAAGCTGAGATTCACCTTTCATAATTTTAGAGGAGCTCATATACTCTCAATGCTCAAATGCCAGAAAGTGAGGCTCACAGGGCACTCCAGGGAGCCTGATATTATGTTAAGCCTTATTTATTTATTTATTTATTTATTTATTTATTTATTTATTAGATATTTTCTTTATATACATTTCAAATGCTATATTATGTTAGGCCTCTTTGATTTATTTATTTATTTATTTATTTATTAGATATTTTCTTTATATACATTTCAAATGCTATCCCGAAAGCTCCCTATACCCTCCCTCTTCCCTGCTCCCCTACCCACCCACTCCTGCTTCTTGGCCCTGGCATTCCCCTGTACTGGGGCATATAAAGTTTGAAATACCAAGGGGCCCCTCCTCACACTGATGGCCAACTAGGCCATCTTCTGCTACATTTGCAGCTAGAGATATGAGCTCTGGGGGTACTGGTTAGTTCATATTGTTGTTCTACCTATAGGGTTGCAGACCCCTCTAGCTCCTCCATTGGGGGCCCTGTGTTCCATCTTATAGATGACAGTGAGCATCCACTTCTGTATTTTCCAGGCACTGGCATAGCCTCACACGAGACAGCTATAACAAGGTCCCTTCAGCAAAATCTTTCTGGTATATGCAATAGTGTCTGGGTTTGGTGGCTGATTATGGGATGCATCCCTGGGTGGGGTAGTCTCTGGATAGTCCATTCTTTCGTCTTAGCTACAGACTTTGTCTCTGTAACTCCTTTCATGGGTATTTTGTTCCCTGTTCTAAGGAGGAATGAAGTATCCACCCATTGGTCTTCCCTCTTCTTGATTTTCTTGTGTTTTGCAAATTGTATGCTGCCCACCAAATAATGATCGATCGCCAAAAACTACACCTGGGAGAAGACTAGAAAGATTCTGCACACATCAAGAAGTAAATCCAAGATAATAAGAGATGCTGAGGAAGGAGGAGAGGAGGAAAAGGAAGAAGGGGAAGAAAGATGGAGAGGGAAGGAGGGAAGAATTAAGAGAGGGGAGAATAAATATATGGAGAAAGCAAAAGAAACAGTTTAATTGATCATATAAAATCCCACCACCTTTTAAATGGGACATACCTACTAATTACATCTCAGATTCACTCACCACCAACTTCAAGGCTCTCTGAATCATGGTCATTTCACATGCACTCCATTGGCCCACAAAAATAGCCTTCCTATATAAGACATCTCCATTTCTGTTTTTGATGATAATTAGCTTAGGAACTATTTTGTTTTTAAACAGTTTTATTGAAGTGTAATTTACACAATACAAAATCCACTTAAAACTTCTGTTACTGGGTGCAGAATGAGCAATCTGTTGTTAAATAAAGGTTTTAGGAGCAAAGGACTCTATAGTGTTTGAGAATTGTCCCTGGGGAGTGGCTCTTGGGATTGACTCTTGGATCTCTTCCTAAGAAAGAATGAAGGCCTAGGAATCCAAGAGGCAGAGCTGTCTGTGTGCCCAGGTTTTAGACACTGCGGCAGCTGGAGGAGCCCCATTTCATTGCACAAATTATTTCTCTGAATGTGGCTGAAAGGGATTGTGGGCTATAATTAGAATAATGCCCTGCAGGATTACATTCACAAATGTAATTACATAATCGTTTAGAACTAAATGGCACTGTGAAAAACATTGTTTCCTGAAGAGTGGGTGAGGGGAGGTACCAGGCCCTCCTGTAGAGCGAAGAATGCTGAAGAATGCCAAGACCTCTTTCTGATGCCACATTAGCCCAGAAACAGTTAAGGCTAAATGGGAAAGTCTTTAATTCTTCCATGGGCTTGTTACCACATTTCACCATATTGTGGAAGCTGAAAGATGATCTGTACTGGAATGTTAACAAGTGTCCACAAACACTCTAGAAGAATGACGGCTTTGGGGATCCCATCGGCTACTCCTGCCTGTTGTACAGAAATCTTGCTGGTCGCACAAACGTGATGGAAAGCTCTGTGAGCCAGTCACACCAGAAACACGCAGATAGCCTGTCTTATTCTTTCAAAACTCGAAGGACATGCAATTTTCGAAGGATTCCCAAGTACCATCTACTAAAAGCACTGAAATGCTTGAGTTTTGCTCAAGCATTTAACATCCAAAATCAACGTGGCAACAATCCCCTACCTGGAGCTTTCACTCTGACAGAAAACTGTTTTCTGTTCTTTCCAGAAATGTGTATAGTGTTCCTTATGTTTTCAGGCACAACAGAGAAGGCATCTTTTCTTACTTCATGTGTTCTAAATTTGGGCCCTGAAAAATAAAATAAAATAAAAGTAGCCGAATAAGTAGAGCACAGCTTGTGAAAACCATGCCGATAAATCACATTAATTTAGACCCTATTAATCTGAATATTGTGCTAATCTCACAGGCTGAGGAGAAAGCTTAGCTTTGAAGAGAGTTTGCTTCCTAAGCAAAGGAGGGTGCTGTGACAAGCCATAGGAAGTGTGACATCCTCTGAAGCAGAGGTAGGTTTTTTTTTTTTTGTTTTTGTTTTTTTTTTAAAGAAAACCTGCTCAATAAGATATCTCTGCTGGAGAGGCCTAATCCCCTGCTCACCCTATGTCTCAGCCATCAACCAAACTGTTAACAAAGTGTGTATCTTGAGGCCCTCCCTAAGTCTAACAACTGATCCACTGGAACTGTAGGAGTCAGTAGCCAGGCCTGGTGATTCAATCACCTATTTACCATCCATCCCTGATCCCCAGAGGTCTCAGGTTTGCCTCTTACAGGGAGACTTTAGAAAAGATGATTGATGGAGGGAGGCGGGAGTCTGTAGTCTCTCTCTCACTCCCATTTAAGACAGGCTTGAAGAATTCCCACTCTGTTCTCTGGGTGTGTCTGGCGCCCTTCTTTGAAAATCTTTGTTAGCATCCTCCTACCTAATCCTCACTGCATGGGCTAAGATGAGACAACAACCCTTCTCACCGTGCACACTTACCTCTGGGAGGCTTTGCAGAAAGTCAGTTCTCAGGAATGTGGCCAGTCCTCATTGGCAGCCTGGAGATGCTCTCCTGGGAACTCATTCAGGATTACCCTGGCTGTTAAGACACACAGAGACCTTCCGAATGAATCAAAGCTGGAATTTATTAAGACAAAGTTGGGGTGGACCTGGCAGCTCAGGCCTGTAATGCCATATATTCAGGAGGAGAGTAAGGCAGAAGGACCCCAAACTCGAATCCAGCTGAGGCAAGTGAGTGATATTCCATGTTAAAAATTTTAAAAAAAGTGTGTGTGTGCGTGTATGTGTGCATGCGTGTCTAGATACATACAGAGTACTTGCTAGCGTGCATGAGATCCTATATTCAGTGTCAAATAATTCAGAAGAGAAAGTGAGGTGTCTGCGGCTGGTTGTACATATATATACTGAAGGGCAGGAGCAAGCTTCAAGAGAGAATCTCAGTTAAGTGTGAGTATCTTTATAGAACTATAAGCCTTTGGGTCGTGTTTGAAGCTATTGTTTCAAAGGATATAAAAGACTTCATAAAATATTTTGACATACTTTTATCTAAGAAACTTTTCTTTAGTAAATGAGAGGTATGTTGTACAGGTTTATGAGCTGACAAGATAAGTAAGAAACAGGTCAGGGCCGGAGAGATGGCTCAGTGGTGAAGAGTACTCACAGCTCTTCCAGAGGAACACGAAGTTCAATTCCCAGTACCCATGTCAGCTGGCTTACAACTGCTGAAACTCCAGTCTAGGTTGGAGGGTCCTTTTGACCTCGGTCGGCACCTGCTCTATAACACTACAGTCACAGGCATGTAAATAAAAATTAAAAAGTAAATATTAAAAATAAAAAACCCAAGGGTCAAAGGAATTCTTACTATCCATAGGTCAGTAGGAAGAAAAGACAAGTTTATAGGCAAAAATGGCCCAAGGTCAAACTCAAAAGGTCATCATGTGTTTTGACTTTAAACATAGTTCATTGATATTTTAACATTTCTTTTCTTGAAGTGGCTCTCAAACAGAATTAAAAAAAAAATCTCCACAATGGCTTTTGTTGTTTTTGTTAATTGTGCTGAAGTTCTTATGTGTTTTGTGTTTTCTGACCTGGAGCTTGAACCTAGGGCCCAGCAGAAGCTATACAAAGGCACCACCACTAAGCCTGTGTCCCTGTTCCCCCCCACCCCCTTTGTCTTTTTTTTTCCCCTTCAGGTTTTTGAGACAAGATCTGGCTAAGCTCAGCTTGACCTTGTGATGCTCTTGCCTTGGCTTCCACATGCGATCACAGGCCTGTGTCACAAAGGCAGGCTGAAAGTTCCAGACTGTCTAGCAGCCAGGATGAGTAGCTCTCTTCTCTTCCTGAGTTTCCTAAACTTGCCTTGACTTTTGATCCTGTCTTGAGTCAGTCTTGGGGTGTGGAAAATAGGAGATGAAATTAGCTTCAGGCAATGCCCCAGGAAAGGGGTTGCAGCAAATACTCTGGGTAACACTGGGTAACAGTCTTGCCGCATAGGGTCTGGCCAAGACACTCCATAGGGAAGGAATGTTCCAAAGTTTCCATGGAAACTCAGCCTCAGCATTCTGCACCCTTGTTTCTCAGAGGTCCTTGGCCAGCACCTAACAGTGCCCTCTCCCTCCTTAGCCCCATCTTGACTTCTTGCCTCTTCTCTCTTTATATTCTCTGCCCCTTACCTCAGTCTTCCCTCTGTCTCTGGGAAAGCCACAGCAACAGAAACTCATTCCCTCTGAAGAATCTCTCCCTTCTTCCATTCTTTTCCTTGGTTGGCCATCCCTCTGCCTATACATGTGACCTCCAGCCTGTAGGAAAATCACTTTATACACTCATAGAGAAAAGCAGGGAGGACTCCTAACCTACCCGGACACAGATTTCTCCTCAGCCTGCTTCAGTTCAGGGGATCACTGAGACATTAAGGGCACCGAAAACGGAAAGCTGAGCTTTGGAACCACCCACTTCTACATTTGAGCAATACAACTGGCAGACAGTCTGAGACTGTGAATGAATTCAGGGAACACAAGAGAAACACCCCAAGTCCTGTGTGTTTTTAAGACAATCTGATGGCTAGTGTCCCTCAGAAGTATAGGAAACAAAGAAAGAAACTGAGAGAAGTTTAGGGGTGGGGTGCAGAGAAAAAGACACTGGTGGGTGGGCACGTGATGAAGGAAGGATGGGCGATGGAGGTATGGAAGGAGAGAGGAGGAAGGGAGGTGATGAGATATGAGAGGGGAAAGGGAATATAAAGTTCAAAGTAGGATAAAGGGGAAGTCTGGGAGGGGGAGGGAAGAGCATGGGAAAGAGGGGGGAGGAGTGGGAGAGAATGAGGGAAGGGGAAAGGAAGAGGCAAGAGAGAGGTCAGGGGAAGGGTCAAGAAGAAGGGACAAATCACGTTTCATGTTAAAACCCATGGAAAACAGCTCAAAGAGAAAGCCACGTATAGTTCAAGTAGTCCCAAAAATAGAAAAACTGAGAAGCGAGCATTTTTCATTGCAAAAAAAACTCAAGCCAAGTACCCCTGATTCTTAAAAAGAAAATGATTACATAATAAAGTAGAACAACAAAGTAGGAAAGTTTGGAAAGGAAAAGCCTTGGAGGTTGGGGGAGGTAAACATTGAATAGAACAAAATACAGAAGTAAAGAAGGCCCTGTCAAAGAGAACCCAGTCTCCTGAATGAACACAAAGTGCAAGGAGACCTGCTTATCCAGTAAATAAAGCCTGGTGTGGACCCTTCAGCAAGAACCAATCGCTGCCCAGTATGCTGAAACTACACCCCAGAAATGGGCTCAAGTCAAATGGTGCATGATGCATTTCAACTTCTTTTCACTCCTTTCTCTTAATCTAATGCATCTTTTAAGAATAATGAGTGTTTGGAGCTGGGGAGAGTCCTAGTGTGGGAAGCATTTGCTGTGCATGTGTGGGGACCAGAGTTTGCATTCTCAGCACCCACACAAATGCCTAAAGGTCCCCTCTCCTCTCCAAACAGCTTCACCAACTGGAGACTAAGTGTTCAAGCACATGAGCCTATAGAGAGCATTTCTTATTCAGACCACCACATTACCTGTGTGAGGCTCAGGCACAGAAACATGACTTCATTTAACTTATGGTTTTCATACCTAAGATGTTTTTTAACAAATGCTGGTGAAGGGAACTCTCCACATTATGCAACTGACCTGACTAATAGTCTGTAGAGAAAGATGGCATCTATATAGTAAAGATTACAGGGAAATTATGCCCAGAGAATGACACACGAAAAGCTCTCCGGGAGCAGAAACCTTTTGGTTACTGAGTCTGGCCCTATTGCTTGATCTTACTTCTCTACCCACTCCAACATCCCAGCCAAAGCAGCCTCTGTACTGGCTAGTTTTGTGTCAATTTGACACAGCTGCAGTTATCACAGAGAAAGGAGCTTCAGTTGAGGAAATGCCTCCATGAGATACAACTGTAAGGGATTTTCTCAATTAGTGATCAAGGGGGAAAGGCCCCTTGTGGGTGGGACCATCTCTGGGCTAGTAGTCTTCGTTCTATAAGAGAGCGGGCTGAGCAAGCCAGGGGAAGCAAGCCAGTAAAGAACATCCCTCCATGGCCTCTGCATCAGCTCCTGCTTCCTGACCTGCTTGAGTTCCAGTCCTAACTTCCTTGGTGATGAACAGCAGTATGGAAGTGTAAGCCGAATAAACCCTTTCCTTCTCAACTTGCTTCTTGGTCATGATGTTTGTGCAGGAATAGAAACCCTGAAAAAGACAGCCTCCATGGCCTTTAGTTGGGGCTTTGGGGTACTTTCAGCCTAAAGATTTTTTAAAGCTAAGTTCATATTCTTATTCTGACAGGTGACATGTCAGAATAAGATACAGCAGCTCACATGCAGAGGAGACTGCTAAGCTGGAATATAGGGTCGTTCTGGGACAGTGAAGAGCAGGTCCTACATACCCATTTCTAGCTTCATCTTTTGGAGAAGTTACCCTTGCCTTGAAGACCAAAGCAATTCCTGGAACTTCAGAAGACTTATGCTTGCCCCTAATTTCTTGGTAGGACACCTTTTAGTGGAAAACAGGAGAGGTTTGGTTCAAGCATCAATTAACAGAACTGGTTCTGTGCGGAGCTATGAGCACAGTCCGAAGGCCACCCTTGGTGAAGACACATGACAGACTAGAAGGCATTAGAGGTTCCCAAGGGCCCCAGGAAGCAAGATGACTAAGAGGGTAAGAGTTGCTTTGAGCCTAGCAAAGCCCTGTTGGAATTATTAGTCCATTATCAGCATCCTCTGCAAGTTCAGGGAGATGAGCTCTATGTGGTCCAGCAAGCCCAGTGGTGTGTACCAAAGAGCAGATGCCTGAGTGGATGAATGAAGCCCCCATTGTGTGCCTTGTATGGGTCCTCTGAGCCTAGGACAGGAGAGGTTCCCACGTTGGTGCTGCTCATTATTCCAAACCAGTTTTTAGTCAAGGGAAAGGAGATGCCATTGTAGTGGGAGCTGTGCAGTCAGCAGCATCCTGCATCTAAGGCAAGCCTGCCAGCTAGAACTGTATGACCTTCTAAGCAGGACTAAGTATCTGCTGTCTGCGCTCATTTCCTCCGAAGTCTGCCTGGCATGGCATTTGCAGATTTCTCTGAGCAGAACTGACAGAAGAGACAGCATGAGGCCACCCAGATTAGGAGCCCAGGACAAGGGACACTCTTCTCCTGAGTTTATGCAGTGACCAGATTCAGCCCGGCCCCCAGTTACAGTGGGCATTCCCAGTTGTCCTTGTGCAGCTTAGTGGTATGAATGACTCTATGGGAACCTGACCCTATTATTATGGATAGATTTGGGTGTGACATCTCAGGGCCTGTGGAGAGAGCATGGGGTTGGGGTGGGGGGAGTTATGGAAATAAGTTCCTTCCTACCCTGCTGTCAACTCTGAGTCTGTGTATACCTGACCAGGATGTCCTGAAGGACCTTTCACTAGCCTTGGATCACCTTGATTTCTGTAACTTTGACTATTAATGTCCTCAAGGTCACATGGCTCCATACAACTTTTCATTCTGGTTGAATAAGAATTCTGGCTGGTGCTCACTTCAGCAGCACATATACCAAAAAAAAAAAAAAAAAAAAAAAGGAACGATAGAAGATTAGCATGGCCCCTGTGCAAGAATGACACGCAAATTTGTGAAGTGTTTCATATTTTAAAAAAAAAAAAGAATTCTGGCTGACTTCAGAGAAGTTACAGGAGCTCGGCATGGCAAGATACTAGAGAAACTACAACAGGAGGAGAACAACTTCTAGGTCAGCATTGACTGTAGTGAATTCAATGCCAGCCTGGGAGCTATAGTGAGACTCTGAGCCAGGGATATAGCTCAGCAGCAGAGCATTTGCTTTGCATACACAAGGCCCAGGGACCCATTTCCGATCCTGGAGAAAAAAAAGAAAGAGTCAAGTAGGGTTCATAAGGCTAGGGGTGTGACTTAGCAGTAGAGTGCATTATGCTTACAGGAGATTTAATGCCTACCACTTCTTACAGAAAAGCCTGATTCATGTCCACCTGAGTGCCAGATACTCTTCTACCCTCTTGTGGAACAGGAAAAAGAGTAAAGATGGCTATCTTTGTTTTACCAATGGAGAAACTGAGGCTCAAAGAGGAGCGGTGACTTATACAAGATTATAGGGACGTGTAGCAATCACCCTGTGAATTCCCATCACACCAAGACATGACAGCCACTCAATATCTCCCCCTTGTCCTGAAGCTAGTAACACAACTGTCAGAAACATTAGGGACAAGAGAAAAGATCATGTGTAGGAAGGAACAGAGATGGGCCCTCTAAAGTCCATGAAGATCCACTTCCCCTAACTCCTCATGCAGAGGATGCATCTAGGGTAGAACTCAGGGCTGTGTGTTTCAGGAAAGACATCCACCACTCTTTTTTTGCCTATTATTTTGACACAGGGTCTCACTGCATTACCCAGGCTGATCATAAACTCTATAGCCCAGCCAGACCTTAAACTTATAATCCTCCTGCTTCAGCCTCTAAAGTAGCTGGGATTACATGCCTGGACCACTAGGTCTGGCACAATTTTTTTTTGTAAGTGACAGATCAAACTGTTTCTGATGTCTTCTAGAGTTGCATGTCAGGAGCTGATGCTAATACATTGTGAGAGGCAGCCACAGTGGAACAAATGCAAAATCAATGGCATCTGTCTTCAGAAAACTACTCTGGATTCCAAACATCACTGAGTCCTGATGCAAGCAGATTTGGGAGTGACAACCCTCACAGAGGTAGAGAGAGAGGGAGGAAATGCAAAAATCCATTTCTGGTCTGAAGAAATCCATTTTTGATTGTCAAAACCCAAATCAGTGATTGAGTCACTTCTAAATGATTATTCCCCCTTTGAAATCCTCAGTCAAACGTGTTTATAATTCTGTCATATATACTTGGCAGGAGATAGTCTGAGGTGGGATAATATTAGGAACTTCCTCCATAAGAGATGCAGAGCTCAGGAGGAGACTGACCTTGGTTTACATGAATGTCCATTAAGACCACCCAACTGTCCCAATGTAAGGCTGGATAATAAGACAGCCCCCAAAGTCTCTCACAGGCCAGGGGGGCCTTGACAGATGAACTGGGCCGGTTTCCTCGTTAGAAGCTAGATTGGAAGCTAGAGAACAGCATTCATTTCTTTTGAGAAGCCATGACCAAAATAGCTGGCATACACAGCTGAAGGGAAGATGGGTTGGTTTTGGTAGCCTTTGTGTCTGTCTGTCTCTATCTTTCATCCCTCTGCCTGTGTGTCTCTATTAGTACCTGTTTCTGTATTTCTGTCTCTGCCTTCCCTTCCCTCTTCTGGTTGTTGTAGGTTCTTTGGTTATTTTTGAGACAGAATCTTGTTCTGTAGCCCAGGCTAACCTAGAACTAGCAATCGTGCCACAGCCTTCCAAGTACTGGGATTACAGGCATGTGTCACCACACCTGGTCTAAAGCTTTTCTAGGTAATAGGAAATGACATAGGGAAAGAACAGCATAGAATGTGGCCATGCACCATTGCTGTTGGGAAAAATAGGGCACCAGTCCATGGAACTGAGACACTGTAAAACAGGCCTGGGAACAGCCTACCCCCAAGAAAGAAAGAAACCAGGTATTTACTCTCAGTTTAACTAGTCCAGCTCGGGGCTGCTCTTGGGCAGAAGGATGCCCACACATCTCCAGGTCAATGTGCCCCAACTAGAGAACCCACAGAAAATCATGGTGCAGACACTGGGGCTAAGAGGTGACCCTGGGTGAAGGAGCTTGTCTTCAGTGATGAGTTTCAGGCTTCAGGATGCAACTAAGACTTATGGATGGGAACATAAGCTCTCAGTTGAAAGGGGGAAGTTCTAGTCCCCATAGAGAAGACTAAGACCCAACTCCAAAATGACCAAAAGTCACCAGGAACCTCTTGCCAGGCTCTTGCCAGTAAGCAGTAAGTGTGAGAAGCTTACACTCTAAGTTGGCTGTTCCAAGTAACTAGCCCAGAATAGAAGTCTCCTTCCACCATCTATTCACAGGCACTGGTGTGGGGCATACCAAGCATAATCCACCATGTTAAAACAAGTCAGATAATTGTCTTTCCTGCGTTGTAAATTACTTTCTTTTAAGAAACACATTAAGGCAAAATGTGTGTGTGTGTGTGTGTGGTTTAAAACGAAAAGCCATTTTCCTCACTAGTATTATTTTAGATGAGCTAAATGGTGTTAGTTCTTAAATTGAAATGAAGGGAGAAAGTACGCACAAGCTATGGACAATTTTAATTTTCAACACTTGCAGGGTGAATAATGCTGCCGATGTCGTGAAGAGTTTCTATGGTGGTTTATACTCATTTGCCTAAACACTCAGCTCCAGACTGCAGTATTGAAGAATTAAAAGGTGACTTGAGCCTGTTAGTATGTTCTATACACTTCTCAGAAAAAAAAGACCCTGGCTGCAGCTATTGTCAGAGTCATAGGGACTCAGAGTCATAGGGCTGTGGCCCTCATAGGAAACAGCCATTGAAGAAGGTTCATTTGGTGAGCTTGATTGCAGCCTGCCAAAACCAAAAGAGAGCCATGTCACTCCTGCAAATGATTCTAATGGCCAGCCAGAATCAGCACCTCTCATTACAGGACATCCAAAGGGACAGTGTAGCCAGCAGGATGCAAGTACCTTAAACTCAAAGCCCATTATTCCACAATGTCTGCTGATAGCTTGAAAAGAACACACAGTCTTCAAATCAAGAAAGTTTCTCGTCCCTTCACTCAGAGCCAGGATGAAATTAATCAAGCCACAAGATGTATCCAGGCTCAGCACATTTCTACCCCAAGGTCAGAGCCTATTCTGGAGTCCATCCCAAGCTCAAAAGAGCCAGGCCAAAGGAAGTGTGTCCGGCTTCTCAGGACAAACCTCCTTCTACATTATAG
Organism: Mus caroli; assembly: GCF_978045245.1. Lineage (NCBI taxonomy): Eukaryota > Metazoa > Chordata > Mammalia > Rodentia > Muridae > Mus > Mus caroli. The sequence continues at coordinate 106,478,020 of NW_028227263.1, read as the reverse complement.
AGACCAGAGACCATGGAGAGATCCAAACATCAGCGTGGGTCGACCACCTGTGGTCTATCCCCAGCTCTGGCTCCAAGCACGGCTCATTTATACCCCACTCTGGTTTCAATGTTAACTATTCTCAAAGGTTCCTGAATTGAGGGTTTGGTCCCCAATGGCAGTGCTCCGCCCCAATTAGTTTTCTGCTGCTGTGATAAACACTGACCAGGACTTACTTGGAGAAGGATCTTACAATTCCCAGGTCACACCTAATAACTGAGGAACGTCAATGCAATGACTCTGGACTCGTGGAGACAGGAACAGACACAGAGCCCATAGGCTTGCTCAGCTTGCTTTTTCATATAACCCAGGACTACCTGCCCAGGGGTGGGTGGCATCATCCACAGTGAGCCCTCCCATATCAATCATTAATCAATACTGCATTCTACAGGCTTCCCTATTGGCAATATGATGGAGGCAACCCCTCAACTCATATGCCGTCTTCCCAGATAACTCTAACTTATATCAAGCTGACAAAACAAAACCAGCCAACCAAATAAACAAAACCTCTCACAGGATTGTTTGTGTAGGTAGAAGTTCTAGGGAAGGGAACCCCCCGAAGGAAGTAAATCACTGTGTATATCCTTAGGGGTCTTTTTCTGGCCTCCTTTTCTTTTCCTCCATTCTCTGGACTCCCTCCCACCCTTTCTCTCTTACCCTCTAAAATTCCCAGTTCTCTCCCAGCTCTCTACCACAACCTCCCATCTCCAAGATGTCTTGCCCAACAGCATGCAGCCAAGCTAGCATGGACTGAAACTAACATCTTTATTCTTTCTGTAGTATCTAGTCATAGAGTCTTGAAAGCTGTCTACTGCTCTGAGCAACTTTGCATCCTGAATATCTGTGACTTCTCAGCCCTTCCAACAGTCCTCCCACACCTCATCCTATGGGCCACATGCTGGCCAACTTTTACCTGTGAGAGTTCTTCACATACTTGCCTCCCCCATAGCTCCTCTTCAAGCCTTGGTTCCTGAATAGTAGGGGGCTATGGTGGAACATGATGCAGCTATATTTGTTGCGGCCCGCCAGCTACATTGGAGGCTCACGAGTGGCAGCAGCCCTTCACAACCATGTGCTCCATACCTCCCAACTCTGTGCCCATGCCTGCAGTCCCAAGACCCATTGTTCACCATTCTCTGAATGCTGTACTCATCTGAGCCCTAGGACCTTCTCACAACCCTCCTCTCTGCCTGGGATGCTTTTCTCTGTTTTCTATATAGCTGTACCTCCACTTTGTCATCCAGATGTAAGGTTCTCAGGGTAGCATTCTCTGGTATTGTTGGTAAAGTATCCTAGATTCCACAGCACACTCAAAAGTTCTGTATAGACTTTAGCACTGGTTTCCTTTCAATCTGCTTATTCATGAACTATTTCTCCTTCAGCAATGTAAGGCCAAGACTAAACTCATGATAGGGACCCAATAAAGTTTTGCTATCTTAATAAAGAAAAAAATATATATATATATGGGCAGAGGAAATGGCAGCAGAAATCAAGATGCCCTGAGAAGGCATGGAGGCTGCTGGCTTTGAGGACAGGTCATGAAGTTCCAGATTCTGATGGCCAGCTGTACAGCCATGGGTCAGTTACTTGACTACCCTGAGGCTCAGGTACAAAGCTAGCACAATCAGAACTCATGCTGCCAGCTGGTCTTGATATCAATGCGATTTGCCGGAATGATCTCAGGTTAAGGACAAACCTGAACCTTCCTGTGAGAAACAGGGCTTACTAATGAGGAGATACAGGGTCTCACTACTGAGGTCAGTGATGCCTCTGTCTTAGCCTCTGGAGTTCTGGGACTACAGGCCTATGCAAACTTGCCCCATTGTAGCTGCTTGTATTTATTTGTCCTTTGGCCTCTCAGAGCCTGGAAACCAGTGAGAAAAAAGACAGGCCTGGAACTCTAGACTCACTGACAGACAGCCTCTGGTAGGCTGTGAGAGAAACTCAGAAGCCCTGGAGGATAGGCATCTTGCAAGCCCAAGCTTCAAAGCCTACCACCCCCTGCAGTTCCTGGGTCCTAGCCAAGGCGCTTCCGTCAGCCTCTGGGCATTCAGGACATAGCCGGGATTGTCTGGGCCACAGAGTCACAGCTGAGCAAACAAGGCCTAGCTGTTCCTGGAGACAAGTGCTCAGCTTTCCTCCCACATGAAAAGGAAACCTGTGTGGCCTAGAAGAGTGGGAGGAAGTGGGAAAGGCCAGGGAAGCTGCAAGCAGGGCTGTAAGCATCCCTCCCTGTCATTCACCTCAAAAGACAATGCCCTGGGTATCCAGGTGGGGCTGAGGGCAGCAGGCAGATCTGGCCACTGAGCAAAGCACTCAGCCTCAGCTAGACAATAACACACCAGGGGCTCAGCCCATTGGAAGTCTGAAACCAGACTTCCAATGCCTTTTGACCCCTATGTGACCTTGGTGGTGTGGCACGAGGCTTTTCCAGTGCAAAAATGACAGGTGGGGAATTTTCCTCTTATTCTCACAGAAGGTCAGCTTCAAAAAAAGAGATTGGTCACTTCCTAGGAAGACCAGACCAATACTAAAACCTGAAAACAGGAAATAATAGGCCTAGCCACTAGCCCTTGTAGGCATCACTATGCCTGACTGTCTGACCCAGGGAGACCCCCAGTTCTACTCTATAAAGGCTAAATGGATTACAGTGGGAAGTGAGGCCTTGGGACCACTCCTCTGAAGGCTACAGGGACCACAAATTAACTAAAAGGGCCTGCTCATTCATGTGACTTCTTCATCACAGTTATCTTTATAAAGAAGGCATCTGATTATTCACCTGTTTGTATAGAACTCTTTAGCATGGTGTGTGTGTGTGTGTGTGTGTGTGTGTGTGTGTGTGTGTGTGTGTATGACAGAAAGAGAGAGAGAGAGAGAGAGAATCTCATAGCACCCTCTCAGCCTACTTCACCTTAGGCTCTGCAACAGGGTCAAGCAAGACCCTCTTGGACATCAGATCCCTGGAAACCCAGCCTCAGAACATGTAGGATCTGCTTCCTAAGATGACTGATTTCATGGCTGCAGAGGGACAGACCACAAGCCAGGTAAAAACTATCTGTAGGGGAGCCAGGGCTTCTAGAATGGGGTAGGACCCATTTAAGCTATAACATATTCAAAGTATCAATTCTAGGTTGGACTAGGATGTAGATCAGTGTGAGAGTGCTTGCCTAGGATACACAAGTCCCTGGGTTTCCTCTAGCATCCAGTGTGCAGAACTCATCTGAGTATGGTAGCACAGATGAGCAAAAGGATAATAAGGTCAACACTTGCCTGAACTATCCAACATATTCAAACCCAGCCTGTGTTACTGTACTGAGTCCCTACCTCAAACGAAAACAAAACAGACAGACAATATAGACATGAGCAAGATGAGGCCCCAGGTTTCATCCCTACTACCAGGTGGCAACAACAATGGTAATAACAATGGCTGCTATTTAATGGGCATTTAAAAATGAAGGCTTAAAATTTGGACAGATTGTAATTGATGAGAAATCACAGCCTAATTAGGGTGTAGAAGCGGGAAGGATGGCCAGGGATCACAAAACAAAGATGGCTCCAGCCATCTGCACATTTGCCTTGTTTTCCTGGTCTCAAGGTCTGCTTTCTTGGAAAGGCAGGCCAGACTCTTCAATGCTATGTTTGTACAGGACAGACATGATAGGTCCTGGTTGTTGAAGACCAGGCCACCTTTCTGTGTCAGAAGCTGGGGCATGGAAATCAAACACACTTGCCCTGTAAGAACAAGTGGAAGCAAGGTTTATCAAATCCATATAGTACCTTGTCATCTCTGGGACTCCGATGAGTCCCCTACTCCCCAGGAGAATGAAAGCCAAGGATTTTATCTCCAGCCTTCCTCAAGGACAGCTATTTGTTGCATTTTGATTGAGATGTTTCTGAGAGTCCCATTCGTGTGACTACAGAGCCACCTTTAGGACAGGTGATAACTGTGCCTGATTGGATCTCTCTCTCTCTCTCTCTCTCTCTCTCTCTCTCTCTCTCTCTCTCTCTCTCTCTCTCTCAATCTCTCTCCTCTTCCCAGTTGTCGAGGCACAGAAACTCCCAAAGACATGAGTCAGGACCTCTGCAAAGCCGGGCAAGCAGAACCCAGGCCATGTTTTACCAGGGAAATGGAAGTCGTTAGCTCCCATTTTAATTTAACAAGCCCAATTTTATAAATAAGAGTGAATTTTCCCAGGCTATTATTTCTAATTATGCATTTACATCAATTCACATTATGTGGTTGATGAAATGTTAATACCAGAGGCAATTTTCTGCTGACGGGTGGCCTGGAGAAGAGCTTTCTTCACATTACAAGTCAATATTTTTGGAAATAATTACCCAGTTGCTCACCAGAGATGGTACTGACTAACCCAATGGCTGTGTCTACATAGTTGTCAACTGGAGATGCTGTGAAAGAAAATGTTTCATTGGAAGAAAGGAAAGAAGAGACAGCAAGCACACTGAGGCAGGTCTGGGGCATCCTCTGCTGCTGAGTGGGACAGGCATAGTCTTTGCTCTACACCATTCCTGTGTCCTCCAAAGACCTCACTACATGGCTTTGGAGCTCATGTGTTCTATCTGTGAGGAAGGACTTGTTGTTGTGACTCTCTCACAAGCAAGGAGTATGTTTTAAAAAGAAAATGTGCCCTAAAGGGTTCAAGTGTTTGAACACATGGTCTCTAGCCTATTGGACTCTCTGGGGAGAATGTGAAACCTTTGGGACTGTGGCCCAACTTGACAAGTGAATCACCGAGGGCAGACCTGGAAGGCAATGTCTCTTCTCTGTTTGCCTACCAAGACGTGAACAAACCATACCAAAAGCTACTGCCACTATGGGCTGTAAAGCTGCAGCCAACATGCTTCCCTGTAGTGAAACTGTGAACCCCAAATAAACCCCTCCCCCCTCAAGCTGCTTCTGTTAGCTACTCTGTCCCAGTCATAAGAAAAGTAACTGGTGCACAAGAATACCTGTTTATCTGCACTTTGTTATTGATTTACGAAATGTTTGTTGTGGTTCAACTCTGTCAGGAACACTGTGGATGTTCCATACCTGATTATTTTGAAGGAAAAGGAGGAGAAAAATGCAAGAGAATTCTAATGCATCTGGTCAGTGAGTCACCGTGGCCCCAAGTGACAATGTATCTAGGAACTGAATGACACACTAGCAACAACAGAGGCGGGAAAATCAGAGATGTCCATCTGTAGTCACAGCTCAATCTCAGAGGGAAAATGATACAAAGCTCCATCCTTTAGTGCAGATCTCATTACTCCAACAGATGACTGGATCTCCTTTCAAATGGTAGGTACGGCACTCAGTGCCAGGTCAGTGGAATCCCTGGGTATCATCCAACAGATGATGGAGGCTGGCGATAGGGTGGTGGTGGTTGTGCAGTAAAGAGGAAAGGGCAGAGCTGTGGACATCACAAAGGTTAAGCATAGCTTATGGCAATGGGCCCAAGGGAGGGACAGAAAGGGGTTATACATTCCTCCTGCTGGCCTCATGGGTATCAAGCAACCTAGTGAGACAGAAAATAGTCAGGTTGGCAGTGGACCAGATTTGGAAGGGGGCCAGGCTTGCCAGGTGTGATGGCACATGCCTGCAAGCCCAGCATTTAGGATTCATGAGATAGAGTTCAGCCTGGACTACAGAGCAAGACTCTGTCTCAAAAGTAAGTAAGTAATGAAATTCTTCCTCCTACCTCCAAAGAAAATAGTGGTTCTAACATAATTCCGTGTTCTGAAGGGGAGATTCTTCTGGTGTTTTCTCTCAGAGGCCAGGAGTTATCTGCAGACAAACACTTCTGATTTCTCTGCACTCCCAGTATTTCTGCAATGAGCCTCACCCCTTTACATAGCTATCTGGTCTTCACTGGTCTTGGAATCCAGTGTGCCATAAGCTTCTAGGATATCTCAGAGAGCTTTCCAAGCATCTGAAGGGGATAGAGCCTTCAAAGAGCATGGGGAGGTTGAGCCTTCTTCTATGGCTAGGGAAAGGCCCTACAACAGATCATTAAGCCACTTGAGCCTAGTGTTACCATTCATTCTTCCCCAGAGGTATCCCAGCATGGCTCTGAGGAAAGGAGGCCAAGAGGGAAGCATGCCCTAAAGAAGTGAAGGGGACCAATGACAGGAGAAGGAGGGACAGATGGAGGAATCAAGAGAAGGGGATGATGAAGAAGATAGGGAAAGAGCCTTTTCTAAGAACAGTTTTTAACTTCCTCTTCTCCTTGAGCCCCTGCAAAGGCTCAGGGGAGTCAGCTACCTGGCTGGGAACTGCTTCCCTGTTCCTGTATGTGCACATACCCATCCCAATATGAACACACCCCATCTACACACATGCTGTCTGGGTATTCATACACCTTTTATATATACCATGTTTTCTGTTCCCAGAACTGTCACTCTTTGTTAGCAAATGCTGCCTGTACACATACCTGCACATAAAGAGTACCCTGTCTGAACATATTCTGCCCACACTCACTAGACATGCCATCTGTCTACATATGTCCACACATACTTTCTTACTGCTCTGTGCATGTGCCCACTGCATACATCCCAAGACAACCTCTAAGACCCTGATCCTCTGAGGATGAGTTAATGGCATAAGGCAGGGGATCCATTTTGAGATCCTCCTTGTATCTGATTGCCGTTGAGAGGAGAGGGGACAAATAAGAGAATGCAGAGTGAAGGGCTGGCAATGCTGGTGATTGGAACCCAAGTGCAACCATTGATTAGGCCTACCCAGGCAGTATCTGTGATCCCAGTTAAACCTCCAGGTTGAGTCCATATGCATTCTTCTCACTCCTATTCCAGCTCTGACTCCCTTCATCCTGTCAGAGGTGAGCAAACAGACATGCATCTCCATGCTGTTAACTTCAGCAGCATGAGAGGTCCATCTAATCTTTTGGGGGCTTCTACTCAGACCAAGTCTCAGGATTTGTGGCTTTAGCAAATTTCAGGACAAGCCAGTATGAAGCAGAGGTGAGTATTTTTATTAAAGATATTTTAGTATAGACGTTAAGCATGAGAGTTAACATAGAGAGGTGCTTAGAAAGAAAGACATTCCCAAGTGTAGAGGGAGAGTGGAAATTAACTGTCTAAGCAATTGCCATATATACCACTTTGGTGGCTCGCAAGTTATATCTTCTTAAAGGTTAAAAAACATCACCCAGCCCTTTCCCTCTCTTTTGATAAATTAAATTATAATGTAAGTCTGAAGGTGCCTTGGGCAGAATTAAAATCTGATGAGACCAGGGGCCACTAAGGGTTTAGTACATGTTCCTTCTCAGAAAGCAGGGGCTTTTGGTAAAATTCCCACTAAACTGTAGATTTATATTTGGAAAAAGAGAAAGGCCTTAAGCAGAATTGTTAATTGAGCTGGAATTCTTCCTACAATACGAGCGAGAACAGCCAGATTCCTTGGCTAAGGGCCCTCCATCATTTCTGTGTCCTATAATGTTCCTTGCCTTTCTGTCATGCTTAGGTCACCCTTCTTTCCTCTGTCTGATCATAGCCAGCCCAGGTATATGCTGAATGTCATGCCATATACGTTACCTGCTGCCACTAGGCAGGCCAGGAGAAGCCACTATAGTCATGTGGGCTAGGAACAGTAAATTCTGAGCCCACTGACCCATTTGATCAAGATCTGAATGTTGTTCCTGCTGCCGCAATGCTGAGTCAGAGAGAAAACAGAGACACAAGCCAGCATGGCTAAGGGCTGGGCTTTCCTCACAAAGAGAATCTTATTTGATACCTTGTTTTTTATTTGTTTTTCCCAGAAAGAGGAAAATTATATTTTAAAACACAGTTGGAAAAAAATTAAGTCAGATCTGAAGTATCAAGATATACTGCAGCATAAGCCAGGGTCCTTTGTTGCTCGAAACTACAGATCTTAAACCCCTAGGTGCCTTGGCTCTGGCAATGGCTACACATGGTCAGGCACTGAGTTCACCTGACCATGCTGCAGGGAAGAGCCTAGAGGAAGAGCAAAGACAGGAGCACTGGGTCAAAGCAGCTTCTCTCTCCAGGCAGGGTGACCTTTTGTCAACTTCAGATGGGAACACAAATCTACCCTCATCTGGATCAGCCTTGATTGGATCAAATCCTATTGGAAAATGAGGGCGGGGGAAAGGCAATAAAACCTCCAGAATTGATATTAAACCACTGACATTTCACAAACCACACAGCATTGGCAGTTGCCAGTCTACCAGCAGGACAAAGTCTGAGGGGGTGATATAGGCGTGAAGGTCACAGCAGTGCCACAGAGCTCCTCCAAGACCTGGGTATAACCACCGATAGAGCAGTCAAGATGGCCAGTGTCAGGCCACTCAGACCAGGGCACCTGCCCTTATGCAATTCTCCTGTCCCTCTTGGACTCTATGCCTTTGCCTTCGACTAGTCCAATATGGAAGTAAACTGACACAGCCAGCTCTAGCAAGGCCCTGAATGAAGCTAGAGATGATGTCAAATCAGAGCCCGAGACTTATCTCCCACTCCCCATTCTATAGTCTCATACTATAGATAGGCTGGCTCCCAAGATGAGACTGTGAAAGCCCATGCTCCTTTGAGCAGCCTGGGAACTCAGCAGGGGCCACACAATGGATCTGGCTTTCTGCCACCCATCACCCATTGAGCACCTGCCACATGGCGAACAATGTGTCTGGGTAGGTATAAGGATGGACTGGGCATAGCTCCCACTCTGAAAAGGTTCAGGCCAGCTGCATGTCTTTCAATAACAGCTGTTGCCTACTAGATAGGTGGGCGGTAAGTTTCCTCAGGTCTGCCAGCTCTAGGCACAGACCCACACAGACAGGTGGAGTTGGTCTGTCCCTGTGCTGGCTTGAGGAATGCATGAAAACACAGCACAGCATTAGTTAGAATGGCCCAGGAATTCACCCCAGATGTGGAAAATCCTGCCATGTCATATTCCAGGACAACAGCAGACCATTAACCATCATGTTTTCCTGTCCAGGTGAGGCCTCAGAGTACTCAAGGCAGAGCCTCAGAAATCACCAGCCTCTTGAGAGATGAGCTGGGCCATACAGGAAGACCCTTCTGGGCATGGCAACAAACAAGAATAGACAGACATAAAGGGAGAAGAAATAACCTGGAAGACCTTCTGGTAAAAGATTCCAACCAGCTGAACAGACTCTGAACAGAAGGGCTGTGAGGACTGTAGTAGGCAGTCCATATGAAGGACTACAGTTGGCTTCCAGGCCCAGTCTTGGAGTTCCTAGATAAGGCTAGGTCTAAGCCTTCTGCAGAGACCACACAGCCAAGGACAGTATTGATGGGATAGAGGGATCCTCTTCTTTATCTCACTATTCAGAGCTACCACTGGGGTATGGAGGTAAGTCACTGAGTATCCTATACTCTCCTGTATAGGCTTTAAGTATGAGGGTCAAAAGAAAAGATGTACTCAGAGAGGCAGTAAGATATACCCAAGTGTGGACATGGGCTCTTCAAGGGAAAGTTGTAATTAACTGTCTAGAATAGACAGAATTAACTATATCTTACTGGGCCAGGACCCTATGGAGATGCTCTTGTCAGAGACTTCTAGGTGGAGATTTAGACAGTTCTAGAAGGAAGCTACATGTTTGGTACCTAGATCTGGGGCTGTCCTTTAATGGGACTGGCACATCCAGAGATGCTCCTGAGGTCCACATGCTGAGGATACAAACCCACAATCTTGTACTGTGCATCTACCCTGGCCGTTCACACAGCTACTCCCCAGATGTCAGTTCATCCATCCCACAGCAGTTGAAGAAAGATTCATGTATCTTCTAAAAAGAGGAGCGATTCAGCTATTGCCCCTGAGAAAAGACTTTTTGACTTTTATGCTCTCAGGCTTGGACTTGCCTATTCCTGGATCCCTAGTTCTATGACTTGATCCCTGCACTTACTCTGGTTCCAATATGAGGTCAACTCTTCAGAAGGCTGTTACTCACATGTAGACCACAGCTGCCAGGAATGGACACTGGCAAATGCTACAGGTAACTCTCATCTCCCAAAACATCTCCACTGCCATGTTCCAACAATGTCTTCCCAAGAAGGAAAACGTATGGGAGTGAGAGCTCTGACTCTCTGGCCTGATCCTGATCAGACAGTACTGTGTTTTCCCATCACTGTCTTCAGCATTAAGGTGAAGAAAGCTCATGGGGAAATAATAGAGTTTATCTCAAGCAGATCGATCAGCTCCATCTATCTGGCCCGAGCCTCTTAATTCTCCATAATGTCAAAGCAATTTTTGGTTAAGTACACAGTCTGTCCCCTACTAAATTAAACTAATAGATCTAGTGGGAAATAAAATCCCAAGTGCATTGAGAATATTAAAAATAAAAAAATTAACTCTCCATAGGTCTAAAGATTTATTTTAGCAAAAGCTTAAATAACACACACACACACACACACACACACACACACACACACACACATGAGGTGGGGTGGCTAAAATCCATCAGTGGGTGCTCAGTTCTCCTGACCACTTCTTGTTCTAATTCTGTATCTCCCCAGCACCTTGGTCCAAGATCCACCAATGACTGCAATGCTCCACCCTACATCCCTACAGCACCAGAAGCTATCAGGTGCAGCTTTACAATGCGGATTGTGCTGTCATTTCTACCCAGCAGTTGAATCATCAGCTGTCACAGTTGCTCCCTGCCCGCTCCTCAGCTTGGACCCTGTGAGGCTTTTACCTCTAAGTATGTTGGCTGTGGGTACTGCTGCTTGCTGGGACCTGTTCTCAAAAGTAAGAGGAGTTTGATGCTGAGAAGGATGGCAAGCTGAGGACTCTCCAAGAAGAGCTGTCTATAGCAACGACCTTGCCTCTGCCCCTGACTGTGAAGAGTTCTGCTAATACTCCTGCTCCTATCTCATCCTACTCTGTAAGCCACCAGGGCCCCTGCTACCTCCTTGTCACAAGTCCAAAGCCTACCCTGTCTCTCAAATCTACTCATGGTTTTCTTACTTTGGACTCCTTTCTGTTTCATGTTGCCAGGTCTCTTGGCCCAACATGTTCTCTTGGGCAGCCACTCAGTCAAGATGGTAACATACCCTAACCAGGCCCACAAGAGCCTATTTCACTCACACTCAGCATGCAGGCTCAGTTCTGTCAGGAAGCCCACCTAAGGACCTTCAACTTTCCTCTCCTGACTATCTCCAGGCAGGGGTGTCACTCCATCACATGCTGACCTGTTTCCTGCCAGACTCTCACCCTTACCACCATGACCTAGCCTATGCAGCTCTTGACCTCTCTCTTCTAGGCACAAAAATCCTCACCAGGCCTCGAGGTATAAAGCCTGTGATTCCAGAACTCAGGAGGGTGAGGCAGAAGGATGGTAAGTTTGAGGCCAGCCTTAGCTATGAGACTGACTTTTTAAAACTTGGACCAAATGCCTCTGCCCAGTCCTATACCACCAGCACCACCCATCACTTAAGTGCAGAGGCCTTGTGCAAGGCACCTCTATGCCTTGTTTTCTGAAATGTTCCCAATGCTGGAAAGTAATAAAGCAGATTCTACCTGGGGCTTCATCCTTTTCATACCCTTTCTTTATAGATAGTTGCTAAACCCAGTAAGTTGTGGCTCTGATAGACTCACAGAGAGGCCCAGTTCTATAGACCCTTCGAGGGCCACTGTTACCGAAATAAGCTATAGCAGGCCAGACCCTGGGACATGACAGGTGTGGATCCCTTCTGTAAACCAGTTAAGCCCAGACTGAAAGCTATACCTGATTTGCAGAAGGTACAGGGACAGGACCAGGCAGCCTCTGTGATAGCCCAAGGTCTGATGAGCATATGAGAACCTCTCTTGTCCCCATGCAATGCAGGGGCTGTCCTCCTCTTGGAATCTGACCCTCCAAGGTGGTGATGAGGCTGGACAGAAGAGAGCAAAATGAACACAAAACAAGAGCTTTTCACTTGCCTTCCTCCTGGCTCAGAAGCAATGTCCACCCACCCACTCATCCATGCTTTCACTCTTCAGCATTTCTTGTGGATACTGACCTGATGTGTGTCCTTGCACTGTGGTTCCCTTTAGGCCAGACTCCAAGCCTTTATCCCCTGACACTGATAGCAAATAAATGACTGCATTGCCCCAAAATAAAATTCCCCATAAATCTGATATTTTTGCTTTAATCTGTCTGATACCCAGAGTGTGCCGGGGTTATTGATAGGAAAGTTTATGGATGGGCTGCATCTTAAAATCAAAACACATTACCCAAAATCAATGTTGCTGCACGTGGCAGTAAAAGGACAGGAAAGGTCAGCCAGGACAAGAATATCTAAGCCTCAACTCCAAGACGGAACATAAAAATAAATAAAATTTGCAAGCAACTCTAGGAGGCACAGTTGCCAAAGCCGTGTTATAGATGTTTTCACAAGCGACTGGAACAGATCACTGTCCCTAGGACAGCACTGGCAAGGGCTTCGTGCCCAATTCACAGCTTAGCTATAGCAGAGATAATCGAGGCAGAAGGAAAAGGGCACCCAAGGCACAGTAGATAGATCTGACAGGAACGAGCCCAAGGACACAGCCAGTTCAAAGGTCACCAAGAACAGGAGACCCTGAATACTGTGACCCCACAGGCACTTCAGATCTGAGGAGGGTGGGGGAGGAGTCTGCAGTTCTCCACCCCACCAGTGAACAATCATGGTGGGGAACTGAACACTCATAAAATGCTCTCACAGATCCATCATCCATAACAGGAAACCATGTCCCTCATACAAACAGTGTGCATGCTAGCAAGGCATCTCTGCAGGTGCTGGAGGTATATTTGCAGTGGGTAGGGCTAAAGTGCTGTGTCCCTAGAGAGAAGCACCCCCTTAGAGAACACACAGGGGCCTGCATTAGCACTCTGGCCCACCAAGGACAGGTAAGGAAGAATCTGGCTCTCTTCTCAGAGGTAGTAGCCAGGCCAGAACAAGGTAGGAATCCCAGAGCTCCTGCCTATCACTAGGAAACTCCAGCAAAGGCAGCCAAGAGCCACCCTTGGCTACTGAAGGTGTTCATTCTCGACTCTAGCACACCTGTATGTTAAAGGTAGTGAGGAAGGTCATCTTCTGCCCTCCATCTACCTGGGCAGGCAAGCAGCTTATTTTAACACAGAGCTGAATAGGTCAGCTCGGCTCTTTTTCAGGAGCTCCAGGTTTTCTTGATGTGGAAGATGGTTGTATATATTGGGAAGAAAAAAAAAAAGGGAGAAGAAAAAATAACCCAAAGTAAGAAAGGCCTAGGTTGACTTGGCCAGTTGTGTGATTTTAGGAAAGTTCCACAAGTTCTCTGAGCCTTAACTACTTCACCCCAAACATGCACTGAAACCACCTCATCCCTGTGCTGAAAGCCAGAGATGCCCCAGTGACCAATGTAGACAAAAGCTTTGCAGACATTAACCAAGGAAGACAATAAGTAAAAGACATTGAATCGTATTACGGAAGGTGATTATTCCCAAGGAAAGGGACATAAAGACGAACAGGGAGCCCTGGGGGAGGGAGCTCCAGACTGCAGAGTTAAACATCAGTTAGAGGTAGGTGAGCCTAGCTAAGAAAGTGCCTTCCTTATAAAAATCAGAGCATGAATATTAGGAAGAGGTATATCCTAGCCAGATAGCATAGCTGATGCAAAGGCCCTAGGGTGGGCCTAGTGTGTTGCACTGCAGGAGGGAGGATCTTGTCCAGAGAGGAGCCAGGGGAAGGACAGAAGGGAGGGGAAGGTAAAGATGAAGAAGGCAATCAGTTGACCTTGGGAGGCCCCTGGTATTTGTCCTGACTGGAGCGAGAGCCACTGTAGGCTTCTGAGTAGGAGAGGGTGGTTTTATTTAGGTTTGATAAGGACCTCTTGGCTGTCATGTTGAGAACTGATGCATAGAAAGTGTGCACCCAGTGTCTGCTATGTGACAGGCACATGACGTCAACTACTACAGTAACACCAACGTATGACACAGGCAAAAAAAATCCCCACCAGACAGAATGGGTGGAAAGAATCCACAGACCTTCAGAGTGACCAAAGTGTACCTCCCTCTAGCTGCTGGCATCCCTCCAGCAAGCCTGGCCATCAGTCCTTGATTGAATCTGGTACTGGGAGAGAAACTCACCTCCTCTCCAAACGAGCCAGTGCACAGTGGGATAGCTCATGTCATCATATCCCTGCTTGGAATCAATTCTCCAACTGCTCCCTTAGAAACCTGCTATGGTCCTCCAGTGTAGCACGATGCAAGTCTGCCCCCTCCCTTCAAAAGCTGAGGACGGCAAGAGACCTGCAAGGTCTTGCATTCACAGACCTATGGTGGTTTCTAAAGAGTGGTGGAATGTCCAGGGGGAGGCAGGCCAAAATATGTATAAATATATGTAGAGGGAACAGGCAATGGGGACCCTGAATGAAAGGTCTACAAGGCTTTCTGCTCACAGAGCATCAGCGAGTGACCAGAGGGTGAAAATGACCCCATTGGCCACATAAGGAAGAGGAGGGGCAGAAGAATGCAGTGCCTGTGGTCCTCACTGGTGAGGGGAAAGCTTACAAAGAGCTACCAGCTTCTTCTCTGGAACTGTGTTCCTGCTGTCTTAGACAAGGGTGGCCACTGGGAAATTATTTCCTTTTTGGTCTTCTGTCTTCACTAGCCAGTAGCTCATTGTCAGAGATACTTGGAGAGCTCTAGCATTCAGGTGAAGTTCACTGGGATGTGCCTCCATAACTTAAGATAAAGCCAAGTAATGAGATCAGACCAGACCACTAGCTGGGGGATCCCTTGAGGAAGAGAGAGACCCAAGGAGAGCTCTATGGCTTTCCCAAGCCCTTGTGCCTGAACTGAACTATCTCATCCACCCACACACCCCTTAGGAAGGCAGACTGAACTCTCTAGGTGGCTAAAAGATATGACCCATTCTAGGTGAAGGCCAGGGAAGGTTCAGGGATACAGAAGATGCAAGCGTGGAGGATGGGCTCTGGAACGTGTACTCCGCCTCTGCCTGCTTCCACCCAGGGGCTGGAGGACCCCCTTTGCTATGGGTACAGAGTGGGAAATGACCAGGAAGAGCTTGCTTGCAAGGACACAGGGACCAGCTCTCTCTGGGCAGGAAGACGGTCCCCACCCAGAAACCTCCTGAGCCCTGAGTCGTGCCCGGCGCTCCCCATTTCACCCCACCCGCACCACCTCTGCTGTCACTCACGGCCACTGCCTGCTGGTTCCCTGGTGCGCTCCGCGCCACAGGCACCTGCTCGCCGGGCGCTGGACGCTCAGTTCTTGCTCCCACACTGCGGACTCCTAGTCTTCACTGTCACTTGGTCTTGCTGCTGGCCGGACACAGCACTCCTCCCTTCTTGCATTCCCCTGGAGCCCACCCACCCGCCATGGCCCGGGTCTGGGCCAAAGAGTGGCGTGGCTCGTGGTCCAAACCTGGGTAAGGAGTTGGAGACACTGGGGGCTGCGGAGAGGATGGGGGACACACAGAAAGCAGGGTGGAGCAGCTGTCTCCAGAGATGGACACTGGGAAGAAGCCAGGAGTTTGGGTGGGAGGACCCCCTAAGCAAAGAAGACGCGGGGTGGGGTTGCGTTGCAGCTAGAGAGATGGTGGTCGCTACGAATGACCCCGCGGCGGGGGCCGGGGTGGGGGGGACAACGGGGTAGGGGCGGGGCGGACTCGGAGGGGAGGGCGGGGGTGATGCCGTGGAGGAGGCTGCTCGCCACCCAGCCACTGACCGCCCCCTCCATTCCTTTTCCCTCCCCCCTTTCCCCGCCTCTCTCGGGCTGCGGGTCGGCCACGCCGGACCCGCTCTCCCCGCGCTGCGCTACGGTCGGACGCCAGGTCTGCACGCCGCGGCTGAGCGCCCACTCGCCTTGCGGAGTGAGCGGTGGAGAAACCAGCGGGGGCGGCGGCGGGAGAGCTCCGCGGGAGTCGGAGGAGGTGGCAGTCGGGAGCCCAGCCAGAAGGAGACCAGGAGGCAGACGCTGGTGCCTTACAGGCGTTCACTCCCTTCTCCAAGGATGGATCCTGGCGCAGTCCGGCAGTTTCCTGGCCCGCCCGCCAGAGACTGAACTGCGGATCCCTATTCTCCTGTGGAGCACCGGACTGAAGGAGGTACCGACCGAAGGATCTCCTGGAGGGACCTCGTCTCCTGCGCCCCCTGCGTAGCGCCCCCCGCCGGAGCCGCGCCGGGCCAGCCGGCAAGGAAGCTGGGCTGATTGGCGGCCGCCGGCGGCCAGGGGAGGGGGCGCCGCGCGGGGCCATGGCAGGCTCCGAGGCGTCCTAGCCGGAGCTCGAGCCGGAGCCGAGCCCAAGCTGCCGCCGCCGCCGCCTCTCCGCGCCGGGCCCCCGCCGCCGCCGCAACCCTGCGGGAGATGGAACGGCGGAACCGGCTCGGCGCCCTCGGATACCTGCTACCTCTGCTACTGCACAGCCTGCTGCTCTTCGTCGCCGACGGTGAGCGCGGGAACTTCGCGGCCGCGATGGGCTCAGGGGACCCTTTGCTAAGGCCACGGAAGTCTGCCCGCTGGCCACCGCGGAGGAGGAAAGGAAGCGGCAGGCTTTACGGTCTCCAGCAATTCGGGTGTGCAACCCAGGCTGGGAGTGGGTAGGAGCACGAGCGCAGAAGAGGGTCGCTGCAGCTGTGGCGTCCGCTTAGGGAGTCCTTTCACCCAGTCCCCGCTAAGCAGAGGAGGCCTGCAGCAAGCGAGAGTTGGCGCTTCCCAGCCCGGCTCCAGTGATAAGGCCCTACCTCCCCTGCACCCTGCACCCTGCGCGACCTGGAGGGGAGTAGCCTGCAGCAAGTGGCGGATCCCCCCGCTGCCACCTTTGCAGCTGCTTCCTGAACTTTGCTGGAGCCTCTCGCCCAGGGTCACTTAGTAGCTGGGGACAGGAGTGTGGGTGAGCCCAAGGCCCGGTAGCAGGAGACCGAGCGCCTTAGCCTCGGGTAGCCCCAAGCCCTCCCAACCCTACCCCCACCCCCACCCCCGCCTATCCCCTGGTCACGCCTCTCTCTCCCGCCCCCAGCTACATTCACCGAAGTCCCCAAAGATGTAACCGTGCGAGAGGGTGACGATATCGAAATGCCCTGCGCGTTCCGGGCCAGCGGAGCCACCTCTTACTCGCTGGAGATTCAGTGGTGGTACCTCAAGGAGCCTCCCCGGGAGCTGTTACACGAGCTGGCGCTCAGCGTGCCGGGCGCCCGGAGCAAGGTAATCCGCTGCCCTTCGCTGCACCCTCGCTTACCCGACTTCTTCAAGTAGAAGTGAGGGGTACCTCCACAGGGCACTGCCCTGTCGCTCAGCCACCTCCCGTCCTCTGTATCTCCACAGCATTGTCAAAGTAAACGGATGTCCCCTGATGCTATAGGTTCTTTATCACTCTTTCCCCTTCTCGCCCAGCCCCTGAAAACCTACACACACCTGGCCCAATTTTCCTGCTCATGCTAGCTAGCTTTGGGACTATACTCTGATGGGTGCTGGCTTGAGAAAAAACAACAGATCACTTGATTCTGGCAGGCTCTCCTCTGCCACTCTGGGGTCCCAGGGCCAAGGAGTTCAGCTCCTTCAGATTGTGTTTATGTGGTAGAAAACAGGGTACTAGAGCATGGTATCCAGATGGTCACTCACCTCTAGCTTCCACAGGGTCTGAGAAACAGCTCCACCCTCAGTGGCTGGAATACTTTACAACCTGACCCATAGCTCACACCAGCATTTACACACTCACCTACCTACAATGTCCCCAGAATCCCACTCAGTGTTCCTGTTCTCATCCTCCTCTGGCACGTATCCACATACCAGACTGTCAAGGTCTTCATGATGTTGGACCTTCCTCCATCCAGTGTTTGGTTCCAAGTGGAGAATTTAGAGGAAGTGATGAGGTCCCCTTGGCTGTCCAGCATCCCCACTCTCCCAAGCAGACAGGTGTGTATGGGGCAGCCATTCCTCAACCAAATGGTTTTAGCCAGGAAACCTACTTTTCTCTCGGCGCACTGCAGGAATCCTAATGTATTTGGTACCCTTCGCCATGCCACACCACAGGCATGTCAACCCCCAGCTCACCTGTAGAAAGTATCCTTGTCAAAGATAGGTCAGAGGTTTCCGTGCACAAAAATGTCAATAGCTTAATTTCATAATCAATCAATTAACATCTCTGTCCCTTCCTCCCTCTTTCCCCCCTTCCCCCTCCCTCCCCCCTCCCTCCCTCCCTCCCTCCCTCCTTCCTTCCCTCCTTCCTTCCCTCCCCGCTCGCTCCGTTCCTTCCTCTTCCTTCCCCTTCCTTTCTCCTTTTCTCTCTCTTCATTTTAGGTAACAAATAAGGATGCAACTAAAATCAGCGTAAGTGTGGAGACCAGCGTGGTCCGCGGGAGACCCCTTCTGGCCGCTTCGCGCCCCGCAGCTCCCTCCCCTTTAGAAAGCCTCTTTCCCCGAGCCATGCGGAGCTCTACTACCACTGGGGTGTATTGTGGGCTCCTTGGCGTATCTGGGCGCCATCTGTCGCTGGTAGAGGGATTACGTTGTCTTTTGTGTAAATTAAGGGTCCAAATCCAAGTCTCACATGATACTTACCAGTAAAACACAACTTCCTCTGCACCACGCGCTCAGGGACCTGGAGAACATCTGCCCTTACTTTCTCTGCTGTCATTTCTTACAAGACCTCGAGCGAGCATGACTTCTTGCTCAGGCTGCGTGGCACCCCAGCTTCCCACCCCCTTCCGCCCCACTCCGCACAAGCGTTAGGCTTGCCAGGAGCACCCTCCACTCAGACATCTCCTTCTCCTTGGGTGACATTGTTATGTGCTCCGGGGGTGGGTGTCTTTTGCAGTCAAGGGGCATGGGGTTTATAACACTGGAGCATGGAAATAGCAGGGATTGAAAACAACCAAATCCTCTTCGAGGGTCCTGTTTAGAGGTGAGGGCTTTTCCCGGTGTTCGGTGAGAGTTTCCTTAAGATTTCCACCATGCCTGAGAAAAAGAAGGATTTGTTGAGGCTATTAACAAGTGGTCAGTCCTAAATGACAGGGCAAGACAGGTGTAGTTGTGCATTCTACAGGCAGGATGGACACACCCCAGGTGCTCTGAGCTTTAAATAAATGTGAATGTGATTTGGGGTATATGTAGGATAACTCCGGAGCAGTTAGCTTAGGCTTTTAGGTGTAAGAAGGATGTGGATAATTAGCGTCATATAGCCCCAGCCTGAAATTTCTTGCTAGTTGTGGAGTAAAGTTCGATCCAAAGGGACAATAAGCAAGAGTAAACGTGAGCTGAGATGGCTGGGAAATTGGGACCCAACACCATGCACTCTGCAACAAGGTGTCTAGGCAGAACTAAGAGCCATGTGCCACTAGCAAGATATATTGGGGTGTTAGGAAATATTGGGATTGGATGGTAATTTGGCACAGTGATAGCGGAGCTGAGAGCCCAATGGCGTGGGCTCACTAAAGGTGTGACGCCCAATGGTCAGACCTCTAACAGGGCTGTTTTGCAGACCGTGCGAGTCCAGGGCAATGACATCTCACACCGGCTTCGGCTGTCCGCCGTACGATTGCAGGACGAAGGTGTTTATGAATGTCGCGTTTCGGACTACAGCGATGATGACACTCAGGAGCACAAGGCCCAGGCGTTGCTGCGTGTGCTATCGCGCTTCGCGCCGCCCAACATGCAAGCTGCAGAGGCAGTGTCCCACATTCAGAGCAGCGGCCCGCGTCGCCACGGAGCCTCCAGTGCTGTCAGCTCCAACAACGCAGGCGCTGCTGTCCGCACCACCTCTGAAACCAGCCAGGATGACAAGAACCCACCTCCTGGGAGCCCTCCCGCTGGATCAGGAGTTCCTGAGGCCGCCGCTGCCGCCGCCTCCGCGACCCACACAGCCACCACAACTGCTGCTGCAGCTGCTGCTTCTTCATCAGCGTCACCACCATCGGGGCAGGCTGTCCTTCTGCGCCAGAGGCACGGCTCCGGTAAGGGCAGGCCCCAAAGGGGTTTTGCATGCCCGGTAGAGAGGGAGGTTAGCAGCCAGTACATCAGCAGCGCTAGATAGCTTTATTGTAACAGCAGTTGTGTGCGCCAGAAACACCTTTTCTGCTGTGCCTTTCTGGTGTTCTCTGAGCTCTTTCCCAGTCTTGACTCTTAAAGGGTTTGAGCATCCTATCAAGTATATTCATAACTCAGCGGGCTGCTCTGCTTGTCACTGAGGCTGGGTTGTGAGGCATCCTCTCTCGGACAGCATTGAGAACTGTACTCTCAGATCCCCAAGTTTGGACAGATATTCCCCAGGTGGGGTATTCTTCTTGAAAGAAGCAGTGAAAACAGGCTGTTGTCCCTCTTTGCTGATTGGTGACTTTGAATTGTCTTGTAAGGTGCAGGAAGGTTGGCTAGGTAGCCTTTGCTAAGTGGTTTCTAGGTGTGGCTTTACACAAGCTGTAAATTTTGTATGCACACCAGAGTTCCAGTTCTCCATGGTTCCAGAGGAAATGGAGCCCTGTACCACACTTATGAAGGCACAAGGAGGCTGATACCCGTTTTCCCAGGACTAGGGATGCAAAGAGCTGAGGTTAGGAATTGTCAGAATAGAAGACCAGAAAAGTGAGCTGCTGCTCTGGTAACAAGACCCTGGGGGTGTTAACATAGCACTAATGAGTGTTTTAGGATACCCAGAAAAAGCAGAAACTTCTGTGCCAAATAGCCCTTCTCTCAACATGGCTCCCCTCTTCAATCCAACTCAGAGGAACACTATCTCCAGTGCTCACTCCTAGTATCTGATTTTAAATAATACACCCTCTGCCTGGAACCCCCTACTCAGTATTGTATAATGCATATTTCCCATGGAAGAAATCTCTACTGGGATTTCAACCTGAAAGTCTAGGGGAGACACATGGCACTGATGGGATAGGGCATGCTGTCGTACACCTGGCTTGGCTGTTCTCAAAGTGTATCAAGGGCTGCTAGCTAAGGATACAGGCTCCTGGACGGTCCTCATTGAATCCAAGATGACAGGCCTCACATCATTATGTATCCTATCCTCTTCCTGATCCTTAAACCTTTGAAAGTAGCTGGTTCATTCTGACCATCAGTTTAGCCTAGTTGCTTCCTTAGTTACTGCCTGCTGTGGGAGTACAGCGCTGTCTCCTCCCCCCTCTGGGAGATTTCTTTGCATGTCTCCCTCAGGAGAGCTGGTGCTGTGTCTCTTTCCCTTACTTAAGAAACTGCACTATATCTCTTCCATGGGAGTTCCTTCCTTCTCCCTCCCTCCCTCCCTCCCTCCCTCCCTCCCTCCCTCCCTCCCTCCCTCCCTCCCTCCACCCTGTGACAGTAGCTTGCTCTGTTTCTCCCCTATGGGAGCCAGCTCTGTGTCTTCCCTGTGGGAATCTACTGTGTGTCTCTCCCCTAAGAAACTTAATTGTGCCTCCATTCTCTGTGGTTTGGGACATTTTTGTCCCACTTAGTTCCATGGACCTACAAGACACCACTCCAACCCCATCCTACCCCACCCCAGACAATCCATGAGAAAGATGGGTCAGCTCCAAACAAACCCAAGATCTCCTGCCTAACATGGGACTTTATGCCATTCTGTATTAATTTAAGATAATGTTAGGTGCCACAAGAAAAACACAAAATGTCAGTAGCTCAGTATGTTCCAAATTTATAGTCTTGTTTGCACCGCATCTTGTCCTGGGGTGGGATAGCTGTCACTTAAAGCATTCTGTCGTGCATTTTCTCTGAGAAAAGTCACTCAGGAATGGCAAGGTGGATTTCTAAGGTCCAGGCCTAGAGGTGGCAGACATCACATGTGCCTTCATCCAGTGACCACCATGTGGTCCCACATAGAGGCAGGAGTTTGGGGAAAATATACCAGACATCTTGACAACTGCTTTCCAGCTTTGTCTTTCTGCAGTGGAAGAGGGCATACATTTTGAAGGAACTGTCTCTAAGTAACACACAGTGGGTATATTAGGGAAATGTTTATTGACTCATGCTGTGATTAGCTTAATTGCTTCTGATTAGAGAAAAGACCCTTCTGCCCCTTCCTCTTGGAATGTAGGAAATAAGTCTATGTGACAGATTGGAGTAGACCTCTGGAATTTTCTCCAGAGCAGTGACAAAACAAGATAATCTGAAAGCCCAGATAAGAGTTATATCTTTGCCATCTGAAAATTTGTGTGTGACTTTAGGTAAGTGGTTTAGCATCTCTGTAAAATGGACAGTGGGCTAGTCTGGCATTTCCATTACTGCTGCAAATGGAATGATGAAAGAAACAACTTGGCTCACGGTTTCAGACACTGCAGTTCAGACACTTCATTGCTTCTGGACTACAGTGAGACAGACCAACATGGTGGAGCACATAGCGAGAGAGCTTAGCATAGGAAGATTTGTGCGTAGATAGTCATCATAATCACCGTAGTCTTAGCTGTTCAGGATGGAGAGGAAAAGAGGAGAAAATGAGCAAACTGACAACTGGAGAGAGAGCAAGCTATGGAGGGGCCTTAAGAGATAGATGAGTGTTACTACTGGGGTTTATTGGAGGCTTTGACCAAGGAGTACCATGTACCAGACATTCCTGAGAATGAATGTGGCCACACCCATGACATTGTAATGAAACTAAGGACATGAGCTCATTCCCGGTAGAAATTCTTCTTCTTTTGGCTAGTGTCAGGGTGCTTGAGAACTAAGCATGGCTAATAAAACCTCCAGTCTCTGTGCTAGCCACCATTGGAGTTGGATAAGCAAGTAAAGACACTCCAGGAATTTTTACCCCATAACAGATTCACTCCCAGAGTGGGATGATGTATTACATCTTAAAAGATATAGGGTCCTGGCATCAGAACTCTTACAGCGCAACTATCAGAGTTGTCACAGCAGATGGGGTTCTTGAATGCCTGCCAGTCTCAGGGTCATGGAGGTCAGGATGTCAGCAAGGTTGGAATTTCTGTTTGTCTTTCCTGTGTGGGACAGTAGTGTTCACTGCCATTTGGAAAGCACAGGCAGCTGGGGTTCCTGAAGGCAGACAGTGCTGTCCCATTGCATGGGATATAGTGGTTCTTGATATATTTTTTTAATCACACAGTAACATTTGCCAGCCCCTATACAGCCCAAGAAGAAGCATATCTCACACAAAGCCCTGATTTCTCTCAAGCCCCCCCCCCCCGAAAAGGAAATGCAACCAGATGAATTTTCAAGCCTACCATTGAACCCATCCCTGAAGCCTCTCTGTGAAAGTCCTTGGAGAGCCACTTAGTTGTGGCTACCTGGGTATCCCACTCTGAGCCTAGAGAAGTGGGACATGTGATCTCTACTTTGCAGCCACATCTAACAGCTTTGATACCAAGGAGAGAAGGTTGAAATCTTCAGATTGTTTGCAGGATGGGTATTAACCTTTCTGCAAGACTTTCCTGAGTTCACTGCCAGCTGGGTCTTATGAATTCCCCAGAGAGGCTGCAAGCTCAGGACTATCTCAGAGCCTCTAATGGCAAGGGATTACAGCATGTTCTGGGCTCCTTCCCAGTGTACAGTTCTAAGCCAGAGTGGCCCATTGCTCTTGGATAACGAGCAGACATGTTTGTAGTGTTTCTCAATCAGGATGCTGGTGGAGCAGATGGCACAGTCAAGCAGAGTCACTGCTGGGCTTTGAAATACAGTATTTATGAGGGTAGAGGCAGGGTTAGGCCAGCCAACAGAGGAAGATTGCAAGTCTCCAGGGCCAGCAGCAACAGGAGGTGCTAGTGTCCGTGGGATGCAGAACAAGGGAGGGATAAGATTGGCAAAAGCCAGAATGGCCGGAGGACAAGGTTCTCAGGTCAAATCTGTGGTGTCAGAGTCTCAATGGAGGGAATCATTTGGCTTGCCACGACCCAGCAAGGACTTGATGCCCCTCTTACATGTTCCTCATATGGTCTCCTATTAGCCACCCCCCTTTGAAAGTCAATGCCAAGAGCATCTGGGGAAGCTGTTCAGAGAGGTCAGCCACAGGGCTTAGAGCACAATGAAGAAGGGCAAACGGAGCACCCAGGAGCACTGGAAGGGTTACCCCAGCCTTGGATCACACACTAGCCTTTTCAGACCAGCAACCTCAAGAGTGGCCCAAGCCACCTCCATATGGTCCCATAGGCAGCTAATCCCGAAAGACTTCCAGTTGCCGGTTCTTGTGAAGTGAGCTACTTCAGCACTGTCAGAAAGGAATAACAGGGCAGCTTGCTCAAACCGTTGCCCTCTTTCCTACTCCTCAGCCCGGAAAGAAAACCTTTTCTCACCCATCTGTGCTCAGCAGGACCATAGAAGTATTTGCACTAAAAGTTTGTTTAACTTTTTTATTTGATTCATGTTTCATGTTTTATTAATCATGGCTTGGATTAGCAAAGCAGAGCAGACAGAGAAGGCTGTGTCTCTCACTGTGTAAGGCAACCTGATTACTCATGTGAAGGCTGATCCATTGTCATGATCACTTTGTTGCTAGTTGCCACTGAAGGTAGGGGGGAGACAGAGTATCTTCCAAACACTTCTAATGAAGGGAAGGCACATGGAACTCAGCCCAGTCTCACAAAAAGAAAATAGTTTGCAAACAGAAAGACTCATTTTGGCACAAGGTTCCCTTCTGTAGGGACCTTGGGGTCAAACTATCCTTATAGCTTCAGTTCCAAGGAAAGCACCACGCCCCCTGCCGGGTGTAACTAGAAGCAGAGAACTAGCTGCTCCCACTATTTCAGTTTCTGGTTAGGCAACAGCCAAGGCCATGGTGTTACTGTGGTGTTTGATGTTGAAAACACTGTTTCTACTGGGAGCTACTGGGAGGAGGGGTGGGGAAATCCTTGGGTGTTGCCATGGCAACCATAAACCATAACCAAAAGGGGCTGAGGATGAGGTGAAAATACTCTCTGTGACTCAACCTGTGCCCTGGGTAGATGACAAAGCTGATACAGTGGTGCCAGGCTGATAACTCAGCCACAACAGCAAAGCTAGAAAGCCTAGCCTCAGGGGGACTTATAGGCCATTGCTGTCAATCATCTGCTCATCCCTAAAGCTCTGATGTGGTATAAGGACCTCACTTCAGGAAGGAGGAAATAAGCCTGGCGAAGGGATGTCCTCCCACTGAACATCCCGAGGGGGAAAAAAATGAAAGGACTCTGAAAGAAGTTGTGGAGGCTCACAGTGGGCAAGAGACATCTACATATTCCCAAAGAGTGGTGAAGTCTTGTCTTATCAGTGATAGGAGACTCTCTTTCTCTCAGCCACTGGGATTCCACCCAGCCCAACCTCATGCTTCCCTTGAGTGGGGACCAGAAATGGCAGCCATGGACTGTTAACACAATCAGGAGAGGCTTCCTGTAGGCAGACTGTGTCCAGGCTTGACTCAGTTAGGGACGGTGTCCTCTCAGCTTAGGTGATGCCTTGACATGTCCTAGATTCTCCCATAGCTCCACGCCTGGATCCCTGTGATGGATTATGAAGGCTGCACGAAATGGAATGGTTTTGTCCTTCACATCCACACATAAGCAGCCAGTCATCTCACAGCCCAGCCTTTCTTTCTTGGCACTAGAGATTCCCAAGAACAGCAAGCTGCTCCTGCAGTGTAATGATTATTCAGTTGTATCTCCCTTTTACTGAGCATGTGTGCCCACCACTGTCACCTCTACTGTGAGCAGCAGTTCTTGCTAATTCTTACTGTCTTCCTTCATCCCCAAGAACACAGCTCCTTCCCCAGTTTGTTGCTGGAGCCCAGACCCTTTCATCCACAGTAATGGCAGCCCCCGCGAGAAGAGCCAAGCACCAGACTTTCTAAATGTCACCAGGAGCCAAACCACGAAGGAACCTCTCATTAAACACACCGGGAGCACATTTTTAAAGCTCTGAATGTTAAGGATTCCCTAAGCATCCGCAGGGATAAATGAGGTCAAGTGCTTCTGTAATATGATATTGATTAGTCCTGCTCCATTCGGACAGTGGCGAGGCCTTGCTTATGATCTAAAGCCTGGAGCTTTATGGGGATGATAGCAAGGCTTTAAGGTATTTTTGCAGCACTAGGTGGTGGTGGTGGCAATGGTGGTGGCGGTGATGGTATTAACTGTTTTATTCCCTAGTGCTCTGATGATATTTCCCATGCACGTTTTACAAACTCCTCTAGAGAAGTAAGAGAAGTCTCACTTTGTCTTACGTAATGGCTACAGAGAAGCTGAGGACGGGACAATTCTGAACTTCCTCCCTATTCCTATCTATTCCTTAGAGAGGACCTTCCTCAGAGTGATGCTTCCTGGGAAATGAGTCTGATGGCTTTCATAGTTTAAGGGAAGAGGAGCATGTAAATACCAGTGTGGATCACCCCCTTTGGCTCCTCCAAGGTTAGGGTTTGGCTGATGCGGAGCACTAAGTGATGGGGCAGACTGAGGGGGGAACTTGGCAATGGGAAAGCCCTCAGTAACTTGTTGAGGTGTAAGGCTGGAGCCACCCCATGCCATTCATGCAATGGCCCCTGAGACATAGACCTGCCCCCAACAATAATATGCTCAGATGGAGACTAATCTTTGAAACGGAATTTTCAGTTGTCATTATCACCATCTGGGATGAATCCTCAGAGTTACTTTAGACAGGCTAAAATTGGCTGGCTTTGCTGTTCTGCTAGTGGACTTTCTGTTGGGTGTCTGTTCAAAATAAGAAGCTGTGTCAATGACTGTTCTCATCACCATACCAAATTACTCAACAGAAGCATCTTAAAGGAAGAAAGCAGCATTTGTGTTGAGAGTTTTAAAGGGTTGTCAGTCATGACAGGGAAGGTGTGGCAGCTGGGGGCTCTGTTTGTGGTGGCAGTGGATTGTTACACAGTACCCACGAGGAAGGAGAGAGAGCTGGTGGGAAGTAGGGCTGGGCTGTCTAAAAATCCAAGGCTTGCTCTCACTGGGCTACCACCTCTAGCCATGCCTCTACTCCATGGGTTCCATTCCTCAAGCTCTGGATAGTGTCACCAGTTGATAACCATGTTGAGGACATTTCACATCCAACCATAATGGAAGCGGAAGTGGACATTTCAGAAGCTCCTCCCTGCTCTGTGCTCAAGGGTCCTTCTCCACCCATCCCAGAAGTACTCAGTCATCCAGCCAGAGGACTGTCACAATGTTCTGACTATTCGGGAGTCTTTGAAGGCTGATCTGTAACAGGACATGTCTTACTAGAATCAAACTGCCCACCCCATGCTGTTAATGAAGGAGGGCAAGGGAAAGACTTGGAGCATGCATGCCTCCAATGCTACCCATCTTGTCCTTGTGGGTGACTCAAAGCACACACCCAATAAATGCTAGGAGAGATCAGGAGGGAGTGGCAGCCACCACCACATGCGACACTTTATTGGTTCCCCTGACATTTTAATCATTCCCACTATTTAGCTAGCTCTTCTGCGGACAAACACAGGTTTGAATGACAGCAAATTCTATTTTGGGGCCTTGGAGCCCCGCCAAGCACCCAGAGTCACTGTATACAATTTGCCTTTCATAAGCAACAGCTTCCTCCTAGTATAAGCCCTTTGTGGGCTGGAATCATGACTTCATAGTTGCCATGAGCAGGTTTCTTTTCTGTTATCCTCTATATAGAACCAGGTTCTTCCTAGGCTGGATGGCAGCTGACTGCATCAGAGGAAGTTATCTGTTAATTTTCATAACTAGATGACCAAAACACCTGACAGAAAAAAGCAAGGACTGATTTTTGGCTCACTTTCAGAGGCACTGTTTCATGTGGTGGTTTGAATGAGAATAGCCCCATTGGCCCAATAAGTACTTGATCCCCAGGCGGTAGTGCTTTTTAGGTAGGTCTGGGGGGTGTGGCCTTGCTGGAGGAAGTATGTCACTGGGAGTGGGTGCTTGCCACAGAGTGGTTCCAAAGCCATGGTCCAGTCTTAGTTCACTGTCTGACTCCTGCTCATGGATTGGGATATGGACTCTCAGCTAAGAATGTTGGGAGCAAGGCTTGATCTTCAGGGCACAGTTAAAGGTAGAGGCCCTCAGAGATGCAGAGATGAGGGTTCTCGGTCCTAGAAAGGGCTGAGGGAGTGCAGTGAGCTGACTGCTGCAAGTTACCTGCTCTTTGTCATCTGCAGAGTAGGGATGGTGGCCCCTGCTCTGCTGCCCTCTGAAGACACTCAAGGGGGAGTAACTGAAAATGATGCCTGGAAGGGCTCTGTAAGCCAGGCCAGAGGGAAGTTCAACTACTTTTCTACACAAGAATTCTCCTTTCAAATACACCAGTAATGCCTATTGTGTTTGAAGTTACCACTAGACTTTCTTTGGAAATTCAAAGATGATTTGAACAGGATACCTGACCAAGCACTGAGAAGTTTGAGATAACCACAAAAGTAGAAAGGAGAGGGAGAACACTCGAGTTAGAGGACAGTCTGTACCCCCAGAAACTCATTGTAGAGACACTAGAGCTCAGAGGAAGGAGAGGGAAAGGACAAGGGGAAGGAGAGCATCAGACCCTGATCCTGCTATTCCTCATCTTCACTCCATCCCATTCCACTCCAGTATCCGCTAAGTCTTCCCTGCCTCTTTTTCAGCCTAGATGCTTCTTTAGCCATCTAAAACTCGCTCCAGGCTTGTCCAAAAAGACCAAACCATTATGATACGAGTCAGCAGTTACTAAGCTTAGTAGCTCATAGTAAGACCATAGTAAGCTATTGAGAATCTTGAGTAGGTGTGGAGTGTATAGCCTGGATATGAACAGAAAGGGCATGTACCCCTTCTTGTTCCCATATATCATGGTGCTTTGATATCATGGAACCCGGATCTCCAAGAAAATGAGGTCTCTTAATGGGCAAAACAGTGGCTTAGAAGGCAAATAAGAAAGGAAAGGATAGGATAGGCTGAGCCTCATCATCATCACTGTGTGGCCTGGCCAGCTCCATTCCCCTTTGCCTTCCAACTTCACACCTGTAAGATGAGGGGAGTGCAGAGTAGTAGGATTTTGTTTCTTGTTTAGGGGATGTGATAGTTTGAGCCCGGGTCTTACTATGAGCATAGTCAGACCTTGAACTAATTATCCTTACTATGAGCATAGGCAGGCTTTGAACTCATTATCCTTCTGCCTTTTCCTCCTTGGTGCTGAGGAAATAGATGTGAGCCACTGTGTTTGGCTTTGACTGGTAATTTTTGGATTGAAGAATATTTACAAGACATAGTGTTGGCTTATGCCTCTAATCCCAGCACTGGAGAGGCCAAGGGATTTGGGATTAAAGGCCAGAGGATGCTACACAGTGAAACTCAGGCAAGGGCAGGAAAGTGAGAGAAGAAGAGATCAGTTCTGAGAGATTAAGGGATCCTTGTAAGGAACACAAGGAGTGCCTCTGGGACCTTATAGGAAGATTGAGAAGGAACAAGAAGACACACCCAGAACACTCTAGTACCACGTCCTTCTCCAATCAAAACAACTCTGCTTTTCTCTGCTTTCTATGTCAGAGCTTACATATTTGAAAATTACTGAACTTGACATTTATGACATCAGTTACAAATGGAGATCTTAGAGGTGTACTGTGATCACATCCCACTCTGGAAGCACTGAACCTGTGACAACTGTCTTGACATTTGCTTGTGGTCAGTTGGATGTAGAAGAAGTACTTGGGATGGGGCTAGGAGATCTGCACAAGGCCACTGTGGGCTATGATGAGGTCATGTGGGTAGAGGACTGAGGCTCCACCTGACACCTGGTCATTGCTGGATACAGGGTGCCCCTGCTGGTGAAGAGGAGCTATTTTATGGCTTGGAATTACAGATTACCCGTGAATGGTGTATGCTGGCAGTGTTGTATAGATTAAAACTGGTCTCATGCCATGATATGTACTGGTAATTACTGCAAATAAGACAAGAAGCATAACACTTCCAAATGCTTGGGATAAAGGAGAAACTAAACCCATAGAATGACTCTCTGAGATTTCTTCTTATCAAGGAAAAAAACAAACTGTTTTTAAGTTGACAGGATAAAGAAAGAGAGTAGTGACTTCCAGGAAGAAGGATACAATGTGCAGATGTCCTTTTGCCAGGAAATTCAAAGGCCTTAAAAAGGGTTATTTGGCTCTGCAAGAAATGTGAGAAGTCAGAGTTCTGGTTAAATAAGATCAACCTGTACAATTTCAGAGTTGGTTTTTTTTTTCCTCTGAAGGGCATGGGGTCAGAGAAAACAGAGTGGAAGAAGGCAGGATCTTTGGAGATGGTAGATCCAGCCAGTGTGGAGACAGATAGGCTATGCAGCTCAGAGAAAACAGTGCCAAGAGAAGACAGTGTGTAGGATAGTTAGAGCAATAGGTAGATGGATGTCTGCAGAGAGGTGGAGTAGATGGAAAAGCAGATAGATGGCAGGTAAGCCAAGGGGAAGGGTATATAACTGGGTGGACATGAGATAATATAGTCATGAGTGGATGAAATGATGGAAAGGACGATGCAGTGGGTGGGAAGGGATGATTATGTGGGTAGGTGAGAAGACTGTGTGTGTGTGTGTGTACACGTACTGATGGGTGGGTGGATGGATTGACACATGGATGGAAAAATGAATGGATGAGTGGTTAAGTGTATCAGGACTAGACAGAAAAATTAGTAAGCAGTAAAACATGGAAGAGATTTATGGATGAGTAGAGAGAGGATTTATATTTTTCCTCACCTCGACAAAATACCGAACACAGGCAACTTAAATAAAGGAATCTTCATTTCGGGCTCATGGTTTTACAAGTTACTGTGGGTCCAAAGCGAGACAGAACACTGTGGTGGGAGCAAATGCTGAAGCACAGCTGGTCACCTTGTGTCAGCCAGGAAGCAAGGAGGAAATAAAGAACTAGACCTGCATAATATATAGTCCCCCCAAACAACCCTCCAGTAGCTTAACTCCAACCAGGCCTCACCTCCAAAGATATTCATACACTCTCAATAATACCATCAACTTAGGAATCCATCAATGGAGTCATCAGTGATTAGATCAGATCCCTCTATGAATAGATTCACCAGTTGAAGACCAAGCCTTTCTGATCCTTGGGGGCAAAAGCATTTCAGATCCAGAAAGGGGATGTGGTTGTCTCCACAAGGATGGATGGGTGGGTTGAAAATGGATGGAAAAAGTAGCTGCTGGGTAGGTGGGAAGAGGGATGTGGGAATGGGTGTGTAGCTGGTTGAAAGGGGCTACACAAAAGGATAAAAGATGAATGGGAAGATGGGTGAGTTGTGGACCAGGTGATCCTTGCTGGATACCTGGTTTGGGGCTGCCATCATGCCTAGCTGTAGAATTTCTGGCACACATACCAGGAAAGATGGCATAGAAAGAAAGATCCCAGGCAGTGATGTGATCAGAATGTTATTCCACTCTATGTTCTGTGCCCACCTCTGAACCACTGGATACAGAAGGTAGAGCTGAGGCACAGCCAGCCCACAGGTCACCACCAGCTTTCTGGTACAGTGTCATGTACCCTCCAGTGACTGGATACTAAGTTATCTGGGGAACACAGCGTGGCCCTAGACTTCTTGATGATATTCAAACGATACTGTAGGTTTGTCTCTGCAGACATATGTCTAGTCTCTAGGTGAATGGATGAACTGTATTTGCTTTAAAACTTAATGTAACAAGAAAATACACAAGAGCATAGTTCATGATGTGTTCTGTTCTAGAGTCATATTTTAATGCTTGACACATTCTGGGCAGTTCCCTGGCACTGGTTTTATTTAATGAACACATGTTATACAATTTTTCAAGCACTATCCCTCTGCAATTAAAATGCATTAACCATTTTGACCGAATTACATTTCTAAAGGTAAAGTCCTCAGTGAGAAACAGCATTCAGGTATCCCTGAAGCAGAAGCCAGATGGGAGTTGTAAATAGGAAGACAGGCCTGGTAAGGCTGATTGTTCTGGTCACATGGCTCTTCTCTACCCTGAGACTGCATGTCAGGTGATTGTCAGGCCTGGCTCTATGGTGAAGTGTAGGGAGGCTGGGACAAGGACCTCTGCTGTTTGCTTAGCAGCCTGAAATGAGCAAGCATTGAGAGACTACTCATTTTGTGCCTGACTCTTGGATCGTCTGACTAAAGGACCCTGAAACAGGAGAAAAGAACACCAGACAGCTTGAATGGATATGGGCTTCAGGGAGGGTTAGACATTCTTCTCCATCACCTTAGCTCTATTCTGTAGTCAGGGTAATTAGCACTCCAGAATCCACATGTGCACATTTCACATTGGGAAGTAGATTCAGGTCACCTAGAGCAAGTGTTTCCAAATCGTGTTCCCTTAAGCCCTATGAACTGCTGTGCACTGCCAGCTTTCGTTAGTTTATTTTTAATAAGTATATTTATGTTTGCATGTTTATTTATTGTAGTGCTGGGGATCAAGAGCCTACATTTGGGGTAAGCATTGTGCCACTGAACCACACTGCTAGCCTCTCACTGGTGGATTCTAGGCAGGTGCTCTACCACTGCGATGCATCAGTCTCTTGCCAGTTTTCTGCTGGTTGTATTTTGGCTTCATTTAGCAATTAGTTTGAGAATAAAAATTCTACCACTTAAATATACTTAAATACCACTGATATGGCACAAATCACATTTAAAAACGTGTGTACAAATTATAATTATATATAATTTATATATATATATATTATGAAATAGACAAAGCCTACAAATATATTGCACACATCAATGCACTACATTCTATTGAAGGGACTTGGAAGAGCTTATAAAAATGCATGTTGCATGATAGGACACATTAAGAAAGAAACGAGTGGAAGAAAATGTTGAAATGAGTCTGAGAAAATGTGCATGAGAGATGGATCTGAGTCCTATTCAGATCCATATTCAGGTCAGGTTATTGAGCCTGGCTCCCTGTGGATCTAGGACTGGTTCTTAGCCCCAGGTGGAGGCTGTGTATGGAGCATCCAGCCACTCTGCACAGTGGGCATCTGGGGAGAATGAGAGTGTTTAACCATCAGCCCTTCAAACGCTGCATCTCACACTGCAGGCAGTGTGCAAAGAGACAGGGAGACATGAAGCTGAGTCATAGTCTCCCCTCTCTCTGGCTCACCCTTTGCCAGAAGACATGGGTGTCAGAAAGTAAACACACCCACAGCAGCCCACATGCAGCCTAGAGGAAACTGAATCTGCTCTAGAGGCCCTGGGACAAGGGGAGTCTCTAACCTGATACTAGAAAGGAACTCTTGGGAGGGGGGAGACAGGTTAGTGGGGGGCACGGAGGATGGAACTAGAATGAGGCTGTGCCCAGATGAGAGTTGATGTGGTGAAAAGCTGTGCAAGGGGGAAGTACAGTGACAATGTCCAATAGAGGCAGAGATATTTTGGATATTCTTATGGGACCGCTGGGCTCAGCAGGGGAAGCCTGGTATACTCCAATGACCTGGAGTATAAAGGGTGATCTGACAATTAATGAGTCCACACAGTTAGCATCCTTATGGAGACATGCTTTGATTCACTCAAAGGAAGGAAGGGGCAGGTGAAAAATGGTCTGGAGACAGTTCAGAAGTTCTAGCCGGCTAGAGAGCCTAGAATTCACAGATACCAGGAAGCCACTTGCCATAACCCTCTACTGGCATTCTACAGCTCTGTAATGTTAGGTAAGTCACTAACTGACTCTAGGACTTACCCATAAAAGGAAAAAAAAAGGGGGGGGGGTTCCTCTTACTAAGGTCACTGTGAGCGGGTTAAAGGAGAGAATTCTCTCAAAGGGTAAGGTAAATTTCTAAGCACTAAGAATGATTTGGGTGCCTATTAGCACTGTATGGCCCCAAAGATTATCAAACCAAATCAGATAGGGTGCAGGATCTCTCCAGATGAGGACTGGCCCCCACACAGAAAGGCAGCCCCCACACACTCAGCTGCTGAGCTGAGGAGCCACTGCCCATAGCCACCTGGCTATGAAGAACGTGACCATTTTGAAATAGTCTGGCAAAGACCCGCCAACTGAGTTGGCCATTCAAGAAAGTGTTATATGAATGTGTGAAAATGTCACAAATGCAGCCAGAATGCTTGGCTCAGTGATAGACTCCACCAATGAAAGAGGGGCTGGGGTGTGGTTTAATGGATACGGCACCTGCCTAGAAGCCCCAGTGAGGGGCTGCGAAGTGTGGTTCAGTGCTAGTGCTCCTGCCTTGGATCCCTAGCCAGGGGCTGGAAGTTTAGTTTAATGGTAGAGTACTCGCCTAGAATGCACTAGTGAGGGGCTATGTGTGGCTCAGTGGTAGAGCAGCTGCCTAAAATCCCCAGTAAGGGGCTAAGGTGTGACTCAGTGGTAGAGCCCCTGCCTAGAATCCCCCAGTGAGGGGCTAAGATGTGGCTCAGTGGTGAAGCACTTGCCTAGGATACATCAGAGAGGGGCTGGGATATGGTTCAATGCTAGAACACCTGCCTGGAATCCCCTAGTGAGGGACTATAGTGTGGCTTAGTGGTAGAATACTAGGCTCCAACCCCAGCAATGCAGAAAATGTTAAATGAAACACATTATTCTGTGTACAATTAGCATGAAACAACAAGAAAACAATGAAAATATGTTAGAATTCAGAAGGAAACTCCTCCCAGTTCTTGCTCTGGAAGTTGGGCTGGGCTCCAACTGTGACTAGTGGGGAAAAATGACTTTTTCTTCTTTGGTTTAGGAGAGGCATAGGTGGTGGCTGTAGTCTACTGTGTGGACAGAAGGTATACAGCCTGGGTGGTCTTTATTTGTATCAGATAAAGACAGGGGACTTTTCATTAAACTTGGGTCTCCAGCAGACAGTTAGTGTGCCTTGATGTAAGTATAGCCCATGAAGTATTTGGAGTAGCCTGGCACTGGACACTGCCCACTGTTTATCTGAAACCTCAAAGTTATCTGTGTGACCTGTAATTTATCTGGAAATCCTGAACTTCAGCCAAGTTAATTCTTTTCACCAGATCTCAGTTTTTTCAGTCTAAAATTTGTGTGTGTGTGTGTGTGTCTGTCTGTCTGTCTGACTGACTGACTGTGTGTTTTAAGTACACTTAGCGTGGGGTGTTGTACACATCTATAATCCTAATACTCAGAAGGCTGATGTACAAGGATTAAGTAGAGATGTTAGTGCCTGGCTTTCTGTGCCTTAGTGACTGAGGCTGACTCCCTGGCAGAGGCAACATGCAGTCAAGACATAAAGGATGGATCAGTCCAAGAGAAGCAGAGGCACTGGTTAATTGTACAGGTTCATTTTGAGGGCTGGCAAAGACAATGGACCAGTGTACATGGCTGGATGTGTGGTACTATCGGGATGGTCAAGAGAGGTTCTCATGGTGGCACTGAGGTGGCAGTCCTTTCCTCTGTAGTGGGGATCTGTCCAGGGCTCTGCACCATAGGATGCCTTCTCCAAGTATATGCATGAAGCAATTTGGGCATTGTTGGCAATGAGGTGAGGAAAATATTTTAGAAACCCAAGGCCACCATTAAGCTGCGACAGAGAAATGACTCAACTCCATGGTTGTACTCTGTGTGTTTTACTCACCTATGATAAGTTTGGGTAATGTATAGAAAGGTTTATGAATTGAAAGATTAGTCCCCAGATGGTGGCATTGTTAAGAGATGACTGCGCCACAGTCCAACTCTACCAGTCCAACTGCACCACCACCTCCATGGCTGGAGTCAGCCATTGCTGGATTCATAGCTGAAATGATTTGTTAGGAAGAGGAAGATCATTGCACCAAGAGGGAGTCAGCCACTGAGGGTGTGGCATTAAGGATATATTTCACCCAGCACCCTTGTTCTCTGCTCTTTGTATCTGGTTTCCATGCGGTGAGAGGCATGCCCCCATTGTGCCCTTCTGCCGTCATGTTCTACCTTCTCACAGCCTCAAAGCAGTGATCCAGTGGACCATGGACTGACACCTCTGAAAGCACCAGCCAAAGAAATCCTTCCTCCTGTGAGGTGATTTAGTGAGGTATTTTGTCACAGTAATAAAAAGTGACTCAAGTACTCTAGAAGCAGGTATCCTCCTTCCACTGTGTAGGGTGGGGGACTAGAGGAGTTGACTTAAGCAGGAAGCCTCATGGGCCTGGGTAGGATGAGTAGGCAGAAAGCCACCAGCAAAGGGCACAGGCCCACATCTCAACTACAGTCTATGCCCCCAGATCCCATGGCAGGTTTTTTCCTAAGAGATATCTACTTCCTTTAAAACACAACAGTATTAGTTAGTTGCTTCTAGTTTTTGCCCCATTTACCAGCACATATTAATTTTATAACAGAAATGAGTTCCACCCAAACAAACTCCCTCAGTGCTCAATTATTCCTCACAGGCTCCCTTTGGATAAATATCCATGAAGAGGCTTTAATTAAAATGTCAAAAGGGGAGGCAGCTTTGCATGGTGCCATCTTCCCACTCAGCAGCAAGCTGGACTCACGCAGAGTCCATCAGGGGAACTGAGAACTGGGCTTGCCAGGAGGGTCAGCCCCATGTCAGAGAAGGGGCCTGCACCTGCCCACTGCACAGCTGAGCACAGACCTAGTAGGATCCAAGCCAGACTCCTTCTGGGTTCTGAGCCAGAGCTGGCTCAGACTCTGTGAACTTGGACATTAACAAATGGCAGGGTGTGAGGATGTATGTGACTGAGAAACGGTATACAGGAACCCATGCTCAGAGGCAAGGGTGGTGGCTTGCAGCTCATCTGGGCCCAGGCTGGTGGTCATGAGGTCAAAGACTTGGAGATTCCTGCTGAGAAGGTCATCCAGCCTCAGTGGAAGGAAAAGTGGGATCAGGGGTGCAGGTGCCTGGGCATTTCCAAAATTTGTATGCTAATAATATGTGCCTCCTAATTTTCATGTCAGATTAGAATTTACTTTCTGTTGAAGACTCTAAGGACTTTGATTTCCACCCCTCTACAAACCAGGTTCCATTCTCATGTGGCCATGTGCTTCACTTTGTCAATAGGCTCTGAAGAAAATAGGCCAGAGAGGCAGGAATTGGGGGAGTGAGAGATTGTGATGAAGAATGAAGGCCAATCCCCTGAAGTGACAGGTTGCCTTAGTAGCAGCCTAGGCTTCTGGATGATATGTAGAGAGGGGATCAAATGAGACATTGACCTTGGCCAGGATGCTGCCATACTTTCTTGGCTCTCCTTTAGAGGAGGAGGGGTTGGTCTGCTGCTCTCACAAAGAGGACAAGTGCCCCTGCTATGGCAGGGTCTTCAGAGCAGGTCTTAGAAAAGGAGGTCTCTCTTTAGCCTTGAATGGAGGTTCAAGTTCAAGGGCTAGGCTTTTGTTTCATCCACAGAGGCTACAAAAGAAGAAAGCAATACAATTGAATGTGAGCGAGTAAGGACCCTCATCTAGCATACTTGGCGTGGGTCCCTAAGTTTTCTAGCCAAGAAATCTTTGTTCAGAAGACAGGTTAGAACCTCCCAAAGTACAAAGCAGCTTTCAGTGGCCATAGTATGCTCAGTAGAAGGGGGCAGGGAGCAGCTGCAAATATACCCTCCAGGGTTCCTCCTGAAATCACAGCCAGGTTCAAGGCTAGAATGACTGCATATGAAAAGATGGAGTAGTACCAACCTTTGGACCAGCTCTCCCGCTGCCTGCACTGTATGTGTGCACATTCTGCAGAGCTCTGCAGAGGGAGGCACAAATAGTCAAAGCCTGCAGTTCCAGCCTGCAAAATGAGCTTCAGCCCACTCAGGCCACCCGAGCCAGAATCAGCTTGCTGACCTAAAAATATCATAACTCTACTTATACTTCCCAGGCCTGGAAAAAAGAAAGAAAGAAAAAGTGCAGTTTTCGAACAACTCTGAAAAGCCCCTAGCCAAGTGCTGTATGTGTTCGAGCTGCTGAGCAGATCAGCCTTCCCCCAGCCCTGCCACAGCTCTCAGCCTGCTGAATCATTAGATAGGCTGGTTGGGTGGAGAGGTTCCTCAGCTCTCCATATGCCCCAGACCAGATGCCCCAGGCTCACATGTGGGTACCAGTGCCAAACCCACAAGGTTCCCTGTTAGTTAGACTTGTGTCACTGTGGCAAAATAGCCAACATGAACAACTTTAAAAAAAACCAAACCAAAACAAAACCTTTTATTTTGTTCCATTTCCAAGGCTTCTGTCCCTGGCTCTATTGCTTGGGGCCTACAATGAGGCACAGCATTATGGTGGGGGCCTATGATAGTGTGAGACTATTCATCTCATCATGGGCAGGAAGGGGAGAGCACAAGACACACTACAAGTGACCTGACTCCCTCCAACTAGGTCCTGCCTAAAAAGTTTCCAAGACCTCATAAAATGTCACTGGTACCTGGGAACAAAGCTTTCATTCCGTGACGGGGAGACCTCAAATCACAACTGTAGACCACCATGGGAGCTTCGTTCACAGGATTGGATTCTACACAGAGAGCAAAGCAAGAATCAAGAGGAAGCTCCGACACAGCCTCCTCCTTTCCTTTATCAAGATATTAAATGGCTTCAACAATTCTGTACACTTTTCTGACAGGGCTTTAGAAATCTTCTGTTGCTGGATAAATAGAAATGAGGAATTTCCCAGACAAAGGATGCTTAGATTGAGATGTGTGCATGTGTGCATGTGTGCGTGTGTGTGTGTGTGTGTGTGTGTGTGAGAAAGAGAGAGAGAGAGAGAGAGAGAGAGAGTATATACATGCAAGCACATCCACTCATATTCATTGTATTCTTTCTGTTTTTCTTCATTATTATATTTATTTATTATCTGCACTTCCCATTTGTCCTCTGTTTCCCTACTTCCTTTTCCTCTCTACCTTCCTCCTTCCTTTTCCTCCTCTTACACAAACATGGTGTCAGGTCTCAGTATGTAATCCAGGCTGACGAAACTTTTAATCCTTCTGCCTAAGTGTTGAGATTATGTGCCACTCCACTTGATTCAGAGTCTCTTTTAAATGATTCCAGAATATCTATTTTCCTTCTCACTTCCTAAATGATAAACATTAATTTTTTACCTTCATCTTGAGCTAAAGACAGTTCAGTTTCATTAAGAACAATCAATCCGGGTGTGGTGGCGCACGCCTTTAATCCCAGCACTTGGGAGGCAGAGGCAGGTGGATTTCTGAGTTTGAGGCCACCCTGGTTTACAGAGTGAGTTCCAGGATAGCCAGGACTACACAGAGAAACCCTGTCTTGAAAAACAACAACAAACACCAACAACAAAAAAGAAAAATCAAGGCAGCAGTGCTTGGTTTGAGGTGAAGATGAATGAGCCAGACTGCGTCCCAGGGCTTTCCTCACCTTCCAGGCTGCCCAAGTTTCCAGCTTTATTAAGACTAATATACTTGTGTGTACTCCAGCACTATTCCTTGTTCTCCTCTGAAGGGGAAGAAATAGATGAAGAGGCTGTTAGCATCCAATCAGTTCAGCTTACCACCTATCTATTCAGTCTCTATTCAGTAGCCTAGGAGTGTCAGAAAGGAGATTAGTGAGCCCATCCCAGCTGGGCCAAACACATCTATCCAGCACTGTCTACTTGTGCTCTACAAGGTCAAGCAGAGTTGCACTTATCAGTTCAGATAGCAGTGAACAGTTTTGGCTGTATCTGGAAGTCTGGGAGGTAGAGACTCAGGCCCCACATACAGAGTAGACCTGTAGCCCAGTGCTAGACATCACAACAGGAATTCTCCATTGAAGAACATGACCCCTTGGTCATTAAGATCCAGGGGTATTTTAAAAATAAGTAGACGAGGAGACAGTTGCCTATGTTGGAAAAGTTCCCTCTTGGGAGCACATTCACAAAATTCCTTTTTGAGTTCTGTTCAGATGAGATTGTGGTCATAAGTTTGTTCTTGGAGTTGGTTCTCTCCTTCCACCTTTACATGGTTCTGGGGATTGAACTCAGGCCACCAGACTTTCAAGTATGCTTAGCCATCTTGCTAGCCTTAAAATGTTATATGTATTTATTTATGTGGTGCTGGGGATCAAATCCAGGGCCCTGTACATTTAGATAAGTGCTGTCTCTCTGAGATACAGTCCTAGATCCTGCTGTTTGTTTGCTTATTTGTAGACAGGGCCTCATGTTGTAGCTCAGGTGGACCGTCCTGGCTGAACCTCCTGAGTATTAGAATTGCAGTGTCCAGCACTCCTGCCTTACACTGGCTTTTTCTAAAACTTTTGCTTGCATGGCACTGACTATTTGGGCCTCTTTTGTTTATGTGTTGTATGGGCTGTGTTTTGCTGTATGACAGAAGACCTTAAAACCTCAGTGACTTTGGTGTGACAACATAGGAATTTATACAGCTACGTGATTTGTCTGAGTCCATCAGGGCATTTCCTCACTTGGTCTCTGCTGGGCTCATCTAAGCAGTTGGTACCAATTTCATTGGTTAGTCCAGAGGGACCTCAGCTAGGACATCCCATTACCCTCATCCTTCAGCAGGGTGACTCAGGCTTAGACAGCTCATTCTGAAAGTTCACATCCCATGATACTCCACTAACTACAACAGGACTTGTTGGGGGAGGGAGGACACTAATCATAGGATGTGCATGGTGGAGACTGGGAAGCCTTTTAGTGACCATTTTTGTAGCCTATTTTTTTTTTTAAAGATTTATTTATTTATTATATGTAAGTACACTGTAGCTGTCTTCAGACACTTCAGAAGAGGGCGCCAGATCTCGTTATGGATGGTTGTGAGCCACCATGTGGTTGCTGGGAGTTGAACTCTGGACCTTCGGAAGAGCAGTCGGTGCTCTTACCCACTGAGCCATCTCACCAGCCCCTGTAGCCTATTTCTATGGTATTGCTTAATCTAGATCCCAGTTTAGTGACGCCAGCCCCACACATACTAATTTTCTGGCATATGTTACAAGACCCAGAGAGATGAAGAGGGGATTACACAAGCAGTTAGCAGCAGGAATAGGCTTTGGAACCCAATTGCAGCCTCCAAGCAGATATCCAAATTGGATGCCCCACAGACATTGATTTCTACTTTTCATAGGCTACATCTTAGACAACTACCATGTGATCCTCCAGTCTCTGGTGCTTCCACTTCTGGCTCAGCACAGACTAGAAAGCTGCTTTTTACATAATGAAGATTGAACTCAGGCCTCTGTGAATATTATGGACCACTGAGCTATGTGTGTGTGTGTGTGTGTGTGTGTGTGTGTGTGTGTGTGTGTGTGTGTTTTATCTGCAAATTTTTAATCTTGAGCAAGCAAAACTCTTAATAGTGACTGTGACAGTTAAGGGGCACTTGGCGGAAAGTTTAAATCTCCTTTCCTCTCCTGTGCCCACAGTTCCACCCAGCCATCCATCCCCTGCCTGGCTCACATTCCCATTGGTTACTTCTTTGGCCACTGCAGACATTGATGGTTTGAAATTCTGTATACAACTGCACCAGCTTTTAGACACCACTCATGTTTGTTTCTGTCACCTCTAGGGTTTGCAAGAATGTAAAGATCAATATCTAGATACTGGAAAGTTCGCAGGATGTCTGGGATCCCAAGCTCTATACACCCAAGAAGTACCCCTGTCCCCTATAGTTCTATTCTAATCCATGTGCCAGAGAGCCCCTGGATTCCATCCAGACCCCTAGCCATCCATCAACTCACTCATCACCACATCTG
Source organism: Mus caroli (assembly GCF_978045245.1). Classification (NCBI taxonomy): domain Eukaryota; kingdom Metazoa; phylum Chordata; class Mammalia; order Rodentia; family Muridae; genus Mus; species Mus caroli. Next base: position 106,436,522 of record NW_028227263.1, on the reverse strand, counting down.
TCTTCCTAGCAGTGTATGACAATGAGAAGGTACAAAGGAAGATGACAGTCCTTGGAGCAATCAATGCACTGTGATTTTCTCTGTCAGTGATGACCAGAGGTTGAGTGGACAGACCGTGGGAGGGCAGAATGGAAACTGTCTGGAAAATTATGATCTGAAGGCCAGCGTATCTGGATGGAGTTCTTTCCTTGAACTTCTCAGCTGGGGTCAGGGCAGTGCACAGAAATAGAAGCTCTGGTGACACTGGTCACAGAAAGAGGTTGCTGTCTCCTCACTCCATAGTGTGAGCCAGTGGCAGTCTATATATGGGCAGCTGGAGTCATAGAGCTTCTAACTGGAATCTGTTCAGCTCCTTGCATGGGGCATGAGTTCTATGACACACGCAGTTGCAGGAAGAGCAAGATGGACAAGTGAGTACGGGAAATGCTTTGGATCCAATTATATAATGCCTAGGTATGCACCTGGTGGCCAGCTTACCACCCTCACATATCCATGTTTACTACCGCACTAGCCACAACCATCAAGGTACTGAATCAGCCTAAGTGCTCCGGAGATGAGTGGGTAAAGAAAATGGCATTATATGTACAGATTAGGATTTTATTGAGATGAAATTATGATAGTTTCGAGAAAAAACAAGTATTATGTCTTTCTAGGCTTTAAATTCCCCCCTCATCCTCCCCCTTTCTCTTTCTCTCTCTGTATCCCTTTGTTATGAAAATAGAAGGAACACTATTTAGAAAGGAGACCAGTAGTACTGGTGACTGAGTGGGGCTGTATTGAAGCAAAGTCTGATGAAGAACATGTATGGAGAAAGTTAGGATGAAAACGATAATTTTGGATGGTAATTAAATGAACAAATGTTACCTCCTCGTCTTCCTCCACTCCCCCCCTCCTCCCTATGATCCAAGGCTCAGGGAACATCTAAGACCAGAGGACCGGGATGTATGCTATGAGATTGTGTCTTACATGTATAACAAGGAATTGTACCTATGAAATCTCAACAATATGGCTGCCTAAACAAGACCTGCACAATTGCAAGAACAGTTGACATACTAACAGAGATGGGGGGAACTCATAAAGTCTCACCCTTCAATGAAGGGATATAGGCAATGTATGAAGAGAAAGCATTCCTCTCCTTGGATGAGCCCCTTAATAGCTATCCAGTCTCACTAAATACATACACATATGAGCAACAGAAAATCAACACACACACACACACCCCACATGCAGAAATGGATAGTAATAGTTAGGGAAGACATAAATTTGAGATAGTTGGTTGGGCTATGGTGGAGGAGTTAGAGGGGAGAAGGGAAGGGTGAAAATGTTATAAATGTAATTCTCATATATTAATTTCTCAAAAAAAACCCTAATATCAAGAACTGAAAAGAAAGGAAAAGATTGGTAGTTCTTTTACATGTTTATTCTCTGATTTCATTCTTTTTAATTAGATATTTTCTTTGTTTACATTTCAAATGCTATCCCCTTTCCTAGTTTCCTCTCTGAAAATCCCCTATACCTTCCCTCCCGCCCCCCTCTCCCCAACCCACCCACTCCCACTTCCTGGTCCTGGCATTCCTCTGTACTGGGGCATATGATCTTCGCAATACCAAGAGCCTCTCCTCCCACTGATGGCCAACTAGGCCATCCTCTGCTACATATCCAGCTAGAGATACAAGCTCTGGGGGTACTGGTTAGTTCATATTGTTGTTCCTCCTATAGCGTTGCAGACCCCTTCAGCTCCTTGGGTACTTTCTCTAGCTCCTTCTTTGGGGACCCTGTGTTCCATCCAATAGATGACTGTGAGCATCCACTTCGGCATTTGCCAGGCACTGGCATAGCCTTACAGGAGACAGCTATATCAGGATCCTGTCAGCAAAATCTTGTTTGCATATGCAATAGTGTCTAGGTTTGGTGATAGTTTACGATTTGTATCCCCAGGTGGGGAAGTCTCTGGATGGTCATTCCTTCAGTCTCAGCTTCAAACTTTGTAACTCCTTCCATGGGTATTTTGTACCCCATTCTAAGAAGGAACAAAGTATCCACAGTTTGGTCTTCCTTCTTGAGTTTCATGTGTTATGCAAATTGTATCTTGGGTATTCTGTTTCTGGACTAACATCCACTTATCAGTGAGTACATATCATATGTGTTCTTTTGTGATTGGGTTACCTCACTCAGGACGATATCCTCCAGATCCATCCATTTGCCTAAGAATTTCATAAATTCATTGTTTTTAATAGCTGAGTAGTACTCCATTGTGTAAATGTACCACATTTTCTGTATCCATTCCTCTGTTGAGGGACATCTGGGTTCTTTCCAACTTCTAGCTATTATAAATAAGGCTGCTATGAACATAGTGGAACATGTATCCTTATTACAAGTTGGAACATCTTCTGAGTATATGCCCAGGAGAGGTATTGCTGGATCTTCCGGGAGTACTATGTCGAATTTTCTGAGGAACTGTCAAACTGATTTTCAGAGTGGTTGTACCAGATTGCAATTCCACCAGCAATGGAGGAGTGTTCCTCTTTCACCACATCCTTGCCAGCATCTGCTGTCACATGAATTTTTGATCTTAGCCCTTCTGACTGGTGTGAGGTGGAATCTCAGGGTTGTTTTGGTTTGCATTTCCCAGATGAATAAGGATGTTGAACATTTTTTCAGGTGCTTCTCAGCAATTCGGTATTCCTCAGGTAAGAATTCTTTGTTTCTAGTTATTTGGTTTTCTGGAGTCTAACTTCTTGTGTTCTTTATATATATATTATTCCCCAATCGGATTTAGGATTGGTAAAGATTTTTTCCCAATCTGTTGGTGACCTTTTTGTCTTATTGGCAGCGTCCTTTGCTTTACAGAAGCTTTGCAATTTTATGAAGTCCCATTTGTCGATTCTTGATCTTACAACACAAGCCATTGGTGTTCTGTTTAGGAATTTACCCCCTGTGCCCATATCTTTGAGGCTTTCCCCCACTTTCTCCTCTGACTTTTAGTGTTTTTGGTTTTATGTGGAGTTCCTTGATCCACTTAGGCTTCAGCTTTGTACAAGGAGATACGAATGGATCAATTCACATTCTTCCACACGATAACCACCAGTTTAGCTATCACCATTTTTTGAAAATGCTGTCTCTTTTCCACTGGATGGTTTTAGCTCCTTTGTCAAAGATCACGTGACCATAGGTGTGTGGGTTCATTTCCAGGTCTTCAATTCTATTCCTTTAATCACCCTGTCTGTCACTATACCATTAACATGCAGTTTTTATTACAATTTTTCTGTGTACTTTTACATTACTAAGATTGACACTATTACTACACATTCAGACCCAGCCTTGCTGAGGAAGCCCCTCTTCTAACCTCATGGAGACAAGTGGGCCCAGCTGCTCCAGCAGCAGCCAAGGAAGGCAGCTTTGAAAAGCCTCTACACCATCTGTATATCTGGAGTTGTCCAGTGGAAGAGCCTCCCCAAACCCTCTAGGGTGCAGGGTTGCAGCCCAGATGGCTGAGAGTCCAGGGGAAATTTATAGGAGAGCAGTCAGCAGTGATGTTTTCCAGCATCCCATCTGGCAGTGGTTTCTCACAGCACCAAGGGAGAAGAGCAGAAATTCCCAAGAGAAGCAGCACATTTTGCAGCTCAGGAGCCAGGGGCTCTTGGATGGGCTTTCCCTGGCTACAGAGTGAAGCCTTTGCAACATCTGGACACTTTGAGAAGAGATGAGGAGCTGAGCAGTGGCCTGGAGGAGAAATGATGAAGACACGCATGGAGTGTTTGCACAGAGGAAAGCCTAGGTTTTGAAGAAAGGAGTGGACATGGTGCCATATTTATAGAATCTTGAGTATTAACTCATTCCAGGCTGTGAATCCTGAGTGCCATACCTGAAGGAGTGGCTTGACAGGACGTCATGGAAGGAAGGCTCACACACAGAAACATCAAACCATTTAAGAAAGGGCTTGTGTGTGAATGCTGAGCTGGGCCATTTAGTCAAGGAGGTTGGGGGAGGAGACATGGAGGCTGGAACTGTGTTTAGATGTGGCTTCTTCATTGAGGAAGTAGGGGAGGTGAGCCTTTGTGTCAAGGATATGTTGAACAATTATGGTGGGGACAAAAGAAGCAGGTTCTTTAGTAAAATAAGGCAGTGACTTGGACCTTTGAACTACAGTTGATTTAGCACTTCTGCCTCAGGGCAAAGGCACTTAAGTCTGACAACAATTGTTCCATCCTTTAACCTGAAACAGTCACCAGCAGCCTCTTGCTAGCTGGCTACTGTGTTTTCAGAAGCAGGAAAGCCTCCCTCTGTCCTGGACTGCCTCAGGGCTCCAGGTTCTCAGGATTCAAGCTGACTGTCCATCTTTTTCTTCACTTGCAGGTACCGGCCCAGGCTACAGTGCAGATCCTCTGCTGTCTCTGCTCTTGTTAGCACTACATAAGTTCCTGCACCCACTTCTGGGCCACTGACAGCCATCAAACCTCAGCAGGCACCCTGGGAGGACACCTTGCCACATGGACACAGGGACTGAGGGAAGCATGAAGAAGTCCATGCAAAAATAAATAAATCATATTTTTGGGGAAGTAACACAGATCTAGAAGACTTAAAATAATGCATCAATTTTCCAAATAGGATGGGGTGCAGGCCGTGCGGTGTGCATGGGGCGCCAAGTTCTTCACGGCAATGTATTTTTCTTTCCTCCACATTCCCTCTGAATCTTCATTTTGCACGAACTCTTGAGCAAGTCCCTTGAGGATAGTATGTAAAAAATGTTGGGTCAAAGCCTTTCTGACAAAGTAAAATATTTTTAGGAGATTATTGTGTTTAGAAAATTTTTCTTTGAATTTACATTTTCTTTGGGGGATTTTTCTTTTTTTATTAAATTATTTCTTTGGAGACATTTTGATTAAAAAGAAACATCATAATTAAAATTCACTGTCAATAATATTTATTTTTAAATAAAAATTGGAAACAAGGATATACAGTTGTTTATAAACTGTATTGTATATTGCTGAACAATAGTTGTATTAAAAAGAAAACCTTTTAAATAGACTTTCTACAGCCATGTATGACTGACTGTCAAGCTTCAGTGCCTGCTGCAGCCAGACACTGTGGCCTTCTCTTCTCAGACAGCATCTGTTGGGCCCCTGGCATGGAAGGAAGGCATCTCGGGACACCTGGCTGGGCCACAGAGAGCAGATGAGAATACCTGCCCAGCCTGTCAAGGGACAGTGGGCTTCCTAGAGGCAAGAATGAGTACGGTGAGAGACAGAGCCACGGTATGAGTCAAGAGGCAGACTTCCCCTCTTGCCTTCAGTAGATCTGCTGTGCACTTACCTACTGTGAGCTTATGGACCACCCTGTACTGGTCCTAGGTTTACTGATCCTCAAAAAGGGAGTCTGGAAAGATGGCTAATCTCTTGTACTCTCTTACCTTGCACCTACAGATGTCTTCTAGCCTCTGAGATATGAGTTGGGGATAGGTTGCATGTCTCAGAGATACAATTAGGCCCTGGTAGCTAGTTATTTTTCATTTCATGACAGCTCCATTAAATACCCAGTCTTGTGGTTTGTTTAAAATATAGCCAGACTTTTATACATATTGTTTATTTTGGGAGTTTTGTTTCAGTTTTGGATTGGTTAAATAATGGTTAAATAATTGGTTAAATGCTATGTTTTTCTTTAATGAGGTTGCATGCAATAACCTAGGCTTACCTGAAATTTCTGCATAGCACAGGGCATTTCTGAATTTATAAGCCTCCTTTGCCTCCTCAGTCTCCTAAATTTGGGGAGTATAGGTGTGAGACACACTGTCTGGCTTAACCTAGGTTTCCAATATGTATGGTTGTCATCATTGCTCAGCAAATGCTTTCTTTCTCCTCTGACCAAGTATGTGTTGTGACTACATTTTCTATCATCTAATGGCAGGTGGGCCCACAACACTCACTGGAAGAGCAGGCTAATTAAAGATACTTGGTTGCTGATACAAGGCTCGCTGAAACACTCTCCTCCAGTATGACCATAGGACCATTTAAAATAGCAAGAGCCTTCTGCTCCCCCAGCTAGGGGACACTAATGCCTGTCAAGAAGAAAGATTACACAGTCCTTAAAGAGAAAAGACCCTTACATACTTCAATCCTTTGATTTTGGAGGGACTGCTTGTTACTACAGCACAAACCTGCCTATCCTGACTAGTTCAGTATTTAGATGATCAATTGCTTAGCTAGGAAGAAAAGGAAAATCTTATGTTTGGAAAATCCCACATGTGCAGAGACCCTGGCATGCCCTTGGTGCTGTGTGAAACAACAACAAAAAAAAATCCTTAGGACCACTGTTTCTGTTGGATGCATAAGGCTGTTCCATGTTTCACTTCTATTGATCAGTACCAATGGAGCTGTAAATTTAATCATTTTGCCTGGTAGATAGTGCTTCTGTACAGAAAGGTCATCTGTTTTTATAGTGAACTCAACATTGTGCTGGGTTAATATCACTATATATCTTAGTCCTCTGTGCAAAAGGCACTTCCCAGATGTCAGCTTGAATGGAGCCATGTGTTAGAGAAAGGCTGATATGCCAGATGACCAGGGCAGGGGCGAGGGTGCTGAAATTTTTCTCCATCAACAAAGTCAGATCCTGATGCACAGGCAAAGTAGGCCAGGGCCCTAATGAGGTTCTCACTCTTGTGTAAAGGGAATGAGAAAGAAAGGTAGGTGACCTGTAGAGACTGCTGGATCTCAGAGGTGGGTGTGGTGGTGCATGTTTTTTTAATCCCACTACTCAAGTGGCAGAGGAAGGAGGATCTCTGTGACCTCAGGACCAGTGTTGTCTGCATAGAGAGTATCAGGCCAGCCAGAATCACATGATGAGACCCTGTTTTAAACAAAACGAAATCCCAACCAACCAACCAAACAAACAACCCCCCCAAAAAAAAACCAAACCCCAAATCAGCACCTGTAGCACAGAGGGATAAATATTTCATATCCTTGCATGGAGGACAGACTAGACATTTGGCCAAGGCTATGGTAAGCAAACAGTAGCAATTGTCAGATGCTCCAAGAACTAAATGACAAGAATATCAAGGAAGGGAATGTTTAACCCCTTGACACGTTCTCTACTCCAACCACAGGACAAATGGAGCTCACACAGAAGCTCTGAACCAAGCAGGAAGTAAGAGGGCCCTGTGAATTCGGTTACTGTCGTCCCAGTCCCAGCTGGATCACTGTGAGCACAAAAGGAGAAGTGTGCACCTGCAGATTCACAATGCAGACTGTGGGCTGTGTCGTTCTTGCAGCTCTCTAGGAAGACAGAAGCACAGCCTGTATTGAAATAGACATTCTGTATACAAACCTGGAAAGGCAAACATACCCAAACTGGAAAACCATAACACTTACTGCCTAAACTCCCTTTCCTCTTTATTATTTGTTTTTTGACAAAGACAGGCATGAGTAGGATTCAAGGAAGAGAGAACATTTCTATGTGACAACCACACATTGTGTTGTGGGGTGCTGTGGTCTCAGTCTGTAAGCAGCACCCAATCTGCTTACAGAACTGGAACTCTGTAGGTCAGTGTGGCAGTTACCTGACAATAAGAGCTGGAGGGGAAGAAAGAGAGCCACAGGATAATCCACAGAGTAAAAGAAAACAGGAGAAGGATGGGGAGGTTACCATGCCTAAGACTTACGGGAAACCCTGAATTCTGCAGTCCTGATAAAGATGACATGCTGGTACATCCCAAGGGCCAACTTACTCATATTCTTAGGCAGTAATCAGTCTTTAACAGCATATCCTTGGTGGGAACAGACAGAAATTCTTGGCATTCCACATGATGTGATATGATCAAATACAGTAACACTCTGAATTCTAATCTTACCCCAAGTCCATGTTTCTAGTGACAGCTCTGACCCAGGAGGAACAGGGTCTGCCTGACCCATCCAAGGTGGGCCTTGGTTTTAGGTACAAAGAGCTGGGCCACTTGGGGCTGCTGTGCTCAGGGGCTAAGGGGCTTCTGATGCTTCTGGATGAGGCCCAGCTCCTACGGCTTTGCTAGAAACCCCCTGGACATCACATTTATTGACAATGAGAGCTCCCATTCCACTAGCATTTTTGAGGTTTCAAACTCTGCTTTTCTTGGACAAGACATGGCAAGAGGTTCAGCACGTGAACATAGTTCATGCACGCATCTGCATTGTGCTCACATTCATATCTATAGGGAAGCTCCAGATAGTCTGGATGTTCAGACTTTGCCCAGTTACTATGATGTCCCTCAGGGATATCTGCTGTCACCAGCCAAGAACCAGGACAAGCCACCAAGCATAAGAGAATGAATACCCTTTCCCTTACTGTTAAAACCTTTATGCGGGCCTAGCAAACACAGAAGTGGATGATCACAGTCAGCTATTGGATGGATCACACAGCCCCCAATGGAGGAGCTAGAGAAATTACCCAAGGAGCTAAAGGGAACTGCAACCCTATAGGTGGAACAACAATATGAACTAACCAGTACCCCGGAGCTCTTGTCTCTAGCTGCATATGTATTGAAAGATGGCCTAGTCGGCCATCACTGCAAAGAGAGGCCCATTGGACTTGCAAACTTTATATGCTCCAGTACAGGGGAACCCCAGGGCCAAAAAGGGGGAGTGGGTGGGTAGGGGATGGGGGAGGTATGGGGGACTTTTGGGATAGCATTGAAAATGTAAACGAGGAAAATACCTAATAAAAAATAAATTAAAAACAAAAACAAAAACAAAAAAAAACCTTTATGCAATACCTGCCCCATTTTGCTCCTGCAAAATCAACATGAGACAAAGTATTGAAACGCTGGTAGTAGTGAGCACTTAAATGACAGAGCCCCACGGGTACCAAAACCATACTTCAGGTAAAAGAAAACATGACTTTGCATCTAGACTAATCTAGCAACTACAGAAAAACAAGCAAACAAAACTCAAAGAGTTCGATGTTGCCTGTACTCAATGCTTTAAAAGAATTGGATTGGAAAACAAAACAAAACACTTAGCAGCAAACACACATGGCATTCAGGAGATTGAGGCAGGGGATCTAAAATTTGAAGTCAGCCTAAGCTACATAGTAAGGTCCTGCCTGTACCAGAAACATAAAAAAGAAAAGAAAAAAATGTTGGAGTTAGGAAAGATTGCTTGTAGTTGTGTTGCTATTGTTGTTGTTTATTGTTTTTGAGAAAGACCTAGGCTGGCCTCAAACTTGAAATGATCCTTCTGCCTCAGCTTCCTAAGTACTGGAATTATAGGTATGAGTCTACATGTCCAGCTAGAGGAAGTTTTGACTGCATGAGATCTCAAGAGTGTTTGTTTATCCAAAACTACTACAAAGAAAGGTAAGAGTAGCTGGGACCTGTGGAACATGTTTGTGATCATATCCCATCAGAGGTAGAGACAAGATGATCAACACCAATTCCTGACCAACCTGGTCTAGCTTGAGAGTTCAATGCTAGCTGAGGTTACACTGTGATAAACTGTCTCAAAATACCTAAGTTTTTAAAACCCAGAAGAGATTTGTAAGTATCTCTGTCAAAAACCAAAACAAATAAACAAACAAACAAACAAAAAACAAAAACTGGGATTAAGGAAGTATAAAGAATTCTTAGAAAGTAATAAGGAAAAATAGGAGGGACAGGACATTGAGGTGGCCTAGAAGTATCTGTATTTGCCACCAAATTCAACAGTCATAGTTAAATCCTCAGGACCCACATGGTAAAAGGAGAAAGCATACTCCTGCAAGTTGTCCTCTTCTACTGTATTAACACAAACACAAACCCAACACTACCACCACCACCACCACCATCACCACCACCACTACCACTATACCCACACTCTTAGTAAGAAATACAAAAACCAATGGAAAAATAGATAAGATACACCAATGTCATGGAAGTAAAACCATGGCCAGTAAACATACAAAGGTACTCAGTCTGAATAGTGATTTTAAAAAAAAAGCCAAAACCACAATGGCTATGCTCATTTATTTACCTAAATTTTAAAATTGTGACAGTGCCAATTATTATAGTACACATGGATCTACAAGATCACTCAAGGATCAACTGTGGCATGACTTGGTACAATCATAACAGAAAGAAGTTGGATGTGGATTGTTAAAACTGAATATTCAGATACACTAACCCAAAGATTCTGTGTCTGAGTGTCAAACTTTGCGTATGTCTGCCAGAATCTTGTAGAGCTTTCTTTATATACTCTGGAAAAATTTGTCTGTAAGCAGGACAGTGGACAGATGTTGTAGAGTATCCTCATGATGGAATATCACATGGGCCAGAGAGAATGAGCCACAAACAACAAGGTTCCAAACAGTGAACTTAAGCATCTGTTAACATGAATAAAAGGAAAATCACAAACACTGTGTACAGTGCAATGCCTGTAGGAAAAAAGTCAAAACTGAGCCAAAGCCAATAGACACCTGACACATGATGGACTGAAGAAAGGATAAGATTGGTGGATACAGATGGTACTTATATACATACATACATACATGCTAAATAAAGCTAGATATGTAATTAATAGTAGATAGCTACATAATTAATAAGTCAGATATATAGATGATATGATATATAAAGGATAGAAAAATAGGCACTTAAGGATGGGTGGAAAGGCACATGATTGATAGATGTGTATATGAGAGAGAGATGATGGAAGATAGAGAAAGATGCAGATAAACAGGGGGATGATAGGCTGGCTATCTGGACCAGTGGGTAAAGGTACTTGCTACCAGGCCTGATGACCAGAGAGAGTTCCATGGTAGAAAGATAAAATAAAACAACTCCCAAAAGTTGTCCTTTGATTTATTTGATCCATAAACACACACACACACACACACACAAATGAAATATAATAAAAATATTATTCAAAAAATACTGTCTCAATAAACAAGTGGTGGTGAGAGCCACCTGGGCCTGAGAGACTCAGGGTGATGAGGAGCCCAGGGGTGGATAGAGGTGAGAATCAAGACCTCGGTTTTTAGACTGAGAGGTGGGTACTTACTGAATTATCAAAAATTACCGAGTGAATGAGTAGGATCATAGGCAGAACAACAACAGCAGCTCATAAGCATGACAGCCAGTGATTGATTTTGTCTCCACAGATGAACTAAAATAAAGAAGGAAACTCCTTCTATGTAGCCCCATGAGTCACACACAGTAAAAAGTCTGCATGCCCAAGACAAATTTACCTCCAATTCAGTCTCTTACCTATTTCTGCAAACTGGACATTCTCACTCCACGTCTCACTCACTTATTTGTTTGGCCTGCAACAGGGAGTTGTATAACTGTCTTACCATACCAGGCACTCTTACTGCTTCCCTTAAAGCCTACCAACCAGGTGGCTACCCGCTTGCCTCAGAAAGACACATGGTCTCAGCACCTGTGGGAATGAGAGCTTGCATGTTGACGGTTTCCATCCAATCTTTCACCTGCACGGTTCCTGCTGCCTGTGGCCTCTAGTGGCTTTCCAGGGTAGGAGACAGGGCAGAGTATCAGAGTGTTCCTCCAAACAGGGAGCTAAAGGTATAAGTTAACTCCTAGTCTGAACCAGGTTATTGATCAAAATATGTGTCCTGTTTAGTGTTTAAAATGACATCAACATAGTTAGACTGGATGACAGATGACTTAGGTTTCCCTTTTCAAAGAAAATGTTGACTTATTTTTTTTCCAATGCATAATTCTTTGGGTAGATTACAGTATACAATTTTGCCTGTATGGCTTTGGAAAAAAAGTCTGCAGTGAGCATGTTTATAACATCATCTGCTGACGTATCAAGCCGGTCCCATGAGCAGTTAAAAGGATTCCTGTTCTCTAAATTCCAAAAGGCTAGGCAGTGGCTATCCAAGCTGCCCTGGCTTCCCCAGCCCCCAGCTTCTCCCACTGCCACCTCCTGCAGCTTCTCCAAACCCCAATCTAACAAATTGGTGCTTTTAGGCATAAAAATCCACACTTGTATTTCAGAATGCTAATTCCCATTAAATAGGATGTCAATTTTCCAAGCAAGTCTCTCCTTTATCAGCAAAATCTGATTCCATTGGACTGATTGATTGTGCTTAGAACTGTCAACACTTTCTGACTAGGGAATGTGGATAGAGAGTTGGTGGCTGGGCAGTGTTGCACGGTGTGGCACTCCTGGGCTGGGGAAGTCAGGAGAGTACAAATGCACAAATAATTAATTCAAATCAATATAGCAAGGGTTTCAGGCTGAGAGGTATTTAATTATGCTGTTCAAAAAGAAGATGCCTGATCTTCAGCTGGTCTACTCCATGCTGCAAATAATAGAGCACTTTTAATTTGTGCAGCAGGGATGTTAATCTTTCACCATGTAATCCAGTCCTTGGGGAATGGCATAAATATGTAGCACTACATGCATGAGACTCCCTGAGGAGGCTCTCAATCAACTAGCCTGACTTTTCCCATGGGCTTTTTGTGTCAGTCTCTCAATACACAATTAGGAAATACATAATTGGCCAATAAATGATAACAGATGGATGAATGCATGAATTGAAACATGTTTGGGTTGATTGATAGATGAATTAATTGATGGCTGGAGAGCATAGCTGGCTGGATACACACATGTACCAATGGGTGGTGAGTAGAGGGATAGATGGATGGCTAGGTGGCAGGGTGGGGTGAGTAGTTGTATTAATGAATAGGGGTTGGTGAGTAGAGATGAATGGGAGTAAATAGATGGGTAGGTAGGTGAGTGGAAGAAGAGACAGTGAAGTGGAAACTCAAGGGTTCTTTGGATAGTCAGTTATGTTGCTGGGGCAAACACATGAAGGAGTGTTTTCCTGAAGTGGACACAGGTAAAAGGCTAAGACAGTCTTGTGAAGTAATGTTTGACTGAAGCAGACACAGGACAGAGGATGTTCTGCTAAAGCAAGCATGTGAAAGGACATGTGATGAAGGATTTTTCACTTAATGACCACATGCATTGGTCCACCTTACATTGCATAGTTGAGCTCCATTTGTCAGGACTCCATAGAGAGAAACACACCAAAAAACTTGTGGTGGTTGCTATAGTTTTTGCTGCTTCCTTGGACCTAGCCCGATTGTCAGAGTGGTGTCAGCTGAGACAGACTCACATGCTGAGACAAAACCCATGGAGGACATGTGATGTTTGGAGGGAGTATAAAAAAGACTTGAGGGACATGATGGAGGCTGACCTTGACTTGCTTACATAGCTAAATGGTTCTTGGTCTCAGGTCTTCACTGATCTTTGCTTCATCTAGAAAGACACAGAGCTGAGAACTTCTCCTGACATCCCCGCTGGTCTGAATCCCTCCTTTCTGGTTGTTCCTGCTAGTTCTTAACACCTGTCCTATCCATGCACCACTGATCTAGATTGTTGGTGTATCCATGAAGTGTTTGTGAGTGGATTGAGCTGTCCCTGCTAATTTGTGAACTGAACTGCTGATTTCCAGACAACACAGATGGGAGTTGCTCCAAAGAACCTTTCTAAACAGGTCTTCTTCCCCCCCCCCATGCCTCCCCCCCCATCCTTTCTTTTTCACTCCCTCTGGTGGGCGGTGGGTTAAAAGGGAGGTTAAAGTGTTTAAGAACCATCATGAAAAGTAGCCATTAAAAAAACTAAAGCTACAAACCAGAGATAGAGACAGAAAATTTCAGATTGTGAGACAATCACAACACCCACTTACCCTTGATCATAGTTAATGATCTCTAGATTTTACTTGAACCAATAGCACAAATGATTCTACAGAGTGATTCCCCTCTCAAAGGGTTCACTTCACAGTTTCTCTTAACAGAAATCTTCCACAACAGATTTTAAATAAGACCTGAATTCTTAAAGAGAACCATGTAGACATACACAGACATACAAAGACACACAGACACACACACACACAGACACACACACACACACACACAATGATTTGCAAATCTATATATCAAGGTGTTAAAAATTTTTGTCTTGGATTGGTGTGTTGGTTAATTGTAGAACAGGTGCTTAGTATAGACAATTCTCTGGCTTCCAAGCCCAGCACTTCAAAAAAAACAATAAATAAAAAGGTATGTTTTTTAGGTAGATGGAATCATATATCTGATTGAGGGTCACCTATTCTGTAAAAAGATTTTTTATTTCTGCAATAAGATCAACACAATAGAATTAATTTAAAAATACATTTTCAGATACTCCAACTATAATCTGTAAAGATACCCCTCTCCACCTGCTGTCACAAGCACGATCACTCCATGGAAGACACTTTCTAGAAACATCACTTTCCATCTCACTTCCTGGATGGCTCAGTGCAGCAACAAGCAGATTTTGTAAGTGGAAAGGCTGAGGCATTATCTGTGTTGGGTGATCATTTACCATATTGTATATTCAAAATCTTGCCCAAGAACGACAGGGATAGCAGCCACGAGGGACGTAGGCATACAAGGCCATGGAGAGCTAGGGCAGAGTGACATGCATTCTTCTATCACACAGATTCTGACTTCCTGAACAGGAGACATTGCTGACTATGAGCCAAGCCTCCTCCCTCAATTCCACGATGAAGGAAGCAGAGGAATAAACAGTTAACTGGAATTCAAGTTGAACTACAGCAAACATTGTTAACGAGTTTAGAATGGAATTCAGGAGAATTAGTTTACTGTGATGGGGTCCCTGGGGAGCAAGGATAGCAGTGCTCACCCAGACTGAGCAAAAGTGTTGTTTGAGATGATGAGCCATCACAAGCCTCCTGCCTCTCCCTGTTTGGAGAGTTCTGTTAGACACACAGGCAGCCAGCTTTCCCTACAAGCAACACTTGGGCAAAATCCAATGATTTTTTTTTTTTTTTCACAAGTGTTTGTCACCAGAAGTGGAAGCCTTATGGATTGCTTTCTGAGGTGTCTAGAAATATGGAGACAAAGCCCAGAAAATCTTGGGTTGTCTGAACCAAAGGCAGACTGTGTAGGAGTCTCAGAACCAGATCAAGAACATGAATAAACTGCTGGACAAGAGATGCGACATGCAGCATATGCCCAGTGGAGTCAGCCAAGAGAGTTGTATGCACTGAGTGGTTCCAGCATCCTGGGAAAGACACTGTCATGTGAACCACAGGCTAACTGTCATGGTAGAGACAGATGTGTGGGTAAGGAGGGCATGCTACAGATCAGAAGCAACAAGAAAAATTCTGAAATAAATGCCAGCTTTTCTCCCTGCCAGAGCCAGGCTGTTCTGTGCGTCGGCACCCATGGGAGACAACTGAACAAGGCTGCTGTGTGGAGATACTACAAGGAAACAGAGCAATCCAGGTCTCAATCTTTGTTGATTGTGTGGAAAACTAGAATGAGCCAAGTAAATGAGATATTTCCCATTTCCTTTTTAAATTTCATGAGTCAGGGACAAGGAAAATGATTTATCAAGTAGGAAGTATTTTCAGCAATTGGTTTTACTTTAATAAGCAGATGCAAGGTGACAGAATGCTACAGTAACTACAGTAACACTTGCTATAGATTACAAACCATTGAATGAAATCCATAAAACCATGGAGCAAGTCAGGAGACTTTGTCCTGGCTTGTTTCTAAGCTGTCTAGTCAATGCCTTATTCTCTTGAATAAAAGGGACTGCTAGGTGTGGTGCCAAATGCCTCTAGTTCCAGCATCCAGGAGCCTGAGGCAGGAGGATTGCTATAAGTTCAAGTATAGTACGAGGGACATATACATAGCAAGGTCAAATCTCAGAAAAATAAACAAAACACAAATCAAGGAAAAAGATTCAATGGAGAAATTCAGATGGGAGGTCATATGCAAATTACCTTGTGATAAGGTCTGACCCCTTCAGGGCATCCACAAAATTCGTGCAGTCTACATGATCCCATGACCAAATGGCAGGTAGAGACTAGTCCTTGAGATGTGCTACAACTGTATTAGGTGCTTCTTGTTCCACGGATGACATTCTCTCAGGCATCTATGACTGTAGTCTTGTTGGGATGGAAGCTTCTAGAGCACTGAGCAAGGCTCCTGTGCAAAAGAAAGATTAATGGGACACACTTGGTGTCTCTGCTTTCCTTTCCAGGGTCTCCTTTAAGCCCCACGTCCCATCAGCCGCAGAGAGGGACACAGCAGAAGTAAGAATGGTGCCTTGGAGCTTCCTTGTATTCTTGTTTTCAGTGTGCAACTAAGCCCCCACCTCAGCATCCCACAAGAGTGAGCTTGACAATACATCTATTAGCTCTTCTTTTTCTAAGATAATGTTCTCTGCTCTTTTGGAATTACCCACAAGAAAATCCTGGTTCTAGAACAAGGATCTTTGCAGGGTTTAGTGTCTTGCCACCCTTCTTCTTTCACTATGACACAGAGTTGGTGTTTTCTTGAGTAATTATTATGATATCATTTTCTGCAGCTAAGTAAGAAGTGGGCCCACCATGAGGAAGTAATTGTGAGCATACCCTTACTTTCTCCATCTCAGAGATGTCACCACGTGCTGCTAGAGTTCACACTAATGAACGGAACAGCTTCTAAACACTCCCTGGTAAAGACAACCTCATCTACCAGACTGTCCTTCTCTAAGGCCCTGACTGTGGCTTTTTTAGTCTGACTCACTCAGCTCCCTTAGGGTTACTTCCATGAACTCCTGATTATGATTCTATTAGCAGATATTCTCCCCTGCTCAGGATAGTCAAAACCAGGCTCTGTACATGTATCGTGGACCCCAGCCAACAACGAACAGTTATCTTGGTCTTTATCAGGACAGCAGCAGCTACATGATAGTCAAGGGTGAAATTTCATTTGTCATAGGATGGGGTGGTAGCCAGAGAGAAATTCTGGTTGCCTTCTAGGATCTGAGTGTTTAGGACCCTTCCAAATTTCAGATGTGAAATCCTACCTCTTCAGGTGATGGTTATAATGGAGTCCCTATGGGGTGAATAGACCAGGAGAAAGCTCTCTCTAAGTTTTTCACCCCTGTAGAAGTGATGTGTGTGTGTGTGTGTGTGTGTGTGTGTGTGTGTGAGAGAGAGAGAGAGAGAGAGAGAGAGAGAGAGAGCGCGAGCGAGAGAGAGAGAGAGAAAGGCTCCTTGTTCTATGTGATGACACTACTGTTGAATCGATAAGAGGTTCACCAGAAACTAAATCTCCCACTGCCTTTTTCTTACAGCTTCCAGCCACTAGAAGGTGAGGAGTCAGTTACTTTCTGTAAGCCGCTTAGACTCGATGGATGTTCTCAAGAGCAATCTCTAGCTTACCTGTTCAGATAGACTAAAACAACTGCACTACATTTTCTAAGATAAGTTTTGGGGATGGAGGAGCTAGAGTGATGGCTCTGAAGTTATGAACACTTACTGGTCTTACAAAGGGACCTGAGTTAAGTTCCCAGCACCTATCTTAGTAGTGCCTGTAGGTCCAGATCTAGGGGATCTGACACCTCTGGACTCCTTAGATACTCACACTCATAGGTACATACCCACACGGATGCACATACGTGATTAAAAACTGAAATAATTCTTTAAAAAGACTTTTTTTTAACACTTAAAAACAATTTTTATTACATTCGTTTGCCAGGAGTTACATACCACAAGTATTTGGAGGTCACTCACTACCAAGTGAGTCCCAGGGACAGGTCATCAGACTTGGTGGTAGGTATCAATTTTTTTTTTAGAAAGATGTTTTTTATTAGATATTTTCTTCATATACATTTCAAATGCTATCCCGAAAGTTCCCTATAACTCCCCCACTCCCGCCCTGCTCCTTTACCCACCCACTTCTGCTTCTTGGCCCTGGCATTCCCCTGTACTGGGGCATATAAAGTTTGCAGTGGTGGTAGGTATCTTAACCCACTGAGCCATCTTGTTTGCCCACTGCTAAACCACATCCCTATAAGTCCTTTCTCTGTGTCCATTGGTTCTATCGTTTTCAGGGCTTTGCAGGCCAGGTCTCATAATCCAGACTAAAGAAAGCAGGTTTTTGTACCACTATTGTCTTCCTGTCTTTTCCCCTCCTTTCCTCTTTTTCTCCTTTTTCCCTTTCTAATCCACTTTACCATAACAAAGGCACCAGCTCCATCTACTGGTAGTCATAAGGAAATCCAGTGACGCCCACTTGGCCTGAAAGATGCTGTAATGTGCACCCACCCTAGCAGTCCTTCAGGAAGATGGCAGTGAGATGTGCTTCCCATGGTTAGCCCAGGAACTTGCATCTCTGACAGATTCTCAGGAGGTCCTAATGTAGCCATGCAGATGCTCAGCTGCCAAGTGTTACAAGATCCACTAATAAGGACATGCTTAGGCTCTGTTCAGGCTTCCTGGGTAGGCTACCCACCCCTCCTCATATCCATCAAGAGAGCCTATTTGCTTAACAGCAAAGATTAAAAGGAAGACTTTGTTCTGAGGAGATGTGATAAGGAGTGAGTTGTCAATGACATTTTGATGAGGCTTTTTTTTTTTTTTTTAAACACAGGGACATTTCACACAGTCTACAAACCCAACCATTAAACTTGCAGCCAAGAAATTACTTTCAGCAAGTAATGATCAAATGAGATCAGATCAGATCCCAGACTTGAGATTCACCCCATCATCTGCCAGAGACCATAACTGGAACATTACTGGTTAATTAAAAGATGCCTTTCTATATCTGGACACAGTATTTCTAGCTCAGCCACTTCAGTTGTTCACATCAGAGTGGGCTGTTTCAGCTGCCCCCTCCTTGCCCAGATAACCATTAGATTCCTACCCTGGGCCCCTATATATCTCTCCCCTATTCATCCCTCATCTTGTGATGGGCTCTGGTCATATCCATGCCATACATACTGCATACTCCCTTCAACCCTTACTCCTCACCTGCTCCATTCTCCTCTGTGCTATCCACAGCTTCCACTCCACCAGCTCTAGATTCCCCTGTTTCAATGGTTCTCACAAAAGTGACCAGTCCTGCCCTTCTGAGCTCTTCTCTTATTATTAGCAAAGGAACCTGTCAACCTACTCTCAGTGTACAAGCAGCATCTATTTGGAGCAGCAGTGCAATTTCAACAGAGTCTGAAAAAAATCACGAGACTGGCAAATGGTAAGAGAAAATTTCCCTTACTTCTACCATCAGAAGCAGATATGTGGCTTAGGGAGGGTCACACAGCATTGTATTCCAGAGAAGGGATGTCACATCAAAGCAGAACAGCCCTGATATTGATTATCCTGCATAACATTGAACCTTTCTGTTTAAGCTCTGTTCGTGTTTCTTCTGAGAAAGCGAGCTTACAATACCACCTAGATCCAGAACTGGCAGACCCTGGAGACCCAGACCCTGTGGCCTCCCTGAGCTTAATTATTATGTAAGCTTGACTCCCCAAACTGTGGAATCCTTCTCAGTGTCCATACTTCTCTGTAGCCACATTTCTCAGTTGCCTCATTGCAAACCCCAGTGGGAGTGCAGCTTCTGAAAAGGGAGCCATGCACTCCCGAGAAGCCTCCCCTGAACACAGCACTTCCCAGAGCAAGGTCAAGTATAAGTAAAAGAAATACAATTCACACGGCTGAGGAGTTCAGGCATGGGTGGATTTGGGCGAGTCAATTTTATCAAGATTGACTTTTCCTCCATCTCATCCTTACTTTCCTAGAAGCTAATTGCTTCTAGGCATATCTCTTTCTATGTGGCTCCAAAATCCTCTTCCTTTGGTTCAGCAGAAAGAAGCCACCTTGAAGTGGAAATTTAAGGGTTCTTTGGGAAATCAGTTGGATGGGGTTTTGCTAGGGCAAACATAGGAAGTAACATGTAATTAAAATGGGCACAGATGTGAAAGGCTAAGGAATGTTTTGCTGAAGCAGACACAGGAGAGAGCATGTTCTGCTAAAGTAAGCACATGAGAGGACATGCGATGAAGGATATTTTGCTAACAACATGCATTATGGGTCCATCTTACATTTCATAGTTGAGCTGTAATTGTCAGGATGCCATAGAGAGAAATGCACCAAAAAAGTTCTGATGGTGTGTTGCACTTTCTTTCCATTTCCACTGATTGGATGCACGCACTGAGGCAAGACCCGTGTTGAGACAAGGCATGTGGAGGACACATGATGTTTGGAGGGTACAAATAGGACTCCACAGAGTGGGGGTGTGTGGCAAGGGAGAGAGAAAGTACTTGGCTTGCTAGTACAGATAGCTGTACAATGCTTGTGGGTCTTGATTCTTCACTTCCTTGAGAGAGGCACAGCCAAGAACTTCTTCTGATGTTCCTGCCAGTCCCTCTTACTGACTCAAACTGAGGCTGAGACATGGCTGTCTGCTAGGTCATGTCACTGGTGTTGCTAACCCAACACTACCGAACTGGACTGCTGGTGTTTCCATGAAGTGTTGTGAGTGGATTCGGCTGCCACTGCCTGCTAACCTATGAACTGAACTTTGAATTTCCAGACAACACAGGTGGGAGTTGCTCCTAAGAACCTTTCTAAACAGGTACACTTCCCCGTATCCTTTCTTTTTCCACTTCTTCTGGTAGGTAGCGGGCTACAAGGGAGGTTAAAGAGTTTAAGAATTATCATTGAAAAAAAAAAAGACTTGAAAAACGTAAAGTTATATTACCTCTTCCCTGATGTTCTACCTGAAGCCTTGGGTTTGACAATGGTATATGCTATCATTTGAAGTTGAAATGTTTCCTACAGGTTCATGTTCTGAATGGGTGTCCCTGAGCTGATGATGCTATTTGGGGAGGCTGTGGAGTACTAACTAGGTGAACCCTGGCTGGCCATTGGATTACTTTAACTGGTAATTCCATCCTTACTCTAGGTCCTGCTGTGCAGTGAAGACAGAGCCATAGGCTCTTGCTGTCTTCAAGTCTATCTTGTGTCTTATTACTTTTCTTTTTGTTTCTCCCCTTTTCTTTTCTTCTTTTTTTCTTTTCTTTTTTCTTTTTTAACAAAGAACAACATTTTAATACCTATGGTTTAAGCACAAATGAAATCATAACAAAATTAGATACAATTCAAGCTACAGGCCAAAAATTCCTATATATTTGAACTTCTTTTTCTTGGATATTTTCTTTATTTACATTTCAACTGTTTTCCCCTTTCCAGGTCTCCCCTTCGGAAGCTCTTTATCCTACCCACCCACTGCCTCTATGAGGGTGCCCCCCCCACCCACTCCCATCCTCCTGATCTGGCATTCCCCTACACTGGGGAATCAAACACCCTCAGGCCTGAGGGTCTCACCTCTCACTGATGTCTAACAGGCCATCTTCTGCCACATATGTGGCCAGCACCATGGTTCGCTCCATGTATATTCTTTGGTTGGTGGTTCAGTCCCCTGGGAGCTCTGGGGAGTCTGACCTGTTGACCCTGTTGCTCATTCCATGGGGCTGCAAGCCCCCTCAGATCCTTCAGTCCCTTCTCCATCTCCTCTATCAGGGACCCCTGAGCTCAGTCCAGTGATTGGCTATGAGCTTCATCCTCTGTATTTGTCAGACTCTGACAGAGCCTCTCAGAAGACAGTCATATCAGGCTTCCATCAGCAAGCACTTCCCGGCATCTACTATAACTTCCTGGTTTGGTGGCTGTATATGGGATAGATCCCCAGGTGCAGCAGTCTCTGGTTGGCCTTTCCTTCAGTCTCTCTGCTCCACACTGTCTTCATATTCCCCCCTGTGAATATTTTGTTCCCCCTTCTAAAAAGCACTGAAGCATCCACAGTTTGGTCTTCCTTCTTCTTAGGCTTCATATGGTCTGTGAATAGAATCTTGGGTATTCTGGTCTTACTGCTTTTCTATTGCTGTGATAAGCAATTTATAAAAGAAACTGTTTAAAAGAAAGTTAAGTTTATGGTTTCAGTGGGTTAGAATCTGTGATAAGCAAAGAAATACCTGAGAGGTTAAATCTTGATCTACCACTATGAGGCAGAAAGCAAAACACTGGGAATGGGAGTAGTCTTTTAAAACCCCAAAGCCCACCCCTGGTGGCATTCCTCCTCCAACAAGGTCACATCTCTTACACCTTCTCAAACAGTTCCATTAACTGAGAATCAAAAATTCAAAGATTTGAGCCTATGAGGGCAGCTCCCATTCAAACCACTATGCTTGGTTTGTGAACCAAACTGAACCACAGTGGCCCTGAGACTGTGGCACTGTTACTCACAAGCCTTGTCAACAGACTATCAGTACAGCCGGAGCATCGGGGATAGAAGGAACTAATCCCACAGAGAAGCTGAGAAGCTGCTAACAGAGATCTTTTTGGGTAGTGAGTGGTTGTTGCTAAAGTTACTGTGTGTCATTCTTAGTCTTCAATGCCAACCTGATAGGCTTTGGAATAACCTAGGAGACTGAGGTATGCCTCTAGGTCTGTCTGAGAAAGTATTCCCACAGCATAAACTGAAGTAGGGCTTGCCATTCTAGGTGTGGATGGCACTATCTTATGAATTGGGAGCCCAGAGAAAAGGAGAAGGGGAGCTCTCTCTCTCTCTCTCTCTCTTTCTCTCTCTCTCTCTCTCTCTGTCTGTCTGTCTGTCTCTCTCTGTCTGTATGTCTGCCTGTCTCTGTCTCTCTGTCTCTCTGTCTCTGCTTTCTAGATGCCATCATGTGCAGTATTCCATTCTGTTATGCCTTGTCCCTCAGGATGAATGGGAACCTCTAAAATGAGCCCAAACACATCTTCCCTCACTTACATTGTCTGTAGAAAGTATTCTGGCCACAGTGACAAAATAGCAGGTGACAGAATGCATACAATATTGGGGCAGGCATGCATGAAACATGTTCATGGAAGACTAGGCATTGGGTAACCTTGTAGTTCTAGCTAATATGAGTATTACTACCCACTGTGTAAAGCCCCTTTGGGAAAATATCATTGGCACAGGTAAGGTATGATGCTAAGTCAAGTCAGAAGTGGGTTGGGGTTGTCTCATCCATTAAGAGCATTTGCTACTTTTCTAGAGGACCCAAGTTCAGTTCTCAACACCCACACGGCGGCTGCTCACACTCTTCTGCAACTCCAGTTTCAGAGAATTTGACACTCTTTTCTTACCTCTGTGGGTGTCCCAGGCACACATGTGGTGCACAGACAATATGTTCAGGCAAAACATTCATGTACATAAGATGAAAATAAAAACACATTTTTTTCTTAGTTAGAAATGGGGCTTAGGTTAATGCTGAATAAGTAATATGTTCAATTCACAACCATGAGGAACTGCAATCTCCCAGAACCTACATTAAAAAAAAAAAACTCTAGATGTGATGGTACATAATTGTAGTCCCAGGGCTAGGTAAAGTGAGATGCATGAAGGCATGCTGGGCATGGATGCAAATACCTATAAGCCCAGCATGGGCAGACACAGGAGGATGCTGAGAGCTCACTGTCTGGCCAGCTTAGCCAAGATAAGGAGTTTCTAGTTCAGTAAGAGGCCCTGTATCAGGAAAAAAAGGTAGAGAGCAATAAAGGAAGACACCTGACAGACAAACTGCTTTGGCCTCTGCATGGGTGTACACAAGCCTACACATACTGCATTCTCATGTGCATGCACTGTGCAAACACAACAAATTAACACACAATTATAAAGGTAAAATCCAAGTGGACAGCTCCTGAGGAAAAACAGTCAAGGTTGACCTCTATCTTATTCTCCCCCCCCATACATGCATAATGCATACACACACATGCACACACACAGGCACACACACAGGCACACACACAGGCACACACACAGGCACACACATATACACACACACACACACACACATGCACATGCACACACACAGGCACACACACACACTCACAGGCACACACACACACATGCACACACACATGCAAGGCACACACACAAGCACACACACAGGCACATGCACAGGCACAGGCACACACACTCACAGGCACACACACATGTAAACACACACACACGAGAGAGAGAGAGAGAGAGAGGGAGAGAGAGAGAGAGAGAGAGAGAGAGAGAGAGAGAGAGAGAGAGAGAGCGCAACAGCTGCTGTAAAACAAATCACAAAATATTAAAGAAATAAGTCATACATGCCAGGCTGGAGAATGTTGCTTTATTTGCCTTTGTTATTATTCTTAGAGAGTCTTAAGATATTTTAATAAGTAACATGGTCTCTAAGCCACCCTGAGAAGAGAAAACTGAAATCCAGTGTTTTTCATTTGTTTGTTTGTTTGTTTTTTATTTTGTTTTAAGACAACTTCTTTTCCTGAAAGAGTCAAACTGGTTTGATAACTTGATAAAGACAGAGCCACTAACAGATTGATTGTGACTTTTCCACTCTTCATTCAGTTGCTCCAATCCTCAGCAAGATGCATATATCACCACAGCATATGTAACATCTGGATCATCTCAGATAGACCTTATAACTTGTTCCCAAGAATTCCCATCCCAAAGGGCATAAAAATGAGGGTTAAGAAAGGAATACTTCCTCTTAGAGGGTCCAAGCCAATGGCCAGGCCACTGTGTATAAGCTCACTCATGCAGCCTTCACAGAGCACTGTATTGCTTAACTAACTCACATCCTATTATGTGAGACTAAGCACAGAGTCGTCATGAGTTTCTTTCCATGCTGAGGACCAAGCTTCATCTAGGCAGGAGAAGAGAGTGAGGTCATTGGAAGAAAGAAAACCAAGCCAGGCTCTACACACACCAATTCCTAGAGTAAATTAGCTCTCTCAACTCCACCCAGGAATCTCTGATTCCAGCTCCTCATGAATTAGTAAAGTCATTCAGTTGAACCCACTGATACAGTCATTTTTACTGCCAAAATGAAAAAATGACTGCAGCCTTGCTATTTTTTTTTATGAAGTTAAAGAAAGAGTTGAGCATTAGCAGTTCTGTGTGCTTACCCTAATACAAAACACCCTTAAAGCTAGTTCCTGCAATAACACTAAAGATGTGGTTCCATCACTGTAGCCACATCAGTAGAAAAGATACAGTAACCATCCAGGTTAAGAACCATCATCTCTGAAATAAGGGTATCAGAATTTACAAAGCACTCACCAGCCAGGATCACTGGAATTTAGTAGACATGTCAGTTAGATTTTTCTTATCTTGTCAAAAAAAAAAAAGTGTCAGGAAAGCCCATTGTAGGGCAACTGACATGAAAATCCTGTGCTCCTGGAATAGGACTCTAATCACTCATCATCTTGACCCTGTTGTTGGGGCCTGTTGTTCTGTCCCCAAGAGAGGGAAGATTGTAGTTCTCACAAGGCAGCTGTCATCTGGTTCTCAATAAGGCATGGAAGACATCAAGGCATGGGAAAGTGATAGAAGACATGATCTGCCTGTAGAATCAGCCCCACTGCATAATGATGAACATAGTGGGAGAGAGAGAGAGAGAGAGAGAGAGAGAGAGAGAGAGAGAGAGAGAGAGAGAGAGAGAGAGAGAGAGAGAGAGAGAGAGAGAGGCTGTTGAATGCCGTTCTGTGCAGGCTGCACAGAAGTGATGACTCGCAGCCCACAACTGTCCTGAGATAATCCTTTACAACATTAAAAAAAAATAGAAACTTGTATGTTTAGTTTTTCTTGACACTGAGTTCAATATTTAAGCAAAGCATTTTCAATAAGGGGCCCCAGAGAACATCATCTTTGCCATATAATTTCTAATTTCATTATTGTTTAATTGCAGGTCGATAGTGTATAACTTCGAGACTGTAATTCTTGCAGAGGATAGGGAGTTGCTGAAAATGATTTAACCATCTATGCAAAGCTAACATTTGGGAAAACTGGCCTGAAGACAACATCAAGGGTTCAGCTTCCTGTCTTACTAGATCATTCATGTCTTTCCCATTTAGATAGGCAGCCAAGAACAGAGGTCTCTTGGATCATATCTCATGCTTCTCTCAGTAACTGAAGTCTCATGGAGAGGTTCAGGCTCAGTGTGTCAGTGACCATATGACAGACTTATCTTCATGAGCACCAGAGTGCAACAATGAACATGGCTTCATTCCCAGCTGCAGGAGAGCCAAGGTCTAGTGAGGGGAAAATGAACATGTCCACAAAGTCACATGTTCAACATGAAGTTCAAAAACAAAACAAAACAAAACAAAATCCTACAGCATTTGTACCCAAAGCACTGGATTGCACATAGAAAAGGCGGCACTACTCGATCACAAAGGAAACTGACATTAGCCAGATTGCCCATGGTTGGCAGAATTGGGTAATCCAAAGTGGCTTAAGGCAAAAGAGATTTTGTGGAGCTAATCTATCACAGCTGGTTTACTGCAATGAGGTGGGGTACTCCGGGATTTTTCATTTACCTGTTAGCCTGTTTGACAGACAGTTATCAGGTTGGTGGTACACTCTCCAAGTCAATAAAAATTTCTGAGTTGAGTCATCATGGTTCCAGTTGACCCATGGTGGATCCTGTATTCATTCCTACTGAGCCGATCACTAGCTCAGAGACCAGATATGCTTATTAGGTGATGCAGAAGATAGAGCGGTGGGAGGTATGCACAGATGAAAAACAGAGGGGTAGATACTTAGGAAACAGTTCTCCTTAGCTTCTCCTCAACCTCTGAGCTTGCTGCTCTTCCCAGTTTGCTACAGATGAACCCATAATTCCATCTCAAGAATCCAACTGGAACACATTTCGTCATTAAATAAGCTTCATTTAGGGACTAGATGCCTCTGGCCCTAGGGGGAAAAATGCACTTTTGCTTTAGCTGTGCCCAGTCTAGGTCAGCCAAATAGGCTGTTCTTTACTTTTTAAAGAAACCTTGAGAACAGGATCAGTGAAGAATGAGGAAAGCTTCTTTGTGAAGTTTCAAAGTAAAGAAGTCACAAGAGCAGTCTTGGAAGGCACTTGTTTATTCCCGCATCACCTCCCAGAATGGCTTTTGGGATAGGATGCTCAATACTCGCAACCAGCAGCATCCCCACAGAAGACTCTGCTTTTCCTGCTGCCTAGGCTTGACACGGAGAGGACAGAATAGTACCTACCAGAGTGTCTGGCTTGATAAGGAGGAAAAAAAGAAATAGCATTTTGGAGAATGTTTCCTACACATTTCCTACAATAACTAGCTTCCAAAATAGTCTCCTATAATCCCCACCTCCTGTCATTATCACCTCTCATGAGTAACACTGGGTTGTGTCACCAATAAAATATTTCAGCAATAATGTTGTCCTTAGAGGGAAGGTCATAATTATACTATGGTTTCTCTCTTCCATTCTTTCAGATTCTGACTCTGAAAGAATCCAGCTCTGTGGTTGTGAAGACATTCCAAAAGTCTCTGGGAAGCTGAGATATATAGTTCAGTGGAACAGCACTCTCATAGAGTATATAAAGTCCTATCTTCCATCTCCAGCACTTCATATACATGCATGCACATACACACACATACAGATGTATACAGATCGAGGCACAAATAACAAGGAACCAAGACTCTTGCCTTCATCAATATGCATGGAAGTGATGTTTCATTGCAGTCAAGCTTTCAGATAATGAATGCTTGGACTGACAGTAGATTTCTTTATGAGAATCATGAACCACTCAACAAAGTCACTTTTGAATTCTTGATCCGTAGACTGAAGGTAGCACATATCCAGAAAGGCACTGGGTGGTAAAGTGTACAATAGGTAGATAGATAGATAGATAGATAGATAGATAGATAGATAGATAGATATAGATAGACAGATAGATGGATAGACAATAGGTTAATTTAATAAATAAGGCTCACTTACTTCCATTGCAGGCAGACAGGTCTAATCCAATTATCACCTATTAAATGGTATACAAATTAAATAGTATAAGGTGGATGAGGTTAGGAACTAGGTTGTAGTCACTCTCTCTTTCTACCTACATCCTTAATCCTTCATATACTGTAAATGCCTGATGAACACTGAGCAGAATTTCTAACTTTCTGATTTTGTTTTCTGAGATAGTGACACTAGGCACAGCACAACAAGCTGGCCTTAAACTCACTATACAGCTCAAGCTAACCTCATAGTCTCAATCTTCTTGCCTCAGCCTCCTCAGTGATAGGATTATGGGACTGTATCACCTCCTGGACTTTATGTCTATTTTTCTGTATGTGGGAAAACTTGAAAGCCCAAAGGTATGCCCTTCTCTCAGGAATAATTAAATTATGTACCTCCATTCAAGGTAAGATGCAGCCCTCTGATAAACAGAAACCAGAACAACACAGACTTCAGCTCATTCAGGGCATGTTTTTTGCAAAGGTCATGATTACTTGCAAACAGTCTTCCAGCCAATATAATCTACTTCAGGAAATTGTGTCCATCAAGAAACCTCAATATCTAAGTGGAAAGTGGGAGTCTGTATTGAGGAAAAATATACCAAGATATTGAGCTTTAGGGAATTCTTAATCTAAAAGAGAATGTATCCCAAAGAGCAGGCACACTTAAGCAATTTTAGTAAGCAGATCTGAAGTGGCCAAGAGAAAGAGATGACAGTCCTGAGCTGTGAAGGCATCAGGTACAGAGAAACAAGTCACATGGGGGACTACAGGAAGTTTGTCATGAGAGCATGAAGTGAGGGAGAGGTGATAAGGCTGGAGGTCAGAGGCTATGAAGACTTTAAAAATGGTGCATTTGGTCTTTCACTTTTATGCTTATCTTAAAAGAGATGCACTTCTGGCTTTTGTTATGGATGAACTTTTCAAGGATATCTCCATAGTGAACAGTCTTGGGAAAGAAACAGAAGGATGTCCTCTTTCTGCAGAAAGGTCAGGTGTGCTGTTAACCCATTAGAAACAGAAAAAGTCTCCTGTCAGTGACTTGGAGTAGTCAGCTTTGCATCACTGTGACAAATGCCTGGAAAGAGAGGCCCATTGGACTTGCAAACTTTATATGCCCCAGTACAGGGGAACGCCAGGGCCAAAAAGTGAGAGTGGGTTGGTGTGAGGGTATGGGGGACTTTTGGGATAGCATTGGAAATGTAAATGAGGAAAATACCTAATTAAAAAAAAGAAGCTTAAAGAGAAGGGATATATATCTAACATATGTATTAAGGTTTGTATCCATGATCACCTAGCTCTGTTGTATATATACCATGAAGGTGGTACAACATGTAGCTATGGGGGAGGGCACAGAGCTGCTCATGTCACAGAAGCTAGGAAGCAGAGGGCAGCATATCTGTGCTAGACAGCTCTTTCTTTCCTCCCCCTTATCTCATCTGGGTTGCCAGCACAAGAGATAAATACCACTACGAAGTGAGGGCAGCTCTTTCTCTCTCTCAGTTAAATGACTCTGGAAATGCCATCACAGGCATATTTAGGGTATTGTTTTTGTGCTCTTCTAGGTGAAGCTGATTATCACAGTTAATTACTACACCCGGAAAAAGTTCAAGCAAACACTCGCATGTTTGGCTACTGGTATTACTGTAAGAATATGCCTTTTACCTCTGACCAAGTAGACTTGTATTTTCTGTCACTATCCAGAAAACTATCATGTTAGGCTGTTCAGTGGGAAACAGGAAATCTTTACATCCTACTTAGATGAATTCCAGGTTCTACCCAGCTAGTTATTGAGCGTATACCATTAGCTATAGATAAGTACCACTGGGCACACAGGAGACTGTTGTGATAAATAACTGTTAGTTGTTTTGAGTGTTTCAAGACACACAGAAATAGCTTTAAGAAAATAGTTAAACTCTTCTGATATTTCTAGCAGGAATTAAGTTAGAATCTACAGCAGCATGTCCAACCTGTAGCCTAAAGGCTGCAAGCATCGCAAGACAGCTAAGGATGCAACAACACAACATAATTTTACATAACAACACATCACAATGTCAAAGGGTTTGGACATCACTGGTGGAGGAAAGAGGAAGAAAAGAACCTGCTGTGCCTAACCAAAGTAGAAAATTGTGATGATTTCACGGTAAATTACTGCTTGGATAAGAAATGCCACCCAACTTTAAAAGCTTAGGTATACAGCTGGTAGTGCTCTCCTCAAAGATTCTAGAAACTTCAGCAGGTGGGGCCTCAGTGAGGAAGTAGTCACTGGAGGAGGGTCCATGGGATATCTTGTTTCTGACCCCTTTCTGTTCCTCTCTTCTTGCTCACCATGTTGTGACAGTCTCTTTCTGTACACAGTCCAGTTTTCATGATGTTCTGCCTACGTACCTGAGCACAATGACCACAGACTGTACCCTTTAAAACAATAAGCCAAAATATATGCTTCTCCCCCTAAACTGTCTCTGTAATAGAGGCAGGATTAATAACCAATAGAAGGGTTGAATACACTTGCCTTCCACCCAGAGCTAGGAACCTCCTGCTAGTCCATAACATTCTTCTGCAGATAAGCAAGCTAAGCATCCTTTAAAATATCTTAATTGTTTCAGGCTGCCCTAACAGAATACTATGGACTAGCAGGCTTAAACAGCAGACATGCAGACTCTTGCATCTCTGCAAGATGGAAGTTAACAGTCAGGAAGCTAGAATGGTACTCTCGTTTTGTTCACTAGTAATTGCCTTCTCACTGTCCTCCATTGGGAGTGAGGCTAACAATATGATGTCTCTGTTTATAAGGGCACGGATCCCATAAGAGGGCTCTACCTTCATAAATTTTTATAAATATAACTTTCTTCCAAATATACCACATCTAAATGCTATCACATTGTAG
Organism: Mus caroli; assembly: GCF_978045245.1. NCBI lineage: Eukaryota > Metazoa > Chordata > Mammalia > Rodentia > Muridae > Mus > Mus caroli. Next base: position 106,406,038 of record NW_028227263.1, on the reverse strand, counting down.
GTAAGGGCTTCAACAAATGAACAAGAGATGCACAATATCAGGCAGCCTGGGATGTAGCCCCTAAGTGTTCCTTAAACATTCACATGGTAATATAACCCTGCATTACCTAAGTACCTCGACCCTTAAATTCTCAAGTTAAAGGAAGCTTGAATACTAGTTCATTCAGCTTCCTGCCACTAGCAGCATTATTAGAGTCAATGACTATTTTTTTCTATCTAAAGTTCCAGAAACAAAATGCTATTCACCCCTTTCCTGTACCACCCAATGTACCCAGAAGCCAAATTGACCAAATCATCATCACACCTTGGTAGTTCATCTAAACTCAATTTCTTCTGCAAAGACCATGTCTGGCACTGTAGAATGACTTTTGCTGAAATCTTTCCTAAGTTGTTTCAGAGCCAGATGGTTAACGGGAAAATTGAGAAGTTAGGCTGTTTCAAATCAAGGGATCATAAGATATCCTCCCACTAAGCTCAACAGTAGACCAATGTAGTGAAGAGAATAGCTATTAAGGGAACTTTCCAGCTTAGTGTCTGAAATCCCAGAAAGCTCTATCATACATGAACAGAGAAAAACTACCATAGCAATGGCCATGCTGGGCTGGAGTCTGTGAGCCATGCTGGATCCTGACCACAGAAACAAGGCCTCTGAAGAACATCTTAGCATCTGGAGACTCTTCAGCTCCACACTGCAATAGTTGAAAGCAGCAGAAGGTGTGACAGCTCGGAGTTGTTGCTTAGCTTCCTGTTACTTCAATGATAAATCTGAGATAGAGAACGAGAGACACAATAGGAACAAATAGCAGTTACCCTGATCCCTGTCAGTCTAGAGAAGACACGGGATCATGTCTTCATAAATGAGAAGCCTGGGAAGGCAAGGAGGATGGCAGTGTACAGAAGCCTGTGGGACACAAAATAAAATACAAAAAAGTAACTTGACATTCATAAAGCAACCCAGACTTCATCTGCCCTAGCAAACACAACAAATGTAGTAATAAGGAGAGAGAGAATACTTCTCTCTCTGTTTTAGGTCTGGAAACAAAAGAGTAAAAGGAAACCTACAGAAGCAGAGACAGCAAAATCGAGCTTTAAATGGCAGCCCCTCAGGTTGTATGAAGCAGATGCTGGGCAGCCAGTCAGTACTGTGGACCTACCTCACTATTTTGTGAGGGCAAGGAACAAACAGATCAGAGAGAATCATGAACCCACTCTGCCAGGAATAATAGAAAAGTTTTTGTGACTACATCTCCAAATTCTCAAGTACCTTCTCCATGTGCTGAGAGGAGACCTAGAGAGCCACTGAACCATACACACGTCCCACAGGAACTTGATGGAGCAAGCAAACTCAAGCTAACACCTGGCTTCTGGCAGCCTGAGCCCTGTGAGATGAAAATAGCCAATATAAAGACAAGAAGAGGTAGGTGTGGGAGGGCTGTATCAGAGCCTGGAGCTGAAGTACACTAGGGGGAGAGCAGAACCACCCAGAACACTTACACAACAACAGCTGGTTCAGTCACAAGTACCTTGTGGTGATGCTCCATTCTGGCTGAAGTGATAAGCTAGGGCTGGTAAAGTAAGGGAGGATCGACCCCTGTGACTTGGGTAAGTGTCCTATCAGCAAAGACAAATTCCTAAGACAACTCACAGGGAGGAGATACATTTTCTAATGCTGTGAGAAAAAAAGAAAATTTGACACATGCTATATTATTATTATTATTATTATTATTATTATTATTATTATTATTACTATTATTTAATCTTAACTTTTAAAGATTTTTTTTTTTGAGACAGGGTCACACTATGTAGTGTTGACCTGGAATCTGTTATGTAGTCATGGCTGACTTGAAACTCATAGAGATCCCTCTGCCTCTGCCTCCTAAGTGCCAGGATTGAAGGTGTATGCCATGACATCTGTATTATTTTATTTTTATTTCATGCTGATATTCTTTTAAAAAATCTTTACTGTTGTCTAAATATTCAATAGTTTTGACTTCATCTTTATATTGTACACTTAGGAGATAGGTGATGTCCTGTGTCTGCACTGGCTCAAGTCCAAGTGGATCAAGGACCTCAACATAAAACCAATCACACTGAGTCTAGTAGAAGAGAAAGTGGGAAAGAGCCTTGAATTGATTGGCACAGGGGAAATTTTCCTAAACAGAACTCCAGTGGCTCATGCTCTAAGATCAAGAATTGGTAAATGGGACCTCATGAAACTGAAAGACCCTTCTCTTGTTGTTATATATCTCAAACAGTAAATATAAAGAGCCATAAAAAGAAAATGAAAGTGTATTAAACAAATATCAAGTCACACACAGAGACGTCTAGCAGAAGAGTAGATTTCTCAACAGAAATGTTAGAAGCAGGAAGGTGTGAAGTAATAATATATTTCAAACTCTTCAACCAGTAGAATGAAAACCCAGATTCTGTTATCCAGGAAATCTATCCATAAAAATTTAATTGTCCATTGTCTAGTTCAGGCCTTGATGCTTAGTCCAGAGGAGCCTTGCAGGATGCCAAAGTGTCTTGCCTCCTTGTGGAAACCTTCAAGGGTCCCAAAATGAATCACCTTGGAACCCTGCCTGACTAACCATCCTAGCTGGATCGACCTGCCTCCCTGATGGTCTGCCTGGGGCAGCCTGCAGTGTTGGATCATCCTGAAAAAGTAGCTGGCTCTGACTGGGACACAGCCTGCAGAGTAGGGTCCACCCTCAACACAGCCTGCAGAGTGGGATCTGCCTGAGGCACAGCCATCAGAGTAGGGTATCCTAACCACCACTGTCTGGCCCACAGCTCCATCCACCTTCCAGAGAAGACCTGCTGCCATCAGGGTCATCCAGCCAAGACCAGGGAAATGCAGATAGATGCTTCAGGGATAGTGGAAGAGCACAATCAACAAGCCCCAGAGTAATATGGCATCACCAGAGCTCAGCTATCACACAACAACAAACACTGGGTGTCCTATTGAAATGGAACTAAAGGAAGAGGATCTTAAATCCAGTAGTATAAAATGATAGAGGTCTCTAAAGAGGACATGAATAAGAGGTCTCTAAAGAGGACATGAATAAATCCCTTAGGGAAATACAGGAAAATTCATGAAAATAGGTAGAGGCATTAAAAGAGGGAGGACATAAATTCAAAGAAATAGAGAAAAATACAATCAAACAGGTGAGAGGCATGAAGAAAACTGTTGAAGACCTAAAAAGGGAAATAGACACAATAAAGAAAATACAAACTAAGGCAATCCTGGAGATGGAAAACATAGGAAAGAGATCAAGAAATACAGATGTAAGCATCACAAAAAAGAATACAGGACATGGAAGAAATAATTTCAAGTATAATAAGATGTGATTAAAAGAAATCAATAAATCAGTCAAAGGATATCCAAAGTGTAAAAAGTTCATGACACAAAACATCTAGGAAATTTGGGACACTATGAAAAGACTAAACCTAAGAATAATAGGAAGAAGACAAAATTCCCAACTCAAAGGCCCAGAAAACGTCTTCAACAAAATCATAGAAGAAAATTTCTCTAACCTTAAGAAAGAGGTGTCTATACAGGTACAGGAAGCTTACAGAACACCAGATTGGACCATAAAGGAAAAATCCCCCTGCCACATAATAATCAAAACACTAAATATACAGAACAAAGAAAGAATTTTAAAACCAGCAAGGGAAAAATGCCAACATAAAAGGCAGACCTATCAGAATTATACATGATATATCATCTGAGATTCTAAAAGCTAGAAGGGCTTGGGTAGAGGTCTGTAAGACCTTAAAAGACCACAGATGCCAGCCCAGACTACTAAACTGAGTGAACATTTCAATCAACATAGATGGAAATATCTTTTTGCCAAACCAAATTAAAACAATATCATTCCACTAACCCAGACCTACAGAGGGACTACCAGAAGGAAAAATACAATGCAATGAGGCTAACTACATTCAAGAAAACCCAAGGAAAAAAATAATGTCACACCATTAAAACCAATAGAAAAGAAACACAGACACACATATTCAACCACTACCCACATTGAAATAACAGAAAGGAACAGTCATTAATATCTCTTAACACCAATGGACAAAATTCCCCAGTAAAAATATACAGGCTAATAGAATGGATGTGTAAAAAGGATTCATCATTTTGCTGTATACAAGAGATACATCTCAGCAACAAAATATTCATTATCTCAGTATAAAGATCTGGAAAAGGGGTTTTTTGAGGAAATGTACCCAAGAAACAAGATGGTGTTACCATTCTACATCTAATAAAATAGAATTTCAACTGAAAATAATCAAAAGAGACAATGAAGGACAGTATAAACATCAAAGAAAAAAAATCTGCCAAGAGGACATCTCAGTTCAGAACATATGTCCCAAATGCAATGGCACTGACATTCATAAAAGAAACCAACTATTCCACAAAATAGAATCAGAAGGAGCAAAACCAAACCCATTTGATGACACCACAGTCATCTTGATACCTAAGCCACACAAAGACTCAATAAAGAAAGAGAATTTCAGACCAATCTCACTTATAAACATTGATGCAAAAATAATCAAAAAATACTCAGAAACCAAGTCCAAGAACACATCAAAGACATCAACCCCCATGATCATGTAGGCTTCATTCCAGTGATGCAGGGGTGGTTCAATATATGAAATATATGAAAATCCACCAACATAATCAATCATATAAACAAACTGAAAGAAAAAACCCATGTGATTATCTCACTAGATGCCAAAAAAGCATTTGACAAAATCCAGCACCCTTTCATGATAAAAGTCTTGGAGAGAGCAGTGATACAAAGGATATACATAAACAGAATAAGCCAATCAAGCAATCACCAACATCAACTTAAATGGAGAGAAACTTAAAGCATTTCTATTAAAATCAGGGACAAGGCTGTCCACTCTTGCCCTATGTCTTCAATATAGTACTTGAAATTCTAGCTAGAATATGAGACAACTAAAGGAGATCAAGGGGTTACAAGGAAAGAAGTCAAAGTATCTTTTTTGGGGGGGGGATATAGTCACTAATGTATATTATGACAATATCATATTGCCATAATATACATTAGTGATCCTCAAAATTCTACCAGAGAACTCTCACCACTAATAACTTCTTCAGCAAATTGAATGGATACAAATTTAACTAAAAAAATCAGTAGCCCTCTTTTACATAAGCAATAAATGGACTGAGAAAAAAGTTGGGGAGACAGTACAATAGCCATAAATAATATAAACTACTTTGATGTAACTCTAACCAGGTAAGTGAAAAACATATAAGACAAGAACTTCAAGTCTTTGAAGAAATAAACTATGGAAGATAGCAGAAATTGGAAAGATCTCCCATGTTCATAGACCGGTAGGATTAACATAGTGAAAATGGCAGCCTTTCCAAAAGCAATCTACAGACTCAATGCAATCCCATCAAAATTATAACACAGTTCTTCTCAGATCCTGACAGAACAATTTTCATCTTCATACAGAAAAACTAAAAACCCAAGATAGCTAAAAACTATCCTGAACAATAAAAGAACTTCTGGAGGTATCACTATCCCTGACTTCAAGCTGCACTACAGAGCAATAGTCATAAAAACTGCATGGTATTGCTATAGAAGCAGACAGGTGGATCAATGGAATTGAATCTAATTGAAGACCCAGAAATAAATCCACACTCCTATGAACACTTGATTTTTGACAAAGAAGCCAAAACCATACAATAGAAATGGGAGAGCACCACTGGAGCTCACAGCCTGGCTAGTGTTAGATTCCACTCCCTCTCCCTGAGTTTCCTGTCAACAGCATCTGCAACTGAAGCTTCAGACAACACTGCCTCCTGCACAGTGAGGGCTGTCAAAGTAGGGACTCCATCTGCTTTGCACAAGAGCTTCAAAAATGGTGACACCTGTCAAAACAGCAAAATACCTCCTTAGTCTGCTACCACCATGAGGTACTACCACAGCAGCTGTTCAGGGTGGTGCCACAGCCTTTTCTGACTGAGACTATGGGCCATTGTAAAATAGTACCACAGGAGCGGTCATTGTGTCCTCTACTGCCTCAACCACTCAACCAGCTTAGCAGAGATGGCACTTGGGGCCAGGAAGGTCTTTCCATTTCAATCCATGAAGGAAAAAAGGAATGAAAAAAAAAGCCACCAATCCCTGAGCTCCTCACAAAACTCACCAATGTCTGCACAGGAAAACCCACCAAGCTCTGAGCTCCCCAAGCTCAGGACTTGAAATCTCACCAATCCTTACTCTGAATAATCTCTGCTCTGAAAAGCTCTGACCCTTAAGAAATATTATAAAAGCCCTGTCCTTCGTTCAACTCCCTGATGTCCACTCCCAGAGCTACTCCTGGATTTGTTCCTCTGCAACTTGGACTCTCTCAATAAGTCTCTTTTATAAGATTTTCTTCCTAGTATGACTCTCTCACTGGAAGAAGCCCTTATCCCTTCCCCCAGACCCCTGCTCACCAAATCACCCACTCCCACTGTCCTGGCATTCCTCTACCCTGGGGCATTGAGCCTTCTCAGGACCAAGGGCCTCTTCTCCCATTGATGTCCAACAAGACCATCCTCTGCTACATATGTAGCTGGAGCCATGGGTCCCTCCATGTGTACTCTTTGGTTGGTAGTTTAGTCCCTGGGAGCTCTCATTTTTTAAGAATTATATAGGTACACTATCTTAAACAGAGTTGATATTTAGTATATTGCAACCAAATATAATCTTAATTTTACATCAATATACAAAGATCTATACCAATGTAAGACTGTTGGCTTGTCAGTACTCTTTGATCTAAGAGTAGATTCAGTTATCTATCATTTTTCTATTATTCCTATAGTCCTCATTTTTCTTTTCATCCCTTCTCCCCATTTTTCTTCCTAACACTAGATGGGAGAGAAAGAAGGATAGAGCAAAGAAAAAGAGAGAAATCACTGATTCTAACCTAATTTTGTTTCCTCCCTAATTCAAGACCATAACCATGTCCCTAAATGATGACAAACTTTTATTATCTATAAAATGACTGAAACAATCCACCTTACTCCTTGGGAATGAGGCATAGTTGTCTTAAAACTTCCTCCTGCTGATTTTGTGTGTCATTTTTCTTTTTAGGGCACCCAAGATTTTGGAAAATGGTCAAGTCTTAAGAAAGCTAGCTGTAAAAGTTATTGTCTAGTCTCTGCATGCTAAGAAAGTTCAGGCTTAAGTAAAGTTCTGACTGGATCAGTCTGTAAGGCAGGACAAATTGAGGTTATCTCAGGTCAGCAGGTTTCTTGGACTCTGTCCTGGAACCATATTCTGATAAGACAGCTGTTAAGGCAGTCTGAGAGAGAATCAGGAAGGATGCTAGAACAGAATGTTTCAGCATCTCAGCATCCCCAAGGGTGAATCTTGTCAGGGCTTTTGTTGTTGTTGTTGATTTTTTTTTTTGGTTTGTTTGTTTCTGTAAACATATAAGCTTTCAGAGGTATACACATCTCTGCATTAACATATGGAATGTGCAGTGTATACAATTTGGCTAAAGATGATGTTTTGTTCTCTGTTTGAGCTGGTAATTTCCCCACTTCCTAAGTTCGAACTGTGTAACCAAACTGTAATATAAATTTCTACCTATGGCAATTGAAAAGATGACATGCTAAGTCTTGAGGATTCTGTAGCAAACAAGATTTACTGACTATATTTAGCTGAAGTTCTGGACTGGGAAATTTTTTATGACCCAGCCAGTCTCTAAGCTATTCTTATGTAGGGGGAATCAGTACATACTTTAGCTTTTTGGTTCTTCTTGATTTCTTTCTTTCCGTCTGGAGCCAAGATCTTTAGAGAATCCCTGTCAATTACGATTTTTATTTATTTGAATGGAATCCATAGTTTTTCTTTTCCTGTGAAAACAAGAGCATATTATCTTCCCAGGTGCAGCTTTTTTTAATCTGTCTCTGGGAGATTTCTAATCCCTTTTGCTTATCCTTTGGTCTCTCTTTAGTTTTCTGTTTTATGTAGTTGGTTTGTCTGATGCTGCTTTTATTCCAGTGCTAATAATGTTTCCTCAAGACCTGTTTGCTCCAGAGACCAGAGAGACTGTGTGTTTGCTTTGTAACCTTGCCCCCAAACTAGTTCTGATTGGTAAATAAAGATAGCAACAGCCAATAGTTGGGCATTAGAGACACAGGCAGGGTTTAGGGTTCCCTGGGCTTGGGGATCAGAAGAGAATCACCAGGGGAAGAAGAGAGGAAGGAGAGAGAAGCCACAATGGGTTAGGTGAGTCATGAAAACATGGTCCTGAAGGCTGACCAATTGGAGTTAACAACAGCCCAGATGAAACATAGTAAGTATTGGGGTTATCTATAGGAAAGTAGATTTTAAGAACATAGAGAGTAGATCTGTCCAGCTCTAGTGCTGATTAAGGCTCATTGTGAATATACAGGTTATGTTTGCCTTTTATCTGGGAACTAAATGGTCAAAGGCTGGGTAGAAACCCCAGATTAGGATTAAATAATTTCCACCGCAGTTTTACCTATTGAAGTTGGGTTGGTTCTGTTTAAACTTGATAAAAAGAGAACCAGGAAGGGGGAGAGAGACAGTATTCTACTCTAAGAAAGTTATTTCAGGAGAAAAACATTGGAGAATGTTTACGGGTCAACAGGAAGTATATGTTTTTTTTTTTTTTTAAAGCACAAAACTGAGGGGAAAGAAAATATAGAATTAAAGAGAGACTACAGTGATGTTCTGAGGGAAATATTCATGTGTTTTGAGACGAAATGCTGCAGAGTACCATGGAGTTTTAAATGATCACACAAAGAGCTTACAGAGAAAATAACTGCTTGACAGCAGGGTTTGTGGAGTGCTAACATGAAGGCACTAGGGAGCGAAACAGGAAATACAGCTTTTCAGGAAAGGCACCTTTGCGGCCTCCATTTTTCTCTCTTGAGTCTACGAACACAGATTATGCTGGACAATTTTGACCTTGTACATTTTATTTGAGGTGGGATGTGTTGTATGTAATTGAAGGTATGTACTCCCATGCATGTCTATGCAGAAGTCTAATGGACATGTTACTGCCTTTTTGTAACTCTCTGCTTTATTTCCTTGAGGCAGGGTATATCATTGAACTTGAAGCTTGCTACTTTAACCTGTCTGTTCAATGAACGTTAGAAACTGTCTGTGTCTTGCACCAATGGAGGAATACAAGGTCATATATAGCCTTGGTATCAGTGCTCAGGTTTCAGACTTCAGTCTTGTTGCCTGTAGATCATGCAGTCTTATCCACTGAGTCATTCTTCCAGCCCCAAAGAGAATGTTTTAGAATATATTTTGATCATTATTCTTTTTTGTTTTTAAAATTTTTATTAGGTATTTTTTTAATTAGGTATTTATTTCATTTACATTTCCAATGCTATCCCAAAAGTCCCCCACACACTCCCCCACCCACTCCCACTTCTTGGCCCTGGAATTCCCCTGTACTGAGGCATATAAAGTTTGCACGACCAATGGGCCTCTCTTTCCACTGATGGCCCACTAGGCCATCTTCTGATACATATGCAGCTAGAGACACGAGTTCCGGGGGTACTGGTTAGTTCATATTGTTGTTCCACCTATAGGGTTGCAGTTGATCATTATTCTTAACTGAGTCTGATGGCTCACATCTGTAATCTCAGGATTCAGGAGGCTGAGACAATTGAGGTCAATATGTATGCAAGGGCAGCCTTGCTACAAAGTGAGTTCCAGGTCAAAATGGACAAAAACTGAGGGCAGAAACAAACAAACAAACAAACACACAAACAAACACAGGAACAAAGAAATGAAGAAAAAGAGAAGAGATCCTCCATATGAACTTAATAATAAAAAAGGATGATAATGACAAAGGAAACTATTGGCACTGTTTTATGTCACTCTGGGTTTAAAAAACATGGATAAAAAAATACTCTGATACATTCAGCAACTTAAGTAAACGCCTTCAAACTTTTATAAAAATGTTGTTCTAAGATGTAGAACAAACTTCCTAATAGTCTTTCAGGGTTTCCAGAAAGAATTACCACAGAACAAAGGCTGGGGCTAGAGCCAAGATTCCTCTTGCAGAGGACCCAAGACACTTCTCAACATAGACATGGTGGCTCAAAACTATGTGTGATTCTTGTGTGAGGAGATCTGACACCATCTTCAGGACACTGAGTACACTGTATACATGCGGAGAACATGAATACGCACAGGCAAAACACCCATATACATACAATATAAATAAACAAATAAACAAACAAACAAATAAATAAATAATACTGTTAAAGAGAACAAAATGTCAAGACCCATGTTTCTAATTCGCTATCTGAAACAATTTGTTTACACTCCTTTTGACTCTGCAAATAATTATTCTGAGATAGGGGTACAATTACTAGGTATACTATATTCACAACCATATGAAACCTTGAGTTCAACCCTCAGCACCAGATACCCATAAAATTAAATTTTGTTTTAAAATCTTTTAAATTGCATTATTTTTTTTCTTTTGGTGTTTTTGAGACAGGGTTTCTCTGTATAGCTCTGGCTATCCTAGAACTCAATTTGTAGACCAGGCTGGCCTTGAACTCAGAAATCCTCCTGCCTTTGCCTCCTGAGTGCTGGGATTAAAGGCGTGTGCCCCCACGTCCGGCTTAAATTGCATTCTAATTAGGTGGCTGTTTCAGATCTAAGACAGAACTTCCCTGACTGTTGATGATGGTAGTAAATAAGTTTTTATGGTGAATATGAAACATTTTTCAATCCTCTTTCAGGCTTATTTCTGCATGACTTACTTCTTTGGTAACTGAAGTCCCCTTCTATTAGAACTACTTTCTGTTGCATGGTGGACACCTTCAAGAAAATGTGAGGGAGCGCAATGAAAGAGACCTTCAGGACTGAATGCATAACTGTTCATTGATAACCTAGAGTGAGGTGATTTGTTTTTAATTTTGGTAGGAGATTGCATGTTACCTAAGCTAACTTTAACATCTAGAGTCAACAAACTTCATTTCCCAGCATTCTAAGTATTGTAAAAGACAACCAATGGCATCCCAGTATTCACTGAGTATAGATGAAATAAGTCCCCAAAGTGGACTCATGTTACTAAACTCTGGTATCTCACACATGCCTCATACTAGTAGAATACAAATACTTGCACTACATATTCATTTACTCCAGTCAGGTCAAGTAAGGAAGTAATTGCAACCAATGTCAACTACTTTGAGGTTGAGGCTGGGAAAATGCCAGTCTGACACAGGGCTGGGAAATTTTTTCTAAAATTGTTTGTAAAAATATGGCAATTTTACCATTTCCCCACATTCCCCTTCCTCCATACAGAAAATTTCCAAATCACACATTTCTTTGGAAAAAATAGTGTTCTGCAGCCCTCTCTGCCTGTTCTGAGCAACTTTGCACCCTCATCAGAAAGGGTGTGAAACTTCTCCAGAGTCTCCATGGTGATGTTAGTTCAGCATGGCTCCTATTAACAGCAAACAGTACTTCTCTACAGCAGTTCATTGGCAGTGCATACCTTAAGAGCAGTGTCTACCTTAACCCACATGTTGACACTACCATGCAGACAGTGGTGATTTACCAGTGTCAGATCTCCATCTCAGCACTCTTCTATGCAGGAGCTCACAAGTGAGATCTCAGAGGAAATAGACAGGAGGGAAGATACACTTCAGGAATTCAATGTGACTATCACTGACCAGGATTCCATTCTGGTCCCTCTCTTTGATAGTCTGGTGTAGTGAAATTTTAGATCCCAATGCTGTAGTCACCTTCTATCCAACACTGTCTGCCAGCTTTGTTCAGGACACACCACCATGGGTGTCAAATCAAGGATACAGCCTGGCACCTTCCTACCAGGAGAGTAGCCAGGTCTATTAATCACTACAAAAGCCTGTACCCTCTGATAGCTGGAGAACTCAGAATTGTTCTGCAGGCTTACATCTTTGTGTCCTACCCTGGGAAGCAGATCTCTACCCATATAACATGAGACAGTGATGGTGGAAAAGGAAATTTAGTTAATGAATATCCAAACACCACTACTCAACTCTGCCACCTCCTATTCTCCATCTGCTCAAGACATGCCTGACACCAGTCTCCTCAGTGAGTACAGAGCCAGGTGGGGAAAGGAGTGGATCAGTATTCTAGGGAGAGACTCACTGTATCTTTCAGTACTGGACACCCCACACAGATGGAGTGTGTGAGTCCACCTCTGGCTTTCCATCCCAACCTCCAGACTCTATCATAAGAAGGAATGCAAGGCTATGGTGAGTAGTATCCATCCGACATTAAGCGATGCCCAGGAGCACACTATAGTCACACATGTAACTACCCACGCTAATCAGTCCCATGCAGCAATACATTACAATTGACTCCTTCCTGCTCTATTACTCTGGGCTCTAGAAGACAATAAAGACTTTTTTTTTTTCTTTTCTGGTAATGCTGAGTTTTCACGAGTTGAAATCCTTCTCCAGAGCAATGCAGCTCAGAATCTGTCCTGGAGGAAATATTCCTCCCAGATTCTAAGCATCTGTTCTGACATTTTCTTGTACACTTAGGTATAGTATACCTAATATACCATTGCTAAATTGGCCAAAACTACTTCTATTCCTTCCTCCTCTTCCCTTTCCTTCTCCTCCTCTACCATTACTATCATCATCACCACCACCACCACTACTATACTACTACTACTGCTACTCCTCTACTCCTCCTCCTGTACTACTACTACTCCTCTACTACTACTACTACTACTATTCCTCTACTACCACTCCTACTCCTACTCCTCTACTACTACTACTCCTCTACTCCTCCTCCTCCTCTACTACTACTACTACTACTATTCCTCTACTACCACTCCTACTCCTACTCCTCTACTACTACTACTACTACTCCTCTCCTCCTCCTCCTCTACTACTACTACTACTATTATTCTTCTACTACTACTAATTCTCCTACTACTCTACTACTACTCCTCTACTACTACTACTACCACTACTACTCTACTCCTCCTCCTCCTCCTCCGCTACTACCACTACTACTCTACTACTCCTCCTCCTCCGCTACTACCACTACTACTCTGCTGCTGCTGCTGCTACTACTACTACTACTCTACTACTACTCCTCTACTACTACTGCTACTACTACTACTACTGTTACTACTACTACTATTACTACTACTATTACTACTACTCTACTACTACTCCTCCTCTGCTACTACTACTACTACTACTATTCTGCTGCTGCTACTACTACTACTCCTTCTACTACTATTTCTACTACTACTACTCTACTATTACTACTACTACTATTACTACCACTTGTACTACTACTACTACTACTCTACTACTACTACTATTACTACTAATTCTACTACTACTACTCTACTATTACTACTACTACCATTACTACCACTTCTACTACTACTACTCTACTACTACTACTACTAATACTCTACTATTACTACTACTACTACTATCACTACCACTTCTAAAACTACTACTAATCTACTACTACTACTACTACTACTACTATTAATGCCACTTCTACTACTACTACTACTTATTTTTTAAATTTGCTGTGGTACTTCAGAGGTGACCCATGTCTAAGAATGTAAGGTCGTGTAGAGATATTCTGTACTACTGAGTCACACCTAAGCCCAAAGATTTTAATTAAAAAATAAAATAGTTTTCATGTCACTTATAAGAAGTCTGTGAAGTCTGTGAGCTAAAGGGTTAGCTCCTTGGGTACTTTCTCTAATTCCTCCATTGGGGGCCCTGTGGAACAACAATATGAACTAACCAGTATCCCCCCACCCCCCTGAGCTCATGTCTCTAGCTGCATATGTATCAGAAGATGACCTAGTCAGCCATCATTGGAAAGAGAGGCCCATTGGTCTTGCAAACTTTAGATGCTTCAGTACAGGGGAACGCCAGGGCCAAGAAGAGGGAGTGAGTGGGTAGGGAAGTGGGGGGGGTATGGGGGACTTTTGGGATAGCATTGGAAATGTAAATGAGGAAAATACCTAATTAAAAAAAAAACTTATCGTCAGCTGTAGAATGCAATGTTCTCGAAAACTGCCCAGAAGGAGCACTCTTTCCTGGAGGCTGGAATTAAACATAATTTTGCCTCAAAAGCCCATAGAAAGAGGGCACCACCCAACGTGACAGTGCCTTTGAGGAAGTTGGACAGTGTTTGGCTGTTTTCCTGTGCATCGCTCAGTATCTAAATGCTTTCAGAAAACCACAGTCTCGGGAAAAAGAAGCTTCCAAGGCAAGCGCTGTGTGCTCTGCGTGTATGGGCTCTCCTTCTGGTTTGGCGATCCTGAAGGAAGAGTTTAGGGTCTCTAAAGATAGTTTATGTTCATGTAAACACTCCAGTTATAATTATTGATTCTCCAGTCATGATTTTGTTAGTCATTTGGTGGCAATAAACAGAACACTGCATTCTGAAAAAAAAAAAAAGTCTGTGAAACATAGGTCTGGAGGAGAGTCTTGGTTGTTGAAAGGCGTGCCTTACAGAAGTGCCCAACTGGGTTTGGATATCGAAAGTCACATAAAAAGTCAGGCTTCTGGGGACTTCTTTTTTGTTTGTTTGTTTGTTTGTTTTTGTTTTGTTTTGTTTCGAGACAGGGTTTCTCTGTGTAGCCCTGGCTGTCCTGGAACTCACTCTGTAGACCAGGCTGGCCTTGAACTCAGAAATCCACCTGACTCTGCCTCCCAAGTGCTGGGATTAAAGGTGTGTGCCACCACGCCCGGCCTTCTGGCCACTTCTAAGTAATGCCATAAACTAAAAGAAGTTGTCAGGTAAGATTTTGGAAATTATGGACATGACAATGTGACTAATAGCAAAGTTCCAAGAAGCTTCAAGGCACTGTATCAAAGACAGGGGAAGGCAAGTGAAACCCATACAACAAGGGAATTCTATATCCTTCAAATGGTGGCTATGCAGGGAAGTACCACACCAATATAAAGGAACACAAAACATATGAGAAAAGATGACATGGCACAGTCAGCAGAAACAGAGCAGTCAGCACTTGTCTGCCAATAGAGGTGCTGCTGTGCTTCTCAAGCAGAATTCACAGGGATGCCTCATCTACTGCTGCAGGGGCCTGTAAGCTGTGCTGCTATGAAACGGGAGAGAAGAGGAGAATATCACTTCAGAGGGACTGACGACTTCTTTTACTCTTTTCCACTTGTGGAAATGGAGATGTGCTAGTGATTGGCACCTTCAGGACAGACACTCAGCCTGCTGCAGAGTCCAGAACTGTGCAGTACCTACCTCCAGTTTCCTAAATGAGGATACCACCTGTCAGTAGGAGCAGATCAATACCAGCCCCCATCTACAGTCCTTCAGAATTCCTGACCTTCTCTCCAGCTCCAAACAGGGCACAGAGACTAAAAACACACAGGAGATGAACATTTGATGCCTCTGGATGCCTATGATCCAACAGCAACTAAATCCAACATTTTCATAATCATCTACATGGATTGGGCCCAGGAAATCTTCACAGTCATCAAGAATGGCCATGAAGCCTCTGAGCTAATTGATTGAGCTCTTTAAGTCAAAATTCAGTGCCAGGACCCAATGATGTAAAAAGGGGATAAGATTAGTGCTGGTGCCAGTAACAGGGTTATTTACAACATGGTAAAAGACACGGGGCACAAAGCTCCCAACCTGTCACCCAGCAGGCAAAACAGAGCTAGGAGACAGGGGCAAGAAATACCAAGTGGGCCAGAGAACAACTTCAGACTTCCCAAGGTGGCCTCAAGACTTAGCCTTCTCTGGAGAATCACTGGGCTTTGGCCTGGCTGTGCTACTTTCCAGAATACCCCTTCCCCCAATGGTGATGCCATCTGGGATCTCACCTGCCGGTTCCTTTGGTCTAGAATGAGTGAAAGCTAGATGATTTTTTCCCTCCCTATTATGCCTGACTATGCAGAGCAAGTGAATGGACAGGGCCAATAGTACCCAGCCTGCCTTCACCCATCTTCCAGCAGGAGTTCTCTCTCCCTCAGCCTCCACCTGTTGTTTTGAAAGGTGGATGGGTAACAGATGCCTTGGTAGATATAGCCTGAGCCCACTCTTTGCTGATAATGAGTTCCCAAGAACTTGAAAGCTGGAAGCGTCAAATGGTGGTGCCCACAGTCTGGGTGGCAGAGTGAGAGTTGCTACCACAACAAAAGAAAGACAAATGAGATATTTTGTTTCTGAGCTAAGTGTGTGATAGAACACACATGTGATCCAAGCTTTCCAGATGTTGAGGCAGAGGGTTCCTTGAGGTTTGGAGCTTCTGGTCAGTCTCTGTCTAAAAAACCAAAATGGTCAGATGTGGTGGCAAAAACTTGTCATCTCAGCATTGAGGAAGTGGAGGCAGAGGATTAAGAGTTCAAGGCCGGGGCTGGAGCGATGGCTCAGCAGTTAAGAGCACTGACTGCTTTTCCAGAGGTCCTGAGTTCAATTCCCAGAAATCACATGGTGGCTCACAACCATCTGTAATGGGCATCTGATGGGCGTGCACCACCACTGCCCGGCCTTCTGGCCATTTCTAAGTAATGCCATAAACTAAAAGAAGTTGTCAGGTAAGATTTTGGAAATTATGGACATGACAATGTGACTAATAGCAAAGTTCCAAGAAGCTTCTGCCCTCTTCTCGTGTGTCTGAAGACAGCAACAGTGTACTTACAACTGGGCGGTGGTGGCACACGCCTTTAATCCCAGCAATTGGGAGGCAGAGACAGGCAGATTTCTGAGTTCGAGGCCAGCCTGGTCTACAAAGTGAGTTCCAGGACAGTCAGGGCTATACAGAGAAACCCTGTCTCTAAAACAAACAAACAAACAAACAAACAAACAAACAAACAAACAAGTTCAAGGCCAGCCTCAGATAAATAGCAAATATAAGGTTAGCTTGAGAAGATGACGCCCTGCCTCTCTACCCATACAAAATAAATAAATTGAGATCCATTGAGCTGGCTGTGGCTGTTTCCTAGTCCCCAACCCAAGTGGCCTTGTTTTCACTCCATCTTTGTTGGAGTCCTGACTATTCAGCAGTGTGGACTACTTAAGCCCTTGCTGCTCTCTTGGATGGTCTAGATTTGATTCCCAGCATCCACTTGGCAACTCAAAACCATCTGTAGCCTCAGTTCAAAGGAATCTGACTCCTGAGAGCACCAGGAAAGCACTTATAGTCACACATGAAGGCAAATGCATGGCACACAGGCTGGGTGTGGTGGTGCACACTTTTATCCCAATACTGGGGAGACAGAGGCAGGCATATAAAGTGCGAGTTCCTACCTTGATAGAGGAAAGGATCACAGTATAGTGAGTTCAAGGTCAGTATAGCAGCATAGTGATACCCCGGTTCCATAAAACAAAACCCCAGATCACTCATACACATAAAAATAAATAAATTAGGAGGCTAAAAGGATTTCTCAGGTAATAGTCCTTAGGAGGTGGAAGCAAGTAGATCTCTGAGTTCCAGACTGGAGAACCTATCTCTTTTTTTTTTTTTTTTTTAAAGCATATAAAGTGATTGAGGGAGTTGACAGGAGGAAAGCTGAGACCCCACCCCACCCCAAGCTTCCCTGCAGACTTCCTCTCAGACTTCCCCAGGGACACCCTTTCCAGGCATACAGGAGAGAACTCCATTCACTCTGCAGATCTGTGTCCAAGGTGTGTAAGACCAAGGAGTACAGAGGTACATGGGCTGGGTAGACCTATTTGAACTCCCATGGAAATTATCCAGGCCAGATGGATCCCAGTGCCTCTTCTCCACCTGTCAGGGTGATTAGAATGTGGCAAGGAGCTGCAAGTCAGTTGTGAAGGAGGAGGGAGCTGAGAACTGGGAAAGTGTCCTCCATACCCAGGCACAGCAAGAAAGGAATGTTCAGGGTGTACAGTGATGCACAGCTCTTAGTACAGGTCTGGTGAGGTGGGAGGCGGATCATCCTTAGCCATATAGGGAGTTGGAGACCACCTAGGGCACAGATGACACTGTCTCAAAAATAGACAATGAATTAATTAAAGGGAAATTAAAATGCCTCTACTTGCTTGTGGCTGCTATGGGGAACTGTGTCTATTCAGGGCAGAGTGATGTGACAGGGAGAGGTGGGACACAGTTCTGGAGGAAACACTCCACAAAGGTGGGAGGAGTATCTGTAGTGGTGCAGAGGAGGACTCCCATGCCCTAGGTAGGCTAAGAGCCAGAGCCTCAGGTCTGAGCACTGAGGAGTAGGGTGATAGGGAAATCATAAATTCTCTATACCACAAAGTGCAAGGAGGTACACATCTGAGTCAGGAGAATCTTACTCCATGGTAACCTGTCTACAGAGTAAGACTTTGTCTAAAAAAATGTCAATAAGGGCTGTAAAGATTGCTCAGTGGATAAAAGCACTTACTGCCATGCCTGATGAGCTGCGTGTGACATCATAGGACTCACACAGTGAAATAAAAGAACCCATTCCTGAAAGTTGCCCTCTGAACTCCACACTCAAGTTATAACAGGTACAAACACTAATAAATGAATGGCTGGTAAAATTTTGTTTCAAAGGCAGGGTCTCACTATGTAGCCCCAACTGTCCTGCAACTCAGTTCAGGCTAACCTGAACTCAGAGATCCACCAGCCTCTGGCTCCTTTATGTTGGGATTAAAGTGGTGCAAGACCACTCCTAACTATGGAGGGAAAAATCTTCAAAGGATTTTGCCTAGCATGATACCTGCCATTCCTGAGCGCAGGATGTAGAGGCTGGGGCTGTAGGATTGGCTTGTGTTCAAAGCTACTTGGCTAAAATGTGAATTTCAGTGTAACCTGGGCTACAATGAAATACCATCTCACAAAAACACTATGATACCTCTAAATCCACACAGCTCTCCAAAAATAAACTCCAGAAGGAGACCCATTGAAGAATTTCCAACAAGTGTCAATCCTCAGATACATGCAGCCTTGTTTTAAAAAACTAAATTCCAAACATTTGATTTTAACAAATGAAGACTCAGGAGCCAGATGTTGTGGTAAAAGCCTGATAGCTCAGAGAGGCAGAGAAAGCACCCAGTAGACCTTCCTACTCCACCAACATCCTGTAAGGAAAAATAAAACCCTCTTTCTCCTTCTCCCTGCTATCTTAAGAATCTACAACTCAAAGACCCTCCTTTCTCTTTACTTATTATGATAGCTTGTATATTCTTGGTCCATGGAGTGGCACTATTAGGAGGTATGGCCCTTTTGGAGTAGGTGTGCCACTGTGGGCTTAAGATCCTCACCTAGCTTTCTGCCTGGAAGTCAGTCTTCCACTATCAGCCTTCAGATGAAGACATAGAACTCTCAGGTCAGCCTGCACCATGCCTGCCTAGATGCTTCCATGTTCCTGCTTTGATGATAATGGACTGAATCTCTGAACCTGTAAGCCAGCCCCAATTAAATGTTGGCCTTTATAAGGCTTGCCTTGGTCATGGTGCCTGTTCATACAGTAAAACCCTAAGACACTTATGTTCACTCCTTGTCAGCTTGGTTGCTTGCTCTGCCTCTTGACCTAGGGTTGAATTTATTTAGCTCTTGGATTAAAGGTATGTGTTAGGGTTGAGCCACAATACAAGTACTTGTCTTCAGTAAACAGAAAGGTCTGGGATCAAAACCTGAGCCATACCAGTTCACAATATTGGGGCTTATAATGTAATCAAATATCCTTTAACACAGCCTCCATTACCCAGACTGTCAGAAACTCAACCAGTCCCTCCAGACACACAGGGAACACCCCGAAAAACTCACATATCCTTCCTCAATAGCGTTTGCCTCCACAGACATATTTAGACTTCCAAATCCATGCTGGTCTCCATGACAGACATGCATTCCCAAATATAGGTGGTCCTCTTCCTTTGAAGTCCCAGTCCTACTCTGGCTTCCCTACTGAGGTGTGTACTCAGCATTTAGCATGAGGTCCTGAGAGATCTGAGGAGGTGGGGCAAATCTCATTTACCAAATCCTAGAAAGGCCTCCCAAGGTCCCTGTATCCATGGGTCCTTCTGGTATTAGAGGAAACTGAGGCCAAGTTGGGAACCCTCTGACATCTCCCTGGTCTGCTGGTCTGCTCCAGGTGAGGACACAGATGGTGAATTAGGTGGGACAGACACTATGTATCAGGTGTCATAACTGCTATGGGGTGACTGTCCAGAGCTTGGTCTATGGCTAACCAGTATGGTTCCTGGTCTATTTTCCTTCTTTTTTTTTTCCCCCAGGCTAATGAAAATGTTGACTCACAGGCATTTTCGTGTGCTAGGCAAGCCCTATGTTGCTGAGTTCCATTCCTTGCCCTTGATCTCCTTGATCTCCCTTTAAGCACGTCATGGCACACACAAAAAAAAACCTTAGGCCCATGGGCCTACCTGTGGGCCAACCGTGTGAGATCATGTTCTGTAAGACATTCTTATTCTTGCCCAGTCGGTAGAATGTTTGCCTACCACACACAAAGACTCAAATCCTACTCAATTACCCTATGAAAACAGACATGGTGGTGCACACCAGTAATGCCAGCACTCCAGATATTCAAGGTCCTTCCTCAAATGATTTTCACGGTGAAGATAACTTCACAACCTCTTGAAGCATGCATGGCTTTTGACTTCTGCTATCTTCCATAGAGCTTTGTTGGTGGTCAAGAATAAAAAAAAAAAAAAAAAAAAAAGAATTTTCAGCCAGTTTAAGCATGCAAGATTTTGAATGTGCATCATGACAGGATTTCTGGCAAAAGCAGTAAAGTTCAGCAGGTGTCTTTCAGAACTTGAATTGCATCACAGCATTTTCTTTTCTGCTGAGAAAACTGCTACTTTGCTGATGGGCCTGCCTTCAAGTATCACAGGAATGGCTTGGTTTCTGTATATTTAGTAATTTGTGTTAATCTCAAACCCAAGAAAATGGTTAACTGAAGTGCTTATTCAACATATCAAAGTGGACCTGGACACCAGATTCTTCAGGCATTCCCCAATCCCTGCCTGTTAAATAGTATGGTTGACACACCCCACCACCTAATCTGAATGTTTCTAGTGCAAGATCTGGGCTATTCTCTTATGCCCTTTTGTAGATAACTGAGACATTTTGGTTATTTGGCCCTTTTCATCTCATGTCTTCTTAATATGTTTCTCCCATTTCCTCTCCTACCTCTCCTTAAGTGGCCCAGCTCATGGTCGTGACTGCTCATCTGGACACTCCCAGAGGTCCTTGCCTCTGTATAGGTTCTCTTTTATCTCTTCCATCATTCCTAGGAAGAGTCATGTCCTTTCATTTTTCTCTTTTTCTTTTTTTTTTAAATTTAATTTTATTTTTAATTTATGTTTCACATTCTGTATTCCATCCCCAGTCCCCCCATCCACCTGCAAATTGTTCCACATCCTATATCTCTTCCCCACCCAACCCATCTCCATGTGGATGCCCCCACTTCCCATCCCACCTAACCTATAAAGTCCCTGGGGCTTCCAGTCTCTTGAGGGTTAGGTGCATCATCTCTTAATGAACACAGACCTGGAAGACCTCTACTGTATGTGAGTTGGGGGCCTCATATCAGCTGGTGTATGTTGTCTATTTGGTGGTTCAGTGTTTGAGAGATCTCAGGGGTCCAGATTAATTGAGATTCATTAACATAATCCACTATATAAACAAACTCAAAGAAAAAAAATCACATGATCATCTCATTAGATGCAGAAAAAGCATTTGACAAAATACAACACCCTTTCATGTTAAAAGTATTGGAGAGATCAGGAATTCAAGGACCATACCTAAACATAATAAAAGTAATTTACTGCAAACCAACAGCCAATATCAAATTAAATGGAGACATACTTGAAGCAATTCCACTGAAATCGGGGTCAAGACAAGGATGCCCACTCTCCCCATATCTATTCAATATAGTACTCAAAGTGTTAGCTAGAACAATAAGACACCAAAAGAGATCAAGGCGGTACAAATTTGTAAAGAAGAAATAAAGGTATCACTATTTGCAGATGATATGATAGTATAAATAATGAACCCAAAAATTCTACCAGAGAACTTTTTATTTTTAATTTTTTTGTTCTTTAGACATATTAAATCTGGACTACAGGTTCTCATACCTCCAATTCTCCCAGTTACCCTTCTAATTTCCCCCTCTCCTAGATCAACTCCTCTTCCATTTACCTTCAACAACAACAACAACAACAACAACAACATCATCATCATCATCATCATCATCAACAACAACAACAACAACAACAACATCATCATCATCATAGCAGGCCTCACAGGGGTAGGCATCAATCAAACAATGGCATAACAATTTATAATAAAACTATTTGCAGCCATGTCAAGCCTGGACAAGGTAAGAGGAAAAGTACGAGGAAAAGAATCCCAAGCACATGCAACAGAGTCAGGGTTACCCCCTACTCCTGCTGTTGGGGTGGGTCTCATAAGAGCACACAACAATTCCAGTCATATTTGGTTTATCCTGGGTCTCTCAGCTGACGAACCTCTGGTTCCTGGTCAACCACAGAGTGTGGGTAGTCATCCACATGCAACCATAACATATATGCAGAGTAACTAGCTCAGACCTATGCAGGTTCCTGATTGTCACTTCAGTCTCTATGAGCACCTATGAGCTCTGCTTAGTTGATTCTGTAGGTTGTGTTCTCATGGTGTCCTCTACCCTTTTGGCTCCTAGAATCCTTTCTTCTCATCTTCTTCAGGGTTTCCCTGGCATCCCTTACTGTTTGGCTGTGGGTCTTCGCATCCAGTTAGCTCAGTTGCTGAACTATACTTCTTTGATGACAACTGGGCTAGGCAGAGTATCACTAGGAACCATTTCATTGAAAAAATTTCAAGTCCTATTTGGTTCTACCTTGAGTCTCTGGGCTGACTAGCCTCTGGATCCTGGGGATCCACACAATGTCAGGTGTGGACTCCCTCTCTTGACTTGGGTCACAATTTGGACCAGTCATTGGTTGGCCACTCCCAACAGTTTGGTGCCTCTCTTAGCCCAGCACAGGCATGACAAACTGTTAGTTGAAGGTTTTGTGGTTGTGTTGATGTCCTAGTACCACTGATGGGAGCCTTGCCTGATTGCAGAAGATGAACGGTTTCAGCTCCATACCCACTATGAAGATTTGAAAATGAGAGATTTTCTAGGATCACTCTCATGGATTCTGGGGAAATTCTACTGCACTAGGTTTCTACATAACCCTCTAAATGAATACAGATTCCAGTTGCC
Source organism: Mus caroli (assembly GCF_978045245.1). Lineage (NCBI taxonomy): Eukaryota > Metazoa > Chordata > Mammalia > Rodentia > Muridae > Mus > Mus caroli. The sequence goes on along the minus strand of NW_028227263.1, from coordinate 106,382,812 downwards.
TTCCCATTACTCTCTCCCCTCATTCCCCTGCTTGAGCCCTCCTGTTCCCATCCCCATGTGTCCATAGTCTTCTTTCCCAGAGATATCAATGCTGAGCAAGTGTCTTTGTAGTCGGATAGGGGATCCTTTGAGCACATCAGTGCCTTGAGTTAGATCAATTTCCAATTTTCTGAGTAACCTCCATATTGACTTCCATAGTGACTGTGTAAGTTTGCACTCCCATCAGCAGTGGGGGAGTGTTCCCTTGCTCCATATAATTTCCTGCATTAGCTGTCACTTGTATTATTGATCTCAGCCATTTTGATAGGTAGAAGATGGAACCCCAAAGTAGTTTTGACTTGCATTTCCCTGATGGCTAAGGATGATGAACATTTCTTTTTAGTATTTCTCAGCCATTTGAGATTCTCACATCAAGAGTTCTCTGTTCAGATCTGTATCCAACTTTTATTGGGTTATCTGGCTTGTTGGTGTCTAATTTCTTGAGTTGTTTATATATTTTGGATATTAGTCCTCTGTTGGATATAGGGATGGCAAAGGACTTTTTCCATTCTGAAGGCTGCCTTTTTGTCCTGTTGATAGTGTCTTTTGTCTTACATAGTGGTTCACTTTCAAGATGGTCCAATTTAGTAATTCTTGATGTTAGTGCCTGAACTTTCAGTGTTCTGTTGAGGAAGTTGTCTCCTGTACAATGCTTTCAAAGCTACTTTTTAATTTCTCTTCTATCAGGTTATGTCTATCCCATTTTATGTTGAAATTTTTGATCCACTTGCACTTAAGTCTGGGGCAGGGTGATAGATATGGGTCTATTTGTATTCTTCTATGTGCAGACATCCAGATCGGTGGGTACAATTTGTTGAAGATGCTTTCTTTCGTCCATTTTGTTTGTCAAAAAATCAAGTGTCCTTAGATGTGTACATTCATTTTATGGTCTTCTATTTGATTCCATTGATCAATCTGTCTGTTTCTATACCAATCCCATGAAGGTTTTTTTTTATTACTATAGCTCTGTAACATAGCTTGAAATCAGGGGTAGTGATACCTTTGGATGTTCTTTTATTGTACAAAATTGTTTTAGCTAGTCTGGGATTTGTTTTTCCATATCATATTGAATATTATCTTTGCAAGGTCTGTACTATTGTATCATATCCAAATAACAAGACTTTGAATTCTTCATTTCCAGTTTGTATCCTCTTAATCTCTTTCCGTATCTTATTGCACCAGTTACCACTTGCTTTAGCACACCTTTGTCTTCTCCCTGATTTTAGTGGAATTATATTGTGTTTCTCTCCATTTAGTTTGAGGTTGGCTATTGACTTACTGTAAACTGCCTTTACTACATTGCAGTATGTTGCCTTTACCCTTAATTTCTCTGAAACTTTTATCACAAAGGAGGTTTGGGGACTGTCAAACACATTTGGGCACTGAGAGAGGTGAACACTTGTTTTTTTTTTCAGTTTGTTTATATGGTGGATTATATTGATGGATTTTTGTTTATTGAATCATCCCTGCATCACTAGAAGGAAACCTGTGTGATCATGGTGAATGCTCTCTTCTTGGATTCAGTTTGCAAATATTTTATTGAGTACTTTTGCATCAATATTCATAAGGGAAATTGGCCTGAAATTCTCTTCACTGAGTCTTTGTGTGTTTTAGGTGACAAGGTAGTTGTGGCATCATAGAATGAGTTTGGCAGTGTTCCTTCTGTTTCTATTTTGTGAACTAGTTTGAGGAGTATTAGCCTTAGTGCTTATTCAAAAGTGTGGTAAAATTTTGCACTAAAACCATCTGTCCCAGGGATTTTTTTGGTTGGTTGATGTTTAATGACTGCTTCTACTTCCTTAGAGATGATAGGACTATTCAGATAGGTTACCTGATCTTAATTTAGCTTTGGTAGTTGGAATCTGTCTAGAAAACCATCCATTTTATTTAGATATTCCAATTTTGTGGAGTTTAGGCTTATAAAGTAAGACAATGATTTTTGAACTTCCTTAGTGTCTGTTGTTATATATCCATTTTTCATTTGTGATTTTGTTAATTTGTGTACAATCTGATTGTTAGTTTGGCTAAAGGTTTGTCTACCATGTTGATTTTTTCTAAGAACCAGCTCTTGCTTTTGTTTTATTATTCTTTCTGTTTCTAATTGATTTATTTCAGCCCTGATACTGATTATTTCCTGATGTCTATTCCTCTTTGGTGTGTTTTCTTTCTTTTTTGTCTAGAGTCATCATATGTACTTTTGCTAGTTTGAGAAGTCCTAATTTCTGTATAAGGGCACTTAGTGATATAAACTTTCCTCTTAGGACTGTTTTCATATTGTCCTGGAGTAGAAACTTAAAGGTTCTTTGGAAAGACAGTTGTATTTGATGGCGTTTTCTTAGGGCAAACATGAAGGAGTGTTTTTGTGAAGTGGACACAGGTGAAAGGCTAAGACAGACTTGTGAAGCAAAGTTTCATTGAAGCAGGTACAGGAAAAATGATGTTCTGCTAAAGCAAGAACATGAAAGGACACGTGATCAAGGATTCTTCGCTAATAGGAGGCATATATTGGTCCACCCTGCACTGAGTAGTTAAGCTCTATTTGTTTGGACTGCATAGAAAGGAACATATCAAAAAAGTTCTGGTTGTGTGGTGCAGTTTCTTCCCACTTCTGTGGACTCGTGCTGATTGGCAGAGTGATGTCAAGTGATACTAAGACAGGCTCACATGATGAGGTAAGATGCATGGAGGACACATGATGTTTAGAGGGAGTATAAAAAGAACTAGATGGATAGTGATTGAGGCTGAGCTAGTTTTGCTTATAGACCTAGTTGTGGAATGCTTGTTGGTCTCACGTCTTTGCAGATCTGTGATTTGCTGAGAGAGGCAAACTTCTTCTGGAGTTCTTGCTGGTCCCTCCTGCTGCCTTGTGCTGAGGCTGAGAGGCCTAGTTGTCTCTGTTTGGTTGTGCTACCCTTATTGATTCATGTTTGCTATCCCAAAACTAATGAATTGGATTGCTGTTATATCCATGAAGTGTTTACAAGTGGATTAAGCTGTGCTGCTGACCTGTGAACTGAACTGCTGATTCACAGACAACAGAGATGGGACTTGCTCCAAAGAACCATTTCTAAACAAGTTCACTTCCTCCAAATCCTTTCTTCTCTATTACTAATCCTTTCTCAGAGGTCATAGGCTAAAAGGGATTTTTCATGAATTTGTGAGATTTCTGTTATTGTTGAAGTCCAGTTTTAATCCATGGTGATCTGATAAGATGCATGGGGTTATTTCAGTCTTCTTGTATCTGTTGGGATTTGCTTTGTGACCAATTATATGGTTAATTTTGGAGAAAAGCTCTATGAGGTGCTGAGAAGGTACATTCTTTTGTGTTAGGATAAAGTATTCAATAGATACTTGTTGGGTCAATTTGAATCATAACTGTTAGTTTCACTATTTCCCTGTTTAGTTTCTTTATTGTTGACCTGTCCATTGGTAAGGGTATGGTGTTGTGGTCCGTCACTATTAATGTGTGTGCTTTAATGTGTAATTTAAGCCTTAGTAATGTTTCTTTATGAATGTTGGTGCAATTGCTTTTGGGGCATAGATATTCAGAATTAAGGTGTCCTCTTGGTAGATTTTTCCTTTGATGAATATGAAGTGTTCTTCCCTGTCTCTTTTGATTGCTTTCAGTTGGAAGTCCATTTAATTAGATATTAGAATGGCTACTCCAGGTTATTTCTGGGTCCATTTCCTTGGAAAAGCTTTTCCTAGCTTTTTATACTGAGATAATGATCATCTTTGTTGGTGAGATATGTCTCTTATATACAATAGAATGATGGACTCTTTTTTTTTTTTTAAAGATTTATTTATTTATTATATCTAAGTACACTGTAGCTGTCTTCAGACTCCAGAAGAGGGCGCCAGATCTTGTTACAGATGGTTGTGAGCCACCATGTGGTTGCTGGGAATTGAACTCTGGACCTTTGGAAGAGCAGTCGGGTGCTCTTACCCACTGAGCCATCTCACCAGCCCCAGATGGACTCTTTTTATGTAATCATTCTATTAGCCTGTATGTTGGAAAACTGAGTCCCTTGATGTTGAGAGATATTAATGACCAGTGAATTTTAATTCCTGTTATTTTGATGTTGATCGTGATTGAGTGTGTATGTGAGTGCATGTGCATGTGTGTGGTTTTGTCTTCTACTGGTTTTAATGGTGTGAAATTATTTATTTCTTGTGTTTTCTTGAGTTTAGTTAACCTCATTGCATTGGATTTTTCTTTCTGGTATCGTCTGCAGGGCTGGGTTAGTGGAAAGGCATTTAAATCTGGTTTTGTCATGGAATATCTTGGTTTCTCCATCTATGTTGATTGAGAGCTTTGCTGGATATTGTAGTCTGGGCTGACAGCTCTGGTTTCTTTGGGTATGCAAGAGACCTGTGCCCAGGACATGTTTAGTAATGAACTTTATAAAAGCATTGCCATGATCTTTTATTGTAAATGTCATAAGAGGAACAGCTATGCCAAAATATTACTTCCTTTAACCACCTAACATCTCAGAATTCATAGCTTCTACCCAATCTTGTCTTTTACCTCAGAATCTTAACTTCTCATTGGCTACTCCCTGGTTTATTTCATCATTTTCTCTCCTACCCTACCAGCATCTGGTAGAATCTTGGGGTTTCCATGGAGCTACCTGTAAATAATTGGATCACAGGCAACCTATGACCAGTGAAAAATGTCTGCTAGTGGACAGAGGGGCCAGTTTGGTGAGAAGATCAGTCAAGGACAACCATTTATCCTGCTCCACTGTAACGTGGATTACTGCTATTCCCTCCCACCCTTGCCTTGACAATGTCAGGTAAGGAATGAAGCTTTAAAATGTTGATCATACCTTTCCTTATCTTTAGTATAAATTTAAATCCTCAGAAGACTATGGCTACTAGAGATACAGATATCTCAAGTTGAATGGCCCATTTAGCTTTGGTTGTTAATAAGAATATGACTTTGGACAGACTGTTTACTCTCAACTGTTTCTTCATCTGCTTCAGGGAGATTACAGTGTATGCTCTAAGCATAGTATAGTTGTGTCTCAAGAGGCAAGCAAACAGGAAAACAATTCAGGTAATTATTGATGGTGTTAAATTTAACAGAAACATAAAGTAGAACAAGGTGTGAAGAATCTAGAAGTCCATACCATGATTGTGATGGTCTCCCTCCACTACTGCTTCCCTGTTACTGTTCAAATTCAGTGCTTTTCTAAATGTATCTTTCACACAGGTATGGTGGCACACTTGTATTCATATTATATATGAGTACTATAAACAGCTTCATCAATGACCACAGTATGTAGTGGTTGAAATAATGAAGATCAGATTAAGTGTACCTTGGGCTACAGTAGCCCTGCCTTGACACAAACAAAATAAAAAATACAGAAAGAGAGTGATTACCATATCGTAGAGAACTCAATCTATCTTAGTTAAAAAGAGGATGTGGGAGAACCTAAGAGGGGACTGGAATCTGTGCAGTCAGTGAACACAGTGAAAGAAATCTTGAGGCTGTTATATGAAAGACAGACCCACAGCAACTGGAGAGAGTGAAAAATTCCATATTATAAAGATGAGGGGCTAGAAAACAGAGATATCAAATAAGTCAAAACTCAGAGATTATCCTAAAGGAACACCAAGATAATTAAAGATGAAATATTGCAAAGAACCACAGATTTAAAGTAAAAAAGAATCAAGGCATTGCAATGTCCCAAGTCCTGTCTAGGCAAGCACACTGTTGAGGTTTGTCTGCGTGCTGGTTCCATGTTATATAGAGAGGACACAATCCCCTCTGTTCCCTGGTTCCTACTATCTATCACATCTGTGAAGAGTTTGCTAAGTCTTGTTTACACAGGTTTTGTTGGATAATATCAGTTGGGGCTGGCAACATCACAGTCACTTGTTCTCTGTATAAAGCTAACTGACACAGAACCTGGAATTCTCACAATGCTGCCCCTCCAGAAGAGTTCTAGGTAAGTAACAGTAACAGAGGAAGAGTCAGTCTTATTTGGGGTTGAATTTCTAATATGTTAGCAAATCTCAATGTGTCAGCCATAAACACACAAAAGTACCCTGAAATATTATCAACAAGTCATATAAGTGTCTAATAGGTATACTTAAATGATAAGAGGTCATGAATTATAGAAGGAGTCGTAGCTGCACAGGATGACTTAGAAGGGGCAAAGAAACAGTGAATTCACTTATGAAATTCCTTGATACATATTTTTTTAAGCTCAGAGTAAAAATAAGCCTGGTGGCATTGGTAGACATCTATGATAGCACAATTCTAGAATCAGAGTCAGTCCAAGACCAGTCTTTGTGATTCTAAGGCAAGCCTTATCTAAGTAGAGAGACCTGTCTCTTTACATAAAGTAAGATATGCACAGAACAGGGCAAAGTTAGGGGCATGAGAAGTTGTCTCAGGCTCTCCTACCCCTGAACACTTCTGTTACAGGACTCAGATATGAGGTCATATCACAGTAGGTATGAGAGAAAGACAAAGCAGGTGAAAATGAACTGTGTTTACATTAGTGCAAAGGTTAGCAAGTCAACTAGGCACTGATTGCCCACACAGAAAGAACAGGTATCAAGTGAGTGTCATCCTATCCAGTACCAAGAATTAGTCTGAACATTTGCAAATGTTTGAGGGAACACTGGTCTAGAATCACTCTCCCAGACAGTAGGACCTGGAGATAAATCTCCACATGACATTAGAAAACATCCATCTCATTTTCCTACTGTCCTCTTCCTCCCTATAGAAAATTTCCAAAGCACACCAATTTTTGGTACAGAAAGCACTCTATAGCTCTCTCTGCCTGTGCTGAACAACTCCACACCCTCAGGCATGGTGTGCAGATATCCCAGTATCTCCATCCCACCTGTGAGTTCAGCATGGCTCCTGCCATCAGCATCCAGCACTTCTCTCCAGCCACTCATGAGCAGTGACTACCTTAACTCACATAATAGCATGACTATGCTGACAATGCTGAGTGACCAGAGCCAGGTCTCCAACTCCACACTCTCCTGTCGAGGCATTCTTGAGTGGAATATCACAGGAAGCACAGACATGAGGGCAACTGCACTTTAGGAATTCAATGTTTCCTGGACACCACAATGTCCTTATCTACATCAGTCCAGTGTGATAAAAGTTTAGATTGAAATCCCATAGCACTTTCTATCCAACACTGTCTGCTAGCTTTATCCAGGCCATACGACCTGTGGTGCTAAATCAAGAATATAGCCTGGTACATTCAAACCAGGAGGTGAATTCAAGCCAGATATATTACTATGAGCACAACAGCCTAGGACCTCTGATAGCTGGAGAACTCAGACAATGCCTTCAGGCCCATGGCTCTGCTTCTTACCCTGAGAGTCACGCCTCTGCCCAACCACCAGAGATGATGATGGTGCTAAAGAAATGTCCAAACACCTCTCTCTACTTCTGCCACCATGAATTTCACATTTGCTCAGTCCATGCTGTACAACAGTCTTCCTAGTAAGTATAGAGCCAGGAGGGGAAGGAGTGGGATCTGTGCTCCACCTTATAGTAATGGATGTCCCACACAGAGGGAGAATGTGGGTCCTTCCAGATTAAGTACAGCTGTGGCTTTCCATCCCCACCTTCAGAATCTATCATGAGAGAGAGTGCAAAGCATAATGATTAGTATCCATACTAAGCTAAGTGATGCCCACACTCATACATCACTGCTCAATGTGATAAGTCTCATGCCTCAACCACACTGTAATCAACTCTTTCCTGGTATGTTGCTCAGTGCTATAGTAGACACCAAAGAATTGTGTGTGTGTGTGTGTGACTGGACCATCCAAAAGTCAAAATTTTTCTGCAGATTAGCACAGCTAAGAACCATGCTAGAGAACATATTCCTCCCAGATCCCAACCACTTATCCTGGAATTCTCTTACACTTAAAATAATATAGTGAGTTAGGTGCAGTACATGTACTGCTGCTAAAATTGCCATTCTGTGACTTCTTTTTTTTTTCTTTTGCTGTGTACTGCAGAGGAGACCCATGACAAAGATTTTAAGATTATGTAGACATGTTCTCTAATACTGAGACACATGCAAGCCCAAGGATTTCAGTTTCTTAAATCAATTTTCATGCCATTTGTAAGAAGCTTGTGAAACATGGGGCTGGAGGAAAGCCTCTGTTGTTGAAATTCTTGCCTGGACTGGATTTGGATATCTAAACCCATGTAAACATCCAGGCTTCTGAGGTATCTGTGTAATGCTGTTGGTACAAGTTCACAGAGACAAGTTCTCAGAAATCATTGACCCGATAACCCACCTAATAGTACAGCTCCAAGGAAATGAGAGGCAATGTATCTTTTTATACAAAGGGGAAGGGAAGAAAGGACCACAGGCCAAGGAATTCTGTAACCTTACCATGTTGGCTATGCATCCACACATCACACAAACTCAAAGGAACACAAAATCATCTGAGAAAACCTGACATGGCATGGATACCAGAAACAACAGAGCAGTCACCATTTTTCTCCAAACATAGTAGCTCATAGGAATGACTTTCCCATGGCTGCAAAGGCCAAATTACTGTTCATCACCAAAGGAGGTCAGGACTGGAACTCAAGCAGGTCAGGATACAGGAGCCATTGCTAAGGCCATGGAGGGATATTTCTTAATGGGTTTCTCAGTTTGAACCTTTATAGAACTCAAGACCAGGGATGGCACCACCCACAATGTGTCCTCCCCCTTTGATCATCAGCTAAGAAAATGCCCCACAGTTAGATTTCATGGAGGCACTTCCACAGCTCAAGCTCCTTTCTCTGTGATAACTCCAGCCTGTGTCAAGTTGACACATAAAGCCACCATTATAATTGACCCCTTGTCCACTTGCACATAAACATCACTATTAAGTTTCAACCCTTACTTTCTTGTTCATCTCCAAGATCCAAATAACTTTAAAAGCCCCACAGTCTTTACATATTAAAAGTTCAATCCTTTTTTAAAATCCAGTATCTTTTAAAATCCAAAGTCTTTTTTAAATTCAAAGTCTCTTAATTGTGGGCTCCAATTAAACACTTTATTCCTTCAAGAGGGAAAAATGTCAGGGCACAGTCACAATTAAAAGCAAAATCAAACTCTAACTGTACAATGTCTGGGACTCATTCATGATCTTCTGGGCTCCTCCAAAGGCTTGGAACACTGTTCCAGCTCTGCTCTTTGTAGCACACACCTTTTTTTCTAGGCTTCAGATGCCTATATTCCATTGTTGCTGCTGTTCTTGGTGGTCATTTCATGGTGCTGGTATCTCTAAAACTCTGCTGTCTTCCACTGCAACTAGTCCTCATCAATAGCTTCTCATAGGCTCTCTCCATGGTGGCAAGCCTCAATTCCTTTGTGTGACTCCTTCAGTCCTTTGCCATCAAATGCAACTGAGGCTGCACCTTCACCAATGTCATTCTGTAGGCTCAGATGCTCTTAATGCCTTCAACACCAGTACCACATGGGTCACTCTTACACATTACCAAGTCCAGCTACAACACAAGGTACAACCTTGGCTATCTTCCTAGAAGATTTTTCCTCAACGATGTTGGTCTCCTTTTGATCACCGATAATTTCTTAGCTCCAGCTAACCAGCATCAATACTCCCAGTAACACAAAGATTCACTTTAGTGGTTCTGGTATCTTGTTAATCACAGCTGATTCTTCAGCCCCAGCTAATCAAAACTGAAATTTCACAAGTCAGGCCTCCATCTTCTTCATTGTTCTCAACAGTGTCTTCCAAGCTCCTACAGAGCTCTTAACACCAAATGGATCTTTTAGCCCAAAGTTCCAAAGACCTTCTACAAACATGGTCAGATTGTCACAGGAATACCCCACTATGCTGGTACCAATTTTCCTGTAGTGCTACAAAAGGAGAAAATCGTATTTACTGTGTACTGAATTCTTCCTTGACTCTTTTGCAGTGGTGGAACTGGATATATCCCTGAGATTGTCACCTTCAGGCCAAACACGTTGTCTGCTGCAGAGTCCAGAATTCTACATCACTTGCACCCCAGTTTCCCAGAGGAAGACACCATCTGTTTATGGGGATGGGCCATTAACAACACCTATCCCTAGCCATTCAGAATTCCTTGCCTTGCCTCCAGCTCCAAGCTCAGAACAAACAGAGATTAAAAACATGCATGAGATGGAAGTTGAGCATTTGATGCCTCAGGATGCCTATGAGGGTACTAAAGAAAACCAAGACCCATCATTCCTCCCTTTATCACACCCTGACTTGCAGCAGCCTCTGTACTGCACTGACACTGGGAGCCTAAGACAGAGAACTGCTTCTGACAATGCCAGCTTGGGGGGCATCCACCTGGGTCTGGAAGAGAAAGGAATACTGGACAGTTTGATGGTGTCCATTATTGACTTTGCAGATATCACTACATTGGTGGCAGATATTCACCTTCCCCAACTTCCTCACAGGCCTAGATCAATACCAAGATACAACAGCAACTGAATCCAAAGACTCCACAGTCACCTGGAGGGATCAGGCCCAGGAAAACTCCAGAGTCATCAGTGGGTCCTCTGACCAGGTGAGAAAGAAAGACCATGACACCTCTGAGTTGATTGATGGAGTTCCTCATGCCAAAATCTCAAACTGGGATCTGGTGGAGGGAGAAGGGACTATGGCCAGTGTTGGGGTCAGTGGCAGGGCTATTGACAACATGGCTAAGGACTTGAAGGGCAAAGCTCCCAAAGTGTCACCCATCAGGCCCAGCAGAGGTAAGGGGACAAGGGCAAGACAAGACCAAATGGACCAGAGAAAAGAATACCAAGAAAACAGAGGACCTCAAGAAGTCAAGGAACAGAGTCAAAGCTGAAGAGGAGCCCACTATCCTGAAGACCAAGATAAAGAGGGATCTACCTGAGGTTAGTCACAACGGCTTTAAAAAGCCTAGAACCCACGTTTATCATAAATAATATAAACCCGTCATTGTGTCTCCTGCTTTTGACTCTGATCTTGGCCTACTGGCTCCTTAATGTCACACAACCTTGCCAATTTGGAGATTGCTGGCAGTTTGTTCCTCCTGAAATTATCTCACAACTGGCACTTACAGCTTCTTCTATAACCCTGCCAAATAACTTTACCTTACCATTCACCAACTTCCCTGATGCCTATGTTGTCATGACTCCTTACCTTTTTCAACTTACCCTTTTTGTCATGGCAACCTGCTTCAAGGCATTCAGGACACACTTTGTAGAGACATTAAATCTTCTAGACTACATAAAACTTTATCTCTTGATACCTTATTATTCCCAGTGCCCTATGGTCCATAAAACCTTGATTCTTATGGTACTCAAGTCTATTATTGACCTGCTAGTTAGATGCATGCTAGTATTTCTCTTCCCCAAATTGGGGGGGGGTACATGGAGAAGAGCCCCTACCACTTCTGTTCCTGGACTCAATTGATGCATGACATAATAAAAAGGCAGCTTAAATCTTGCTTCTCCTGGCTGTCATAGAAATAACTGCATGTGTTGTCACATGGACAGCAGGACTGTCCATTTTCTGGATCATGTATCATTTGTTTTCTTCCCAGTGCATCTAGGAACTGCAACAGGTGGGCCAAACCATACTTACCTTTCAAGGACAAATTGAATCCCTGGCTATAGAGGTATTCCAAAAACTAAAGGAGATTAGATCTTCTCATAGCTGAAAAAGATGGCCTTTGTCTCTTCCTCCCTGAGAAATGCTGCTTCCATGACAAACAATCAGGTATAGTAAAAACAAACAAACAAACAAACCTCCAAAAATGTAAGGAACAACTCAATGCCTTCAGCCCCCCTGGACATTTGTGGACCCTATATGTAAAAGAATACTTCTTTTCCTGACCCTTCTCATTTTTCTGCTTTTACTAATCAAACCATGCTTAGAAATTTCTTCTTTACATTTTCCAATGACAAATTAAAAACAAATCCCTAAACAATCAGTTACGATTATAGAACTACCAAACACTAGGCAGGGCTGGATGTATTAGTAAGTTTTATTCTCGTGTTGTGTTGTCTGCAAGGATTATTGCCTCTGTCAGCTCACCTTGGCCTAGTCCTGGAAGCTTCTAGCCTGTGTAAAATCTCATCTAGGCCTAGAACATTTTCAGCCTCTGAGACATTTTGAGCTCTGACTGGCTGGTTCAACTCAGGTGTTCTAGCTCAAACTCATCTCCCAGCTGAATTATAAATCTGGCCCTTTTTCTCAGCCTCTGAATTGCTTTGCTTCACTTCAAACTATTCTAAAAATCTTTTTTTAAAAAATCTTTTGGCTCATTCTCATTCTCTTGCTTGTTCTGTTGTTACCTTTGTCTAGCTTGTTCTCTCTTCAATCTGTCTCCTTAAAACTTATGACTGCTTTCTTCCTCCTCTCTGTGCTGCTCTGTTCTCTACCTCTCAAATCAACTGTTCTTCATGAATTTTACTGTATTCCCCTATTGTACTCTTTTTCTGTACTGTCTGTCTCTCCCTTAAGTAGCTTCCCTCCTCTCTCTTCCAATGAGAGTTGAGTGTATCCTATTCTATCAAACATTTCACTGATTCATCACTTTTCCTGCTATTACTGCTTCATTTTCAAATATGGACACTTCCTTCATTGTTTGGGATTAAAGGTAAGTTCTAAGGGTGTGTGTGTATTCCTGTCAGAGTGACTAAAGTTATGTGCTAAGAGGTAAGCCACACCCTAACTTTTAAAACAGGTTCAAACATCCTGTAACACCTGGAGGCACATGATTATTGAATTTGTCTTGAATATTCTCTGATGGTGAGGATCAACATTTCACTGAAGATGACAGCAGGAAGTAGTATAAAGAGCATAGCACTCTCATTCCCTACCTTAACATCACACCTCTCAGTTTCCTCATTTTGTAAAATAATCAACAAAAAGATGAATGTTAGCAGGCTTTTCTATCGGCCTGCCCTCAGGGACCTAGTGACAGCAGGATACATTATCACTAGTTGACAAGATGTGACACATTTTCACTGTCACCATGAGTCATGTATCCTCCCGATCACTTGTACTACTCACCTTATAAAAAGCTAGTGCCTCCTTTTCTTGTTCTCTTTTCCTTCCACCCACACTCAGAGACAGCCTCTGCATATCCCATCCCCTGAATGACCCTTCCACATCAGATCTTTTGCATGTGGAATCTGAGGCTTAAATCGCAACACCTTCAATTTCAGAAACAACTCAAAATGATTAAAAATGGGATACATTCCTTAAAAATAAAACTTATCACCAAAATCACAGGCTATACAGTTTCTCCAACAGCAGAAAAAAATAGGAATTGGCTTCCCAAATTTAGAGTAGGAGCCATGATTCACATACCAACTGCCCTACCTTTAAAATAGTTAACTTGTAAGCCTGTTTGGGTAGACCAATGACCCTTGACTAACAAGAAAGTATATATGAATGAACAGCTAATAAAAGAACAGTTAGAAGCTAATCATTTTGAGGAAACTGCTAGTCCTCTCAGTTCTTCTAAATTTATAATAAAAAAGAAATCTGGAAAATCAAGATTGTCAACTGATTTGAGAGCTGTAAACAAAGTAATTCAATCAATTTGGTCTTTATAGCATGGAATACCTTTACTTTCTTTATTACCTAAAGATTGGCCTATTATGGTTATTGATTCATGATTGTTTTTTTTTCACTATCCCTTTAAAGGAACAAGATACTGAGAAATTTGCTTTCATGGTGTTTACTTTTAATAATGCCCAACCTGTAAAACAATGCCAACGAAAAGTCATTTCTAAGGGAATATTAAATAGTGCAGAATCCAAAATAAATTCAAGACCAAATCCAAGTGCAGAGCCAGGTAAGGAAACTGACTAACTAAACAATAATCTCCTCAACATAATTAAGCATAGCTTAAACAAATCAGGGACATGTAGCAGAATTTTAGAAGAGCCATCATATGTGGCATGAATTCCAGAGTGATGTCCTATAGGCTTCGAAGTAGCCCTTTTCAGTGATTGTTATTTGAGATTTAGTGGAGTTGTCCCTTTGAAGGATCCTCAGAGCCTTTGTATAACAGTTTAGAGGCATACCTGGTAAAACAGGAAATCTCATATGCCTTAGAATTGTGTAGGTAATGAGTGGTTTCTTCAAAATACCTCATAGATAATATAAGAGGGTATGTAGAAACTGACATACATAGCCTCTTTCTCTTTCTTCCATCCTACCATATAAAGCAGAATACCAATACCTGGCCAAAATACTCTGAGAGAGCAAGCAAGTCCCAATAGTTACACGAATGTTGAAATAATCCTCTATATGCTACCAGATCACCACTGATTAAAGCTAGATATAAACAACAGAAAGAACAGGGAGCTTAAACTATTATGGAAACTGAACAGTTCTCTACTGAATGAAAAATGAGTCAGACAAAAAGAAAGAAATTAAAGACTTTCAATGAAAAATAAACAGCATTCTCAAACTTGTGGAACACAATGAAAGGAGTACTAAGAGGAAATTTCATAGCACCAAGTACCTTTATAAATAAAATAGAAATATTTGATCCTAGCAACTTAACAGCACACAAGAAATCTCTAGCCCTTCTGGCCGACCAGCACCCGGGTAGCTAGGGCGCAGAGTCGGCTAATACCCACCAGCTACTCACAACACCAGCCACGGGATCTTAAGATTTCAGGTGATCCGGCCACCCTCCCAGCCAGAGGACAGGTCACCGCCTGGCCCGGGAGCCCTTTGCCTCAGGATCAGCAGAAGCCAGCTTGGTTCCGGGACTCCACTGAACTTAGTCTGCACAGGTGAGAGTGTGCACCACAGAAGCTGACAGCTGCTGGGATAGGCGGGAGCCACAGAGCCTCTGAGGCAGCGCCCTTTTCGGGCTCCAGACTCCAGCCACCCTCCCGGTCAGAGGACAGGTGTCCACCCGGTCAGGGAGCCCTTTGCCTCAGGATGGGTGGGAGCCATCTTGGTTCTGGGACTCCACTGAACTTAGTCTGCACAGGTGAGATTGTGCACTACAGAAGCTGACAGCTTCTGGGACAGGCGGGAGCCACAGAGCTACTGAGACAGCACCGTTTTCGGGCCCCAGACATCCGGCCACCTTCCTGGCCAGAGGACAGGTGTCCACCCGGCCCAAGAGGCTTTTGCCGCTAGATTGGCAGTAGCCATCTTGGTTCCGGGACTTCACTGAACATAGTCTGCACAGGTGAGAATGTGCACCACACAAGCTGACAGCTTCTGTGACCCCCCAAAGCAACACAGCTTCTGGGAAAGGTCCTGTTTTGGGACTTCATCTTCGACCAGGAGGAGGTCCAAACACCAGATATCTGTGCACCTTCCCTGTAAGAGGAGAGCTTGCATGCAGAGAGTGCTCTGACCACTGAAACTCAGAGGAGAGAGCCTGTCTCCCAGGTCTGCTGATAGAGGCTAACAGAATCACCAGAAGAACAATCTCTAAACAGAGACAACTATAACAACTAACTCCAGAGATTACCAGATGGCGAAAGGTAAACATAATAATCTTACTAACAGAAACCAAAACCACTCACCATCATCAGAACCCAGCACTCCAACTTCGCCCAGTCCAGGGCACCCCAACACACTGGAAAAGCTAAACCCGGATCTAAAAGCATATCTCATGATGAAGGACTTTAATAACACACTTAAAGAAATACAGGAGAACACTTCTAAACAGGTAGAAGACATTAAAGAGGAAGCACAAAAATCCCTTAAAGAATTGAAGGAAAACCAGACCAAACAGGTGATGGAATTGAATAAAACCATCCAAGACCTAAAAAGGGAAGTAGACACAATAAAGAAAACCCAAATTGAGGCAACACTGGAGATAGAAACCCTAGGAAAGCAATCTGGAACCATAGATGCAAGCATCAGTAACAGAATACAAGAGATGGAAGAGAGAATCTCAGATGCAGAAGTCTCAATAGAGGACATCGGCACAACAATCAAAGAAAATACAAAATGCAAAAAGATCCTAACTCAAAACATCCAGGAAATCCAGGACACAATGAGAAGACCAAACATACGGATAATAGGAGTAGATGAGAATGAAGATTTTCAACTCAAAGGACCGGCAAAATGTTCAACAAAATTATAGAAGAAAACATCCCAAACCTAAAGAAAGAGATGCCCATGAACATACAAGAAGCCTACAGAACTCCAAATAGACTGGACCAGAAAAGAAATTCCTCCCGATACATAATAATCAGAACAACAAATGCAGTAAATAAAGATAGAATACTAAAAGCAGTAAGGTAAAAAGGTCAAGTAACATATAAAGGCAAGCCTATTAGAATTACACCAGATTTTTCACCAGAGACTATGGAACCAGAAGTGCCTGGACAGATGTTATACAGAAACTAAGAGAACACAAATTCCAGCCCTGGCTACTATACCCAGCCAAACTCTCAATTACCATAGATGGAGAAATCAAAGTATTCCACGACAAAACCAAATTCACACATAATCTTTCTACAAATACAGCCCTTCAAAGGATAATAATAGAAAAAAACCAATACAAGGATGGAAATCATTTCCTAGAAAAAACAAGAAAGTAATCCCTCAACAAACCTAAAATAAGACAGTCACAAGAACAGAATGCCAACTCTAATGACAAAAATAAAAGGAAGCAACAATTACTTTTCCTTAATACCTCTTAATATCAATGGACTCAACTCCCCAATAAAAAGAGATAGACTAACAGACGGGCTACAAAAACAGGACACAACATTTTGCTGCTTACAGGAAACTCATCTCAGAGAAAAAGATAGACACTACCTCAGAATGAAAGGCTGGAAAACAATTTTCCAAGCAAATGGTAGGAAGAAACAAGCTGGAGTAGACATCCTAATATCTAATAAAATCAACTTCCAACCCAAAGACATCAAAAAAGACAAGAAAGGGCACTTCATACTCATCAAAGGTAAAATCCTCCAAGAGGAACTATCAATTCTGAATATCTATGCTCCAAATACAAGGGCAGCCACATTCATTAAAGATACTTTAGTAAAGCTCAAGGCACAAATTGCACCTCACACAATAATAGTGGGAGACTTCAACACACCAATTTCACCAATGGACAGATCATGGAAACAGAAAGTAAACAGGGACACAGTGAAACTAACAGAAGTTATGTAACAAATGGATCTGACAGATATCTACAGAACATTGTATCCTAAAATAAACGGATATACCTTCTTCTCAGCACCTCATGGTACCTTCTCCAAAATTGACCACATAATTGGTCACAAAACAAGCCTCAACATATACAAAAATATTGAAATTGTCCCATGCATCCTATCAGAACATCATGGACTATTGATCATGAATAACAAAATAAATAATAGAAAGCCAACACACACGGAAACTAAACAACAGTCTTCTCAATGATACCTTGGTCAAGGATGGAATAAAGAAAGAAATTAAGGACTTTCTGGAGTTTAATGAAAATGATGCCACAACATACCCAAACTTATGGGACACAATGAAAGCATTTCTAAGAGGAAAACTCATAGCTCTGAGTGCCTCCAAAAAGAAACTAGAAAGAGCACACATTAGCAGCTTGACAACACACCTAAAAGCACTAGAACAAAAGGAAGCAAATTCACCCAAGAGGAGTAGACGGCAGGAAATAATCAAACTCAGGGGCGAAATCAATCAAGTGGAAACAAGAAGAACTATTCAAAGAATCAACCAATCAAGGAGCTGGTTCTTTGAGAAAATCAACAAGATAGATAAACCCTTAGCCAGACTAACTAGAGGGCACAGGGAAAGTATTCTAATTAACAAAATCAGAAATGAAAAAGGAGACATAACAACAGATCCTGAAGACATCCAAAACACCATCAGATCCTTCTACCAAAGGCTATACTCAACAAAACTGGAGAACCTGGATGAAATGGACAAGTTTCTAGACAGATACCAGGTACCAAAGTTAATCAAGATCAGGTTAATGATCTAAACAGTCCCATATCCCCTAAAGAAATAGAAGCAGTCATTAATAGTCTCCCAACCAAAAAAAGTCCAGGACCAGATGGGTTTAGTGCAGAATTCTATCAGACCTTCAAGAAGATCCAATCCCAGTTCTTCACAAACTATTCCACAAAATAAAAAGAGAAGGTACTCTACCCAACACATTCTATGAAGCCACAATTACTCTGATACCTAAACCACAAAAAGACCCAACAAAGACAGAGAACTTCAGACCAATTTCCCTTATGAATATCAATGTACAAATCCTCAATAAAGTTCTCGCTAACTGAATCCAAGAACACATCAAAACAATCATCCATCCTGACCAAGTAGGTTTCATTCCAGGGATGCAAGGATGGTTCAATATACAGAAATCCATCAACGTAATCCAATATATAAACAAACTCAAAGACAAAAACCACATGATCATCTTGTTAGATGTTGAGAAAGCATTTGACAAAATTCAACAGCCATTCATGATAAAAGTCTTGGAAAGATCAGGAATTCAAGGCCCATACCTAAACATGATAAAAGCAATCTACAGCAAACCAGTGGCCAACATCAAAGTAAATGGTGAGAAGCTGGAAGAAATCCCACTAAAATCAGGGACTAGACAAGGCTGTCCACTCTCTCCCTACCTATTCAACATTGTACTTGAAATCCAAGCCAGAGAAATTCGACAACAAAAGGAGATCAAGGGGATACAAATTGGAAAGGAAGAAGTCAAAATATCACTTTTTGCAGATGATATGATAGTATATATAAGTGACCCTAAAAATTCCACCAGAGAACTCCTAAGCCTGATAAATAGCTTCGGTGACATAGCTGGATATAAAATTAACTCAAGCAAGTCAATGGCCTTTCTGTACACAACGGATAAACAGGCTGAGAAAGAAATTAAGGAAACAACATCCTTCTCAATAGTCACAAACAATATAAAATACCTTGGATGACTCTCACTAAGGAGGTGAAAGATCTGTATGACAAGAACTTCAATTCTCTGAAGAAAGAAATTAAAGAAGATCTCGGAAGATGGAAAGATCTCCCATGCTCATGGATTGGCAGGATCAACATTGTCAAAATGGCTATCTTGCCAAAAGCAATCTACAGATTCAATGTAATCCCCATCAAAATTCCAACTCAATTCTTCAAGGAAGTAGAAAGGGCAATCTGCAAATTCATCTGGAACAACAAAAAACCTAGGATAGCAAAAACTCTTCTCAAGGATAAAAGAACCTCTGGTGGAATCACCATGCCTGACCTAAAGCTGTACTACAGAGCAATTGTGATAAAAAAAAACTGCATGGTACTGGTATAACGACAGACAAGTAGACCAACGGAACAGCATTGAAGACCCTGATATGAACCCAAACACCTATGGTCACTTGATCTTTGACAAGGGATCTAAAACCATCCAGTGGAAAAAAGACAGCATTTTCAACAAATGGGGCTGGCACAACTGGCAGTTATCATGTAGAAGAATGCGAATTGATCCATTTCTATCTCCTTTTACTAAGGTCAAATCTAAGTGGATTAAGGAATTCCACATAAAACCAGAGACACTGAAACTTATAGAGGAGAATTAGGGAAAAGCCTCGAAGATATGGTTGCAGGGGGAAAATTCCTGAATAGAACAGCAATGGCTTGTGCTGTAAGATCCAGAATCGATAAATGGGACCTCATAAAGGTGCAAAGCTTCTGCAAGGCAAAAGACACCGTCAATAATACAAAAAAGACCTCCAACAGATTGGGAAAGGATCTTTACCTATCCTAAATCAGATAGGAGACTAATATCCAATCTATATAAAGAACTCAAGAAG
This sequence comes from Mus caroli, assembly GCF_978045245.1. Classification (NCBI taxonomy): domain Eukaryota; kingdom Metazoa; phylum Chordata; class Mammalia; order Rodentia; family Muridae; genus Mus; species Mus caroli. The sequence goes on along the minus strand of NW_028227263.1, from coordinate 106,362,995 downwards.
GTGGACTCCAGAAAATCAAATAACCCCATTAAAAAATGGGGCTCAGAACTGAACAAAGAATTCTCACCTGAGAAGTACCGAATTGCAGAGAAGCACCTGAAAAAATGTACAACATCCTTAATCATCAGGGAAATGCAAATCAAAACAACCCTGAGATTCCACTTCACAACAGTCAGAATGGCTAAGATCAAAAATTCAGGTGACAGCAGATGCTGGTGAGGTTGTGGAGAAAGAGGAACACTTCTCCATTGTTGGTGGGATTGCAAGCTTTTACAAAAACTCCGGAAATCAGTTTGGTGGTTCCTCAGAAAATTGGACATAATATTAGCAGAGGATCCAGAAATACCTCTCCTGGGCATATATCCAGAAGATGCTCCAACTGGTAAGAAGGACACATGCTCCACTATGTTCATAGCAGCCTTATTTATAATAGCCAGAAGCTGGAAAGAACCCAGATGCCCCTCAACAGAGGAATGGATACAGAAAATGTGGTGCATTTACACAATGGAGTACTACTCAGCTATTAAAAGGAATGAATTTATGAAATTCCTAGGCAAATGGATGGACCTGGAGAGCATCATCCTGAGTGAGGTAACACAATCACAAAAGAACTCAAATGATATATTCTCACTGATAAGTGGATATTAGCCCAAAATCTTAGGATACCCAAGATATAAGATACAACTTGTTAAACACATGAAACTCAAGAAGAATGAAGACCAAAGTGTGGACACTTTGCCCCTTCTTAGAATTGGGAACAAAACACCCAGGGAAGGAGTTACTGAGATAAATTTGGAGCTGTGAAGAAAGGATGGACCATCTAAAGACTGCCATATCCAGGGATCCATCACATAATCAGCTTCCAAACGCTGACACCATTGCATACACTAGCAAGATTTTGCTGAAAGGACCCAGATATAGCTGCCTCTTGTGAGACAATGCTGGGGCCTAACAAACACAGAAGTGGATGCTCACAGTCAGCTATTGAATGTATCACGGGGCCCCCAATGGATGAGCTAGAGAAAGTACCCAAGGAGCTAAAGGGATCTGCACCATATAGGTGGAACAACATTATGAACTAACCAGTACCCCAGAGCTCTTGACTCTATCTGCATATGTATCAAAAGATGGCCTAGTCGGCCATCACTCGAAAGAGAGGCCCATTGGACTTGCAAACTTTATATGCCCCAGTACAGGGGAACGCCAGTGCCAAAATGTGGTAGTGGGTCGGTAGGGGAATGGGGGGGTGTATTGGGGACTTTTTGGATAGCATTGGAAATGTAAATGAGGATAATACCTAATAAAAAAATCTCTAGAAGAAAAAGAAAATCACATCCAAGAGGGACTGTAAGAAATAATCACTCCTTTGTGATGAAATCAGTGAAACCAATACAAAGAACAAACCAAGAATCAATGAATCACAGGCGATTCATTGAGAAAATTAGCAAGATAAACAATCATGCAAACTAAGTAAACAGTGGGGAGAGAATATCAAAACTCACAAAATCAGACACAATAGTGTGGGTAGAAGAAATGATACTGAGTTATGAGAGGTCCCGGTTAGTTGACACTGTTGTTTTTCCTTTGGGGTTTCCAACACCCTTCAGCTTTTTCTTTTTTTTTTTTATTTTTTTTTTAATTTTTAATATTTTTATTACATATTTTCCTCAATTACATTTCCAATGTTTTTCCAAAAGTCCCCCATAGCGCCCCCCACTTCCCTACCCACCCATTCCCATTCTTTTGGCCCTGGCATTCCCCTATATTGGGGCATATAAAGTTTGCAAGTCCAATGGGCCTCTCTTTCCATTGATGGCCGACTAGACCATCTTTCGATACATATGCAGCTAGAGACAAGAGCTCCGGGGTTCTGGTTAGTACATCATGTTGTTCCAACAATAGGGTTGCAGATCCCTTTAGCTCCTTGGGTACTTTCTCTAGCTTCTCCATTGGGAGCCCTGTGATACATCCAATAGCTGACTGTGAACATCCACTCCTGTGTTTGCTAGGCCCCGGCATCGTCTCACAAGAGACAGCTATATTTGGGTCCTTTCAGCAAAATCTTGCTAGTGTATGCAATGGTGTCAGCGTTTAGAAGCTGATTATGGGATGGATCCCTGGATACGGCAGTCTCTAAATGGTCCATCCTTTCATCACAGCTACGAACTTTGTCTCTGTAACTCCTTCCCTGGGTGTTTTGTTCCAAATTCTAAGAAGGGGCACAGTGTCCACACTTTGGTCTTCATTCTTCTTGAGTTTCATGCGTTTAGCAAATTGTATCTCATATCTTGGGTATCCTAAGTTTTGGGCTAATATCCACTTATCAGTGAATACATATTGTGTGAGTTCTTTTGTGATTGTGTAACTTCACTCAAGATGATGCCCTCCAGGTCCATCCATTTGGCTAGGAATTTCATAAATTCATTCTTTTTAATAGCTGAGTAGTACTCCATTGTGTAAATGTACCATAATTACTGTATCCATTCCTCTGTTGAGGGACATCTGAGTTCTTTCCAGCTTCTGGCTATTATAAATAGGGCTGCTATGAACATAGTGGAGCATGTGCCTTTTTACCGGTTGGGACATCTTCTGGATATATGCCCAGGAGAGGTATTGCTTGATCCTCCGGTAGTACTATGTCCAATTTTCTGAGGAACCGCCAAACTGATTTCCAGAGTGGTTGTACAAGCTTGCAATCCCACCAACAATGGAGGAGTGTTCCTCTTTCTCCACATCCTCGCCAGCATCTGCTGTCACTTGAATTTTTGATCTTAGCCATTCTGACTGGTGTGAGGTGGAATCTCAGGGTTGTTTTGATTTGCATTTCCCTGATGATTAAGGATGTTGAACATTTTTTCAGGTGCTTCTCTGCCATTCGGTATTCCTCGGGTGAGAATTCTTTGTTCAGTTCTGAGCCCCATTTTTTAATGGGGTTATTTGACTTTCTGGAGTCCACCTTCTTGAGTTCTTTATATATATTGGATATTAGTCCCTTATCTGATTTAGGATAGGTGAAGATCCTTTCCCAATCTGTTGGTGGTTTTTTTGTCTTATTGATGGTGTCTTTAGCCTTGCAGAAGCTTTGCAGTTTCATGAGGTCCCACTTGTCAATTCTCGATCTTACAGCACAAGCCATTACTGTTCTATTCAGGAATTTTTCCCCTGTGCCCATATCTTCAAGGCTTTTCCCCACTTTCTCCTCTATAAGTTTCAGTGTCACTTGTTTTATGTGTAGTTCCTTGATCCACTTAGACTTGACCTTAGTACAAGGAGATAGGAATGGATCGATTCGCATTCTTCTACATGTTAACAACCAGTTGTGCCAGCACCATTTGTTGAAAATGCTGTCTTTCTTCCACTGGATGTTTTTAGCTCCCTTGTCGAAGATCAAGTGACTGTAGGTGTGTGGGTTCATTTCTGGGTCTTCAATTCTATTCCATTGGTCTATTTGTCTGTCACTATACCAGTACCATGCAGTTTTTATCACAATTGCTCTGTAGTAAAGCTTTAGTTCCGGCATGGTGATTCCACCAGAGGTTCTTTTATCCTTGAGAAGAGTTTTTGCTATCCTAGGTTTTTTGTTATTCCAGATGAATTTGCAGATTGCACTTTCTAATTCGTTGAAGAATTGAGTTGGAATTTTGAAGGGGATTGCATTGAATCTGTAGATTGCTTTTGGCAAGATAGCCATTTTTACAATGTTGATCCTGCCAATCCATGAGCATGGGAGATCTTTCCATCTTCTGAGATCTTCTATAATTTCTTTCTTCAGAGACTTGAAGTTTTTATTATACAGATCTTTCACTTCCTTAGTTAGAGTCATGCCAAGATATTTAATATTATTTGTGACTATTGAGAAGGGTGTTGTTTCCCTAATTTCTTTCTCAGCCTGTTTATTCTTTGTGTAGAGAAAGGCCATTGATTTGTTTGAGTTAATTTTATATCCAGCTACTTCACCGAAGCTGTTTATCAGGCTTAGGAGTTCTGTGGTGGAATTTTTAGGGTCACTTATATATACTGTCATATCATCTGCAAAAAGTGATATTTTGACTTCATCTTTTCCAATTTGTATCCCTTTGATCTCCTTTTGTTGTCGAATTGCTCTGGCTAGGACTTCAAGTACAATGTTGAATAGGTATGGAGAAAGTGGACAGCCTTGTCTAGTCCCTGATTTTAGAGGGATTGCTTCAAGCTTCTCACCATTTACTTTGATGTTGGCTACTGGTTTGCTGTAGATTGCTTTTATCATGTTTAGGTATGGGCCTTGAATTCCTGATCTTTCCAAGACTTTTATCATGAATGGGTGTTGGATCTTGTCAAATGCTTTTTCCGCATCTAACGAGATGACCATGTGGTTTTTGTCTTTGAGTTTGTTTATATACTGGATTACGTTGATGGATTTCCATATATTGAACCATCCCTGCATCCCTGGGATGAAACCTACTTGGTCAGGATGGATGATTGTTTTGATATGTTCTTGGATTCGGTTAGCAAGAACTTTATTGAGGATTTTTGCATCAATATTCATAAGGGATATTGGTCTGAAGTTTTCTATCTTTGTTGGGTCTTTTTGTGGTTTAGGTATCAGAGTAATTGTGGCTTCATAGAATGAGTTGGGTAGAGTACCTTCTGTTTCTATTTTGTGGAATAGTTTGTGAAGAACTGGGATTAGATCTTCTTTGAAGGTCTGATAGAACTCTGCACTAAACCCATCTGGTCCTGGGCTTTTTTTAGTTGGGAGACTATTAATGACTGCTTCTATTTCTTTGGGGGATATAGGGCTGTTTAGATCATTAACCTGATCTTGATTCAACTTTGGTACCTGGTATCTGTCTAGAAACTTGTCCATTTCATCCAGGTTCTCCAGTTTTGTTGAGTATAGCCTTTGGTAGAAGGATCTGATGGTGTTTTGGATGTCTTCAGGATCTGTTGTTATGTATCCTTTTTCATTTCTGATTTTGTTAATTAGGATGCTTTCCCTGTGCCCTCTAGTGAGTCTGGCTAAGGGTTTATCTATCTTGTTGATTTTCTCAAAGAACCAGCTCCTTGATTGGTTGATTCTTTGAATAGTTTTTCTTGTTTCCACTTGGTTGATTTCGCCCCTGAGTTTGATTATTTCCTGCCGAAGAGGCTTGTGGCCCTACGTAGGCCGGATTTCTGCCTCCCCAACCAGAGCAGTCTCAGGTCCCGCGTGATTGGACTGGAGCAGAATCTGTGTTCCACTCACCAGCAGTCTCAAAATCCTGTGGTGGGGGTCGTGGGTAGCTGGCAGGTGTCAGCCGACCCTGCGCTCTAGCTACACAGGTGCTGGTCCAGCCGGAAGAGGCCTGTGGCCCTACTCAGGCCGGTTTCTGCTTCCCTAACTAATGCAGTCTCAGGTCCCGCGCGCAATTGGATTGGAGCAGAAGCTGTGTTCCACTCACCAGAAGTCTTAAGATCCTGTGGTGGGTGTTGTGGGTAGCTGGCGAGTGTCAGCCGACCCTGCGCCCTAGGTACCCCGGTGCTTTTCTGACCGGAAGAGCCCCTTCAGCTTTTTCGATCCTTCTCCTAACTGTTCCAATAGAGTCCCTGACCTCAGTCAGTGGTTGGTTTAGTCAGCTGCTGGTAGAGCCTTTCAGAGGACAGCCATACTAAGCTCTTATTTGCATGTACAAAATAGCATCAGTAATAGTGTCAGGGTTTGGTGCTGGCCCATGGATGCATCCCAAGTGGATCAGTGACTGGTCAGCCTTTCCTTTAGTCTCTGTTCCATTTTGTCCCTGCATTTCTTTTAGAAGAAGAATTCTGGGTCAAAATATTTGAAGGTGGGTTGGTGTCCCCATCTCTCCACCGAGAGCAGTGTCTAACTACTGAAGGTGGTCTCTTCAGGTTACATTTCCACACTGTTGGGAACTTAGGCAAAGGTCATCCCCATTGTGCCCTGGGAGCCTCCCATATCCCAGGACTCTGGGACTTTCTAGCGGTGACCCCTAACCCCCTGAAGCTGCATATTTCCATTAATCCTCCAGGCCTTCTGGGATAAGAGAAAGCCACCAACCAAAGAACATATATGGGCTGGTCCATGCCCAAGGCAAATATGTAGCAGTGGACTGCCTTGCTTGGCTTGAGTGGAAGAGGTTGCCCCTCATCTTATAGATACTTGATGTTCCAAGGAAGGGGGATGATGGAGGGAGTGAGTTAGAAGTGGATGTGTAAGGGGGTGGGGGAAACACCCTGTCAGAGGCAAAGGAGAGATATAGGGATGGTTCAACATACAAATATATCAATGTAAACACGATATAGACAATCTGAAATAGAAAAAATTTATGATCTCATTAGATGATTATTTTGATTCAATATAATACATGAAGTCTTTGTAAGAGCAATAAGACAACTAGAAGAGATCAAGTATATACAAAATGGAAAGAAAGGAGTCAAAGTGTTGTTACTTGCAGGATATGATAGTATGCACAAGTGATCCCAAAAATTCTACCAGGGAAATCCTACAGTTGACAAATACCTTCAGTGCCATATCGGAATACAAAATTAACTAAAAAACAAAACAGTAACTCTCCTATATACAACCAATAAGTAGGTTGAGAACAAATTAGGGAAACAACACCCTTCACAATAGCTATAAGTAATATGCAATATCTCTAAACAAGCAACTGAAGATCCAAATGACAAGAACTTTCAAGTTTTGAAGAAAAAAATAGAAGAGGATGGAAAGTTCCCCATGCCCACTGATCAGTAGGATTAAAACAGTAAAAATGGCCATCTTAACAAAAACAATGTGCAGATTAAATGCAATTCCAAGCAAAATTTTGACACACTTCTTTACAGACCTTGAAAGAACACTACTTAACTTTATATAGAAAAACAAAAATCACATATAATATCTACAATAACCCTGTACAATAAAAGAACTTATGGAGTTATCATCCTTCCTGACATCAAGGTGTACTACAGAGCAATAGTAATTAAACTACATTGCATTCACATAAAAACAGACAGGTTGATCAATGGAATTGAATTGAAGGCCAAGAAATAAATCCACACACTTCATTTTGACAAAGTAGCCAAAATTAGACAGTAGAAAATAGGAAAGCATCTTCAACAAATAGTGTTGATCAAACTGATTGTCTGCTTGTAGAAGAATGCAAATAGATCTATATTTATCTCCCTTTCCCAAACTAAAATTCCCATAGATTAAAGACTTCAACATAAAACCAGATACACTAAATCTGATGAAAGAGAAAGTGGGATACACATACACACACACACACACACACACACACACACACACACACACACACATCTTTATATAGCCAGAGAGGATAACTTTCTAAACAGATCACCAAGACCTCAAGCATTGAGATTAATAATAAATCATTTTAATTTATAATAAATTAATCTCATGTGACCACGTGAAACTAAAAATCTTTTGTAAGGCACCATCAAAAGGACAAAATGGCAGCCTGACGAATGGGACAAGATCTACACTAACACTCCATCCAACAGAAGCCTGATATCCAAAATACATAACTCAATATAAGAATTCAAGGAACTAGACACCAACAAATCAAATAACCCAGTTATGAAATCGAGTATACATTGAAAGGCTCCATCCAGCAGGCAATGGAAACCAATGCAGAGACACATAACTAAGCATTAGAATAAGCTCAGAGAGTCTTGTGGAAGGGTTGGAGGAAGGACTGAGAAGACCCAAGGAGAATGGGAGCTCTATAGGAAGACCAAGAGTCAACTCTCCTAGATACTTAGGGGCTCCCAGAGACTGAAGCACCAACCAAAGAGGGAGCATGGGCTAGGCCTGGGTCCACCACACATATGTAGCAGATGTGGAGTTTGGTTTTCATGTTGGTCCCACAACTAGTAAAGCAGGGCCAGCCTTTTAACCTGTTGCTCCCCTATGGTTCCCATTCACCTGGCTGGGCTGCCTTGTCTGGCCTCAGTCAGGTGGGATGTGCTTGGTTCTACAGTGACTTGATGTGCCAGAGTGTAGTGGTGCCTGGGATGGGAACAACTCCTTCTTGGAGTAGAGAGTAAGGGGAAATGGGTGGAGAGAGAAGTAATATTGTGATGTGGGGTGAATAAATAAATGAAAAAAAAGAAAAAGATGTATGAAACAACAAGAAAAAATGGGGTATAGATCTAAACAGAAAATTTTTGACAAAGAAATCTCATATGGGCAAGAATCACTTAAATAATCGTTCAAAATCCCTACTAATCAGGAAAATGCAAGTCAAACTACTCTGAGATTACATCTTACATTGATAAGATTTGCCATGGTAAAAATCTCAAGCAACAGATAATGCTGGTGAGGATGTGGAACAAAGGGAAAACTCCTACATTGCTGGAGGAAAAGAAAACTTATAAAGCCACTTTGGAAATCAATTTCATAGTTTTTCAGGAAATTGGGAATGGATCTACCTTAAGACTCGATTCTACCACTCCTGGGCATATACCCTAAGGATGCTCCACCATACCTCAAGTACACTTCCTCAACTATGTTCATAGTTGCATTCTTTGTAATAGTAAAAATCTGGAAACAACCTAAATGTTCAATTGAGGGGAACTGAAAAAAAATGGATAAAGGAAATGTGTTACCCTTTGTTGGCTTAGATTTTTCAAAGATGACTTTAGTTAGTGTTCTTAAATGCTTCAAACCTCCTTTCCAGCCCATTGGTACCCCTATTTAGAAGTAGTTGTTTTAGATGATTCCAGTCTTCATTGTCAGTATATCAGCAGTCCAGTCCTAAATATCAAACATAAATCAGTAGCAGTAGCCTTGTCCAATAGGCAAAGACCACATATTTATTAGTAGCAACAGTTTGATCCAGAAGAACCTGCAAGGCTCCACCAAATCTCTACTAGTCCATTTCAGTGAAGCAGAATAGAATGCAACTTGAAGTCCTTTGGTGCTTTTTACTCTAAAAAGTCATGAGAAATGAAGATCTGCAAAAACCAGCAAAGCTTTGCAAGGCAAACCAATGCAAGAGTACTGTTCAGGGTCTATTGGGTTGTGCTTACACTCTTTTCAGACAAAACACATCCTCTCATGTGTCTGCCTCAGCAAAACATCCTCATACATGTCTGTCTAGCAAAACATCCTTTCACATGTCTGCTATAGTAAAACATCTTCTCATAAGACAACTTCCAGAAAACAACATTACATGACACAACTGGGTTTCCAAAGAAACCAGAAATTTCTACTTTATCTTTTCAGCAAAGCCACTGGATACAAAATTAACTAAAAAAAAATCAGTAGCTCTCCTTAAAAAAACCCTATATAGGCTTAGAAAGAAATTTGTAAAACACCCTTTACAGTAGGAACAAATAACATAAAATACCTTGAGGTAACTCTCACAAAGCCAGTGAAAAACTGATATGAAGTCTTTGAAGGAAGAAATTTAAGAAGATATCAGAAGATGGAAAGATCTCTCACACTCATGGATTGGTAGGAATAACAGTAAAAATTGGTCACTTTACCAAATGCAATCTACATGTTCAGTACAATTCCATTCGAATTCCAATGCAATTCTTTACAGATCTTGATAGGGCAATTCTCAACTTCATATGGAAAAACAAAGAGCCCAGGATAGCAAAAACACTCCTGTACAATAGAGGAATATCCAGAAGCATCACCATCTCTGATTCAACGCTGTATGTAGAACAGTAGTATGAAAAACTGCATGTTATTGGTATAGAAACAGACAGGTTGATAATAGAATCAAATCAAAGTTAACAAATTAACACACATACATAAGGACACTTGAATTTTGACAAACAAGCCCAAACCATACAAAGCAAAAAGAAAGCATCTTCAGCAAATGGTAGAAGTCTAACTGGATGTCTATATGTAGAAGAAGGCAAATAGATCCATATTTATCACCCTGCACAAAACTCACTCAAGTCTAAGTGGACCAAAAACCTCAACATAAAAAGTGGCACACTTAATCTGATAGAAGAAAAATTGGAAAATAGACTTGAATGCATTGGTTCAGGAGATAACTTCCTCAACAGAACACCAAAAGCTTAAACACTAAGATCAATAATTACTAAATTGGACCTCTTGAAACTGCAAAGCCATGTAAGGCAAAGGACACCACCAATGGGACAAAAAGGCAGCCTACAAGATAGGAAAAAATCATCAGCCCTACAACCAATAGTGGACTAACATCCATGTAGAGACTGCTATACCTGGGGATCCATCCCATAATCAGCCTCCAAATGCTGACACCACTGCATACACCAGCAAGATTTTGCTGAAAGGAACTTGATATAGCTTTCTCTTGTGACGCTATGCCGGGGCCTACCAAACACAGAAGTGGATGTTCACAGATAGCTATTGGATGGAACACAGGGCCCCCAGTGGAGGAGCTAGAGAAAGTACTCAAGGAGCTAAGGATGTCTGCAACCCTATAGGTGGAACAATAATATGATCTAACCAGTACCCCCCGGAGCTCGTGTCTCTAGCTGCATATGTATCAGAAGATGGCCTAGTTGGCCATCATTGGGAAGAGAGGCCCCTTGGTCTTGCAAAGTTTATATGCCTCAGTATGGAGGAACGCCAGGGCCAAGAAGTGGGAGTGGGAGGGTAGGGGAGTCGGTGGGAAGAGGGTCTGGGCAACTTTTGGGGTATCATTTGAATGTAAATGAAGAAAATACCTAATTAAAAAAAATTTAAAAAGAAGTTTTTGTAGAACAACTTCTGAGTTGCCATGTATGGGGAGGCTAGGTTGTTGTAGACAGAAGGCAAACGAGCAGAGGAGAATAGGGAGACTTATTTTCTGGAGAACCAGCACTTCCTGGAGTGGAAGTTGAAGAAGAGAATGTTAAGATCAGAGAGTGAAGGAACAGGCCACTCTTTTTGTTGTTGTTGCTTTCTTCTTCTGTTTGTTAAAATAATATTCTCACAGTCAAAGGGGTTGGGGCCTAAATCTGGATTGTTAGCCATATTTTGTTAATAAAGTCTCATTCCCCCAGTCGGAGGACAGTGACCTGCCCTGCAGGGAGCGCCATCTTGGCTCCGGGACTCCGCCGAACTTAGTCTGTACAGGTTAGAGTGAGGACCACAGAGGCAGACAGCTTCTGGGACAGGCGGGAGCCACAGAGCTGCTGAGGCAGCACCCTTTTGGGGCCACAGACTTCCGGCACCCTCCCAGTCGGAGGACAGTGACCTGCCCTGCAGGGAGCGCCATCTTGGCTCCAGGACTCCGCCGAACTTAGTCTGTACAGGTTAGAGTGAGGACCACAGAGGCAGACAGCTTCTGGGACAGGCGGGAGCCACAGAGCTGCTGAGGCAGCACCCTTTTGGGGCCGCAGACATCCGGCACCCTCCCAGCTGGAGGACAGTGACCTGTCCTGCAGGGAGCGCCATCCGCTGAACTTAGTCTGTACAGGTCAGAGTGAGGACCACAGAGGCAGACAGCTTCTGGGACAGGCGGGAGCCACAGAGCCGCTGCGGCAGCACCCTTTTGGGGCCACAGACATCCGGCACCCTCCTAGCTGGAAGACAGTGGTCTGCCCTGCACAGGAGCCCTCTGCCTCAGGAGCAGGGAGCACATCTTGGATCCAGGACTCCACTGAACTTAGGAACTTAGTCTGCACAGCTGAGAGTGTGTACCACAGAAGCCTACAGCTTCTGTGACCTGCCAAAGCAACACAGCATCTGGGAAAGGTCCTGTTTTCCGCCTTCTTCTTCGGCCAGGAGGAGGTCCAAACGCCAGATATCTGTACACCTTTCCTTTAAGAGGAAAGCTTGTCAGCAGGGAGTGCTCTAACCACTGAAACTCAGAGGAGAGAGCCTGTCTCCCAGGTCTGCTGACAGAGGATACTCAGAATCACCAGAAGAACAACCACTGAACAGAGACAACTATAACAACTCCAAAGATTACCAGATGGCGAGAGGTAAAGGTAAGAATCTTACTAACAGAAACCAAGACCACTCACCATCATCAGGACCCAGCACTCCCACTTCGCCCAGTCCAGGGCACCCCAACACACCTGAAAAACTAGACCTGGATTTAAAAGCATATCTCATGATGATGGTAGAGGACATCAAGAAGGACTTTAAAGAACTACAGGAGAACATGGCTAAAGAGTTACAAGTCCTTAAAGAAAAACAGGAAAACACAACCAAACTGGTAGAAGTCCTTAAAGAGAAACAGGAAAACACATCCAATCAGATGATGGAAATGAACAAAACCATACTAGACCTAAAAAGGGAAGTAGACACAATAAAGAAAACCCAAAATGAGGCAACACTGGAGATAGAAACCCTAGGAAAGAAATCTGGAACCATAGATGCAAGCATCAGCAACAGAATACAAGAGATGGAAGAGAGAATCTCAGGTGCAGAAGATTCCATAGAGAACATCAGCACAACAATCAAGGAAAATGGAAAATGCAAAAAGATCCTAACTCAAAACATCCAAGAAATACAGGACACAATGAGAAGACCAAACCTACGGATAATAGGAGTGGATGGAAATGAAGATTTTCAACTCAAAGGACCAGCAAACATCTTCAACAAAATTATAGAAGAAAACTTCCCAAATCTAAAGAAAGAGATGCCCATGAACATACAAGAAGCCTACAGAACTCCAAATAGGCTGGACCAGAAAAGAAATACCTCCCGACACATAATAATCAGAACAACAAATGCACTAAATAAAGATAGAATACTAAAAGCAGTAAGAGAAAAAGGCCAAGTAACATATAAAGGCAAGCCTATCAGAATTACACCAGATTTTTCACCAGAGACTATGAAAGCCAGAAGATCCTGGACAGATGTTATACAGACATTAAAAGAACACAAATTCCAGCCCAGGCTACTATACCCAGCCAAACTCTCAATTAACATAGATGGAGAAACCAAAGTATTCCACGACAAAACCAAATTCACACATTATCTCTCCACGAATCCAGCACTTCAAAGAATAATAACAGAAAAAAACCAATACAAGGACAGGAACCACGCCCTAGAAACAACAAGAAGGTAATCCCTCAACAAACCTAAAAGAAGACAGCCACAAGAACAGAATGCCAACTTTAACAACAAAAATAACAGGAAACAACAATTACTTTTCCTTAATATCTCTTAATATCAATGGACTCAACTCCCCGATAAAAAGACATAGACTAACAAACTGGCTACACAATCAAGACCCAACATTTTGCTGCTTACAAGAAACTCATCTCAGAGAAAAAGATAGACACTACCTCAGAATGAAAGGCTGGAAAACAATTTTCCAAGCAAATGGTCTGAAGAAACAAGCTGGAGTAGCCATTCTAATATCAGATAAGATTGACTTCCAACCCAAAGTCATCAAAAAAGACAGGGAGGGGCACTTCATACTCATCAAAGGTAAAATCCTCCAAGAGGAACTATCAATCCTGAATATCTATGCTCCAAATACAAAGGCAGCCTCATTCATTAAAGAAACTTTAGTAAATCTCAAAGCACACATTGCACCTCATACAATAATAGTGGGAGACTTCAACACACCACTTTCACCAATGGACAGATCATGGAAACAGAAACTAAACAGGGACACAGTGAAACTAACAGAAGTTATGGATCAAATGGATCTGGCAGATATCTACAGAACATTTTACCCTAAAACAAAAGGATACACCTTCTTCTCAGCACCTCATGGTACCTTCTCCAAAATTGACCACGTAATTGGGCACAAAACGGACTCAACAGATACAAAAACATTGAAATTGTCCCATGCATCCTATCAGATCACCATGGACTAAGGCTGATCATCAATAACAAAATAAATAATAGAAAGCCAATATTCACGTGGAAACTGAACAACACTCTTCTCAATGATACCTTGGTCAAGGAAGGAATAAAGAAAGAAATCAAGGACTTTTTAGAGTTCAATGAAAATGAAGCCACAACATACCCAAACTTATGGGACGCAATGAAAGCATTTCTAAGAGGAAAACTCATAGCTCTGAGTGCCTCTAAAAAGAAACTAGAAAGAGCACACATTAGCAGCTTGACAACACACCTAAAAGCACTAGAACAAAAGGAAGCAAATTCACCCAAGAGGAGTAGACGGCAGGAAATAATCAAACTCAGGGGCGAAATCAATCAAGTGGAAACAAGAAGAACTATTCAAAGAATCAACCAATCAAGGAGCTGGTTCTTTGAGAAAATCAACAAGATAGATAAACCCTTAGCCAGACTAACTAGAGGGCACAGGGAAAGTATTCTAATTAACAAAATCAGAAATGAAAAAGGAGACATAACAACAGATCCTGAAGACATCCAAAACACCATCAGATCCTTCTACCAAAGGCTATACTCAACAAAACTGGAGAACCTGGATGAAATGGAGAAGTTCCTAGACAGATACCAGGTACCAAAGTTGAACCACGATCAGGTTAATGATCTAAACAACCCTATATCCCCCAAAGAAATAGAAGCAGTCATTAATAGTCTCCCAACCAAAAAAAGCCCAGGACCAGATGGGTTTAGTGCAGAGTTCTATCAGACCTTCAAAGAAGATCTAATCCCAGTTCTTCACAAACTATTCCACAAAATAGAAACAGAAGGTACTCTACCCAACTCATTCTATGAAGCCACAATTACTCTGATACCTAAACCACAAAAAGACCCAACAAAGATAGAAAACTTCAGACCAATATCCCTTATGAATATTGATGCAAAAATCCTCAATAAAGTTCTTGCTAACCGAATCCAAGAACACATCAAAACAATCATCCATCCTGACCAAGTAGGTTTCATCCCAGGGATGCAGGGATGGTTCAATATACGGAAATCCATCAACGTAATCCAGTATATAAACAAACTCAAAGACAAAAACCACATGGTCATCTCGTTAGATACGGAAAAAGCATTTGACAAGATCCAACACCCATTCATGATAAAAGTCTTGGAAAGATCAGGAATTCAAGGCCCATACCTAAACATGATAAAAGCAATCTACAGCAAACCAGTAGCCAACATCAAAGTAAATGGTGAGAAGCTTGAAGCAATCCCTCTAAAATCAGGGACTAGACAAGGCTGTCCACTTTCTCCATACCTATTCAACATTGTACTTGAAGTCCTAGCCAGAGCAATTCGACAACAAAAGGAGATCAAAGGGATACAAATTGGAAAAGATGAAGTCAAAATATCACTCTTTGCAGATGATATGATAGTATATATAAGTGACCCTAAAAATTCCACCAGAGAACCCTTAAGCCTGATAAACAGCTTCGGTGAAGTAGCTGGATATAAAATTAACTCAAACAAATCAATGGCCTTTCTCTACACAAAGAATAAACAGGCTGAGAAAGAAATTAGGGAAACAACACCCTTCTCAATAGTCACAAATAATATAAAATATCTTGGCGTGACTCTAACTAAGGAAGTGAAAGATCTGTATAATAAAAACTTCAAGTCTCTGAAGAAAGAAATTATAGAAGATCTCAGAAGATGGAAAGATCTCCCATGCTCATGGATTGGCAGGATCAACATTGTAAAAATGGCTATCTTGCCAAAAGCAATCTACAGATTCAATGCAATCCCCATCAAAATTCCAAATCAATTCCTCAACGAATTAGAAAGTGCAATCTGCAAATTCATCTGGAATAACAAAAAACCTAGGATAGCAAAAACTCTTCTCAAGGATAAAAGAACCTCTGGTGGAATCACCATGCCGGACCTAAAGCTCTACTACAGAGCAATTGTGATAAAAACTGCATGGTACTGGTATAGTGACAGACAAATAGACCAATGGAATAGAATTGAAGACCCAGAAATGAACCCACACACCTACGGTCACTTCATCTTCGACAAGGGAGCTAAAAACATCCAGTGGAAGAAAGACAGCATTTTCAACAAATGGTGCTGGCACAACTGGTTGTTAACATGTAAAAGAATGCGAATCGATCCATTCCTATCTCCTTGTACTAAGGTCAAGTCTAAGTGGATCAAGGAACTTCACATAAAACCAGAGACACTGAAACTGATAGAGGAGAAAGTGGGGAAAAGCCTTGAAGATATGGGCACAGGAGAAAAATTCCTGAATAGAACAGTAATGGCTTGTGCTGTAAGAACGAGAATTGACAAGTGGGACCTCATGAAACTACAAAGCTTCTGCAAGGCTAAAGACACCATCAATAAGACAAAAAAACCAGCAACAGATTGGGAAAGGATCTTCACCTATCCTAAATCAGATAAGGGACTAATATCCAATATATATAAAGAACTCAAGAAGGTGGACTCCAGAAAGTCAAATAACCCCATTAAAAATGGGGCTCAGAACTGAACAAAGAATTCTCACCTGAGGAATACCGAATGGCAGAGAAACACCTGAAAAAATGTTCAACATCCTTAATCATCAGGGAAATGCAAATCAAAACAACCCTGAGATTCCACCTCACACCAGTCAGAATGGCTAAGATCAAAAATTCAGGTGACAGCAGATGCTGGCGAGGATGTGGAGAAAGAGGAACACTCCTCCATTGTTGGTGGGATTGCAAGCTTGTACAACCACTCTGGAAATCAGTCTGGCGGTTCCTCAGAAAATTGGACATAGTACTACCGGAGGATCCAGCAATACCTCTCCTGGGCATATATCCAGAAGATGTCCCAACCGGTAAAAAGGACACATGCTCCACTATGTTCACAGCAGCCCTATTTATAATAGCCAGAAGCTGGAAAGAACCCAGATGTCCCTCAACAGAGGAATGGATACAGAAATTATGGTACATTTACACAATGGAGTACTACTCAGCTATTAAAAAGAATGAATTTATGAAATTCCTAGCTAAATGGATGGACCTGGAGGGCATCATCTTGAGTGAAGTAACACAATCACAAAAGAACTCACACAATATGTATTCACTGATAAGTGGATATTAGCTCAAAACTTAGGATACCCAAGATATAAGATACAATTTGATAAACGCATGAAACTCAAGAAGAATGAAGACCAAAGTGTGGACACTGTGCCCCTTCTTAGAATTGGGAACAAAACACCCAGGGAAGGAGTTACAGAGACAAAGTTCGTAGCTGTGATGAAAGGATGGACCATTTAGAGACTGCAGTATCCAGGGATCCATCCCATAATCAGCTTCTAAACGCTGACACCATTGCATACACTAGCAAGATTTTGCTGAAAGGACCCAAATATAGCTGTCTCTTGTGAGACGATGCCGGGGCCTAGCAAACACAGGAGTGGATGTTCACAGTCAGCTATTGGATGTATCACAGGGCTCCCAATGGAGAAGCTAGAGAAAGTACCCAAGGAGCTAAAGGGATCTGCAACCCTATTGTTGGAACAACATGATGTACTAACCAGAACCCCGGAGCTCTTGTATCTAGCTGCATATGTATCGAAAGATGGCCTAGTCGGCCATCACTGGAAAGAGAGGCCCATTGGACTTGCAAACTTTATATGCCCCAATATAGGGGAATGCCAGGGCCAAAAGAATGGGAATGGGTGGGTAGGGAAGTGGGGGGCGCTATGGGGGACTTTTGGGATAGCATTGGAAATGTAATTGAGGAAAATATGTAATAAAAATATTAAAAATCAAAAAAAAAAAAGAACTCAAGAAGGTGGACTCCAGAAAGTCAAATAACCCCATTAAAAAATGGGGCTCAGAACTGAACAAAGAATTCTCACCTGAGGAATACGGAATGTCAGAGAAGCACCTGAAAAAATGTTCAACATCCTTAATCATCAGGGAAATGCAAATCAAAACAACCCTGAGATTCCACCTCACACCAGTCAGAATGGCTAAGATCAAAAATTAAGGTGACAGCAGATGCTGGCGAGGATGTGGAGAAAGAGGAACACTTCTCCATTGTTGGTGGGATTGCAAGCTTGTACAACCACTCTGGAAATCAGTCTGGCGGTTCCTCAGAAAATTGGACATAGTACTACCGGAGGATCCAGCAATACCTCTCCTGGGCATATATCCAGAAGATGTCCCAACCGGTAAAAAGGACACATGCTCCACTATGTTCATAGCAGCCCTATTTATAATAGCCAGAAGCTGGAAAGAACCCAGATGTCCCTCAACAGAGGAATGGATACAGAAATTATGGTACATTTACACAATGGAGTACTACTCAGCTATTAAAAAGAATGAATTTATGAAATTCCTAGCCAAATGGATGGACCTGGAGGGCATCATCTTGAGTGAGGTAACACAGTCACAAAGGAACTCACACAATATGTATTCACTGATAAGTGGATATTAGCCCAAAACTTAGGATACCCAAGATATAAGATACAATTTGCTAAACGCATGAAACTCAAGAAGAATGAAGACCAAAATGTGGACACTGTGCCCCTTCTTAGAATTGGGAACAAAACACCCAGGGAAGGAGTTACAGAGACAAAGTTTGGAGCTGTGATGAAAGGATGGACCATCTAGAGACTGCCGTATCCAGGGATACATCCCATAATCAGCTTCTAAACGCTGACACCATTGCATACACTAGCAAGATTTTGCTGAAAGGACCCAAAGATAGCTGTCTCTTGTGAGACTATGCAGGGGCCTAGCATACACAGGAGTGGATGCTCACAGTCAGCTATTGGATGGATCACAGGGCTCCCAATGGAGAAGCTAGAGAAAGTACCCAAGGAGCTAAAGGGATCTGCAACCCTATAGTTGGAACAACATGATGAACTAACCAGTACCCCGGAGCTCTTGTCTCTAGCTGCATATGTATCGAAAGATGGCCTAGTCGGCCATCACTGGAAAGAGAGGCCCATTGGACTTGCAAACTTTATATGCCCCAATATAGGGGAATGCCAGGGCCAAAAGAATGGGAATGGGAGGGTAGGGAAGTGGGGGGCGGTATGGGGGACTTTTGGGATAGCATTGGAAATGTAATTGAGGAAAATATGTAATAAAAAAAAACAGTGGGAAAAAAAATAAAGTCTCATTCACACACACACACACACACACACAATATGGTATAGAGCGACATAGAGAATTTTCTTTTTATATATTTTTTATTAGGTGTTTTCCTCATTTACATTTCCATAATTGAGTACTACTCAGCTATTAATAAGAGTGAATTTATGGTACAATTCTTTCACTTTCTCAGTTAGAGTCACACCAAGGTATTTTATATTATTTGTGACTATTGAGAAGGGTGTTGTTTCCCTAATTTCTTTCTCAGCCTGTTTATCCTTTGTGTATAGAAAGGACATTGACTTGTTTGAGTTAATTTTATATCAAGCTACTTCATTGAAGCTGTTTATCAGGCTTAGGATTTCTCTGGTGGAATTTTCAGGGTCACTTATATATACTATCATATCATCTGCAAAAAGTGATATTTTACTTCTTCCTTTCAAATTTGTATCCTCTTGATCTCCTTTTGTTGTTGAATTGCTCTGGCTAGGACTTCAAGTACAATGTTGAATAGGTAGGGAAAGAGTGGACAGCCTTGTCTAGTCCCTGATTTTAGTGGGATTTCTTCCAGCTTCTCACCATTTACTTTGATGTTGGCTACTGGTTTGCTGTAGATTGCTTTATCATGTTTAGTTATGGGCCTTGAATTCCTGATCTTTCCAAGACTTTTATCATGAATGGGTGTTGGCTAACTAAGGAAATGAAAGATCTGTATGATAAGAACTTCAAGTCTCTGAAGAAAGAAATTAAAGAAGATCTCAGAAGATGAAAGGTCTCCAATGCTCATGGATTGGTAGGATCAATATAGTAAAAATGGCTATCTTGGCAAAAGCAATCTACAGATTCAATGCAATCCCCATCAAAATTCCAACTCAATTCTTCAGGGAATTAGAAAGTACAATCAGCAGATTCATCTGGAATAACAAAAAACCTAGGATAGCAAAAACTATTCTCAAGGATAAAAGAACCTCTGGTGGAATCACCATACCCGACCTAAAGCCGTACTAAAGAGCAATTGTGATAAAAAAAATGCCTGGTACTGGTATAGTGACAGACAAGTAGACCAATGGAACAGAATTGAAGACCCAGAGATGAACACACACACCTATGGTCACTTGATCTTTGACAAGGGAGCTGAAACCATCCAGTGGAAAAAAGACAGCATTTTCAACAAATGGGGCTGGCAAAACTGGCGGTTATGTAGAAGATTGTGAATTGATCCATTTCTATCTCCTTGTACTAAGGCCAAATCTAAGTGGATTAAAGAACTCCACATAAAACCAGAGACACTGAAAATTATGGAGGAGAAAGTAGGGAAAAGCCTCGAAGATATGGGTACAGGGGAAAAATTCCTGAATAGAACAGCAATGGCTTGTGCTGTAAGATCGAGAATCGATAAATGGGATCTCATAAAGTTGCAAACCTTCTGCAAGGCAAAAGACACCATCAATAAGACTAAAAGACCACCAACAGATTGGGAAAGAATCTTTACCTATCCCAAATCGGATAGGGGACTAATATCCAATATATATAAAGAACTCAAGAAGGTGGACTTCAGAAAATCAAATAACCCCATTAAAAATGGGGCTCAGAACTGAACAAAGAATTCTCAACTGAGGAGTACCGAATGGCAGAGAAGCACCTGAAAAAAATGTTCAACATCCTTAATCATCAGGGAAATGCAAATCAAAACAACCCTGAGATTCTACCTCACACCAGTAAGAATGGCTAAGATCAAAAATTCAGGTGACAGCAGATGCTGGCGAGGATGTGGAGAAAGAGGAACACTCCTCCATTGTTGGTGGGATTTCAAGCTTTTACAAACACTCTGGAAATCAGTTTGGTGGTTCCTCAGAAAATTGGAAATAGTATTACTGGAGGATCCCACAACATCTCTCCTGGGCATATATCCAGAAGATGTCCCAACCGGTAAGAAGGACACATGCTCCACTATGTTATAGCAGCCTTATTTATAATAGCCAGAAGCTGGAAAGAACCCAGATGCCCCTCAACAGAGGAATGGATACAGAAAATGTGGTACATTTACACAATGGTGTACTACTCAGCTATTAAAAAGAATGAATTTATGATTTCCTAGGCAAATGGATGGACCTGGAGGGCATCATCCTGAGTAAGGTAACCCAATCACAAAGATACTCAAATGATATGCACTCACTGATAAGTGGATATTAGCCCAGAAACTTAGGATACCCAAGATATAAGATACAATTTGCTAAACGCATGAAACTCAAGAAGAACGAAGACCAAAGTGTGGACACTTTGCCCCTTCTTAGAATTGGGAACAAAACACCCATGGAAGGAGTTACAGAGACAAAATTTGGAGCTGTGACAAAAGGATGGACCATCTATTGATTGCCATATCCAGGGATCCATCCCATAATTAGCCTCCAAACGGTGACACCATTGCATACACTAGCAAGATTTTGCTGGAAGGACCCAGATATAGCTGTTTCTTGTGAGACAATGCCGGGGCCTAGCAAACACAGAAGTGGATGCTTACAGTCAGCTATTGGATGGATCACAGGGCTCCCAATGGAGGAGCTAGAGAAAGTATCAAAGGAGCTAAAGGGATCTGCAACCCTATAGGTGGAACAACAATATGAACTAACTAGTAGCCCGGCGCTCTTGTCTCTAGCTGCATATTTATCAAAGATGGCCTAATTGGCCATCATTGGAAAGAGAGGACCATTGGACTTGCAAACTTTATATGCCCCAGTACAGGGGAATGCCAGGGCCAAAAAGGGGGAGTGGATGGGTAGGGGTGTGAGGGGGTGGGTATGGGGGACTTTTGGGATAGCATTGGAAATGTAAATGTGAGAAACACCTAATAAATATAATAAAAAAAAAGATGACAGCCATACTTAGTATCTCTGGCTCATACATGTTAATCAACTTTCAAAGAACTCAAAAGCAATAAAAGATAGTGACGTTCAAACCCGTAAATAAAAAAAAAGAATGAATTTATGAAATTCCTTGGCAAATGGATGGACCTGGAGGGCATCATCCTGTGTGAGGTAACCCAATCATAAAGGAACTCACACAATATGTACTCACTGATAAGTGGATATTAGCCCAGAAACTTAGGATACCCAAGATATAAGATACAATTTGCTAAACACATGACACTGAAGATAAGCAGAGAATTTACAACAGAGGAATCTCTAATGTCTGAGAAGCACTTGAAGATGGCCTAGTTGGCCATCAATAGAGGAGAGACCCTTGGTATTGTGAAGATCATATGCCCCAGTACAGGGGAATGACAGAGCCAGGAAGCAGGAGTGGTTGGTTTGGGGAGCAGGGCAGGGGGAGGGTATAGGGGGATTTGGGGATAGCATTTGAATGTAAATGAAGAAAATGTCTAACAAAAATGCCTTAAAAAGAAATGTTCAACATCCTAAGTCAACAGAGAAATGCAAATCAAAGTGGCTCTGAAAAATCATCATACTCCTGTCAGAATGGCTAAGTTAAAATCTCAAGTGATTGTTCATGCTGGAGAGGATGTGGAACAAAGGGAACACTCTTCAATTTCAGGTGTAGGTGAAAACTTGTACAATCACTCTGGAAATCAATTTCTCAGGAACGTCAAGACTTAGCTATTCCAGTCCTGGGTATATACACAAAAGATATCCCACTATAAACAAGAACCCTTGCTCAACTATGTATATAGCAGCTCTATTCATAATATCCAGGAACCGGAAACAACCTGGATGATGCTCATCTGAACAATGGATAAAGAAAATATGGTATATGTAACACAATAGAATTCTACTCAGCTATTAAAACAGGGATATCATGAAATTTGTAGGCATACAGATGGAATTAGAAAAAAAAAAAACCCTGTGTAAGGTAACTAAACACCAGAAATTCACACATGGTATGTACTCACTTATAAGTGTGTATTAGACACAAAATACAGGATAGCTACAATCCACTACTCAAAGAAGCTACGTAACAAGGAGGGCCCAAGGGAAGATTTTGAATCTTTCTCAGAATAGGAAATAAAATAGATATTGGATAGTATATTGAAGGTTATATTTTTCTCCTCATACTGGTCCCACACTCTTAATACTGGTCCACCAAATAGTAGGGAGTATCCACTACAAAGTCTCACCACTATTGATTAACCACACTTTGCTTACTCTTGTGGACTAAGCCAAATACTATTTTCCTCCCTAAGGATTATGTTTACTTTGTCCACATTAGTTTGGAACTAACTAGTAGAAATTATCTTTTACCCTACAGATGTATGAGAGAATCTTTCCCTTAGTCCCACCCATTCTCTTTTCCTGCTCCCTTTATTCCTCACAGTTCTCAGAGAAAAAGCTGATAATTAGCCCAGACAGTTATCGGGAGAAATCAACAAGTTGAATTTGAGGAAATATGACCTCATCACCAATTCAATTTTAATATTACACTCTTACAAATTTTCTATAAATTGCAGAATTACCACTTTGTTATTGTATGCAAGAGTGTGCATCAAACTGTGATAGTTTATACATCCTCAGCCCAAGAAGTGGCACTATTAGAATGTGTGGCTCTGTTGTAGTGTATCACTGTGGGTGTGGGCTTTAAAAACCTCACCCTAGCTGCCTGGCAGCCAGTATTCTGCTAAAATCATCTTCATATGAAGATGTAGAACTCTCAGGAACTTCTGCACCATGCCTGCCTGGATGTTGCTATGCTCATGCCTTGATCATACTGGACTGAATCTCTGAACTTTTAAGCAAGCCCCAATTAAATGTTGTCCTTATAAGAGTTGCCTTGGTCATGGTATCTGTTCACATCAGTAATACCCTAACTAAGACAGAGATTGGTACCAGTGATTAGCGTATCGCTGTGATAAGTATGACCATGTTTTGTTTGGAAGAATATGGATTTGAGGACTTTGGATTTAGAAAGCCATGGAATATTTTACGTGGGGATTAATGAACTATTCTAGTAGGAATATGGAAGATTTTGTTGCTGTGAGTGATTTGAACTATGCAGACCTTGCCTAAGAGGTTTCAGTGGAAAACACTTCAATATGTGGCCTAGAGACAGTTTTTGTGGTATTTTGGTGAAGATTGTGGCTACCTTTTGCCCTTGTTTGAAGAGTCTGAGGCTAAAGTGAAGAGACTCAGATTAACTGTATTGACAAAGGAAGTCTCAGGGCCACCCATCATAAACTTTCTTCTCTGGTTAAATTTCATGTAGAATATTTTAAACAAGTATAGCAAACTGAGAAAAGAAAAATATAAAATATATGATTTGAGTATTAAAGGGACATTAGGAAGTGAAATGGAAAGTAACTGTGAGAGTCAATGGGAGGCCATTTTGAAGGTGAAGCCTTGGTTGCAGTTGATGGCCCAGGACTGAAGGGGTCATACAAAGGATTTGAAGCTTGTCACCATAAATAGAGCATATGAGAGACTACTGGTGAAGCCTAGTTGCAGTAGAAGACTCCAGTATATTGGAAATGCCAGTACCATTGGATAGATCACCAATAACAGCAGTGGCAGTGGCAGTGGAGTAGATCAACCTGGGCTTAGACTGCTACAGAGGGAAGAGCTGAAGAAGTGACCCCAACCTTTTGGCAAAGCCCAGAACATCATGAATGGATCCCAGACATTGAAACAGAAAGCTGTAACATTGAAATTGCCTTAGAGACCCCAAGATGTTTCCAGAGCCATCGAGCAATTGACTTTCTGCTGAGGAAATCTGCTAATAGGGAGTGGAAATAGCCCAGGAGAAAGAAGTTTGTTGCAGTCAACAAAGATGAAAAAGGAGTTGGAGATCTGAAGACTGCTTTGACATCAGCCATGGAGATGTAGAATCTGAAGTGTGCCCAGATGGCTTCCTGTCTTGCTTTGGGGATTACAAATATGTGACTATAGAATCTCAGAAAAGACTTTGAGATTTTAACATTGTTCAGACTATTATAGACTCTGGGAACTTTAGATTTGGACTAAATGTATTTTGCATTGTGCTATGTTTAGGTATGGCCCTTGTAGACTTATATGTTTGGATAAGCCTATGGGGGTGCAGGAAGTGGAATGTGATGGTTTCTATATGCTCAGTCAATGGGGTGGCATTATTAGAAGGTGTAGCCCTGTTGTAGGAAGTCACTGTTGGTATGGACCTTAAGTCCCTCACCCTATCCAGTATACTCCTAATAGCCTAGAGATGAAGATGTAGAACTTTCAGCTCCCCCTGCACCATGCCTGCCTGGATGTTGCTATGCTACCACCTTGATGATAATGTATTGAACCTCTGAACCTGCAAGCCAGTCCCACTTAAACATTGTCCTTATAAGACTTGTCTTGGTCATGGTATCTTTTTACAGCAGTAAAACCCCAACTAAGACACAAACATTTCATTATTTTGGAATATACTGATAGAAGCAAAGATCAACAGAAATCAACTCCAAAATAACTATCTCTCTAAAAGTAATATGTTCAGTAGTTTATTTTGAACACCTAGAATCCATCTTATAAAGATTCTAAAACCTTCCAAAAGAATGTCCCTATCTAGAAAAAGCATATGGAAAGCATAAGCATGGAGAGATAATTTCATATAAATAAACAGGACCCGAGATCCCACACATTGGGAGCACACTCAATGAAATAAATGTCTCAGCCTAACTTTTTTACCTCTTATTGTAAGACCCACTAGTAGCACCATGTTCTCAAGATCAATTTTCAAGTACAAGAATTTCAGGCAAATACTTAGTCAATTCATGCCAATTTATGTAGCCAGCAATATCTCATGTTTATCCCATGATGTAAAATGTTTTTATTTTAATCCCAATCACCTCCAAAATCATGATTATTTTACATGACCCCAAGATTCAATTATGAAATCTCCAATACTGAATGCTCTGGACATCTTAGCCATGAACATAATAAAAGGAATCTATACATGATGTTGGTCATGGAGAGTGTCACAGATCCTTTCCTCTTGTGGCCTCATAGAGTGGCTTAGCCATTTCAGCAAGTTTGGGGATTCAGAGCATTCAGAAACCATCTGATGCAAAGAATTCTCACACTAGGCATTGAGTCTTTGTCATGATGCCTAGGATGGTACCCTTACAGACTTGGGACAGGCTTCTTTGCCCCCAACCTTTGAAATGAACCCTAAGTACATTACTTCAGTTATGCAAATCTGTGTCCTTTCAGTTGAGACTCTATACCCCAATCATTGTGTAATTTTTAATAGGACTTTAGTTGCCTTCATGTGAGAGTCTATGTATCAGTGGCAGCAAGAAATGAATCATTTACATATAAGTAAATATGGGGCATGGCCTGCCAATACTCACATAAGTCCTGATGGAGAGCCTTGTCAAAGATGGTGGGCAAGTTCTTAAACCATTTCAGAAGTCTTGTTCAGCTTAGCTGTACACTGAACCTGTTTTCCAGATCTTGCTACTTGAAGGTGAAAAGTGGCTGGCTGTTTTATCTAGGGGAATATTAAAGAAGGTGCCATTTAAGTCCAAGTCTTTGTAAATTTGCCTGTTGGGTGGTACTGAACTCAGAAGTGTACATGGATTCAGGAATGTTGGGTGAATGTCTCCTACCATCTTATTCACCTATCTTAGGTCTTGCTTAATCTACAGTCTTTCCCTCCATGCTTTTAAACTAGTAACAAAGGTATATTCTAGTAAGACTGACATGGAATGAGGATTCTACACTCTTGAAGGCAATTAATATGGGGCTAGAAACCCTGAAGGGCTTCTTGTGACCAAAGGTACTGGCTTATTCTTACAGAGCTATCAGTAACGTTCAGATATACCACAACTGGGGCTAGGTGAGAAACTAGGTTAGAGGGTTATTTTCAGCCCATACTGGGGTATCAGGGCAATATATTCTTCTAGGGGGGATGGTAAAGGGCTCCATTTCTTTTTCTTTGGCCACTGGAGGTATTCATTCTTCAAAGAAAAGACACAGAACAGAGGTGGGTTTTCCTGGGCCACATTCTTGCCTCTAGGATAATAGCAAATTTGAGCCCCCATTTTAGTCAGGAGGTTTCTCACTAACAGGGGATAAAAGCATTCCAGAATCACCAGTAAAAGTGAATAATAGTCTTTTTGCCCAAGTCTACACACTTCTTGATAGTGTAGGTACCCATAGAACCTTGATTGGGGGTAGTTTGAGTCATCATGAGTCATACAGTCTCTAGAAGACTGATATTGAACCTCAGTATCCAACAGAAAGTTCACTGGGCACTGTCATCTATCTATCTATCTATCTATCTATCTATCTATCTATCTATCTATCTATCTATCTATCTATCTATCTTTCTTTCTTTCTTTCTTTCTTTCTTTCTTTCTTTCTTTCTTTCTTTCTTTCTTTCTTTCTTTCTTTCTTTCTTCTTCCTTCCTTCCTTCCTTCCTTCCTTCCTTCCTTCCTTCCTTCCTTTCCTTCTTTCCTTTCTTCTTTCTTTTTTTTTTACTAGGTATTTTCCTCATTTACATTTCCAATGCTGTCCCAAAAGTCCCCCACAGCCTCCCCCGCACTCCCCTACCTACCCACTCCCCCTTTTTGGCCCTGGCATTCCCCTGTACTGGGGCATATAAAGTTTGCATGTCCAATGGGCCTCTCTTTCCAGTGATGGCCGACTAGGCCATCTTTTGATACATATGCAGCTAGAGACATGAGCTCCAGGGTACTGGTTAGTTCATATTGTTGTTCCACCTATAGGGTTGCTGATCCCTTTAGTTCCTTGGGTACTTTCTCTAGCTCCTCGATTGAGAGATCTGTGATGCATCCAATAGCTGACTGTGAGCATGTGTGCTCACATTCTGTGTTTGCTAGGCCCCGGCATAGTCTCACAAGAGACAGCTATAACTGGGTCCTTTCAGCAAAATATGGCTAGTGTATGCAATGGTGTCACCTTTTGGAGGCTGATTATGGGATGGATCCCTGGATATGGCAGTCTCTAGATGGTCCATCCTTTTGTCTCAGCTCCTGTCTTTGTCTCCTCTTCAACTTTGTCTCTGTAACTCCTTCCAAGGGTGTTTTGTTCCCAATTCTAAGAAGGGGCAAAGTGTCGACACTTTGGTCTTCATTCTTCTTGATTTTCATGTGTTTCAAAATTGTATATCTTGAGTATTCTGTTTCTGGGCTAATATTCACTTATCAGTGAGTACATATCATTTGAGTTCTTTTGTGATTGGGTTACCTCACTCAGGATGATGCCCTCCAGGTCCAACCATTTGCTAGGAATTTCATAAATTCATTCTTTTTAATAGCTGAGTAGTACTCCTTTGTGTAAATGTACCATATTTTTTTTATCCATTCCTCTGTTGAGGGGCATCTGGGTAATTTCTAGCTTCTGGCTATTATAAATAAGGCTGCTATGAACATAGTGGAGCATGTGACTTTCTAACCAATTGGAGCATGTTCTGAATATATGCCCAGGAGAGGTATTGAGGGATTCTCTGGTAGTACTATGTCCAGATTTTGAGGAACCGCCAGACTAATTTCCAGAGTTGTTTTACAAGCTTGCAATCCCACCAACAATGGAGGAGTGTTCCTCTTTCTCCACATCCTCGCCAGCATCTGCTGTCACCTGAATTTTTGATCTTAGCCATTCTGACTGGTGTGAGGTGTAATCTCAGGGTTGTTTTGATTTGCATTTCCCTGATGATTAAGAATGTTGAACATTTTTTCAGGTGCTTCTCAGCCATTCATTATTCCTCACGTGAGAATTTTTTGTTCATCTCTGAGCCCCATTTTTAAAAAATTATTGTATTTTCCTCATTTACATTTCTAATGCTATCCCAAAAGTCCCATATAGCCTCTCCCCCCACCCCCAACCCACCTACTCCCTCTTTTTGACTCTGGCGTTCCCCTGTACTGGGGCATATAAAGTTTGCAAGTCCAATCAGACTCTTTTTCCATTGATGGCCGACTAGGCCATGTTTTGATACATATGCAGCTAGAGTCAAGAGCTCTGGGGTACTGGTTAGTTCATAATGTTGTTCCACCTATAGGGTTGCAGATCCCTTTAGCTCCTTGGGTATTTTCTCTAGCTCCTCCATTGGGGGCCCTGTGATCCATCCAATAGCTGACTGTGAGCATCCACTTATGTGTTTGCTAGGCTCTGGCATAGTCTCACAAGAGATAGCTATATCAGGGTATTTTCAGCAAAATCTCGCTAGTGTATGCGAAGATGTCAACATTTAGAAGCTGATTATTGGATGGATCCCTGGATATGGCAGTCTCTAGATGGTCCCTCCTTTTGACACAGCTCCAAACTTTGTCTCTGTAACTCCTTCCATGGGTGTTTGTTCCCAATTCTAAGAAGAGGCAAAGTTTCCACACTTTGGTCTTCGTTCTTCTTGAGTTCCATGTGTTTTGCAAATTGTAACTTATATCTTGGGTATTCTAAGTTTCTGGGCTAACATCCACTTATCAATGAGTATATATCATTTAAGTTCTTTTGTGAATGGGTTACCTCACTCAGGATAAATGCCCTCCAGGTCCATCCATTTGCCTAGGAATTTCATAAATTCATTCCTTTTAATAGCTGAGTAGTACTCCATTGTGTAAATGTGCCACATTTTTTGTATCCATTCCTCTGTTGAGGGGCATCTGGGTTCTTTCCAGCTTCTGGCTATTATAAATAAGGCTGATATGAACAGAGTGGAGCATGTGTCCTTCTTACCACTTGGAACATCTTCTAGATATATGCCAAGGAGAGGTATTGCTGGATCCTCCGGTAATATTATGTCTAAATTTCTGAGGAACGACGAGACTGATTTCCAGAGTGGTTGTACAAGCTTGCAATCCCACCAACAGTGGAGGAATGTTCCCTTTTCTCCACATCCTCGCCAGCTTCTGCTGTCAACTGAATTTTTAATCTTAGCCATTCTGACTGGTGTGAGATGGAATCTCAGGGTTGTTTTGATTTGCATTTCCCTGATGATTAAGGATGCTGAATATTTTTTCAGTTGTTGCTCAGCCATTCGGTATTTTTTCAGGTGAGAATTCTTTGTTTAGCTCTGAGCTCCATTCCTTAATGGGGTTATTTGATCTTCTGGAGTCCATCTTCTTGAGTTCTTTTATATATATTGGATATTAGTCCTCTGTTTTAGGATAGGTAAAGATCCTTTCCCAATCTGTTGGTGGCTTTTTTACTTATTGACGGTGTCTTTGGCTTATAGAAGCTTTGCAGTTTCATGAGGTCCCATTTGTTGATTCTCGATCATTCAGCACAAGCCATTGCTGTTCTATTCAGGAATTTTTTTCCCTGTGCCAATATCTTCGAGACTTTTCCCCACTTTCTCCTCTATAAGTTTCAGTGTCTCTGCTTTTATGTGAAGCTCCTTGATCCACTTAGATTTGACCTTAGTACAAGGATATAGGAATGGAACAATTCGCATTCTTCTACATGATAACCACCAGTGGTGCCAGCACCATTTGTTGAAAATGCTGTCTTTTTTCCACTGGATGGTTTCAGCTCCCTTGTCAAAGATCAAATGACCATAGGTGTGTGGGTTCATCTCAGGGTCTTCAATTCTGTTCCATTGGTCTACTTGTCTTTCACTATACCAGTACCATGCAGTTTTTATCACAATTGCTCTGTAGTACAGCTTTAGGTCAGGCATGGTGATTCCACCAGAGGTTCATTTATCCTTGAGAAGAGTTTTTGCTATCCTAGGTTTTTTTTTTTTTATTCCAGATGAATTTGCATATTTCTCTTTTTCATTCGTTGAAGAATTGAGTTGGAATTTTGATGGGGATTGCATTGAATCTATAGATTGCTTTAGGCAAGATAGCCATTTTTATAATGTTAATCCTGCCAATCCATGAGCATGGGAGATCTTTCCATCTTTTGAGATCTTCTTTAATTTCTTTCTTCAGAGACGTGAAGTTCTTATCATACAGATCTTTCACTTCCTTAGTTAGAGTCATGCCAAGGTATCTTATATTATTTGTGCCTATTGAGAAAGGTGTTGTTTCCTTAATTCCTTTCTCAGCCTGTGTATTCTTTGTGTAGAGAAAGGCATTGACTTGCTTGAGTTAATTTTATATCCAGCTACTTCATTGAAGCTGTTTATCAGGCTTAGGATTTCTCTGGTGTAATTTTTAGGGTCACTTATATATACTATCATATCATCTGCAAAAAGTGATATTTTGACTTCTTCCTTTCCAATTTGTATCCCCTTGATCTCATTTTGTTGTCGAATTGCTCTGGCTAGGACTTCAAGTACAATGTTGAATAGGTAGGGAGAAAGTGGGCAGCCTTGTCTAGTCCCTGATTCTAGAGGGATTGCTTCAAGCTTCTCACCATTTACTTTGATGTTGGCTACTGGTTTGCTGTAGATTGCTTTTATCATGTTTAGGTATGGACCTTGAATTCCTGATCTTTCCAAGACTTTATCATGAATGGGTGTTGGATTTTGTCAAATGCTTTCTCCTCATCTAAGGAAGAGATCATGTGATTTTTGACTATGACTTTGTTTATATAATGGTTTAGGTAGATGGATTTCCGTATATTAAACCATCCGTACATCCCTGGAATAAAACGTACTTGGTCAGGGTGGATGATTGTTTTAATGTGTTCTTGGATTCAGTTAGCAAGAATTTTTTTTTAATTAGGTAATTTCCTCAATTACATTTCCAATGCTATCCAAAAAGTCCCCAATACACTCCCCCCCCAGTCCCCCACCCACCCACCCCCAACCCTTGGCCCTGGCATTCCCCTATACTGGGGCACATAAAGATGGCAAGTCCAATGGGCCTCTCTTTCCAGTGATGGCCTATTAGGCCATCTTTTGATACAAATGCAGCTAGAGACAAGAGCTCTGGGGTACTGGTTAGTTCATAATAATGATCCACCTATGGGGTTTAGCTCCTTGGGTACTTTCTCTAGCTCCTCCATTGGGGGCCCTGTGATCCATCCAATAGCTGACTGTGAGCATCCACTTATGTGTTTGCTAGGCCCCGGCATTGTCTCACAAGAGACAGCTATATCTGGGTCCTTTCAGCAAAATCTTGGTAGTGTATACAATGGTGTCAGTGTTTGGAAGCTGATTATGGGATGGATCCCTGGATATGGCAGTCTTTAGATGGTCCATCCTTTCTTCAGAGCTCCAAACTTTATCTCTGTAACTCTTTCCATGGGTGTTTTGTTCCCAATTCTAAGAAGGGGCACAGTGTCCACACTTTGGTCTTCTTTCTTGAGTTTCATGCGTTTAACAAATTGTATCTTATATCTTGGGTATCCTAAGTTTTTGGGCTAATATCCACTTATCAGTGAGTACATATAGTGTGAGTTCCTTTGTGAATATGTTACCTCACTCAAAATGATGCCCTCCAGATCCATCCATTTGCCTAGGAATTTCATAAATTCATTCCTTTTAATAGCTGAGTAGTACTCCATTGTGTAAATGTACCACATTTTTTGTATCCATTCCTCTGTTGAGGGGCATCTGGGTTCTTTTCAGCTTCTGGCTATTATAAATAAGGCTGCTATGAACATAGTGGAGCATGTGTCCTTCTTACCGGTTGGAACATCTTCTGGATATATGCCCAGGAGAGGTATTGCTGGATCCTCTGGTAGTATTATGTCCAATTTTCTGAGGAACCACCAAACTGATTTCCAGAGTGGTTGTACCAGTTTGCAATCCCACCAACAATGAAGGAGTGTTCCTCTTTCTCCACATCCTCGCTAGCATCTGCTGTCACCTGAATTTTTGATCTTAGCCATTCTGACTGGTGTGAGGTGTAATCTCAGGGTTGTTTTGAGTTGCATTTCCCTGATGATTAAGGATGTTGAACATTTTTTCAGGTGCTTCTCTGCCATTCGGTATTCCTCAGGTGAGAATTCTTTGTTCAGTTCTGAGCCCCATTTTTTTAACGGGGTTATTTGATTTTCTGGAGTCCACCTTCTTGAGTTCCTTATATATATTGGATATTAGTCCCCTATCTGATTTAGGATAGGTAAAGATCCTTTCCCAATATGTTGGTGGTCTTTTTGTCTTATTGACGGTGTCTTTTGCCTTGCAGAAGCTTTGCAACTTTATGAGGACCCATTTGTCAATTCTCAATCTTACAGCACAAGCCATTGCTGTTCTATTCAGGAATTTTCCCCCTGTACCCATATCTTCGAGGCTTTTCCCTACTTTCTCCTCTATAAGTTTCAGTGTCTCTGGTTTTATGTGGAGTTCCTTAATCCACTTAGATTTGACCTTGGTACAAGGAGATAGGAATGGATCAATTCGCATTCTTCTACATGATAACTGCCAGTTGTGCCAGCACCATTTGTTGAAAATGCTGTCTTTTTTCAACTGGATGGTTTTTGCTCCCTTGTGAAAGATCAAGTGACCATGATGATTGTTTTGATGTGTTCTTGAATTCGGTTAGCAAGAATTTTATTGTGTATTTTTGCATCAATATTCATTTTAGATATTGGTCTGAAATTCTCTATCTTTGTTGGATCTTTCTGTGGTTTAGGTATCAGAGTAATTGTGGCTTCAGAGAATGAGTTGGGTAGAGTACCTTCTACTTCTATTTTGTGAAATAATTTGTGCACAACTGGAATTAGATCTTCTTTGAAGGTCTGATAGAACTCTGCACTAAACCCATCTGGTCCTGGGCATTTTTTGGTTGGGAGACTTTTAATGACTGCTTCTATTTCTTTAGGTGATATGGGACTGTTTAGCTCGTTAACTTGATCCTGATTTAAGTTTGGTACCTGGTATCTACCTAAAATTTGTAAATTTCATCCAGGTTTTCCAGTTTTGTCGAGTATAGCCTTTTGTAGAAGGATCTGATGGTGTTTTTGAATTCTTCAGTATCTGTTGTTATGTCTCCCTTTTCATTTCTGATTTTGTTAAGTAGGATGCTGTCACTGTGCCCTCTAGTGAGTCTGGCTAAGGGTTCATCTATCTTGTTGATTTTCTCAACGAACCAGCTCCTCGATTGGTTGATTCTTTGAATAGTTCTTCTTGTTTCCACTTGGTTGATTTCGCCCCTAAGTTTGATTATTTCCTGCCATCTACTCCTCTTCGGTGAATTTGCTTCCTTTTTTTCTAGAGCTTTTAGGTGTGTTGTCAAGCTGCTAGTGTGTGCTCTCTCTAGTTTCTTTTTGGAGGCACTCAGAGCTATGAGTTTCCCTTTTAGAAATGCTTTCCTTTTGTCCCATAAGTTTGGGTATGTTGTGTCTTCATTTTCATTATACTCTAAAAAGTCTTTAATTTCTTTCTTTATTCCTTCCTTGATCAAGGAATCATTCAGAAGAGTGTTGTTCATTTTCCATGTGAATTTTGTCTTTCCATTATCAGTGTTGTTACTGAAGATCAGCCTTAGTCCATGGTCCTCTGATAGGATGCATGGGACAATTTCAATATTTTTGTATATGTTGAAGCCTGTTTTGTGACAAATTATATGGTCAATTTTGGAGAAGGTACCATGAGGTGCTGAGAAGAAGGTATAACCTTTTGTTTTAATAAAATGTTCTGTAGATATCTGTCAAGTCGATTTGTTTCATAACTTTTGTTAGTTTCACTGTGTCTGTTTAGCTTCTGTTTCCATGGTGTGTCCATTGATGAAAGTAGGGCGTTGAAGTATCCCCCTATTATTGTTTGTGGTGCAATGTGTGCTTTAAGCTTTAGTAAAGTTTCTTTAATGAGTGTGGCTGCCCTTGCATTTGGGGCATAGTATTGCCCGCACTTTTGTGTTCCCCTGGTAAGAACACGCTCAGGGCAACCGGAATCTTCTGCAGCACAAGCTTTATTGCTTACCCCATCAGGAGCCAGTGGAGAAGAGAGCCAGAGAGAGAGCCAGAGAGAGAGAGAGATGGCGGAGCCCCCTCCCTTTTATGGAGGACTGTCCTCCGCCTCGGACGTGTCACTCCCTGATTGGCTGCAGCCCATCAGCCGGAGTTGTCGTCACGGGAAAGGCAGAGCACATGGCGTGGAAAGCTACCCCGGCACATGCGCAGCTTGCTTGTTTACTACTTAGAACACGGGTGTCAGTGCCATCAGCGCCATCTTGTAATGGCAAATGTGAAGGCGGCTCCTTACATCTCCCCCTTTTCTTTTATATAAGAGCAATAGGCCACCCATATTAATGAGAGTGGAGATAGAGGTCAAATCCCCAGTGTGTAAAAATAGGGGCTTTACACAAAACCTCCTCCCAGGCTCATCACCCAAAGGGGTCTTGGTCCGCTCCCGTGTCGTTTTTCCTGGGGGAAGGACACTTGGACACTCAACCTTCTTGAAAGATGACATGTCTCCCTAGAATAGGCTCATATATGCCACAGAGCCATTCTACTGCAGTGCTTAGCCGTGCAACTCTCTCGGGCTGCTGAAGCACACTCACTCTATCCCGTGCAATGAGACTAGCCTCGTGGGGTGCAAGAGCTGAGTGGCCAGCGACCTATTGCTTAAGCATAGATAACCATATATCAGGGGAAGCACCATGTTCTAGTGCTGCAAGCGCCTGGGAAATAACCATGTCTCTCCTAGTTTGGGCCTTAAGCTTACAGACCAATCAAAGAAGCAACACTAATCCACAGCAAAGAACAGCTCCAAATAATTCCACCCCCACCCATTCTTTAAAGAAGGAAAATGTTGAAAAGATAGTCCTTAGGTCAGGGACAGGTCCAAGTGCGTGGGGCAAGTCTCAATTTTCAAAGGGTCTGTTCAAATTTAGCCGTCCAATTCTGTATCTCCCAACGCTGCTTTCCCTTTGTTGTTGTCGCACTGGACATCACCAAGATGAGGGACATCAGTATTCCCTTGGTCAGTCTGGATTTTTCGGGTGAGTCTTTCTGGTATCCAAAATGGGTTGTCTTCATTCTGTGGAAAAACACAAACAGCTCCCCTGGATCTTATCAAAATAGGATCCGGGCCTTTCCATTTGTTATTTAAAACATCTTTCCATTTAACCATCTCTTTGGGCCTATCTGGCTCTGAACAATGTTTTTCAGCCGCGGTATGGCCATGAGAATCAAGATTTAAAAAACTGAGTGTAAAAAGTGCTGTAGACACAGACACTCTTGGTACTCGGGGTAGAGCCTCCTCGACTCCCCCTTTCTGTTTTATTAGATAGGATTTGAGGGTGCGGTGCGCCCGCTCAATAATACCCTGTCCTTGGGGGTTGTATGGAAGTCCAGTCAGGTGGGTTACGTCCATCTGACGGCAGAACTGTTGGAATTTTTGAGATGTATAAGCTGGTCCATTATCAGTCTTAAGTAGTTTGGGTTTTCCCCAAGCACTCCATGCCTCAAGACAATGTTGAATCACATGTGAGGCCTTTTCTCCAGTTAAAGGAGAGGCAAACATGATGCCAGAGTATGTGTCAATGGACACATGGAGATATTGAAGTTTTCCAAAGAAAGAAACATGTGTAACATCCATTTGCCAGACCTGTAGAGGTCGAATACCGCGTGGGTTAATTCCCACATGAGGAACTGGCAAGAACTCACAGCAGCTTTGACATTGAGTAACAATGTCATGGGCTTCTTTTCTCGTCAAGGAGAAACGGCGGCGTAATGTTTCAGCCGTCACATGAAAATTGTTATGAAAATTTCTTGCAGCCTCTACCGGGGATGTTAGGGCAGCAGCCACCACTTTAGTGGCTTTATCTGCCAAATCATTCCCCAGAGCCATGGGGCCAGGTAGGCCTGAATGGGCTCTAACATGAGTAATATAAACAGGAAATCTTCTAGATAACAAAACTAATTGTATCTGCTGAAAAATATTGGCAACTTTACTGGAAGGCTTAATCACTCCAGCCACTTCTAAAAAATTAAGGGGTTCTAAAAAGGTTTTTTAAACTTCTAAAACCACTAAACATTTTACCACTTGAGGTGAATTTTCATTATATTGTTTGGATACTACTTTACCATTAGCCACATAGGCACTTATGCCAGTTTTTGATCCATCAGTATATACCACAATCCCATTTTTAAGTGGGTTTCTTACTGTTATTTGTGGAAACACAACAGATTGATTTTGGGCGAACTGTAAAATTGGATGTTTTGGATAATGGTTATCTATTTGTCCTGAAAAGGAGGTAACTAAAACTGCCCAATCATTGGATGTGGCTGCCAAGGTTTGAACCTGTCAAAAGTCCAATCTCTCTGCTCTGGAGTCAAAGCAGCAGCGTTTGCTCGGACCTGCGTTTGTGCAGCCTCTTGCCATAGAGCTCTCCATTCCATATATTTGCCCATATTGGGGAGAGCGGCTTTTGCAATCATTTGCCAGTCGGCAGGAGTTAGTGCCATGCCGGCAAGCCTGTCTAACTGCACCAAAGTAAAATTAGCATTGGCTCCATATTTACGGACCAATTCAGCAAGCTCTTTAATCTGTGTATAATCTACCGGAGCGTGAACACGCCCACCATCGGCTCCTTCAAAGACCGGAAATGCCTGTTGCATCTTCCTTTGTTCCTCTCTTGGAATGAACGAGTCTGCACACTGCCTCTCTGCGCAGGGCTGACGCACTACGCAGGGCGGGGGCTCCGCATAGGGCGGAGGTGCACTATGACCCTGAAGCCGACTGCCCTGAGGCCAAGCAGCAAGCTGGCCTTTGCCAGTCGCTTTTGGCTTTTTTCTTGACCTATAAGCTCGCATTTCTCTCTCATAACAAGCTGCTTCCTCCTCCAAGTCTGTTTCCTCAGAAGGGCTAATTTCTTCATCTGATTCACAGCTATTAAGAACTGGCTCCTTAAACTCATCTTTTTTCTCCTCTTTCCTTCCAATCTCTCCCCAGGTATTCTTCCCTGACATTAACTTTTCCTTGGGTTCAAGACCCGTGGAAAGGCCTGTATACTTATTTGGCGCACCATGTTTCCTCTTTTTTTCTGCTCTCTCTCCCCGCTTTACTTCAGATAGACTGTCTTGAATTTCGTTCAGAATTCTCCACCCCATCTTAACTGCTTGTTGACATATGAAAAGAAACAAAAAGGCTTTTAACACTAGAGAAAGTTCAAGACCAGACATACCTTGTAAAGCTGTAACACGCCGTCCGTTCCCCAGCTGAAGAGTTCTGAATCTACGTCGGATCCTTCTCAACAGTCTGTTTCCGGGAACACTTCATTAACCACAGTTCCCCAGCTGATGAGTTCTGAACCTACACTGGGTCCTTCTCAACAGTCTGTTTCCGGGAACACTTCATTAACCGCTCCTTCTCCGTGATGCAGTAGCTCGCGGGTTCCGGCACCATTTATTGCCCGCGCTTTTGTGTTCCCCTGGTAAGAACACGCTCAGGGCAACCGGAATCTTCTGCAGCACAAACTTTATTGCTTACCCCATCAGGAGTCAGTGGAGAAGAGAGCCAGAGAGAGAGCCAGAGAGAGAGAGAGATGGCGGAGCCCCCTCCCTTTTATGGAGGACTGTCCTCCGCCTCGGACGTGTCACTCCCTGATTGGCTGCAGCCCATCAGCCGGAGTTGTCGTCACGGGAAAGGCAGAGCACATGGCGTGGAAAGCTACCCCGGCACATGCGCAGCTTGCTTGTTTACTACTTAGAACACGGGTGTCAGTGCCATCAGCGCCATCTTGTAATGGCAAATGTGAAGGCGGCTCCTTATAGCATAGGTATTCAGTATTCAGAGTTCCTTTTGGAGGATTTTACCTTCAATGAGTATGAAGTGTCCCTCCTTGTCTATTTTGATAACTTTGGGTTGGAAGTCGATTATATTCGATATTAGAATGGCTGCTCCAGCCTTTTTCTTCAGACCATTTGCTTGGAAAATTCTTTTCCAGCCTTTCACTCTGAGGTAGTGTCTGTCTTTTTCACTGAGATGGGTCTCCTGTAAGCAGCAGAATTTTAGGTCCTATTTGTGTAGCCAGTCTGTTAGTCTGTCTTTTTATTGGGGAATTGAGTCTATTGCTATTAGGGGATATTAAAGAAAAGTAATTGTTTCTTCCTATTATTTTTGTTGTTAGAGTTGGCATTCTGTTCTTATGGCTGTCTTCTTTTTGGTTTGTTGAGGGATTACTTTCTTGTTTGTTCCAGTGTGTATTTCCATATTTGTAGTGTTTTTTTTTTTCTGTTATTATCATTTGAAGGGCTGGATTCGTGGAAAGATAATGTGTGAATTTGTTTTTGTCGTGGAATAATTTGGTTTCTCCATCTATGGTAATTGAGTTTGGTAGCCTGGGCTGGCATTTGTGTTCTCTTAGTGTCTGTATAACATCTGTGCAGAATCTTCTGGCTTTCATAGTCTCCGGTGAAAAGTCTGGTGTAATTCTGATAGGCTTGCCTTTATATGTTACTTGACCTTTTTCCCGTACTGCTTTTAATATTCTATCTTTCTTTAGTGCATTTGTTGTTCTGATTATTATATGTCAGGAGGAATTTCTTTTCTGGTCCAGTCTATTTGGAGTTCTGTAGGCTTCTTGTATGTTCATGGGCATCTCTTTCTTTAGGTTTGGGAAGTTTTCTTCTATAATTTTGTTGAAGATATTTGCTGGCCCTTTAAGTTGAAATTCTTCATTCTCATCTACTCCTATTATCTGTAGGTTTGGTCTTCTCATTGTGTCCTGGATTTCCTGGATGTTTTGAGTTAGGATAATTTTGCATTTTGTATTTTCTTTGATTGTTGTGCCAATGTTCTCTATAGAATCTTCTGCACCTGAGATTCTCTCTTCCATCTCTTGTATTCTGTTGCTGATGCTTGCATCTATGGTTCCAGATTTCTCTCGTAGGTTTTCTATCTCCAGCGTTGCCTCACTTTGGGTTTTCTTTATTGTGGCTACTTCCCTTTTTAGGTCTTGATGGTTTTATTCAATTCCATCACCTGTTTGGTCTGGTTTTCCTGCAATTCTTTAAGGGATTTTTGTGCTTCCTCTTTAAGGTCTTCTAGTTGTTTAGCAGTGTTCTCCTGTATTTCTTTAAGTGAGTTATTATAGTCCTTCTTGATGTCCTCTACCATCATCATGAGATATGCTTTTAAATCTGGGTATATCTTTTCGGATGTGTTGGGGTGCCCAGGACTGGGTGGGGTGTGACTGCAGCGTTCTGATGATGGTGAGCACTCTTGGTTTCTGTAAGATTCTTACATTTGCCTTTCGCCATCTGGTAATCTTTGGAGTTAGTTGTTATAGTTGTCTCTGGTTAGAGCTTGTTCCTCAGGTGATTATGTTTGCCTCTATCAGCAGACCTGGGAGACTAGCACTCTCCTGTGTTTCAGTGTTCAGAATACTCTCTGCAGGCAAGTTCTCCTCATGCAGGGAAGGTGCTCAAATATCTGGTGTTCAAACCTGCCTCCTGGAAGAAGTTGTGATCCACTCATAGAGGTCTTAAGATCCCATGGAGGGTCCTGTGAGTACCTTGCAGGTATCTGCAGACTCTGCGCCCAAGGTACCCTGGTGCTGGTGTGGACTGGAAGGGACTTGTGCCCCTGATCAGGCCCGGTTTTCTGCTTCTCTAATTAATGTTGTCTCAGGTCCCGTGCGATTGGATTGGAGCAGAAGATGTGTTCCACTCACCAGAGTTCCTAAGATCCCTTGGAGAGTCCTGTGGGGACCTTGGGGGTGTCCGCAGACTTTGCGCCCAATGTGCCCCAGTGCTGGCGCTGACCAGATGGCCACTGTCATCTTTCTAAGTTTACCCTGGGCTCTGGAGGGGATTTCAACTCTCAATTCTTTCAATCAGAGAGTATAAGAACATGCTTTAACTCCTAGAATTTCATAGGATTCTGCTCGCATTGATCCTTCTGGTGCCCCCTTTCCTTGCAGTATACACATTGGTTCTAAGGGGCCTTGAATGGGGTGGATAACCAGGCTTATTTGAGCTTACCCTGCATCAGTGGAAGCCTTTCCCCATCCTCCCTATTGTCCCTTGGCTGCCACCAACATCCACGACAACTTCTAACTTATTTGTCCACTGGACATCCCCAATTGTTAAAGTCTTTTGAATAATTTCCATGATTTCAGACAAATTCTTACCTTCAAAGCTTTAAATCTTCTGGATCTTCTTGTGGATATCTGGAACCAAGTTACCTACAAAGTCCACATTGCTGGCCTGTTGATTACATGTCACATCTGTGTCAATCAGTGTTTAAGTTGTGTAGGCATCCAGGAGTCACTCCAGGAAAGTGACTGGGGGCTCTGTACTATTTCCCCAACCTAGATATATTTGTAGAGTGCCTGGTTGTCACCTGGAGAACTCTCATAAGAATCTGGTGCAAACTTTTAGGTGCTTCCTTCCCTTCAGCTGAATTGGTGTCCCAGTCGGGAATGCTTTTAGGGAAGGCAGCATCAACATCCTACTGGATTCTTGGAACATCTGCTGTCCTTTTCTGGACACCCAATGTGATCCTTTTCCTCTGTAGTAAACAGCATCTGAAGGAACTGTTAGATGCCACCCCCCAAGGATAGTGAGTGGGAAATATAGTCTCACGAAGAGAAATCGAACCTGAGGTTTCACAGAAAAAGTGGGATTATCAGCCTTCCAGTTATAAATATCATAGGTGGAGAAGGACTGGTAGACCATAAAAGGTCTCCCATATGAAGCATAGGGACATGCTATAATGTGCAGGGAAGGTGCTTCCAATGAGGGATGGAAGGAAGTGCCTGACCTAGTATGGAAGGAGATAGTTAAGTGAGGAAGGAAAAGGAGAGCTGAGGGAAGAGGAGTGGCCTGGCAGAGGTGTGAAGGTTCTTAGAGTACTCAGTAAGGAGGAGGCAGGGGATCTTTGTCACCCAATAGGATTAGGATTGAAGATCCTCATTTGATGCAGTCTTGGACAGCCTCCTTAATGGCGTAGATAATCGCCATTGTCTGTCTGATCTGGTCCTGGAAATTCCCAGAAAATGCAGATGCCTTCTCCTCTGTGGGTCAAAGAGAAGGAAATGCCAGGCCATGACATAGTCGACCTGATGAGAGTCTCCCTGGGTGGTGGTGAACTACAGCTTGTATGGGAAGAAGAAGAGCCGAGTCAAAGCAGCCCTCTGGGGGACAACCAGTACAAGAGATGGCCATTTGAGCTCATAGAGAGTATGGAGCCTCCCAGGAAAAACTTGGGTATCTAAAACAGCAGTGGCCTTTTGGAAATTTTTGAAATGGCCCAGAAACGCCTCAACATGGGTGTCAGGAGTTGAGGAAGAATAGCCCATAATGAGGAGTGAAGCAGAATAGCAGGATGAAGAATGGGATGAAAAACAAAGTAGAGAATAAAAGGACTAAGAAACAATGAGAAAGCAAGGCAGAAGCTCTGGCAGAAATGTGAGTTAAGGAAAGGTACCTGGTTGGGTTTCCCTCCCAAGTACAAAGATGGAGATGGAGATCTGTGCCCTTCTGCCTAGTGAAGAATTAAGGCATCCCAAGTCTGATGGCTTGAAGAGCAATATTGCTTTCAGTTTCTCTTCTTTGATCCACCAAAGGGTCTAAATCACTAGAACAAAACCAATTCCCTCTTGCCAAAAAAAAAAAAAAAAAAAAATCACTTACCTAGGTTCAGAAGGGCCAACTGGCTTGTTGGTGCTCATTAATACTCAGTGAGTGGTAGTAGATGATCTGACACTTTCTGGACAACACACCACCAAATGCTGAATGAGGTTCAGTATTAGTTGTCCCTGTGTGATAAAGAGTCTCGCCGGCGAGGACACACACACAGGACACACTTGGATCCTTCTGCAGCAAAGCTTTAATGCATCTCGAGAGAAAGATGATCAGCTTCTGGGGAGGAGGCCCAGAACTCAGGAAACCCATCCCTTTTATAGACCACAAGAGAAGTTGGATATATATTTTACCCTGACTGGTTGCTCACTATCAGCCCAGCTGACGCCACGGGACAGGCAGGGCACAAGGAATGGAAAAATTCCCTAGTACATGCACAGCCTACTTGTTTACCAGTCAGAACACCGGATATCAGCGCCATCTAGTAATGGCGATTGCAAGGGCGGCTCCTCACAATTAGTTCCACAAATCACTCAGGCAACGATCTCAGTCAGATATGTTTCATTTATTGAACACATATTCAAGACAGATTAATCAATGACACAGTCAGGAATAGGGAGCTAAGATGCAACCATTGGCAGTTAGTTTTCAGGGCCAGTTTTTACTTAGGAAAATTATAAATAGGTACATTTAAAGCATTTAAGCTACCTAAACAAAGTAGTGTTATCTGCTATTAAAGGTGATTGGGTGAGTCTAAAGGCAGTGAGGATAAGCAATTTCCAAAGTCCACCAGGCTCTCTGACAAAGCACAACAATAAGACTTTATGGTCAGGGCAAGAAGCATCAGGTTAAGATCATAAGCTACAAAATGAAGGTTGAGGCAACATGTCAGAATTACTGTCAGGTATTAAGATTGTATACTACCATACATTTACAGAACATTTCTTCCAAACACATAATTATATGCCCTCATTTCTGTAGCACATAGTTTTTTCTCTAAACTTGACCACATACTCTTGATTCAAAGCAAGAACCAAGAGACACAAGAATATTGAAATAACCATATGCATCCCACTAGACCACCATAGTTTAAATCTAGATTTTAAACAACAGAAACAACGGAGAGCTTAAAAACTCATAGAAACTTAACACCTCTTTATTGAATGAAAAAAATATGTCAAGACAGGAAGAAAGAAATTAAAGATTTACTGGA
This sequence comes from Mus caroli, assembly GCF_978045245.1. NCBI lineage: Eukaryota > Metazoa > Chordata > Mammalia > Rodentia > Muridae > Mus > Mus caroli. The sequence goes on along the minus strand of NW_028227263.1, from coordinate 106,319,530 downwards.
ATTCAAGAAAAAATGATATACAGTACTCACAAACTTGTGGGACACAAAGCAGTGCTAAGAGGGAAGTTCATAGTAATGAGTGACTACATTAAGAAAATGGTGTGTGTGGGGGACTATCACTTCTATGCTAACAACAAACATGAAAGCTGTAGGCTTAGAGTTTTCAAAGACTACTTTAAAGCATGGTTCTTTAACACTTCAATCTGCCTTCTAGCCCACTACCTAAAAGAAGTAGTTAAAAAGAACGAATGGTTAATAGGAAACTGGTTATGGGGCTGCTTAAAAATATTTTGGGGTGTCAATTCCAGTCTTCACTGTCAGCACTCCAGTCCATTTGGTAAGCACCAAAAACCAAATAAATGGCAAGATCTTGATGCAGAAAAAAACTTGAAGGCTCAGACAATCATCAAGAGTCCACATACACAGCAAGCAGCAGCAAAAATACCACTAGAAGTTCCTTTGGTGCATTTCTCTATACCAAGTCACAGGAAGTGAAGATCAGCAAAGAAAGCAAGGAGAACCAATGCAAGAGTGTTGTCAGGGGAAAACAGCATTATACAAGAGGAATGATAACTAGCATAGGATCCAAGATGAACCAGTGAATGATCTTAACACAGTGTCTGTTGGGTTATACTTACACTCTTTCCAAACATCATGCACACCTCAGGTGTCCACTCCAGCAAAACAAACATTCTCTTTCACCAGGCAACATGCAGAAAAATACCATGTGTCTGTTCATATCAAAAAAAGGCTGTTGCAAAGAAAAAGGGGTGTTCTCTATAACCAGAGAGGACCCCATAGCTGAAGAGAAAAATTACACACTCACTGATTTTTGAGAAGTTGGGTGGATGGTAACATGAAGCATTCACCAAAACATTTTACAGCCTTTGCAATATAAAGAAACTCCTGATGCATAGGACACTGAAAGAGAAACCTGGAGACAAAAACAACATCAAAACCCTTGACCTAAACCTGCCATCCAGGCCTAGTCGGCCATCACTGGAAAGAGAGGCCCATTGGACTTGCAAACTTTATATGCCCCAATATAGGGGAATGCCAGGGCCAAAAGAATGGGAATGGGTGGGTAGGGAAGTGGGGGGCGCTATGGGGAACTTTTGGGATAGCATTGGAAATGTAACTGAGGAAAATATGTAATAAAAATATTAAAAATTAAAAAAACCTAATCTTTAAAAAAAAAAAACCTGCCATCCATACAAAATGTTCTAGGGCAATGGGAGCAATAAACTTGTGTGAGTAGGCAATGAACTTCTGATTTTTGCAGGAAAATGAATGGAACTAGAAAAAAAATCATTCTGAGTAAGGTAATGAAAACACATAAAGACACCTGTGAAATGTATGTAGTACAATCACTAGATCCTGAGAAGCTGGGTAAAGATGATCTAGATGGAGGAACACGTGTGTCTCTTGGGTATAGGGGAATAGAGTGGAATTTAAAGGTATAAAGGGGAGGATGGGAATGAAAATGATGGATGAGACGGTAGGAGATAAGGGGTGGATGAAGAGTGTAGGAAGTGAAAACAGGTATAGAGAGGCTAATTACAGGTGTGATATATGAACCCACTGAGGGAAAACATCCTCAAATCTATGAAGGGTATCCAAATAAGGCATTTTATTAATGGGGGTAATAAGTCTTATCCCATTTCTTGTTCTGGTAAGACTTCCAGTGGAAAAATTAGTAAAATTCTGTTGAGGTTTTGGCAATATGTCCCATGTAGATTAACAAAACCAGGCTGTTGCTAAGACAAAGGGGTGCTCTCTATCACCAGATAAGTCCCCATTGCTGAAGATAATATCAACACACTCAGTGAACATCGAGAAGTTGGGTGGATGGAAACATGGAGCCTTCACCAATACATTCCAGTGCCCTTGCAATGCTAAGTGACTCCTGATGTATAGGACAATATAAGAGAAACCTGGAAACTAGCACAACAACAAATCCTTTGACCTAAAACTTGTCATCCCTACATAATATTCTAGGGCAATGGGAACAATGAACTTGTGGGAGTAGGCAATGAATTTCTGATTTGAGTTAAGACTTACTCCACAACAAGGAATCTAAACTCAACATTGCTTGGGTAACCAAGAACCAGAAAGTAGATAGCCTATACACATAGGGTAAACCAAAAAACCAAAACTAGTAATTTAACAAAAATGTATTTTCTTTTTTTTTTAAATATTTTTATTACATATTTTCCTCAATTACATTTCCAATACTATCCCAAAAGTCCCCCATAGCGCCCCCCACTTCCCTACCCACCCATTCCCATTCTTTTGGCCCTGGCATTCCCCTATATTGGGGCATATAAAGTTTGCAAGTCCAATGGGCCTCTCTTTCCATTGATGGCCGACTAGGCCATCTTTCGATACATATGCAGCTAGAGACAAGAGCTCCAGGGTTCTGGTTAGTACATCATGTTGTTCCAACAATAGGGTTGCAGATCCCTTTAGCTCCTTGGGTACTTTCTCTAGCTTCTCCATTGGGAGCCCTGTGATACATCCAATAGCTGACTGTGAACATCCACTCCTGTGTTTGCTAGGCCCCGGCATCGTCTCACAAGAGACAGCTATATTTGGGTCCTTTCAGCAAAATCTTGCTAGTGTATGCAATGGTGTCAGCGTTTAGAAGCTGATTATGGGATGGATCCCTGGATACAGCAGTCTCTAAATGGTCCATCCTTTCATCACAGCTACGAACTTTGTCTCTGTAACTCCTTCCCTGGGTGTTTTGTTCCCAATTCTAAGAAGGTGCACAGTGTCCACACTTTGGTCTTCATTCTTCTTGAGTTTCATGCGTTTATCAAATTGTATCTTATATCTTGGGTATTATAAGTTTTGGGCTAATATCCACTTATCAATGAATACATATTGTGTGAGTTCTTTTGTGATTGTGTTACTTCACTCAAGATGATGCCCTCCAGGTCCATCCATTTGGCTAGGAATTTCATAAATTCATTCTTTTTAATAGCTGAGTAGTACTCCATTGTGTAAATGTACCATAATTTCTGTATCCATTCCTCTGTTGAGGGACATCTGGGTTCTTTCCAGCTTCTGGCTATTATAAATAGGGCTGCTATGAACATAGTGGAGCATGTGTCTTTTTTACCGGTTGGGACATCTTCTGGATATATGCCCAGGAGAGGTATTGCTGGATCCTCCGGTAGTACTATGTCCAATTTTCTGAGGAACCGCCAGACTGATTTCCAGAGTGGTTGTACAAGCTTGCAATCCCACCAACAATGGAGGAGTGTTCCTCTTTCTCCACATCCTCACCAGCATCTGCTGTCACCTGAATTTTTGATCTTAGCCATTCTGACTGGTGTGAGGTGGAATCTCAGGGTTGTTTTGATTTGCATTTCCCTGATGATTAAGGATGTTGAACATTTTTTCAGGTGCTTCTCTGCCATTCCGTATTCCTCAGGTGAGAATTCTTTGTTCAGTTCTGAGCCCCATTTTTTAATGGGGTTATTTGACTTTCTGGAGTCCACCTTCTTGAGTTCTTTATATATATTGGATATTAGTCCCTTATCTGATTTAGGATAGGTGAAGATCCTTTCCCAATCTGTTGGTGGTTTTTTTTGTCTTATTGATGGTGTCTTTAGCCTTGCAGAAGCTTTGTAGTTTCATGAGGTCCCACTTGTCAATTCTCGATCTTACAGCACAAGCCATTACTGTTCTATTCAGGAATTTTTCCCCTGTGCCCATATCTTCAAGGCTTTTCCCCACTTTCTCCTCTATAAGTTTCAGTGTCTCTGGTTTTATGTGAAGTATTTTCAATGAAATAACTCCTCATAATATTCTGCTATACTGCTTAGTTGAGTGCCTTAACCTGCTACCATCAGAGGCTTTCTCTTAAAGCAGTTGGGCTAACAGTCAGACAATATGGGAGAGGAAGTCTAAAGGAGATGTCTCCATCAAATGCCTTCCCTCAGAGCTCAGTGAAGACCACAGTTGCAGAGGTGATATGCATGCACCAGTCAGAAGGCTTGGAAGATAAGTAAACAAGGTACTCCATATCAAATAAATAAGTTCCACAATTCTTAAATGGGATCTCATATAACTGAAAAGCATCCATAAAGGAGAAAACATGTCAACTGGACAAAGCTAAAGCTTAGAGAATGCAAAAAAAAGTTTTCCTCACTCCATATCCTGTAATATGGTTACCAAAGCAAGGAGTAAATTTCAAAAATATATATAAACAAGTTAAGAAACTGGATTTCAAATGGTCAAATCATCCAATTTCAAAATTCCATACATATCTGAATAAAGTACTCAGTAGAGGAAATTCAAAGGGTGAGAAATACTTATGGAAATGTTGCATATCCTTAGTCATCAGGAAAATGCAAATCAAAACCACTTTGAGATACCATCTTCAACCTGTTTGGATGTCTAAGAGCAGTAACAAAACAAATCACCTTTGTGAGGATGTGGAGCAGAGGGAACACTCAATTTCTAGTGAGTATGTAAACTTGTACAGCAACTATTGAAATTAAAAAGGAAGTTACACAGTAAGTTGAAGTTGATCTACCTGCAGATCCAGGCATAGCACTGTTGGGAATATACTCAATGGATGATCCATACAACAAGAACCGTCATGCTAACAGAATGGAGTTAAACTCTACTATTAGAAAAATAAATATTATGTAATGTGCAGGCAAATGAATGGAGCTAGAACAAAAATGATCCTGAGTGAGGTAATGAACACCAATAAATTCACCTGTGGAATGCATGTACTGTAATCAGTAGATCCTGAGAAGTTGGATAAAGAAGAGGTGTCCAGATGGAGGAACACGTGTGTCTCTTGGCTATACAGTAACAGAGTAGATTCTAAAGGTATAAAGGGATGGATGGGAATGAAAATGATTATTGAGATGGTAGGGGATATGGAGTATATGAAGAGAGAGTAGGAAGTGAACACAGGTACAGACAGGCTATTACTGGTATGATATGGGAACCCACTCAGGGAAACTTCCTCAAATCTATGAAGGGCATAGAGCTTCTATAAGGCAGAGAACATGTCAACTGGGCAAAGCTAAAGCTTATAGAATGCAAAAAGTTTTCCTCTCTCCATATCTTTTAATATGGTTACCAAAGCAAGGACTAAATTTCAAAAAATATGTATAAACAGGTCAAGAAACTGGATTTCAAATGGTCAAATCATTCAATTTCAAAATTGTGTATATATCTGAAGAAAATACTCAGTAGAAGAATTGCAAAAGGTGAGAAACACTTATAGAAAAGTTGCATATCCTTATTCCTCAGGGAAATGCAAATCAAAACCACTTTTAGATAACATCTTCTACATGTTAGAATGCCTAAGATCAGTAACAAATATGCTGGTGAAGATGTGGAGCAGAGGGAACACTCCATTTATAGTGAATATGCAAAGTTGTACAACCAATATTGAAATTAAAACGGCAATTCCACAGTAAGTTAAAGATGAACTACCTGCTGATCAAGGCATACCACACTTGGTCAAATACTCAATGGATGACCCACCCAACAACAAGGACAGTCATACTAACATAGTAGAGTCATGCTCAGCCATTCCAATAATGTATATTATGCAATGTGCAGGAAAATGAGAAGAACTAGAAAAAAATGATCCTGAGTGAGGTAAAGAAAACCCATAAAGACACCCGTGGAATGCATGTACTGTAATCAGTAGATCCTGAGAACCTGGTTAACAAAGAGGCGTCTAGATGGAGGAACACATGTGTCTCTTGATTATACAGTAACAGAGAAGATTCTAAAGTTATAAAGGTGTATAGGAATGGAAATGATGGTTGAGGTAGTAGGGGATATGGAGTGGAGTGGATGAAGAGAGTGTAGGAAGTGAACACAGGTACAGAGAGGCTATTATGGGTGTGATATGAGAACACATTCAGGGGAATCTTCCTCAAATCTATGAAGGGCTTCCAAATAAGGCCTTCTAGTAATGGGGGTTATAAAGTCTTATCGCATTTCTTGTCCTGGTAAGACTTCCAGTCGCAAAACTTCATAAAATTCTGTTGAGGTTTTGGCCATGTGTCCCAAGTAGATCAACAAAACCAGGCTGTTGCTTAGATAAAAGGGTACTCTCTATCAGCTGGGAAGGCCCAGTGGCTGAAGATAACATCCACACACTCAAGGAATATCAGGAAGTTGGGTGAATAGCAACATGGAGATTTCTCCAATATATTCTTGTGCTGTTGCATTGCTAAGGGACTCCTGATGCATAGGACACTTAAAGAGAAACATGGAAATCAGTACAAATACAAAACCCTTGGACTACAACCTGTTGTCCCTTCATAATGCTCTAGGGCAATGGGAACAATGAACTTGTGGGAGTAGGCAATGAACTTCTGATTTGACTTAAGACTTACTCCACAAGAACGAATCTATAGTCAACAATGCTTGTGTAACCAAGAACCGGAAACTAGACAGCCTATAGACATAGGGTAAAACAAAAAACCTTGTCATTTAACAAAAATATATATCAATGAAATGACTCCTGATAATATTCTGCTATACTTCTTAGTTGAGTGCCTTAAACTGCCACCATCAGAGGCTTTCTCTGAAAGCAGTTGAGTTAACAGTCAGACATTAAGGGAGAGGAAGTCTAAAGGATAGGTCTCCATCAAATGCCTTCCCTCAGAGCTCAGTTAAGCCAACAGTAGCCGAAGTTATATGCCTAGACGAGCCAGACTGCTTGGAATACAAGTAAGCAAGGTCCTCTGAATCAAATAAAGAAGTTCCACAATTCTTAAATGGATCTCATATAACTGAAAAGCTTCTATAAGGCAGGGAACATGTCAACTGCTAAATCTAAAGCCTACAGAATGAAAAAAAGAGTTTTCCTCTCTCCATATCCTGTAATATGGTTACCAAAGCAAGGAGTAAATTCCAAATATATATATAAACAAGTCAAGAAACTGGATTTCAAATGGTAAAATCATCCAATTTCAAAATTGCATACATATCAGACCAAAATTCTCAGTAGAGGAAATTCAAAGAGAGAGAAACACTTATAGAAATGTTGTATATCCTTAGTCGTTAGGGAAATGTAAATCAAAACCCCTTTGAGATACCATCTTCAACCTGTTTGAATGCCTAAGATCAGTAACACAACAAATCATGCTGGCGAGGATGGGGAGCAGATCTGAGCACTCTCTTTCTAGTGAGTATGCAAACTTGTACAGCAACTATTGAAATTAAAAAGGCAGTTCCACAGTGAGTTGAAGTTGATCTACCTGCAGATCCAGGCATTACACTCTTGGGCATATACCCAATGGATGATCCTTACAACAACATGGACAGTCATGCTAACACAATGGATTCATAATCTGCTATTACAAAAATAAATATTATGCAACTTGCAGGAAAATGAACGGAACTATAAAAAAAATAATCCTGAGTGAGGTAAAGAACACCAATAAATTCACCTGTGGAATGCATGTACTAAAATTAGTAGATCCTGAGAAGGTGGATAAAGAAGAGGGGTCCTGATGGAGGAACACATCTGTCTCTTGGGTAACAGAGTAGATTCTAAAGGTATAAAGGTTTAGATGGAAATCAAAATGGTCGTTGAGATGGTAGGGGATATGGGGGGGGGAACCCACTCAAGGGAAACTTCCTCAAATCTATGAAGGGCATCCAAATAAGGCCTGTAGTAAAGGGGGGGTATAAAGTCTTATCCCCCCTTCCGGTCTCCGCCAGCACCTGAGTAGCTTGGGCGCAGAGTCTGGGGACCCCCTCAAGGTATCCACAGGACACTCCACGGGATCTTAAGACCTCAGGTGTTTGGAAAACAGCTTCTGCTCCAATCCAATCTCACAGGACCTGTGACTGGAATAATTAGGGAAGCAGAAAACCTGATCAGGGGCACAAGTCCCTTCCAGTCCACACCAGCACCAGGGTACCTTGGGCGCAGAGTCTGCAGATACCTGCAAGGTACTCACAGGACCCTCCATGGGATCTTAAGACCTCTATGAGTGGATCACAACTTCTTCCAGGAGGCAGGTTTGAACACCAGATATTTGAGCACCTTCCCTGCATGAGGAGAACTTGCCTGCAGAGAGTATTCTGAACACTGAAACACAGGAGAGTGCTAGTCTCCCAGGTCTGCTGATAGAGGCAAACATAATCACCTGAGGAACAAGCTCTAACCAGAGACAACTATAACAACTAACTCCAAAGATTACCAGATGGCGAAAGGCAAATGTAAGAATCTTACAGAAACCAAGAGTGCTCACCATCATCAGAACGCTGCAGTCACACCCCACCCAGTCCTGGGCACCCCAACACATCCGAAAAGATATACCCAGATTTAAAAGCATATCTCATGATGATGGTAGAGGACATCAAGAAGGACTATAATAACTCACTTAAAGAAATACAGGAGAACACTGCTAAACAACTAGAAGACCTTAAAGAGGAAGCACAAAAATCCCTTAAAGAATTGCAGGAAAACCAGACCAAACAGGTGATGGAATTGAATAAAACCATCAAGACCTAAAAAGGGAAGTAGCCACAATAAAGAAAACCCAAAGTGAGGCAACGCTGGAGATAGAAAACCTACGAGAGAAATCTGGAACCATAGATGCAAGCATCAGCAACAGAATACAAGAGATGGAAGAGAGAATCTCAGGTGCAGAAGATTCCATAGAGAATATCGGCACAACAATCAAAGAAAATACAAAATGCAAAAAGATCCTAATTCAAAACATCCAGGAAATCCAGGACACAATGAGAAGACCAAATCTACGGATAATAAGAGTAGATGAGAATGAAGAATTTCAACTTAAAGGGCCAGCAAATATCTTCAACAAAATTATAGAAGAAAACTTCCCAAACCTAAAGAAAGAGATGCCCATGAACATACAAGAAGCCTACAGAACTCCAAATAGACTGGACCAGAAAAGAAATTCCTCCTGACACATAATAATCAGAACAACAAATGCACTAAAGAAAGATATAATATTAAAAGCAGTACGGGAAAAAGGTCAAGTAACATATAAAGGCAAGCCTATCAGAATTACACCAGACTTTTCACCGGAGACTATGAAAGCCAGAAGATTCTGCACAGATGTTATACAGACACTAAGAGAACACAAATGCCAGCCCAGGCTACCAAACTCAATTACCATAGATGGAGAAACCAAATTATTCCACGACAAAAAGAAATTCACACATTATCTTTCCACGAATTCAGCCCTTCAAAGGATAATAACAGAAAAAAATCCAATACAAAGATGGAAACCATGCCCGAGAAAAAGCAAGAAAGTAATCCCTCAACAAACCAAAAAGAAGACAGCCATAAGAACAGAATGCCAACTCTGAAAACAAAAATAATAGGAAGCAACAATTACTTTCCCTTAATATCTCTTAATATTAATGGACTCAATTTCCCAATAAAAAGATATAGACTAACAGACTGGCTACACAAACAGGACCGAACATTCTGCTGCTTATAGGAAACCCATCTCAGGGAAAAAGACAAATACTACCTCAGAGTGAAAGGCTGGAAAACAATTTTCCAAGCAAATGGTCTGAAGAAACAAGCTGGAATAACCATTGTAATATCGAATAAAATAAACTTCTAACCCAAAGTTATCAAAAAAGACAAGGAGGGACATTTCATACCCATCAAAGGTAAAATCCTCCAAGAGGAACTTTCAATTCTGACTATCTATGCTCCAAATGCAAGGAAAGCCACATTCATTAAAGAAACTTTAGTAATGCTCATAGCACACATTGGACCTCACACAATAATAGTGGGAAACTTCAACACACCAATTTTATCAATAGATTGTGGAAACAGAAACTAAACAGGGACACATTGAAACTAACAGAAGTTATGAAACAAAAAAACTTACCAGATATCTACAGAACATTTTATCCTAAAACAAAAGGATATACCTTCTTCTCAGCATCTCATGGTACCTTCTCCAAAATTGACCATATAATTTGTCACAAAACAGGCTTCAACATATACAAAAATATTGAAATTGTCCTATGCATCCTATCAGACCACCATGGACTAAGGCTGATCTTCAGTAACAACATTGATAATGGAAAGACAAAATTCACGTGGAAAATGAACAACACTCTTCTGAATGATACCTTGTTCAAGGAAGGAATAAAGAAAGAAATTAAAGACTTTTTAGAGTTTAATGAAAATGAAGACACAACATACCCAAACTTATGGGACACAATGAAAGCATTTCTAAGAAGGAAACTCATAGCTCTGAGTGCCTCCAAAAAGAAACAAGAGAGAGCACACATTAGCAGCTTGACAACACACCTAAAAGCTCTAGAAAAAAAGAAAGCAAATTCACCGAAGAGGAGTAGTTGGCAGGAAATAATCAAACTTAGGGGCGAAATCAACCAAGTGGAAACAAGAAGAACTATTTAAAGAATCAACCAATCGAGGAGCTGGTTCGTTGAGAAAATCAACAAGATAGATAAACCCTTAGCCAGACTCACTGGAGGACACAGGGACAGCATCCTAATTAACAAAATCAGAAATGAAAAGGGAGACATAAAAACAGATCCTGAAGAAATCCAAAACACCATCAGATCCTTCTACAAAAGGCTATACTCAACAAAACTGGAAAACCTGGAAGAAATGGACAAATTTCTAGACAGATACAAGGTACCAAAGTTAAACCAGGATCAACTTAATGATCTAAACAGTCCCTGTACTGGCTATTTTTGTGTCAACTTGACACAGCTGGAGTTATCACAGAGAAAGGAGCTTCAGTTGAGGAAATGCCTCCATGAGATCCAACTGTAAGGCATTTTCTCAATTAGTGATCAAGGGGGAAAGGCCCCTTGTGGGTGGGACCATCCCTGGGCTGGTAGTCTTGGGTTCTATAAGAGAGTAGGCTGAGCAAGCCAGGGGAGGCAAGCCAGTAAAGAACATCCCTCCATGGCCTCTGCATTGGCTCCTGCTTTCTGACCTGCTTGAGTTCCAGTCCTGACTTTCTTTGGTGATGAACAGCAGTATGGAAGTGTAAGCTGAATGAACCCTTTCCTCCCCAACTTGCTTCTTGGTCATGATGTTTGTGCAGGAATAGAAACCCTGACTAAGACAGTCCCATATCCCCTAAAGGAATAGAAGCATTCATTAATAGTCTCCCAACCAAAAAAAGCCCAGGACCAGATGGATTTAGTGCAGAGTTTTATCAGACCTTCAAAGAAGATCTAATTCCAGTTGTGCACAAACTATTCCACAAAATTGAAGTAGAAGGTACTCTACCCAACTCATTCTCTGAAGCCACAATTACTCTGATACCTAAACCAAAGAAAGATCTAACAAAGATAGAGAACATCAGACCAATTTCCCTTATGAATATCGATGAAAAAATACTCAATAAAGTTCTCGCTAACCGAATCCAAGAACACATCAAAACATTCATGCATCCTGACCAAGTAGGTTTCATCCCAGGGATGCAGGGATGGTTCAATATACAGAAAACCATCAAAGTATTCCAGTATATAAACAAACTCAAAGTCAAAAACCACATGATCATCTCATTAGATGCGGAAAAAGCATTTGACAAAATCCAACACCCATTCATGATAAAAGTCTTGGAAAGACCAGGAATTCTAGGCCCATACCTAAACATGATAAAAGTAATCTAGAGCAAACCAGTGGCCAACATCAAAGTAAATGGTGAGGAGCTGGAAGCAAAACCCCCTAAAATCAGGGACTAGACAAGGCTACCTACCTTCTCCCTACCTATTTAACATTGTACTTGAAGCCCTAGCCAGAGCAATTCAACAACAAAAGGAGATCAAGTAGATACAAATGGGAAAGGAAGAAGTCAAAATATCACTTTTTGCAGATGATATGATAGTATATATTAGTGACCCTAAGAATTCCACCAGAGTACTCCTAAGCCTGATAAACAGCTTCAATGAAGTAGCTGGATATAAAATTAACTCAAACAAATCAATGGCATTTCTGTACACAAAGGATAAACAGGCTGAGAAAGAAATTAGGGAAACAACACCCTTCTCAATAGTCACAAATAAAATAAAATACATTGGTGTGACTCTAACTAAGGAAGTGAAAGATCTGTATGATAAGAACTTCAAGTCTCTGAAGAAAGAAATTAAAGAAGATCTCAGAAGATGGAAAGATCTCCCATGTTCATGGATTGGCAGGATCAATATAGTAAAAATGGCTATCTTGCCAAAAGCAATCTACAGATTCAATGCAATCCCCATCAAAATTCCAACTCAATTCTTCAACGAATTAGAAAGGGCAATTGGCAGATTCATCTGGAATAAGAAAAAACCTAGGATAGCAAAAACTCTTCTCAAGGATAAAAGAACCTTTGGTGGAATCAACATGTCCGACCTAAAGCTGTACTACAGAGCAATTTTGATTAAAAAAAATGCATAGTACTGGTATAGTGACAGACAAGTAGACCAATGGAACAGAATTGAAGACCCAGAGATGAACCCACACACCTATGGTCACTTGATCTTTGACAAGGGAGCTGAAACCATCCAGTGGAAAAAAGACAGCATTTTCATCAAATGGTGCTGGCACAACTGGTGGTTATCATGTAGAAAATTGCAAATTGATCCATTCCTATCTCCTTGTACTAAGGTCAAATTTAAGTGGATTAAGGAACTCCACATAAAACCAGAGTCACTGAAACTTATAGAGGAGAAAGTAGAGAAAAGCCTCCAAGATATGGGTACAGGGGAAAAATTCCTGAATAGAACAGCAATGGCTTGTGCTGTAAGATCGAGGATCGATAAATGGGACCTCATAAAATTGCAAAGCTTGTGCAAGGCAAAGGACACCATCAATAAGACAAAAAGGCCACCAACAGATTGGGAAAGGATCTTTACCTATCCCAAATCGGATAGGGGAGTAATATCCAGTATATAAAGAACTCAAGAAGATGGACTCCAGAAAAATCAAATAACCCCTTTAAGGAATCGTGCTTAGAACTGAACAAAGAATTCTCACCTGAGGAATACTGAATGGCAGAGAAGCACCTGAAAAAATGTTTAACATCCTTAATCATCAGGGAAATGCAATTCAAAACAACCCTGAGATTCCACCTCACACAAGTCAGAATGGCTAAGTTGAAAAATTCAGGTGAGAGCAGATCGTGGCGAGGATGTGGAGAAAGAGGAATACTCCTCCATTGTTGGTGGGATTGCAAGCTTGTAAAACCACTCTGGAAATCAGTCTGGCTGTTCCTCAGAAAATTGGACATAGTACTACCGGAGGATCCAGCAACACCTCTCCTGGGCATATATCCAGAAGATGTCCCAATCAGTAAGAAGGACACATGCTCCTCTATGTTCATCGTAGCCTTATTCATAATAACCAGAAGCTGGAAAGAACCCAGGTGCCCCTCAACAGAGGAATGGATACAGAAAATGCAGTACATTTACAAAATGGAGTACTACTCAGCTATTAAAAATAATGAATTTTTGAAATTCCTAGTCAAATGGATTGACCTGGAGGGCATCATCCTGAGTGAGGTAACCTAATCAGAAAGGAACTCACAAAATATGTACTCACTGATAGGGGATATTAGCCCAGAAACTTAGGATACCCAAGATATAAGATACAATTTGCTAAACGCATGAAACTCAAGAAGAATGAAGACCAAAGTATGTACACTTTACCCCTACTTAGAATTGGGAACAAAACACCCATGGAAGGAGTTACAGAGAAAAATTTGGAGCTGTGACGAAAGGATGAACCATCTATTCATTGCCATATCCAGGGATCCATCCAATGATCAGCTTCCAAACGCTGATACCATTGGATACACTGGCAAGATTTTGCTGAAAGGACCTAGATATAGCTGTCTTTTGTGAGACTATGCCGGGGCTTAGCAAACAGAAGTGGATGCTCACAATCAGCTATTGAATGGATCACAGGGCCCCCAATGGTGGAGCTAGAGAAAGCACCCAAGGAACTAAAGGGAACTGCAACCCTATAGGTGGAACAACAATATGAACTAACCAGTACCCCAGAGCTCTTGACTCTAGCTGCATATGTATCAAAAGATGGCCTAGTAGGCTATCACTGGAAAGAGAGTCCTATTGGACTTGCAAACTTTATATGCCCAAGTACAGGGGAACTCCAGGGCCAAAAAGGGGGAGTGGGTGGGTAGGGGATTGAGGGGTGGGTATGGGGGACTTTTGGGATAGCATTGGAAATGTAAATGTGAATAATACCTTATAAAAAAATGAAAAAAAACCCCACAGGATCATCTCCTTAGATTCGGAGAAAGCATTTGACAAAATCCAACACCCATTCATGATAAAAGTTTTGGAAATGTCAGGAATTCAAGGCCCATACCTAACCATGATAAAAGCAATCTATAGAATGCAGTAGCCAACATCAAAGTAAATGGTGAAGACCTGAAGCAATCCCACTAAAATCAGGGACTAAACAAGGCTGCCAACTTTCTTCCTACCTATTCAACATTGTACTTGAAGTCCTAGCCAGAGCAATTTTACAACAAAAGGAGATCAAGGGGATACAAATTGGAAAGGAAGAAGTCAAAATATCACTTTTCAAAGATGATATGATAGTGTATATAATTGACTCTAAAAATTCCACCAGAGAACTCCTAAGCCTGATAAACAGCTTCAATGAAGTAGCTGGATATAAAATTAACTCAAACAAGTCAATGGCCTTTCTCTACACAAAGAATAACCAGGCTGAGAAAGGAATTAGGGAAACAACACCCTTCTCAATAGGCACAAAGAATATAAAATACCTTGGTGTGACTCTAAGGAAGTGAAAAATCTGTATGATAAGAACTTGAAGTCTCTGAAGAAAGAAATTAAAGATCTCAGAGGATGGAAAGATCTCCCATGCTCATGAATTGGCAGAATTAACATTGTAAAAATGGCTATCTTGCCTAAAGCAATCTACAGATTCAATGCAATCCCCATCAAAATTCCAACTCAATTCTTCAATGAATTATAAAGAGCAATCTGCAAATTCATCTGGAATAACAAAAAACCTAGGATAGCAAAAACTCTTCTCAAGGATAAAAGAACCTCTGGTGGAATCACCATGCCTGACCTAAAGCTTTACTACAGAACATTGTGATAAAAACTGCATGGTACTGGTATAGTGACAGACAAGTAGACCAATGGAATAGAATTGAAGACCCAGAAATGAACCCACACACTTATGGTCACTTGATCTTTGACAAGGGAGCTGAAACCATCCAGTGGAAAAAAGACAGCATTTTCAACAAATGGTGCTGGCACCACTGGTGGTTATCATGTAGAAGAATGAGAATTGATCCATTCCTATCTCCTTGTACTAAGGTCAAATCTAAGTGGATCAAGGAGCTCCACTAAAACCAGAAACACTGAAACGTATAGAGGAGAAAGTGGGGCAAAGCCTCGAACATATTGGCACAGGGGAAAAATTCCTGAATAGAACAGCAATGGCTTGTGCTGTAAGTTTGAGAATCGATAAATGGGACCTCATGAAACTGCAAAGCTTCTGTATGGCAAAAGACACCATCAATAAGACAAAAAGGCCAGCAACAGATTGGGAAAGGATCTTTACCTATCCTAAATCAGATAGGGGACTAATAGCCAATGTATATAAAGAACTCAAGAATGTGGACTCCCAAAAATCAAATAACCCCATTAAAAAATGGGGCTCAGAGGTAAACACAGAATTCTCACCTGAGGAAAACTGAATGGCTGAGAAACACCTGAAAAAATGTTCAGCATCCTTAATCATCAGGGAAATGCAAATCAAAACAACCCTGAGATTCCATCTCATACCAGTTAGAATGGCTAAGATAAAAAATTCAGGTGACAGCAGATGCTTGCTAGGATTTGGAAAAAGAGGAACACTCCTCCATTTTTGGTGGTATTGCAAGCTTGTACAACCACTCTGAAAATCAGTCTGCTGGTTCCTCAAAATATTGGACATAGTACTACCGCAGGATCCCGCAGTACCTCTCCTGGGCATATATCCAGAAGATGTTTCAACTAGTAAGAATGACACATGCTCCACTATGTTCATAGCAGCCTTATTTATAATAGTCAGAAGCTAGAAAGAACCCAGATGCCCCTCAACAGAGGAATGGATACAAAAATATGGTACATTTACACAATGGAGTACTACTCAGCTATTAAAAAGAATGAATTTATGAAATTCCTAGGCAAATGGGTGGATCTGGAAGGCATTATGAGTGAGGTAACCCAATCACAAAAGAACTCAAATGATATGTACTCACTGATAAATGGATATTAGCCCAGAAACTTAGAATACTCAAGATATAAGTTACAATTTGCAAAACACATGGAAGTCAAAAAGAACGAAGACCAAAGTGTGGACACTGTGCCCCTTCTTAGAATTGGGAACAAAACACCCATGGAAGGAGTTACAGAGACAAAGTCTGGACCTGAGGCAAAAGGATGGACCATCTAGAGACTGCCATCCTATAATCAGCCTCCATATGCTGACACCATTGCATACACTAGCAAGATTTTGCTGAAAGGACCCTGATATAGCTGTCTCTTGTGAGACGATGCCAGGGCCTAGCAAACACAGAAGTGGATGCTCACAGTCAGCTATTGGATGGATCACAGGGCTCCCAATGGAGGAGCTAGAGAAAGTACCCAAGTAGCTAAAGGGATCTGCAACCCTATAGGTGGAATAACATTATGAACTAACCAGTACCCCGGAGCTCTTGACTCTAGCTGCATATGTATCAAAAGATGGCCTAGTTGCTCATCACTGGAAAGAGAGGCCCATTGGACTTGCAAACTTTATATGCCCCAATAAAGGGGAACACCAGGGCCAAAAAGCGGGAGTGGGTGGGTAGTGGAGTGGGAGGGGGAGGGTATGGGGGACTTTTGGGATAGCATTGGAAATATAAATGAGGAAAATACCTAATAAAAAATATAAAAAATTAATAAAGTCTTATCCCATTTCTTGTCCTGGTAAGAATTCCAGTGACAAAACTTCATAAGCTTATATTGGCCTATTGGCCATATGTCCTATGTACGTCAACAAAACCAGGCTGTTGCTTAGACAAAAGGGTGTTCTCTATCAGCAAAGAAGGCCCCATTGCAGAAGATAACATCCACACAGTCGCTGAACATCGAGAGGTTAGGTGGATGGCAAGATGGAGACTTCACCAACATATTTTAGTGCCCTTGCAATGCTAAGGGACTCCTAATGCATAGAACACTGAAAGAGAAACATGGAAACCAGCACAACCACAAAACCCTCGGCCTACAACCAGTTGTCCCTAAAAAATGTTCTAGGGCAATGGGAACAATGACTTTGTGGCAATAGGCAATGAAGTCGTGATTTGACTTAAGACTTACTCCACAATAACGAATCTATAGTCAACATTGCTTCGATAACCAAGAATCCAAAACTAGGTAGCCTATAGACATATGGTAAAACAAAAAATCTGGTCATTTAACAAAAATATATATCAATTAAATGACTCCTATTAATATTCTGCTATAGTTCTTAGTTGAGTGCCTCATCCTGTCACCATCATAGGCGTTCTCTGAAAGCAGTTGAGCTAACAGCCAGACTTTATGCGAGAGGAAGTCTAAAGGATAGGTCTCCATTAATTGCCTTTCCTCAGAGCTCAGTGAAACACATGGTTGTGGAGGTGATATGAATGCACAAGCCAGATGGTATTGTAGATAATTAAACAATGTCCTTTGAATCAAATAAAGAAGTTCCAACAATATGAACTAACCATTACCAACAAAGCTCACTTCTCTAGCTGCATTTTTAGCAGAAGATGGCCTAATCGACCATCATTGTGAAGAGAGGCCCCTTGGTCTTGCAAACTTTATATGTCCCAGTACAGGGGAAACACCAGGTCCAAGACATAGGAGGGGGTGAGTAGGGAAGCAGGAGGAGGAGGGTATAGGGAATTTTCTTGATAGCATTTGAAACATAAATGAAGTAAATACCTAATAAAAATTGGAGAAAAAAAAGTAAAGGGAGGAAATGAAAAATAGACTATATTCATATCTTATATATACGTATATATGAAATATATTTACATATGCATGTATATGTATGAACATTGATGAATATATATGGATATATATATATGAATATATTATTTATATGTATATATATTCCAATAACCCAACATTGATGTTTTCATCAAAAGCTTCCTTGTATTTTTATTATTGTCCTTTTGAACAAATCTCTTTTAAAAAATGAAATTCCACTGTTGAAGAAAGAAAGAAAGAAAAAAAAGAAGTTCCACAAATCTTAAATGGGATCTCATATAACAGAAAAGGTTCTGAAATGAAGGGAACCTGTCAACTGGACAAAGCTAAAGCCTACCAAATGCAAAAAGAGTTTTTCTCTCTCCATATCCTGTAGTATGGTTACAAAAGCAAGGACTAAATTTCAAATATATATATATGTATAAACAAATCAAGAAACTGGATTTCAAATGGTGAAATCATTCAATTTCAAAATTGCATACATATCTGAAGAAAATACTCAGTAGAGGAAATCCAAAGAGAGAGAAACACTTATAGAAATGTTGCATATCCTTAGTCATCAGGGAAATGCAAATAGAAACCACTTTAGATATCGTCTTCAACATGCTAGAATGCCTAAGGTCAGTAAAACAACAAATCATGCTGGCGAGGATGTGGAGCAGAGGAAACACTCCCTTTTTAGTGAGTATGAAAACGTGTACAGCAACTATTGAAATTAAAAAGGCAGTTCCACAGTGAGTTGAAGTTGATCTACCTGCAGATCTAGGCATAGAACTGTTGGGAATATACCCAATGGATGATCCTTACAACAACATGGACAGTCATGCTAACACAATGGAGTCATAATCTGCTATTACAAAAATAAATATTATGCAATGTGCAGGAAAATGAATGGAACTACAAAAAAAATTCGTCCAGAGTGTGGTAAAGAAAACCTATAAATTCACCTGTGGAATGCATGTACTGTAATCAGTAGATCCTGAGAAGGTGGGTAAAGAAGAGGTGTCCAGATGGAGGAACACATATGTCTCTTGGGTATATAGTAACAGAGTAGATTCTAAAGGTATAAAATGGTGGATGGGAATGAAAATGATGGTTGAGATGGTCGAGGATATGGGATGGATGGATAGAGTGTAGGAAGTGAACACAGTTACAGAGAGGCTATTATGTGTGTGATATGGGTACCCACTCAAGGGAAACTTCCTCAAATCTATGAAGGACATCCAAATAAGGACTTCTAGTAATGGGGGGTATAAAGTCTTATTGCAATTCTTGTCCTGGTAAGACTACCAGTGGCAAAACTTCATAAAATTCTGTTGAGGTTTTGGATGTATGCCCCTGGTAGATCAACAAAACCAGGCTGTTGCTTAGACAAAAGGGTGTTCTCTATCACCACAGAAGGCCACTTTGCTGAAGATAACATCCACATACTCACTGAATATCAAGAAGTTGGGTGGATGGCAACATGGATACTTCACCAATATATTCTAGTGCCCTTGCAATGCTATAGGACTCCTAATGCATAGAACACTGAAAGAGAAACATGGAAACCAGCACAACCACAAAACCCTTAGCCTACAACCTGTTGTCCCTACATATGTTCTATCGCAATGGAAAAAAAAAAAAAAAACGAACTTGTGGGAGTAGGCAATGAACTTCTGATTTGATTTAAGACTTACTCCACAAGAATGAATCTATAGTTGACAATGCTTGGGTAACCAAGACCCGGAAACTAGATAACCTATAGAAATAGAGTAAAACAAAAAACATGGTCATTTAACAAAAACATAAATCAATGAAATGACTCCTGATGATATTCTCCTATACTTCTTATTTGAAAGCTTTAACCTGCCACAATCAGATACTTTCTCTGAAGGCAGTTGAGCTAACAGCCAGACATTATGGTAGAGAGTTAAAATGGCTCTAATATCGGGTTTAATAAAAAAAACTAATCAACACTGTTGTATTAGTTAATGCTTTGTGAGGTAGATAGAATAAAAATGTGTATAAATTCATATTTGACATATGTCAAATAACAGTCTATGAACTTACCAGGGAGTGACAAAAATGGGAGGTGCAACATAGGATAAAATGAAGAAAGACACAGATTTCTCTGTGTATCAACAAAATACCAGGTGCATTTCTGGTGCCTGAAGGTACCCAGAGATGGTGAAAAGGTTGGTTCTTTATTGAAAAATAAACCAAATACCTACATTACTTTCTTTTTCCATTTAGTCCAACACCCTGTACAAACTAAGGCCTTCTTTTGTTCTCTACCTGTTCCACTGTCTCGGCCTTAGGCAGATCTCAGATCCAAGCAGGGCAGACAATGGTAGAAGCCCAAGATTCTTCAGAGTTTGTTGCAAGGAGAAAGAAGCTAAAGTAATTGCCACTCTCCTTATAAGACACCAGACTTGGTAGCTCACAATCATGACTCTACAGAGATAAAGACATGGACATAAAGAATGTCCATGAGTCTGAGGCTGGAGGGAGATACACAGTCAGTTCCAAAACAACATGAGTTAAAGAGAAAAACCTGTCTCTGGAAAATGAAAGAAGAGTAGAGAAAATATCCAGAGGAAGCAGAACGTGGGCAGGAGAATAGCAACAAATGCTGAAAAGGGAACACATGCAGTCAGCCTCATCATCAGTCCTTCTGTTGTTTGCTGATAAGTGCAGAACCCATGTTACATGCATCTGTCAGACAAAATCAAGACTACTGTGTCTAGAAATTTACTGTGCTATCACACTCTAGTGTAAGGATGCAGGAGCAAGCTGGTCCAAGGATCAAAGTCTACAAAGCAGGGATGAAAAGGCGAGAACAGGGATCTGAGGCCAACCTAGACCAGAATAGACAAATAAAGAATTAAAAAAAAAAAAGACTCTGGGACAAGAAACCTGAAAAGAGACACAGTCTTTCAAGGTGCTACAAGGGGCTTTCAATGCACTCAGCCCTGCCCTTCAACATAGTCACAAAGGAGCCCTTTGATCTCTTCCTTTGTTCATGGACAGATGCAGACAGCTCACAACTCAAAAACAGTTTCTCAACCTAGTTGCCTCATCCTAGGTGACCCCCTCCTTCCTGCCCAAGGCTACTGTCCCTATATTTAATGTGTGTTGATGGGATACATTTTGTTGGAATGTGACAGACCATATGCACATTATTAATATCAGTCCATGAATCTGGTAAGAAACACTGATATGATTTCCTAAGCTAAAAGGCAAGGCAAAAGGAACAGCCACGTGAAGATTACCTCCTTTTACCAGCACCTATCTCAGAATTCAGGGCTACTATTTCTCCATTATCTTGTCTACTCAATCCTGTCTTGCAGCTCAGAATCTGTCCTTCCCATTGGCTGCTGACTGATTTATGACATCATTCCCCCTCTTAGCCTACCAGCACCTAGTAGAATCCTGGGGTTTCCAAGGTACTGCCTGTAAACAAATTTGGATCATTACAGGTAACCTGTGACCAGTGACCAGTGAGCTCTGTTTGATACTGGACACACTCGCTCTTTTGGTCAGTATATCAGACGAAGACTACCATTTATCCAGCTCAGTTGTGGGGTGGAGTACTGTTACTCCCCATACAGAGCCCCCCTAAATATGTCAGGTAAGGAAAGCAACTTTCAAATATTTTTGATCACATCTTTCCTTATTTTTAGAATATGTTTAAATCTTTAGAATACTAAGGATGACATGGATATAGATATCTCACGTTGAAAGTCATATTAACTTTTGTTCTTACTAAGAATGTGACTTTAGACACATAGATTACTCTCAATGGATTCTTTATCCACCTCAGAGAGATTACAGTGTTACTATGGTCTGTGCTCTGTGCTGTTGAATCTTAAAAGAGAAGGAATGTGGGAGAGACTAAGAGGGGGCTAGACTCTGCGAAGGTAGTTATTCTAGTGAAAGAAATATTGAAGCTGTTACATGAAAGACAGATTCACAAGAACTGGGGGACAAAAAAATCCAAAGTTTAAAGATGAAGGGCTAGGAAACAGAGAAATAGAAGGAGTCAAACCTGCAGAGATAATCTTAAAAGAACACAAAGATAGTTTGGGACAGAATGTTGCAGAGAACCACACATTTTAAATCAAAAGGCCCAAGACACTGTCATTTCCCAAGCCTTGTTTAGGCAACCATATTGTTAAGATTCGTCTAGGCACAAGTTCACTGTCATATATAGAGAATATTATCCCACTCTGGTTCCCGGCTTTTACAATCTACCACATCTTGTGCAGAGTTTTCTGATTCTTGGATGCACTGGTTGTGTTGGATACTATCAGTTGGGGCTGAGAACTCCATACTCAGTTGTTCTCTGTACAACACTAAATGACACAGGTGGGAAATCCTCACAAGGCTTCCCCTCTCCAAGAGTTACCGGCAATTAACAGGAACAGAGGAAGAGTAAACCTTGTTCAGGGATCAACCTTCTAATAGGTTACCAAATCCCAAAGGGTCAGCCCTAAACACATGTACACACCATGAAATGTGACCAGTACATTGTATACATAAAGTCATAAACACACAGGTGTTTAAGAGTTATACTTATATAAGATGTCATCAGTTACAGGAGTGGGAGGGACAAAGGAGGAGGTAGCAAAGTAAATTAAGTAAATACAATATTCATATATAAACTCCCTGAAATGTAATTTTTAAAAAACAAAAATACCCACAGAGTATAGATAAGATTGGTGGTCCTGGTTATCAAGTATAAAAGCAGCATGTCAGATCCAGAGGCAGGTTGGTTTCTGTGATTTCAAGTCCAGCCTACTCTTAAGTACAGAGTCCATGTCTATTTACATAGATGTGCACAGAACAGGGAAAAGGCAGTAGCTTGAGAAGCTATCTAAGGCTCTCCTACCTCTAAACACTGCTACTGTAGGACAGAGTTTTGAGGCAATGTCACAGCAGGTATGAGAACAAGACAAAGCAGGGCAAAGAAGGAATATGTCTACGTTGGAGCAAAGGTTGAACCAGATCGAGCAGGAATTCCATGCCCACAGAGGAAGATCAGGTAGCTCATCAAAGGAGTGTCATTCTGGCTAGTGCCAAGAATCAATCTGAGAACTTGTAATTGGGATGCTGGAGGAAAATTCAGCCTTAGTCAATCACAGCCAGTACAAACTGGATATAGCACTGCTCCCCACAGTAACTTAGAAAACATCAACCTCACCATTTCCACTGTCTTCTTCCTCTCTACAACATTTCCAAAGTTCACCTTTCTTTGGGACAGAAAGCACTCTGCACCCTTCTCTGCCTCTGCTGAGCAACTCCATACAGCCTGCAGGAACTGTGTGCAACTTTTCCAGGGCCTCCACCCCAGATGTGAGTTCAGCATGGCTTCTACCATCAGCATCCAGTACTTCTCTCCAGCCGCTCATGGGTAATGCCTATCTTAACCCACATGCTGGCACAACCATGCTGACAGTGATAACAGAGCAGGGCCAGATTTCCACCTCGGCACCCTCCTATCCAGGTGCTCTCGAGTGGGATTGCACTGGAAGCACTCATGGGAGGGAAGATGCACTCCAGGAATTAAATATGACCCTCATTGACCAGGACACTACACTCTCCTCCTTGGCTGTGACAAACCAGTGTGATAAAATTTTAGATCCCAATGTCATAGTTCTTTTTTATCCAACACTGCCTGCCAACCTTGTCAGGTCATACCACCGCAGATGCCAAATCAAGGATACGGCTTGGCACCTTCCTACCAGGATAGCAGCCATTTCTATTACTATGAGCACAACAACCTGGGCCCTCTGATAGCTCAAGAATTTGGGCAGTGTTTGCAGTCCCATGGCTCTGTGTCCTTCCCTGGGAGTCAGACCTCTGTGCTCCAACCAGAGATGGTGATGGTGCTAAAGGAGATTCAGCCAAGGAATATCCAAATACCACTTTTTACCTCTGCCTTCTCCTATTCCACATCTGCTCAGTCCATGCCAGACAATGGTCTTCCCATTGAGTACAGATCCGGGAGGGAAGTTTTCAGATCAGCACTCCAAAGAAATTGACCTCTAGCTTTTAGTAGTGGACAGTACACACAGAGGGAGAATGAGTCTCCTGATAGGTTAAGTACAGCTCTAGTTTTCCACCACCACCTTTAGACTCTATCAAAAGAGATAATGCAAGGCCACAGTGAGTAGCATTCATCCTGTATTAAATGATATCCATGGAGTATACCATAGTCACACATGTAACTAACTATACAGAATAATCTGTCCTATCCACCAATACACTGCAATAGACTCCTTCCTGACCTATTATTGACCTTGTGTCTAGAAAACACTGAGGAAATGTTTTGGTAACACAGGATTTTCCATGAGTTGAAATCCTCCAGAGCAATGTAGCTCAGAATCTGTCCTGGAGGAAGAATTCCTCCCAGATTCTCAGCACCTGTCCTGGAATTTTCTGACACTTAAAACTGTAGAGAGTATGGCATAGTCTAGGTACCATTTCTAATTTGGCTAAGCCTGCTCATTTTTTATTTGTTTGTTTTGTTTTGTTTTTCTTTTGCTGTAGTACTGCAGAGGGAACCCATGTCTAAGAACATAAGATCATGTAGACATGTTCTCTACGACTGAGTCTCACCCAAGCCCAACAATTTCAAATTCTCATACCATTTTCCATTCCACTTATAACATTGTGAAACATGGGACTGTAGAAAATTGTTGGTTGTTTAAATGCTTGCCTTGCAGGAGTGCCTAAGTGGGTTTGCAACCTAAACCTACATAAAAAAGCAATATTCTGGGGTCATCTGAGTAATGACATTATTCACAGTGTCAGGTAAGTTTTTGAAATTATGGACCAGACAACCTACCTAGTAGCAAAGTTCCACGAACATGAGAGGCACTCTTCATAAAGACAAAGGGGAAGGAAAGTGAGGAGCACATGTCCATGTAATTTGGTAACTGACCTACTGAGGGTTTTCCTCCACAAACCACACAAACAGGAAGGAAAATAAAAATATCTGTGAAAGCATGACATGCAATGGTCTGCAGAAACAGAGCAGTCACCATTGGTCTGCCCACAGAGGTAGCATCCAAGCTCTTCATCAAGAGCTCATAGGAATGTCCTCCCACTGCTGCAGGGGCCAAATGCTGTGGTCTATGAAATGGGGTTGGGGGTGGGGAGCATCTCATTTACCCCAGGAACTGACTTCTTCCTTCACTCTTTTCCAGTGGTTCAAATGGAGACGTCCCTGGGATTGCCACCTTCAGGCCAGACACAATGTCAGCTGCAGAGTCCAGAACTCTGCAACACCTGTGTCCAGGTTTCCCAGATAAGGCCACCAGCTGTCAACAGGGAGAGGGCATTAATAGCCCCCATCCACAGTCCTTCAGAGTTCCTGGCCTTGCCTCCAGCTCCAAGCCTGGAACAACCAGAGGACGAAGCCATGCCTGAGATAAAAGAGGGCACAAAAAAACCAAGACACACAAATCCTGACTTTGGAACACCCTGAATTGCAGCAGCCTCTGCACTGCACTGACACTGAGAGCCCCAGGCAGAAGCCTGATTCTGATAATGCCCATTTGGGATGCATCAGTATGGGTCCAAAAGAGCTTGTGGGGCAAGAGAATGAGATTGGATCCAGCTTCGACTTTAAAGACATCACTAGATTTGAGGCAGACATTCAACTTCCCCAACTCCTAAACACCCTCACAGACATAGACCAAGGTCAGTCCTGTGAAAACTGGAGAGTCACCAGTGGCCCCTCTGACCAGGTGAGGAAGAACAAACATAAATCCTTTGAGTTGCTTGAGGGGGCTCCTCAGGCCAAAATCCAGGACCGGGACCTGGTGGAGGGAGAGGGGGCTGTGGGTGTTGCTGGGGCCAGTGACAGGGCTATTGACAACATGGCAAAGCACCCAGAAGGCAAAGCTCCCAAAGTGCCCTCCAGCAAGAACAGAAGAGCTAGAAAACAGGGGCAAGAAAGACCAAGTGGACCAGAGAACAAATCCAAGAAACCAGAGGAGCTTAAACAGTCAAGGAAGAGAGTCAAAGCAGAAAAGGATCCCACCATCCCCAAGAACAAGAGGAAGAGAAACCCACCTGAGCTCAGTCAAAACAGCTTCAAGAAGCCTCGAAACAACCTTGCAATGCACATGCTGGAGTCCGTGCAGGTCTTCCACCCACTGGGAAAGAAGAGTGAGAAGAAAACTGGCACCTCCTCCTTCAGAGGTCTGCAAACCTTCACCAGCAACAAAGATCCAGGTCAAGGCTCAGTTACCACAACAGTGTTAAACATGCCATGTGAGGGCCAGGGTCCTCCCAAAAGCCCAGGGAAGGTTCAGAGAGCACAGAGCAGTGTTGACAAAGATTGTGTATCTCCATCCCACTATGAGCTGCCCCCATCTGGGAAGGTCAAGTTAGTTCCTCCGCCTTTTCCAACTCTGGACAAGCCTCAATCGAGACCTGCTTCTAGAAAGCCCCTTTCCCTGGCTTTACGCAGGCCCACTACAGTTTACCCTGTGCAGCCTCACTCTCACTAAGCTCAACCTACCACACTCAGGCCAGCTCAACCACCTCCTGTGAGCACATCTTTGATAGCCTCTGCCAAGCCAGCTCCTCCAATTTCCTCCAGTGCCACTGGACCTAATGTAACCAACCCCAACCAGTCTAGTGCTGTGTCCCAGTTGGCCACCTCAAGGCCTGTACCCTACAGAGCATCATCTAACACATCATTCCAGAGAAAGCTTGTTTCTGCTGCCAGGAGCAAGGTACCATCGCCTCCCAAACCTCAAACCCAATATCTACTGCATGACTCCAGCCGCCAACCCATTCCATGGAAGAAAGTCGACATTCTGGGACCAGTTGTCTCACAACCCATCACAAAAGAGCAGAGGCCAGAGAGGGAGGCCATGAAGAGGCGAGCCCAACAAGAGTGTGAGAATGCTGTCCAGAACCCCTCTACTGGGAAACTGCAGATTTTCCTTCAGAGGGAGAGGGATATGGAAATTTCTCAATATTATGGCTATGCAATGTAAGAGCTCGCCAGATCATTGCAACAAAGGGCTTTTCGACATTTACATTACAGAGATATAATCACTGATACAGAGGTATAAAAGTAAAGAAAAATATATAAATATGTATATACATAAGAACATGTGCTGGAATATAGAAGACTAATTATATAGATAGATAGGAAAAAAACATACCCATATGAATTTTAATAGTTAGTAAAATTGCCATATAATATTAAGTTGGCTAGTTTATTCTGTTTCTCTTTTTTTTTGGCTTTAAGATAATTTTTTTTAATTTTTAATATTTTTATTACATATTTTCCTCAATTACATTTCCAATGCTATCCCAAAAGTCCCCCATAGCACCCCCCACTTCCCTACCCATTCATTCCCATTCTTTTGGCCCTGGCATTCCCCTATATTGGGGCATATAAAGTTTGCAAGTCCAATGGGCCTCTCCATTGATGGCCGACTAGGTCATCTTTCAATACATATGCAGCTAGAGACAAGAGCTCCAGGGTTCTGGTTAGTACATCATGTTGTTCCAACAATAGGGTTGCAGATCCCTTTAGCTCCTTGGGTACTTTCTCTAGCTTCTCCATTGGGAGCCCTGTGATACATCCAATAGCTGACTGTGAACATCCACTCCTGTGTTTGCTAGGCCCCGGCATCGTCTCACAAGAGACAGCTATATTTGGGTCCTTTCAGCAAAATCTTGCTAGTGTATGCAATGGTGTCAGCATTTAGAAGCTGCTTATGGGATGGATCCCTGGATACGGCAGTCTCTAAATGGTCCATCCTTTCATCACAGCTACGAACTTTGTCTCTGTAACTCCTTCCCTGGGTGTTTTGTTCCCAATTCTAAGAAGGTGCACAGTGTCCACACTTTGGTCTTCATTCTTCTTGAGTTTCATGTGTTTAGCAAATTGTATTTTATATCTTGGGTATCCTAAGTTTTGGGCTAATATCCACTTATCAGTGATTACATATTGTGTGAGTTCTTTTGTGATTGTGTTACTTCACTCAAGATGATGCCCTCCAGGTCCATCCATTTGGCTAGGAATTTCATAAATTCATTCTTTTTAATAGCTGAGTAGTACTCCATTATGTAAATGTACCATAATTTCTGTATCCATTCCTCTGTTGAGGGACATCTGGGTTTTTTCCAGCTTCTGGCTATTATAAATAAGGCTGCTATGAACATAGTGGAGCATGTGTCCTTCTTACCGGTTGGGACATCTTCTGGATATATGCCCAGGAGAGGTATTGCTGGATCCTCCGGTAGTACTATGTCCAATTTTCTGAGGAACCGCCAGACTGATTTCCAGAGTGGTTGTACAAGCTTGCAATTCCACCAACAATGGAGGAGTGTTCCTCTTTCTCCACATCCTCGCCAGCATCTGCTGTCACCTGAATTTTTGATCTTAGCCATTCTGACTGTTGTGAGATGGAATCTCATGGTTGTTTTGATTTGCATTTCCCTGATGATTAAGGATGTTGAACATTTTTTCAGGTGCTTCTCTGCCATTCGGTATTCCCCAGGTGAGAATTCTTTGTTCAGTTCTGAGCCCCATTTTTTAATGGGGTTATTTGACTTTCTGGAGTCCACCTTCTTGAGTTCTTTATATATATTGGATATTAGTCCCTTATCTGATTTAGGATAGGTAAAGATCCTTTCCCAATCTGTTGGTGGTTTTTTTTGTCTTATTGATGGTGTCTTTAGCCTTGCAGAAGCTTTGCAGTTTCATGAGGTCCCACTTGTTAATTCTCGATCTTACAGCACAAGCCATTACTGTTCTATTCAGGAATTTTTCCCCTGTGCCCATATCTTCAAGGCTTTTCCCCACTTTCTCCTCTATAAGTTTCAGTGTCTCTGGTTTTATGTGAAGTTCCTTGATCCACTTAGACTTGACCTTAGTACAAGAGATAGGAATGGATCGATTCGCATTCTTCTACAAGTTAACAACCAGTTGTGCAGGCACCATTTGTTGAAAATGCTGTCTTTCTTCCACTGGATGTTTTTAGCTCCCTTGTCAAAGATCAAGTGACCGTAGGTGTGTGGGTTCATTTCTGGGTCTTCAATTCTATTCCATTGGTCTATTTGTCTGTCACTATACCAGTACCATGCAGTTTTTATCACAATTGCTCTGTAGTAGAGCTTTAGGTCCGGCATGGTGATTCCACCAGAGGTTCTTTTATCCTTGAGAAGAGTTTTTGCTATCCTAGGTTTTTTCTTATTCCAGATGAATTTGCAGATTGCACTTTCTAATTCGTTGAAGAATTGATTTGGAATTTTGATGGGGATTGCATTGAATCTGTAGATTGCTTTTGGCAAGATAGCCATTTTTACAATGTTGATCCTGCCAATCCATGAGCATGGGAGATCTTTCCATCTTCTGAGATCTTCTATAATTTCTTTCTTCACAGACTTAAAGTTTTTATTATACAGATCTTTCACTCCCTTAGTTAGAGTCACGCCAAGATATTTTATATTATTTGTGACTATTGAGAAGGGTGTTGTTTCCCTAATTTCTTTCTCAGCCTGTTTATTCTTTGTGTAGAGAAAGGCCATTGATTTGTTTGAGTTAATTTTATATCCAGCTACTTCATCGAAGCTGTTTATCAGGCTTAGGAGTTCTCTGGTGGAATTTTTAGGGTCACTTATATATACTATCATATCATCTGCAAAAAGTGATATTTTGACTTCATCTTTTCCAATTTGTATCCCTTTGATCTCCATTTGTTGTCGATTTGCTCTGGCTAGGACTTCAAGTACAATGTTGAATAGGTATGGAGAAAGTGGACAGCCTTGTCTAGTCCCTGATTTTAGAGGGATTGCTTCAAGCTTCTCACCATTGACTTTGATGTTGGCTACTGGTTTGCTGTAGATTGCTTTTATCATGTTTAGGTATGGGCCTTGAATTCCTGATCTTTCCAAGACTTTTATCATGAATGGGTGTTGGATCTTGTCAAATGCTTTTTCCGCATCTAACGAGATGACCATGTGGTTTTTGTCTTTGAGTTTGTTTATATACTGGATTACGTTGATGGATTTCCGTATATTGAACCATCCCTGCATCCCTGGGATGAAACCTACTTGGTCAGGATGGATGATTGTTTCGATGTGTTCTTGGATTCGGTTAGCAAGAACTTTATTGAGGATTTTTGCATCAATATTCATAAGGGATATTGGTCTGAAGTTTTCTATCTTTGTTGGGTCTTTTTGTGGTTTAGGTATCAGAGTAATTGTGGCTTCATAGAATGAGTTGGGTAGAGTACCTTCTGTTTCTATTTTGTGGAATAGTTTGTGAAGAACTGGGATTAGATCTTCTTTGAAGGTCTGATAGAACTCTGCACTAAACCCATCTGGTCCTGGGCTTTTTTTAGTTGGGAGACTATTAATGACTGCTTCTATTTCTTTGGGGGATATAGGGCTGTTTAGATCATTAACCTGATCTTGATTCAACTTTGGTACCTGGTATCTGTCTAGGAACTTATCCATTTCATCCAGTTTCTCCAGTTTTGTTGAGTATAGCCTTTGGTAGAAGGATCTGATGGTGTTTTGGATGTTTTCAGGATCTGTTGTTATGTCTCCTTTTTCATTTCTGATTTTGTTAATTAGGATGCTTTCCCTGTGCCCTCTAGTGAGTCTGGCTAAAGATTTATCTATCTTGTTGATTTTCTCAAAGAACCAGCTCCTTGATTGGTTGATTCTTTGAATAGTTTTTCTTGTTTCCACTTGGTTGATTTCACCCCTGAGTTTGAATATTTCCTGCCGTCTACTCCTCTTGGGTGAATTTGCTTCCTTTTGTTCTAGTGCTTTTAGGTGTGTTGTCAAGCTGCTAATGTGTGCTCTCTCTAGTTTCCTTTTGGAGGCACTCAGAGCTATGAGTTTTCCTCTTAGAAATGCTTTCATTGCGTCCCATAAGTTTGGGTATGTTGTGGCTTCATTTTCATTGAACTCTAAAAAGTCCTTAATTTCTTTCTTTATTCCTTCCTTGACCAAGGTATCATTGAGAAGAGTGTTGTTCAGTTTCCACGTGAAGGTTGGCTTTCTATTATTTATTTTGTTATTGAAGATCAGCCTTAGTCCATGGTGATCTGATAGGATGCATGGGACAATTTCAATATTTTTATATCTGTTGAGGCCTGCTTTGTGAACAATTATGTGGTCAATTTTGGAGAAGGTACCATGAGGTGCTGAGAAGAAAGTATATCCTTTTGTTTTAGGATAGAATGTTCTCTAATATCTGCCAGATCCATTTGATTCATAATTTCTCTTAGTTTCTCTGTGTCCCTGTTTAGTTTCTGTTTCCATGATTTGTCCATTGGTGAAAGTGGTGTGTTGAAGTCTCCCACTATTATTGTATGAGGTGCAATGTGTGCTTTGAGATTTACTAAAGTTTCTTTAATGAATGTGGCTGCCTTTGTATTTGGAGCATAGATATTCAGGATTGATAGTTCCTCTTGGAGGATTTTACCTTTGATGAGTATGAAGTGTCCCTCCCTGTCTTTTTTAATGACTTTGGGTTGGAAGTCAATCTTATCAGATATTAGAATGGCTACTCCAGCTTGTTTCTTCATACCATTTGCTTGGAAAATTGTTTTCCAGCCTTTCATTCTGAGGTAGTGTCTATCTTTTTCTCTGAGATGAGTTTCCTGTAAGCAGCAAAATGTTGGGTCTTGTTTGTGTAGCCAGTTTGTTAGTCTATGTCTTTTTATCGGGGAGTTGAGTCCATTGATATTAAGAGATATTAAGGAAAAGTAATTGTTGTTTCCTGTTATTTTTGTTGTTAAAGTTGGCATTCTGTTCTTGTGGCTGTCTTCTTTTAGGTTTGTTGAGGGATTACCTTCTTGTTGTTTCTAGGGCGTGGTTCCTGTCCTTGTACTGTTTTTTTTCTGTTATTATCCTTTGAAGGGCTGGATTCGTGTAGAGATAATGTGTGAATTTGGTTTTGTCGTGGAATACTTTGGTTTCTCCATCTATTTTAATTGAGAGTTTGGCTGGGTATAGTAGCCTGGGCTGGAATTTGTGTTCTATTAGTGTCTGTATAACATCAGTCTAGGATCTTCTGGCTTTCATAGTCTCTGGTGAAAAATCTGGTGTAATTCTGATAGGCTTGCCTTTATATGTTACTTGGCCTTTTTCTCTTACTGCTTTTAGTATTCTATCTTTATTTAGAGCATTTGTTGCTCTGATTATTATGTGTCGGGAGGTATTTCTTTTCTGGTCCAGTCTATTTGGAGTTCTGTAGGCTTCTTGTATGTTCATGGGCATCTCTTTCTTTAGTTTTGGGAAGTTTTCTTCTATAATTTTGTTGAAGATGTTTGCTGGTCCTTTGAGTTGAAAATCTTCATTCTCATCCACTCCTATTATCCGTAGGTTTGGTCTTCTCATTGTGTCCTGTATTTCTTGGATGTTTTGAGTTAGGATCTTTTTGCATTTTACATTGTCCTTGATTGTTGTGCCGATGTTCTCTATGGAGTCTTCTGCACCTGAGATTCTCTCCTCCATCTCTTGTATTCTGTTGCTGATGCTCGTATCTATGGTTCCAGATTTCTTTCCTAGGGTTTCTATCTCCAGTGTTGCCTAATTTTGGGTTTTCTTTATTGTGTCTACTTCCCTTTTTAGGTCTAGTATGGTTTTGTTCATTTCCATCATCTGTTTGGATGTGTTTTCCTGTTTTTCATTAAGGACTTCTACCTGTTTGATTAGGTTATCCTGTTTTTCTTTAATGATTTGTAACTCTTTAGCAGTGTTCTCCTGCAATTCTTTAAGGGATTTTTGTGCTTCCTCTTTACTGTCTTTTACCTGTTTACCAGTGTTCCTTAGTATTTCTTTAAGTGTGTTATTAAAGTCCTTCTTGAAGTCCTCTACCATCATCAGGAGATATGCTTTTAGATCCGTGTCTAGCTTTTCTGGTGTGTTGGGGTGCCCTGGACTGGGCGAAGTGGGAGTGCTGGGTTCTGATGATGGTGAGTGGTCTTGGTTTCTGTTAGTAAGATTATTACGTTTACCTTTCGCCATCTGGTAATCTCTGGGGTTAGTTGTTGTCGTTGTCACTGTTTAAAGATTGGAGCAGAAGCTGTGTTCCACTCACCAGCAGTCTCAAAATCCTGTGGCAGGGGTCGTGGGTAGCTGGCGGTACCCCGGTGCTGGTTCAGCTGGAAGAGGCCTGTGGTCCTACTCAGGCTGGTTTTCTGCTTCCCTAACTAATGCAGTCTCAGGTCCAGCGCGCAATTGGATTGGAGCAGAAGCTGTGTTCCACTCTCTAGAAGTCTCAAAATCCTGTGGCGGGGGTCATGGGTAGCTGGTGGGTGTCAGCCGACCCTGTGCTCTAGCTACCCCGGTGCTGGTCCGGCCGGATGAGGCCTGTGGCCCTACTCAGGCGGGTTTCTGCTTCCCTAACTAATGCAGTCTCAGGTCCCGCGCGCAATTGGATTGGAGCAGAAGCTGTGTTCCACTCACCAGAAGTCTTAAGATCCTGTGGTGGGTGTTGTGGGTAGCTGGCGAGTGTCAGCCGACCCTGCGCCCTAGCTGCCCCGGTGCTTTTCTGACCGGAAGAGGCTTGTGGCCTTATGTAGGCCGGATTTCTCTCTCCCCAACCAGAGCAGTCTCAGGTCCCGCGTGATTGGACTGGAGCAGAAGCTGTGTTCCACTCACCAGCAGTCTCAAAATCCTGTGGCACGGGTCTTGGGTAGCTGGCGGGTGTCAGCCGACCCTGCACTCTAGCTACCCCGGTGCTGATCCGGCCGGATCTATTCTGTTTCTCTTAACTGTGATGATTTTGTTTTTGTTATATTCTATATGAACATAAATGTAAGAAATAGTTACTTAACATTAAATCAATTTATAAAAGTCTACAGTTGTGCTAAAATTATTTTCAAGCTTTTCATTCACTGGACATGGTATATCTTCAATTGCATACTGAATATTGAGCACACACTCTTTCCATTTCCATAAACCTGTGCACTTCTCACCTCTCAACACAGCTCATATTCATTCTTATACTACAGGGATTTTCTTCCAATTTTATGAATCATATACATGCAAGATTTCACTTATAGAAGTATGATCTAGGACACATACATGGAAGGAAATAGAATGTACTGAGCCTGGTTAAGGCATGATAGTCTCCACTAAATTGTTTTCCTGTCGACAACATAATTTCATTTTTATGAATAAATTTCCCATTGTGTTTACACATCATATTTCCTTTATACTCTTCTCTGTTGTTGACACTAAGGCTATTTCCCTAATGTAGCTGCTGTGGACTGTTGTAATAGCTGTTTTTGGTGTTAACCTGACTACATCTCTAATTAATTAAAACTCATTTTATTTGGTACAGCTGTGAGGGGTTTTCTTAATTAAAAGTTATTAACTCATTTGAAGTACACATACTGAACATTAATCTGGATCTTCCTTGGTGGGAAGATCTACCTTTAATTTGGCCAAACCTCCTTGTGTCAGTCTATATAGAGAATGTGGATTAGGAAGCTTTATGTTGTTTGCTTGCTTGTCCTTGCACTTGCTATCCAGTCCATTCCTCTACTGGCATTACAGCCTCATTCTTCAGGATTCCAGACAATGTATACTGAAGACCAGCTCAAATAGCCACATGGATTGAATAGCTACAGGACTGGTGTTAGACAGCCATTATTGTACTAGCAAGACCACAGCCTGCAAGTCATTCAGATAGATAGGTAGGTAGATAGATAGATAGATAGATAGATAGATAGATAGATAGATAGATTTATAGATAGATAGATAGATTCTCCATAGATATTCATTGTATCA
Source organism: Mus caroli (assembly GCF_978045245.1). Taxonomy (NCBI): domain Eukaryota; kingdom Metazoa; phylum Chordata; class Mammalia; order Rodentia; family Muridae; genus Mus; species Mus caroli. Next base: position 106,284,742 of record NW_028227263.1, on the reverse strand, counting down.
ATTTTGTTCCTCTAGGGAACTCTAACTAGATATTCTGGCTATGCAAAGTGAGAGCCATGTACAAGTGTGCTACAATCAACACTGACAGGCAAATATGTCTCTAATATAGTGAATTGAATTCCTTTTTTGTAAATACCCAGGGGTGGTATTACCTGGGCATATGTTAGATTCATTTTTAATTTTTTGAAGAGCCTCCCCTCCACTGTGTTTCTGTCGTGTAATAATTCTAGCAAACGCTCATGGACACTTTTTTTTTTTTTTTTGCTTTTTGTGACAGAGTTTCTCTGTACAGCCATGGCTGTTCTGGAACTCACTTTTTAGACCAGGCTGGCCTCGAACTCAGAAATCTGCCCGCCTCTGCCTCTTGAGTGCTTTGATTAAAGGCGTGCACCACCACGCCCGGCTTTCATGGACACTTTTAAAGGTCAATACAATGTCTGTACTTCTGGTCAGCAGCTCCATCAGGAACTTGTGGAAATCATGTAACCCTGAGTCTCACTACCTTTGGACAATTCTTCAAAGATTTTTCTTATTTTATGAATGTGAGTATGCTATCTGCATGTACATCTGCATGCCAGAGGAAGGTACCAAATTCTATTATAGATGGTTTTGAGCCTCCATGATTTTGCTGGGAATTGAACTCAGGACCTCTGGAAGATCATCCAGTGCTCTTAACCACTGAGCCATCTTTCTAGCCTGACTTTGGAGTTTTAAGCACAAAAACTATATCTTGAGCTGTCACATTTCAGTTTTCAGTAAGAGTTATCAAGAAGCAGAACTACAGAAGGAAAAGGCAAGGCTAATCCATTTAGGGCTTTTCCTGGATCCAGGAACTATGTCCTAGGTGTTTGACGGTTAAGCCTTTGTTGCCATTTTTGGCAGGTGTAGGGTCTACAAGCTGGATTCTAAGGTCAGCATGGTGTTTCCAGCATGGTCTCGGTTGTGCTAAGGTCTGGGCCTGTTACAACTCCTATACGCCATGTAAAAGTTTATATCCTTACCAGAGATACAGAAGATTTTTCTGCAAACTTGACAGTGTTTGTCAATTCTTGACTCAATTAGTGCCATTGATCACTTGTTCCTTAGCTGGTGGTAGTAATTGGGAAGGCTACATGACCTTCAGGAAACACAGCCTTCCTAGCACAATTGGATATTTAGAAGTGTCCTTTAAGGTTATAGTCTAGAAATGGTTCTGGCCTTTCTCTTTCCAGGTCAGCCAGGACATTAGAAGCCACTGCTATACACCACACTGCTATTAACTGTGCCATTCCACCATGCCTGCCCTGTTGTGTGTGATACACTACAGATCTCTGAACATGAGCGCAAACAAACCTCCCTCCTTGTTTCTGCCAGGTATTGTGTCACAGCAGCAAGAAAGAAACTAAAAGGCTGTAGAGAGTGTTCAGTGTATGCTGTCTAGTTTTGTGTCAACTTTAACTTTGAAACAAGCTAAAGATATCTGAGCCCAGGGAATCTCAACTGAGAAAATGCCTCCAGAAAATCAGGCTGAAAGAAAAACTTCAGGGCATTTTCTTAATAAGTCATTGAGATGGGAGGACCCATTCCATTCTACATGGTGCCATTCCTAGGCCGATGGACCTAGAGCACCTAAGAAAATTGGTTGAGTGTGGCTGGAAAGACGGCTCATTGGTTAAGAGCACTGGCTATTCTTCCAAAGGTCCTGAGTTCAATTCCCAGAAATCAAATGGTGGCTCACAACCATCTATAATGTGATCTGATTTCATTTTCTGATGTGCATTTTAAAAAGGCATTTACCAGGACCAGGAGGCCGGAGGCTGTGGGTTGAGGAGCAGGGCCAGGGGAGGGTATAGGGGGCTTTGAGGATAGCATTTGTAATGTAAATGAAGAAAATATCAAATAAAAAATAAAAAGGCATTCACATATATAAAATACATGCATAAATCGTTTTAAAAAATTAAGCTGATTATCCAGTGTACATCACTCATCCATGGCCTCTGCATCAGGTCCTGCCTCCAGATTGCTTCCCATTTTGAGTCCTTGCCTTGGCTTCCCTCAATGGACTGTGACTCAGGATATTTAAGAGTAATTAATAAACCTCTTTCTTCCCAGGTTGCTATTGGTCATGGTGTTCAATTAGTGACATAGACACCCTATGTAAAATAATTGGTGAATGTGCTTGCGGTCAGACCTGATGACAGTAACTGTGGCAGAGGCCAACAAACACACATAACTGTGAAAGTCATGAGAGAAAGTAACTAATTCAAATCATGCCCTGATTTTCAGAGACTCATTGTTTAATAACTGAAGCTTATTCTTGAATTTGTGTATGAAAATGTTCTTCAGTCTTCGATAAGACAGCTTGAAGACTTCCAGGCAGCAAACAAAAGAAACCTTCAGAAATGTAGCAAGATGTTAGCTCTAAAAGCACACTGGCATTGACTGAAGTAGCAGCTATGTGTGTGAGTGTTGGCACACAAAACCCACAGCATGAGTGGGAAGTTCAGAGGTCAACTCTCTGAAGTTAGTCCTTCTGTGTCACAGTTCAATTTGGTGATGGAATACAGGAGGTCAGATTTGGGTGGCAAACAGCTTTACCTGCTGAGCCATCTCTTCAGTCCTCCTTCAAGTTTTCCATAACAAGTTGCCAAAGGTAGGTGGAGTAACCACTGTGACACTGAACTTTAAATTCTGAAACAACTTTCATAGATTCACTCATGGAAAAATGCATTTCCAAGTTGTGAAGTTTACCGTAGATTGCTATAACAAGGAAAAAATTAAGATGTCATTTTCATCAAACAATTTTTGAAGTAAGCAAAAAGATGTTTCCTCATCCATTTGTAAAAATTTTCAATATATTTGCATGTTTTCTGTATATATTTGTTTTTTTTTACTAATATTTCTATAACCATCTTAAAAACTAAGACTATCTAACCTATAAGTGGACCCCACTTATATAAGAACACCTCACCTGAGAACATCTCTTAAGTATACAGGTTCTGACAACATTTTCTGCAGGAGTTTTCCTCTTCTGTGGTAATCCAGGCCCATCTTCCTTATCATAGAATAAAGCAGTTTCGCATACACGGTAATTATCTGCACAAGGAGGGGATTCCAACATGATATAATCAGTGATATATTCTGTTTTCAAGCAGAGCATGTTCTTGGCAGTAGCCTCAACAACGAATTGACTTTAGTGGGCTCACCTAAAATGCATAGATTTCAAGCCCCAGCAGTGCACTGGAAAATTTTCAGCTACAACCTGAACATTGCTGTGATGCGTTTGTGTAGCAGTAAAGGCATACAGCTGAAGGACTTTGCTTCAGATTCTAATGATCCTGTAAACTGGATGCCTTTAAACTGAATTTGAATCACTGTATATTGGCTGTTCCTAATAAAAACTTACCTAGTTTGTCAATCCACAGAGCACATAAGGACATTCCTTTTAAGTATATGAGGCTGTGGTAGCTTTAACAAGGAGATTTGCTTCAAAAATGTTGTAGTTCATAAAAGCAAAAGTTATACATTAGGGTTATTTCATTTTTTCCTGATTCTTATATATGTATTCTTGCCATTTAACCTCTTTTTAACAGAGAGTTTAACAACGAAGTTTGAGCTCTAAACTTAAAAGATGTATATATGTAAATGTGTGTATGTATAAACTTCTATCATTTCCCAAATTTGGGCATGAAAACTTTAACAGAGATAAAGAATGAAAAATAGAAACTCAAAAAAAAATTCAGGTTCTGGGGTTTAGGGAGATGTTTCAGGGATCAAGCGCACTGGTTGCTTTTCCAGAGTTTCCAGCTCCCACTCTGGGTGGCTCCAAACCTGAACTTCAGATCCAATGGAATTCTCTTCTGCCCTCTATGGACACTTACACACACACACACACACACACACACAAATACATACACTTACACACTTTTAAAATCTTTTTAAAAAACATGTAGATTCCTAGAGCTGGAGATATGAGTCAGTGGATAAAGACCTCTGGCTCCTGTTTCAGAGAACCAAAGTTAATTTCCCAGCACCCACATGACAATTCACATCTGTTAATCAAGGTCTAGGGCTTGTGACATCTTACACATGCATAACACATGAAGCCAGAACATCAATGAACATAAAAATAAATTAAAGTATGTAGATTCTGGGGGAACCTTCTCCAAGATAACTCTCTTAACAGATGCCAAGAATCAAAAAATTTGAACCTTTTCTTTGTCAGTAGGGTCTTGATGTGTATGCTAAGAGGGCCTCAGGCTTTCTATCCTCCTGAATGGTTACTCCACTACTGATGGCATTCATAATTTTTGACAAGGTGCGTTTAATGTCCTCAGCCCTACATTTCAACACAGCCACAATGTTGGTCCTTTATCCCTTCCTTTGGGCATCATTTGTATTCACAGCAGTAAAACTGTAAGACAGTGAGCACTAATATGGTGCAATCTGTTGGAATTTGATACATGATATACCCATCATAAATAGCCTCATCAATGACCCTTATAAGAGTCACTGTCATGATCTCCTAGGCTAAAGTTCCTGGAAAGGGGTTCAGATATGCCAAGATTACTTTTCTTCATTAGCACAGACATGGGCTTTCATAGCTGTTGTTGGTCTTCTGGTATCTTGTCCACCCACATTCTTATGTAGCTCATAATCTGACCTTAAAATTGGCTATTGCTTGATTGATTACATTACTCTTCAAACCACCCTATCACCACCTGAGAATCCTTGGGTTTCCATGGTGCTGCCAGAAAACAAATTTGTATCATCATTGGTTACCTGTGACTAGTGACCAGTGAGCATTGTCTGATATTGAACACACTGCATGCATTGGTCAGCAGATCACACAAAGGTGACCATCTACCTGCTCAATTCTCCTGTGGATTATTGTTACTCCCACAACCAACAAGTGTGCCAGATAGGAACCAAACTTTAAAACATTTGTTTTGATCACATCTTTCCTTAGTTTTAGTATATGTTTAAATCTTGTCTACCTGTGGAACACAGCTTCTTTGTGCTCTCAGAAAACACTTCCCAGAAGATTTTCCCTCAATGATGCTGGTCTCTTCTTAATCACTAATCAGCATCAATTGTCCCGGTAGTCTCCTTTCTCCCCAAAGCTGCCAGAAATGACCAAAGCTGCTGAATTCTGCTGCTTCCTGGGGCTGGAGCTTGCCCCCACCCTCAACTTGTGATATTACATTAGCACCAGCTTTCTATTTTCAGACTCTTTCTGTCCTGGAACTTTCTATGTAGACTTTCTTTGAACTCAGAGATCTGCATGCCTGTCTCATGGGATTAGAGGTGTGTGCCCCCACACCTGGATCTAAACTTAGCTGAGCATACTGCAAAGTCCCACTCTCTTAATCTGCTATCTCCTGGAACACAGGATAAGGCTCCATCTCACTTCCTTGTGACCCTTTAATACTTGAACCATAAATTTTGTATTTTTCCTTCCTCAGCTTGCTACACTTGTTTAAAATGCACTCCATAGGACTTAACCAGAGAACAAAGTCTATGATGGGCATTTCTGAGACTTGCGTTGTCAATGAAATTAATATGAGTCTTTTCACCTTAGCCTCAGGCACACTTTTCAGACAAGTTACAAAAAGTAGCCACATCCTTTACCAAAATATCACAGAGCAGACTCTAGGCCATATACTGAAATTCTCCACTGAAACCTCTTGGGCCAGGTCTAAAAAATTCAAGTCATTCTCAGTAACAAAGTCTTCCGTATTCCTACAAGTAGAGACCACTAAGTCCCACTTAAAACATTCCACTGCTTACTAAATCCAGGTCCCAAATTCCACAGTCTTCCAAACCAAAGCATGGTCAAGCCTATAGAAGCAATATCACACTCCTGGTACGAACTTCTGCCCTAGTTAGGGTTCTACTGCTGGGAACAGACACCATGACTAAGGCAACTCTTCTAAAGACAACATTTAATTTGGGCTGGCTTACAGGTTCAGAAGTTCAGTCTATTATTATCAAGGTGGGAGCAGAACAGCATCTAGGCAGGCATTATGCAGGTAGAGCCAAGAATTCTACATCTTCACCTGAAGGCTCCTAGTGGAATACAGACTTTCAAGCAGCTAGTATGAGGGTCTTAAGCCCACACCCACAGTGACACACCTATTCCAACAAGGCCATACCTCCTAATAATGCCAACTGCCTGGGCCAATCATAAAGGAACCATCACAAGCAGCTAGAAAACTGAAAAATAAAGTCTTAGACAATCCCAGACAGTACAAACTGGAGATAGAATTACTCCCCACAGGAAGCTAGAGAGCATCAATCTCACCATTTCCTACTGCCCTCTTCCTCCCTATAAAGAATTTCCAAAGCACACCCTTCTTTGGAATAGAAAGTGCCATGCAGTTCCCCATGCCTGTGCTGAGCAACTCCATGCACACAGCAGGAAAGTGTCAATCTTCACCAGGGTCTCCATCCCAGTTGTGAGTTCAGCATGGCTCCTGCCATCAGCCATAAGGACTCCTCTCCCACTGCTCACTGACAGTGCCTACCTTATTCTACATGTTGGCACAGCCATTAAACAATGCTGACTGACTATGGACAGAACTCCATCTTAGCACTCTCCTATGCAGGCACTCTCATGTGGGATCTTACAAGAAGCACATACATGAGAAAATACACTTCTGGAATTCAATGTGACTATCATTGACCAGGACACTGCACTCTCCTCCCTGTCTGTGACATCCCAGTGTGATAAAATGTTAGATTACTATACCGTATCCCCTTTATATCAAATGCTGTCAGCCAGCTTCATCCAGGCCACACCATGACATGTTCAAAGGACACTGACTGGCACCTTCCTACCAGGAGGGAATCCAGGTTTATTACTATGAGCACAATGTTCTGGGCCCTCTGATACCTAGAGAACTCAGACAATGCCAGTGGCTGCAGGTCTGTGGCTCTGTCCCCTATACTGTGAGTCAGACCTCTGCTCCCCAACTAGAGACAGTGTGGTGCTGAAGGTGATTAAGCCAAGGAATATCCAAATGCCACTCCCCACATCTGTCTTCTCCTATTCTGCATCTGCTTAAGCTATGCCAGACACCAGTCTTCCCAGTAAGTACAGGGTCAGGAAAGAAGGACTGGGATAAGCATTTTAAAAAGACTGAAGTCTTTCAATAGTGGACACAAAGGTAGAATAAGAGTCTTGACAGGTTAGGTCCAGCTCTGGCTTTCCATCCCTACCTTCAGACTCTGTCATGAGAAAGGTTAATGTGAGAGGTATCCATACTGAATTAAATGATATCCATGGATCACACAACAGACATGCATGTAATTCATTACCCAAGATAATCAGTTCTGTGCACCAACACACTGGAATCAACTCCTTCCTGATTTATTGCTCTTGGGTATAGAAGACAATAATGACTTCTTGTTTTAGTTAACACTGGATTTTCCAAGAGGTAAAATCTTTCTCCAGAGCAATGCAACTCTGAATCTGTCCTGGGAGAAGTACTTTTCCCAGATTCCCAGGGCCTGTTCTGGAATTTTCTTAAACTTAAAATTTTACAAGGGGAGTCTGGAGCAGTCAGGTACCATTGTTCAGTTGGCTAAAGCTGCTCATCTTCTTTTATTCTTTCATTTGTTTTGGTCCTTCAGAGGTAACCAAGGACATAAGATCATATAGACAAGTTTTCTACTACTGATTCACACCTGAGTCAAGATATTTTGATTTCTTAATTAAGTTTTCATATAACTTATAAGGAATCTGTGAAACATGGGCTAGAGAAAAGCCTTGGTTGTTGAAAAGCCTGCCTTGCAGGAGTACTGTGATGGTTTGTATATCCTTGGACCAGGGAGTGGCACCATCTAAAGGTGTGGCCTTGTTGGAATAGGTGTGACATGGTTGGAATGGGTGTGTTACTGTGGGTATGGGTATAAGATCCTCACCCTAGTTGTCTAGAAGTTAGTCTTCCACTAGCAGCCTTTGGATGAAGATATAGAACTCTCAGCTCCTCTTGTGCCATGCCTGCCTAGATACTGCCATGCTCCCACCTTGATGATAATGGACTGAACCTTTGAACCTGTAAGCCAGCCCCAATTAAATGTTGTCTTTTATAAGACTTACCTTGGTCATGGTATCTGTTCACAGCAGTAAAACCCTAACTAAGACAAGTACCAAACTGTGGATGCCTAAACCCACATAAAAAGACAGGCATCCAGACCTTGTGAGTAATGCTTTAAACTGAAAGAAGTTGGCACTGGCAGGTAAGCTCCTGGAAATTATGGACCAGACAACCTGCCTAAGAGTAAACTTTCTAGGAAATGAGAGGTACTCTATCAAAGACAAACGAAAAGGCAATGAAGAGCAGATATCGAGAAAATTCTGTAACTTAACCATGGAGGCTATGCCCCCACTCACCACACAAACCCAAAGAACACAAAAGTATCTGAGAAAACATAACATAACATGGCCAGCAGAAATAGAGCAGTCACCATCTGTCTGCTAACAGAGGTGCTTCCCTGTTGCTCAAGAAGTGCTCATACGAATGCAGCTTTTCCTTCAGCAGGAGAAGGATATGGAAATTTCTCAATATTATGGCTATGCTATGTAAGAGCTGGCTAGGTCTTTGTAAGAAAGTGCTGTCAGTGTGGACAAGGAAAGAAATAATCACTGATGTATGCAAATCCATATATAAATATGCATATATATATGTATAAGTGTAGGAATATAGGAGATTAAAGTATTTATACAAAAATGGACAAAGTATATCCACATGTATTTGAATAGTTAGTAAATCGCTTAAAAACTGTTAAGTTGGTTATTTTATTTGTGGCTAATATAATTGTATTCTGATTTTCTGTTAACATTGATAATTTAATTTTATCCTATTATATATGAAATAGAACTTAGGAAATATACTTAATAGTAAATCAATTGAAAATATGCTACACTTGTATTAAAATTATTGTTAAGTTTTTCATTCACAGGACATGATATATCTTCAAGTATATACTGAATATTGAGCACACTTTCCCTCCATTTTCATAGATCTGCATATTTCTAACCTCTCATCACAGCCCTGATTAATCATTTTTCTGCTACAAAGATTTCTGTTCAACTTCACAAAACACATAAAACCAGGATTTCATTTTTCAAGTATAATCTAGGACCCACTTAATAAGGAAAATATAGTTAACTTGAGACAGCTTAATATGTTAATATCCACTGTTTTGTTTTCCTTTAAATAGCATAGTTTTATTTTTATGAATAAATAATTTCCCATTATGTTTACACATCCCATTTTCTTTCCCCCCTCTATGTTGTTGACACACAAGCCATTTCCCTAATATAGCTGTCGTGAACAGCTGCAATGGCTATTTTTGGGGTCAGCCAGGCTATACCTGGAATTAACTAAAATATATTTATTGGGTACACCGGTGAGGGATTTTTAAAAATTAAAATATATTAAATCATTTGAAGTAGAAATAGCCAACATTAATCTGGATCTTTTTAGGTAGGAAGGACTGCCTCTAATTTGGGCTAACCCATCTGGTGGCAGCCTATTTAAAGAATGTGGAAGAAGACAGCACTGTGCTCTTTGGTTGCTCTCCCTTGCTCTTGCTGGCAAGTCCATTCCTTCACTGATATTAGAGACCATTTCTTTGGGAATCTAGACAGAGTATATCAGAGAACAGCTGAGACAGCCTCATGGATTGAACAACTACTGGACTCTTGGAATGTCTGG